>NC_083095.1:44031366-44671046 GCF_949774975.1 Lagenorhynchus albirostris
CCTATAAAATCTTAAATTATGTTGCCCAACCACATCATAGAGATATGTCTTTTCTGATGTGCAATTTGTCATAAGCAGATTCTCCCATCTCTGCTGAAAAGCGAAAGAAGTAATGTGTTTGGGAGAAGAATGGGATTTGGAGGAGATCATAATTCCGGTTAGGGTGTGGTGGGAACATCGAGGTTTAGATTGTTGGATATTTCCAAGAGTTATCTCAGGGCTTTAAAACCTGCAGTTAGTCTCATACCTTCAAAAATCATAGGTTACTACACAAAAGGCAGCAATGAATTAAGATAAGCAGTATTCGTTGCTAAAATATGCTGAATCAAGACAATTAGTATGAAAGCAAGAATAATTGACTCAAACAGTATTAAAAAATCAGACAGGAACTGACACAAAAAATATGCATCAAATCAAATTATTGTCCATTGGGAGTCTTTTTCTCCATCTCCTCCACATATACACCATAAAATATTTTGACAAAAAGTGGAGTCTGCTGGACCATCTGATGGTCATATCCAACAGGGGTGGGCCAACATCAGATCTGATTAACCTTCAACTTCCTGACTCCTGTCTAGCTACAAAAGAAACTTTGGCGCTGTGTGGAACAAAGCCGCTGGCATCAGCGTCGGATTCGCGGTGGAAGACCCTGGAGCGTGAATCTATGGTACCTGTCAACACTCAACAGTAATCGTGATGGGGAGGCCAGCTAATGCGAGCCCAGCGGTGGATTGGTGCATGGGGCACTGCCCCTGTGGCTGCTTGAGAAGGTGTGTGGCTGCATGTGGGCAAGCAGGGGCGACACCCGCCAACGGGAAGGAAAAAATACAAAGCTAAAATACCAGAGGACCTCATGACAGCACTACCTCTAACACCACAAAAGTCACTGCGCTTCCAAAACTTACACAGAGTTCTGACGGAGGTGCGGGTGTGGTCCCAGTGAAAACGTCGGAATGTTACTGTAGCCCAGCCTGATCAACAAGGGCAATGCCAAGTGCACTCATGCACCAGTCTGTGTGAGAAGTTCAGAAACGGGAGCCAGAGCCCAAGGTGTATCCATTTCCACTGTGGAAGTCTTCTCAGAGCACGGCTTCTCTTCTGCTGGGATGAAAGAGATTTAAATTTTAAAAAAAATCATATAATGAAAAACATCACATTATTTCAAAATACTGAAATTTAAAACATTACTGTAATTATGGACTCTGAGTAAACTTGGAAAACTAAAGCACAGTTAAGCCACCTGCTAGAACCTGAGTGTGTTTTCATCTAAAATGGATATCTCATTACTGGTTAACAGTATTTAGTTAGGAGGAGATATGACCTCTAATTTGCCTTTAAAAGACTAATTTGGTGTTTAAATAAGTGTCTTTTATTTAATAATGTTTTCTTCAACCAATTCACTTATGTCAATAAACTCTGTTTAACCTTCTTAAAGGAAACATTTTCTCTGCTCAGAGGCAATTAATGAGCTATCAAATAAATAGTTACAGGAAAATGAACTAAAATTAAGGGCTGCCCAGGACAGCAAATGTGCTTTAATCTATGAAGTGGGGACTGTATGTTACCGTCCACTACGCCATAGGAAGTGTATCTGTTCTGTCGTCCTGCCATCCACCTCCTTTCTGTCAGAGTTCATGGCAGAAACAACTCACCCAGGAAAACCTGCTGACATGGGAACATCCCATACACAGTCAGAGGCATTTTCTCTTGACTGCTGTTTCTTTAAGTTTGGTGAAAAGAATTATAAATCTTCAATGTGGGGTTGAGTTGTCATTTTTAATGGGAAATTAAGGGAAAATGAAAATATATGCCATATTAATATAAAAATTAATATCAATAATATCAATTTTTATTGAAAGATAGTTGATTTACAATGTTGGGTTAGTTTCTGGTGTACAGCAAAGTGATTCAGTTAAACATATATACATATTCTTTTTTATATTCTTTTCTATTATGATTTATTACAGGATATTGAAGACAGCTCCCTGTGCTATACAGCAGGACGTTGCTGGTTATCCTTTTTTTTTTTTTTGCGGTTCACAGGCCTCTCACCGCTGTGGCCTCTCCCGTTGCGGAGCACAGGCTACGGGCCCAGCCGCTCTGCGGCATGTGGGATCTTCCCGGACCAGGGTTCAAACCCATGTCCCCTGCAATGGCAGGCGGATTCTCAACCACTGCACTACCAGGGAAGTCCCAGGTAACATTTTAAAATACAGTTTTTCTAGATAGTTATCTATGGGATTCAAATGCATTTTGCTTTTTGGGGTATTAATAGAGTTCAAAGCTGTCAAATTTTGTTTAGCTTTCTATAGTAGGTGACAAGCAATTTTTTAAAAAACTTGACCAGTAGTAACAATCATCATTATTTTTATTTTATTTTTTTAATACATTTTTGGCCGCACTACACGGCATGTGGGATCTTAGTTCCCCGAAAAGGAATCGAACCTGAGGGAAGTCCCCCAACATTATTTTTAAATTCAGAGATCTTTCTAATAGGAGTGGATGAGTCACCAAAATCTCTCCTTCTCAGAAGAGAAGCACACTGAGCATGGCAGAGACTGCTGGCCATCCCCTATTAATTATGCCCCTTTTTCCATAGTTATGGATTTTTGCCATAGAGCACACAGCCAACAAAAAATACAGATGACATTTACAATCCTCCTTGTAACTGCTCGCTGCAGTCATAGGACTCAGTTCTGGCCAAGTTGAGGTGAGTGGAAGTGATGTGGGCAACGAACGTCCGGGTTATGTCCTTAAAGGGCACATCTTCCTTTTCCTCTTCCCCTCTTCAAATCAAAATAAAAAGAGCCTTTAACGGCTTCCTGGAATAGAGTTGGCATCTCAGCTCAACTTCTATGTGAGAGAGAAATAAGCTTCTGTCTTATTTAAAGTCCTGTGTTTTCAGCTAAACCTACATCTTAACTAATACACTGACTAAAAATAGACATAAAATAAATTCAAACTTATGTACTGCCTGTGCCACATTAAACTATCCAATAAGTCTCTCTCTCTCTCTCACTCTCTCTCTCTCACTCTCTCTCTGTTTTAAATTACTCTTTAAAAAAAAAAAATTACTCTTCCCTAAATACACTTTTGATTGAGAATCCTTCTAAACCTTTCGGATGGCTCCCATTGCCTTCTGAATTCAGGACAATCCCTCACTAGACATTCAACACTCCATGCCTTTTCCAGCCTCTGCTACTCACATACATTCTGCACGCATGTCCCTACCTTCTCTGATCATGCTAGAGAGTTGCACTTTGGGAGCCATGCCTGTCCTTCCTCTCTGCCAGTGCAAGTCTTATCCACCATGTTACCAAAGTGAGAAAGAGTTATATCAATTGAGGGTTTTGGCATCAAATGGACCCCATTGGAAGCCATGGGGTCCTTACACAACACCCTCTGACTTTCCCTCATAGCACTTCTCACATCTTGTTACTGCACATTTGGCTGCTGTCTGCCTCCCTACTAGACCATAAGCTCCACATGGGCAAGGATGATGTCTAATTGTCTCAACATCTTATCTCCAGGAGTAGCATGGTGCCTGGCAATTGACAGATAATAAACATTTGTAGAGTGGATGGTTAAACACCTCAATCTATTTTCTCACCTATTAAGTGAGGCTAATAATATCTAATTCACAGAGTGGTTGCTAGAAATAAATGAGAAAATAAAATGAGGTAATGTGTGTCAAAGGACTGTCCCACAGTACATACTCAATAAATGAGAAGCAATATTGTGCAGTGATTCACAGCATGGACTTTGGAATTAAACCTAACTGGGTATGGCTTTAGCCATGTATGTGTTGGATGACATTGGACATGTTATTTATTTGTTCTAGACTTCCATTTCTTCCTTAAAGCTGATAGGAAATTTCCCCGGTATTATAGTTGAATCTATTAAATTTGACCACCTATGTGCTTTACCACAACATGTGTTACCTAATAGGCATCCACAAATGGTATCTATTGTTACCCATCACTCATCTAATCATTCATTTATTTGTTCAACAGATTTTTTTATTGACTGAATACTATATACCAGGCCCTGGGCTTTGTACTGGGAATACAATGGGGAACAAAGGCAGAGTGGTCCATTGGGCTCACCAATTGAAATCTACAGCTTGGTGAGGTAGACCATTAAATACATAAACATATATATAAATACATATATATAAGTATTAGTTGTGAGTAACTGCTAAGGAAGAAAAGGACAGGGTGCTTTGAGAAAGACCCTGGATTTACAGAAACAGGGACTCTTCGTGAGCCAGTTCAAATGGCAGCAGCTCCATAAAACCTGCCTTATCCCTCCCCATCCTCTCCTTATATGGTCTTTCTCCTTCATTCAAACCATATATCATATTATTCTTTTATTGTGACATTTGGTTTGTTCTTTTACTTGTTTATTTTTACTCCTAAGAATAGCTAATGATGACAGCTGTTATCAGGGATTCTTAAAAAGTTCTAATTTAAGCCCTTGTAATCTGGACTTCTCACGGGTAAAGTCTATGTCTTACTCACCTTTATTGTACCTGTAGATCTAGCAGGGTTCCTGGCACAAATTAAGGGCTCCAGGAATATTCGTGGAATTGAAATAAATTGTACTATCTCCTTTGGCTTCCAAATATGAAAGACTGACTCTAATTCAAATGACTCTCTCTAATCTTTATATGTTAGGCTATTTCTTTAGTTAGTCATTGTGATCCATCAATTTCTTTAACGTATTATAGATGGTAAATAAATCAAAAGTGCATTACAATAGTCAGTGTTCATCATGAAAAAGCTTTAACATCCCATGGCAAGAGGGTATTCTTGGAAGAATCCCAGACTGAAATCCCTTGACCAACATCTAAAGACATTCTGTTTTCTACAGCATTTGGAAATGCCTTCCCAATATAAAATTCTGCTGCTGTTTGTCCCTTGAGCTTGACAAAAAGAACAGTCATCATTACTTACAACAGAAAGCGTCCTAATGGCTGTTTCTGGCAGCATAATCCCTTTACAGAAATGGAAACATTCACATTATACCCAGGTTGAAAGGAAATAATACAGTAAAGAATATTTATCAGTTCACATAACTGAAAAATCCAGAGGTAGGGATGTTTTAGATGAGGCTGGATCCAATGCCTTAAGGATATCCAAAAGACCTGGCTTCTTTCCATCTTTCTGTGTCAGCTTCATCCTAAGGCTGGCTCCATTCCTAGTCCCAAGATGGCTGCTTACAGCTTTGGGGGCCATATGCTTTCTTTCTGTGTCAAAGAGAGCAATTTTGTTTCAGCATTCCCAGAAAACCCCCTATAAACACTGTGTGGTCTGCTCAGTTCACACATCGACCGTTGCTTCAATCGCTTCAGTTAAGAGGATGGGATGGGATGATTGGCTTGGTCCATTCTACCCCTGACTGGGAGGCAGTGAGGTCAGGTTCCACAAAATCACATAGATCCCAAAAGGAAACTGGGGACTGCTGGGAAGGGGGAATGGACGTTGGCAAAACATTTAACTTATGTTGACTACATAAGGTCTCGGTCAGCCTTGGTCTATGAAGCCTGCCTATTCAGGAGGATAGGGCCATTCATTCATATCAGAAAGAAGAAAAGGAAAAGGCATGGACTTCTCTCCCTTCTGAAAAATGGCATCATATTCTGGGGGGGAAAAATGAGCTTTGCTTTTGTATTGGCTCTGTTCAGGGACAGTCTTATGGTTTAATAGAGTCAGCACTTTTAAATAAAATTATTCCTATTCTAAATTTTTAAAATCATGATGGACAAGTGAAGGCCAAGTAACAATATATACTCTGTCTTAAGTTATTAAATTTTCTAGTAGAAAGGTTGACATTTTGCCTCATTTTCAAGGAAAAATAACTTGAGAGAACTTTAGACAGAAGCCATTCATTTGTCTCCACTTATCTTGATCAAGTGAAAACCTCTAGAGAATTCACTGGATAGCGCCTGTTATCTTTTTCTCACTTTCTTTCCTCTTCCTCTATCTCTCCCCAACCCTGACCCATCTATCCACATCACCCCCCCTACACACTTCTTCTTTCTTCTCTGTGCTTTCTCTCCATCTCCTCTCCCTCTACCCCCTTTCATTTTTTCTTCCCTCCCAGGAATTCTCTTTACTCTCTGTCTTCTCTCTCTTTTCACTCATGTTTTTCTCTCATCCTCTCCCTTCAAATGGGTCCCAATAGGTGGATTAATTTAGTAGGAGAAACCCAGTTCCCTTTTTCTTCACAATATCATGGAAACAAGTGTGAAAGTGGTGGCAATGATTTAGGGCTGTCGGGGAGAGCTACTCCCACTTCTCTGTGGCCTCCAAACTGCACCAGAGGACAGAGTCTCAGCCATCTGGTAAGAAATATGCTGGTTTCACCAAAATGTTCTGCATTAGACATTAAAGAAGAGAAACTCCAATATGTTTAATACTGAGATCTATGGTTTAACTCTTATCTCCCCAATTCTCACACCACCCTTGAGAGATAAGAAGGCAGCTTAAGGCTTCCCTGGTGGCGCAGTGGTTGAGAGTCCGCTTGCCGATGCAGGGGACACGGGTTCGTGCCCTGGTCTGGGAAGATCCCGCATGCCGCGGAGCGGCTGGGCCCGTGAGCCAAGGCCACTGAGCCTGCGCGTCCGGAGCCTGTGCTCCGCAATGGGAGAGGCCACAACGGTGAGAGGCCCGCGTACCGCAAAAAAAAAAAAAAAAAAAGGGAGTATAATTGACTAATACAACTCAAAAATCAAAGGTTAGCTCTCTCAAGCACCCGACATGAATGTATCTTGAACCATAGATTATCATTTTGAAAAGTTAAGTTGCTGAAGAAACAGTAAGATAAAACTATTGCTTCAAGGTATAGAACATTCAGGGGAAAAAAATGTGGAGAGAAATTCTTGAACATGTTTTAAAACCAGGGAATTTTGAAGAGCAATTTGGCTGTATCTAGATAGATAAAATTTTGAGTCTATTTCCTACAACCCAGCAATTCCAACTCTGGTTAAGCACTCCTGATAAAATCTCAGACATGGGCACAAGAAGACTCGCGCAGGCATACATACCTCGCTTTATTGCACTTCGCTTTATTGCTCTTTGCAGATACAGCACTGTTTACAGATTGAAGGTTTGTGGCTACCCTGCATCGAGCAAGTCTATGATGTCATTTTCTCCAACACCATTTTCTTGTTTCGTGTCTGTGTCACATTTTGGTAACTTGCCATATTTCAAACTTTTTCATTATTATCATATTCGTTAGGGTGATCTGTGATCAGTGATTCTTGATGTTACTATTGTAATCGTTTGGTGGTGCCACAAACCGCAGCCATATAAGACAATGAACTTAATCAATAAAAATTGTGTGTGCTGTGACTGGGCCACCTACGGTTGCTCCCCCCTCTCTCTCCCTCTTCACGAGCCTCCCTATTCCCTGAGACACAACAGTATTGAAATTAGGCCAACTAGTAACCCTATAATGGCCTCTAACTATTCAAGTTAAAGTGTCAAACATCCCTCGCTTTAAATCAAAAGCTAAAAATGATTAAGTTTAGTGAGGAGGCCATGTTGAAAGCCAAGATAGGCCAAACAGGCCTCTTGCGCCAAACAGGCAAGTTGTGAATGCAAAAGAAAAGTTTTTGGAGAAAGTTCAAAATGCTACTCCAGTGAACACATGAATGAGAAGAAAGTGAAACAGCCTTATTGCTGATTGGAAGAAAGTTTGAGTGATCTGAGTAGAAGATCAACAAGCCACAACATTCCTTTAAGACAAAGCCGGATCCAGAGAAAGGCCCTAACTCTGTTCAGTTCTATGAAGGCCGAGAGAGGTGAGGAAGTTGCAGAAGAAAAGTTGGAAACTAAAGAGGTTGGTTCATGAGGTTTAAGGAAAGAAGCCGTCTCCATAACATAGAAGCGCAAGGGAAGAAGCAAGTGCTCCTGTAGAAGCTGCAGCAAGTTATCCAGAAGATCTAGCTGAGATCATCCATAAATGATAGTACACGTTAGATTTTCAATGTAGACAAAACAGACTTCTATTGAAAGAAGATGCCATCTAGAGCTTTCAGAGCTAGAGAGGATAAGTCAATGCCCGGCTTCAGAGCTTCAAAGGACAGTCTAACTCTCGTGTTAGGGGCTAATGCAGCTGGTTCACTAAGTTGAAGCCAATGTTCATTTACCCTTCCAAAAATCCTAGGGCCCTTAAGAATGATGCTAAATCTACTCTGCCTGTGCTCTATAAATGGAACGACAGAGCCTGGATGACAGTATATCTGTTTACAACATGGCTTACTGACTATTTTAAGCCCACTGTTGTGAACTACTGCTCAGGAAAGAAAAAAGAAAAAGTACTTTCAAAATATTACTGCTCATTGACAATGCACCTGGTCTTACAAGGTAGCTTATATGAAGAAAAATAGAAAAGATTTAGGAAAGAAATAATAAGTGGCAGGAGATTCACAGATGGCCTTGAACTTCTCAGTAAGGCAGGGGGCAAGAGCATCTTCTGGTATCAAGGGGAAGGGAAGATCAAACAGTGAGTTCCAAAATATGAAAAAGTTTTTAAACAACCAGGGTAGGAAATTCACTACTGAATCTCCAAGAGATTAATAAAAAGAGTACAGAGCAGCAACGAGAACCAGGTGAGGCTCAATAGCATGAATTTTCAGTGAATTGAATCTGAATGGTTTCATGTTTTTCTCTAGAAAAAAACTGGCAGCCTAGGAAGCAAGAGAGAAATTAACCAATAGTGTTGAATACAATTTAGGGAATGATTGTGTGAATACTTGGTGGAAACTTAAGGAGGGGATGAAGTATACTAGAATGATAATTAAAGCACCCTTTAAAGCTCTCAACTTGGGGCTCAGACTGGACAGAAAAAAATGGACCTGGGAAAAGCTTTGGCTTTCTCAGATTTGGGTTTGGCAAGGGCAGGGCACACGTGCCAACTATTCTGTCCCTGAGCCATTGGCAGATCACTCATTGATCCAGGCATCCTTTCTTACCAAACCTAGACATGAGCCCAGAACACTCCTCAGTTCAGTATTCCAGGGATGCACTCCCAATTGCTTAGAGTGGACGCACATTGTGAAACCAGTGTGCTGGACATGCCTGCACCAGACAGCAAGCTTCCTCCAGGCAGTAAGCATGTCCTCTTTGAATCTCCAAAGGCTGTACCTGACACATAATAAGCTCTTACTCGATAAGTAATTGTGGGGAATTCCCTGGTGGTCCAGAGGTTAGAACTTGGCATTTTTCACTTCCCGGGGCCCAGTTCAATTTCTGGTCGGTGAACTAAGATCCTACAAGCTGCGTGGCATGGCCAAATTTTAAAAATAAGATAAAATGAATGTGTCTTTAAAAAAAAAATAAGTAATTGTGGAAAGAAGGAATGAAGGGAGAAAAGGAGAGAGAGAATGGAGTCCCTGACGAAAAACAAAGAACAGGTTCAGGAGAAATGAAAGAAAAGAGAAAGTAAAAGATTGGGGTCAGAACAGGGAGCTCAAAACTGGTGACCTTGGGACTTCCCTGGAGGTCATTAAGGTGGAACCGTTTCAAGTAGTGAAAAAAGTTAAAGGTCTGCCTCTTGTAATGAATTAAAAAAAAAAAAAATGAGAGCGTTGTTATGCCCTTACTCTAAATTTTCTTCTGTGAATTCTTATTCTTCTCCTGCAAAGAGTTTCTCTTACAAGGTAGCTTATAAAAAGTGACATACTTAAATAAACTTTTGCCATCTAAACATTTAGAAATGAAGAGTTCAGTAATATTTTGTTTTGTTTACATACTATGCATTTTTATGAGGAAAAAATACTTTCTGTCACATTGCTATAGAACCATAGAATTTTCAATTGACAAAAGTATGTGATTTTTGTATTGATGTTTTCCATAAAAATCGCAGAAAACTTTAGCTAGAATCTACTACAATATGGAATACAGGGGAAATATATGTCATTCTTCTGATCCTTAATTTAAAGAGAAAATTCAGGATACTTGGTTGCCTGAATTTTTTAACCATTAAAAATTCAGTAATGAATTATGGATGCAAATGTTTTTAGCAATGCTGTCTTAACATTTACCTGAAAATAAAATTAACTGCTTTTCTCTCCAGGTCATGAATAAAATTAGTCTAATGTGGTTGTCCCCTAAGTGGGTCTTTTATGGAAATATTGGGTGTTTTCCTTTGTTTTTTTTTGGTCCAAACTTCCTATGCTAAACTTTCATGGGGCAAAACTCGCCAGTCCTTCTTATTAACCCCCTCACCTGTGGCGGGACCAGAGTTTTGTTTCTAGATATCAACTCAACAAGGCTTGAGTGTGGAGGTAAATCTTTAGGTGTGTGAAAAGTATTTAAAATAAAAGTACCTTCATGGTATGTACGTACAATGGAATATTATTCAGCCTTAAAAAGGAAGGAAATTCTGACACATGCAACAACATGGATGAAGCTTGAAGACATTAGGCTAAGTGAAATAAACTAGACACAAAAGGCCATATAGTGTATGATTCCACTTATACGAGATACTTAAAGTGGTCAAATTCATAGTGACAAAAGGAGGAAGCGTAGTTAACAGGGGCTGCGGAGAGGGGGATGGGGAGTAATTGTTTAATAAACACAATTTCAGTTTGGGAAGATGAAAAAGTTCTGAAGCTGGATTGTGGTGATTCACAGCAATGTGAAAGTATTAACGCCACCGAATTATACACCTAAAAATGGTTAAAATGCTAAGTTTTATGTTATATATGTTGTACCACAACAAAAATAAAATACATTTTAACTATATTTTCAAAAGCAAAGGAAACTGTGGCTGATTTTGATTCACTGTAATATAAAGTAACTAGAAGATTTTTTTCCCCCATGGAAACATTGTAAACATCAAAATAAATACTTTTATTTTAAATGGTCATTATCATCTTGGCCAAAAATTTATTCTATAAAAAGAAAACTGGACAAGACATTTAACAAGGAAATGTCATTTGAGTGTGAGATGAAAAGGAAAAATGAAGACATATACTCCACATCTTCAACAATGTTTCCCTCTGTGGCCTGGGAAACCTTGCATGAATTAGACTGAAATTAGATTTGAACTATATTATCTTTGGTTCGAGAAGACTTTTTTTTTTAATTAATAACTTAAAATGTTCATTTTGGCCATTAGGAAAAATCAAAAGTAGAAACACTGAAAAGGAGAATTTTTAATGTGAAGATGGTTAAAATGTGTCAGTATCACATATTTAGGCAAGGATAGAAAAGTAAATTACATTTGTGTGTTTGTCTTCCCAAACTGTTTTCTTGGCCTAAAATTACTCAACATGTAAAAAGATTCCTAGTAATGTCAATGACTACATAGGAAATTGATAACTGCTAAACCTCCCACTCTCCTTGCCACCCGACAAGAAAATAAAATCAAATCTGAGCCCCTGGCTGCACAGTGCCCTCAGTTGCTTTGTTACCCTAGGAAATGCAGAGGGTCGGTGGAAATTATCCTATAATGAGCAATCCATCTGGCTGCACCTAAAAATGGAATAAAAATGCCACCCTTGACTTTTCCATGGTAGTAAATTAAAGCCTAATGTATAGTTCTAATTACTAACATTTTCTCTCTAATGGTTCAGTTTGGCTAGGATTTCCGACAATCCCCTTGTTCCCCTAAAGCAAACACCAGAGAATGTTCTAACCCCACTGGTGGCATTTATTAATAACCCCCTTGACAGATGAAAAAAAATCATTATTCTATATTAGACAGGAAAGGATTTTCTCAGCAAAAGCTAATTGATTTAAAAAAAATTCAGACGCTATAGAGGAATTAACTTCAGAGAGGGGGAAAATACAACAGCGTCAAATAAAAACAGATTCTTGTATAGTATGATGTTGCCTGGGCACTGTTTGGGGTACCAGCTAGGGGAAAAAAAAACCTGATAAATGTATGAAAAAATATCCATGCCTCCTTATATACTGGGATGAAGAGATGAGAGGAAGAGGGCTCTCTTGTGAAGAATTCTTACTTTGTGCCTCCATGAAAGAGATAAGATATGATAAGTTGGTTTCTATGGATGGCAAATACAAACACATACAAAAAAAAATTGTTGGAAATGTTTCCACATTCTTCTATTTAATCTCTTTCATTCTTATTTTTAAAAGACGTTATTCTTTTTAAACAAATGTACAAATGCATGCTAAATACAAATCAGTATTAAACTATAGGTCTAGTTCTCGTCAAACAGTATACAGCTTTCTGAGTGACAATTAATAATTTAGAAATACTAAACAAAAATAAGATTTGTGATATACTGAGAGGAGGCATGGTAGAAAAAGAAATATGCTGAAATGAATATTTTTGTAAGCTACACTCCAAAGTATGCCAGTAGTAAATAGAAATACAACTTTATAAAGCAAAGCAGTGCTGGACCCATGCAGGTGGGGTCGGGGTGTCAGGGAAGCAGTGGCTTCTGGTACAAGCACTAAAGCAGTGTCTACAGAGAGTGGAAACCCAATATGAAAACCAACTAAAATCCAATCTACCTTTTAGTATCATCATGCACTGACCATTCTAAACAGTGAGGAATAAAATACTTTTTTCTGCAAAAATACTGTTTGTCTAAATTCTAAACAATTTCTGTGGTTACCGTTAAATTTTGATAATGTAAGTATACACTTCAAGTTAGCACATTTTTATTATTTAGGGTTTGTAAACATTGTATTCTACATAATAGTTAGTTTGAAAACCGCCAGATGCACTGTCCTGGACCCCCATGAATTCAGCTACACACATTCATTACTACAACAGACAAATATGTAGATATACTATTTCCCCTTATGTCAAAAATGCATTAATGTATTTTAAAACTATTAATCATTTTTTAATTTTTTGTACTGTAATCTCTATTTTATTTATAATTATTTTTCTTTTATTTGCAAACTATAAATACAAAGTGCAATAAAAAATATAATCAGTGTCTGTATTTCTTTTCTGGACTTTTTTTTTTAAGATTTATTTATTTTTAATTTTGGCGTGCCAGGTCTTAGTTGCAGTACACGGGATCTTCGTTGTGGCACGTGGACTCTTAGTTGCAGCATGCCTGTGGGATCTAGTTCCCTGACCAAGGATCAAACCTAGGCTCCCTGCATGGGGACCGCGGAGGCTTACCCACTGGACCACCAGGGAAGTCCCTGAACATTATTATTATATTTCATTTCATGATTTTTTACAGAAAATAATTTTGTTGTATAAAACATGGGAAATGTTAAAAAGAAAAAGAAAAAGGACCTGCTTCGGTTATTGAATACACTATGTTCTCTACTAAGGCAAAGAAAATAAATTACATTATCTGAATGACTGGAGGATAAGGTCTTCAGCTTAATCAAATAATCTAGCGAAACGGTTTTATAATAGATGGTCAATTATTATAAAGTGATGATTAAAAGCAAAAATCAGATAAAATTAGATAGTGTGCAAATGAATTTTTCTTTGACAATTGAAAAGGTCTTTCACTGACTCAAAATTATAGTTGTTGTATAAGTATGCAGAAATACTCATTAGTGGAAGCATTAGGTAATGCAGTGATAGCTAATAGAACATTAAAAAGTTAAAATGAAGGCTTATGTTGAATTCTGTTTAATTCACACCCCCATTTCACAAAGAATGTAAAAGTCATCTGCAATTTACTGTGTTGAATCTCAAATAAAATTTCTATAGGCCTGAAATATAATTTTTTTTTTTTTTTTTTTGTCCGAGCCTCACAGCTTGTAGGATCTTAGTTCCCCAACCAGGGATTGAACCCCGGGCCCTGAGAGAGTGGAGTCCTAACCACTGAACCACCAGGTAATTCCCCTGAAATATAATTTTAAAGTGTACTTTTATTGTGAAAAAAAGAGTTGTCACATTTATCATTATTCTGAGATCTATATGTTTCAATTAGCTAAATAATATTTTAGGACTTTTGTAATCAAAAGACTTGGTTCCGGGCTTCCCTGGTGGCGCAGTGGTTGAGAGTCCGCCTGCCGATGCAGGGGACACTAGTTCGTGCCCCGGTCCGGGAATATCCCACATCTCGCGGAGCGGCTGGGCCCGTGAGCCATGGCTGCTGAGCCTGTGCGTCCGGAGCCTGTGCTCCGCAACGGGAGAGGCCACAACAGTGAGAGGCCCGCGTACCGCAAAAAAAAAAAAAAAAAAAAGACTTGGTTCCTCCAAATCAGCTGATTAGATTAGTTCTTTGTTACTCAACTCTTTGTTGATCCATGCCCTGGTGAAGATTCCTGAAACACTCATGGGCAAGTCTATGAGGCAAAATAATAGCAACATGAAGTTCCAGACTATTTGATGGAAAGATATCAGTGCTCTGCCACTCAGATCTCTTTGAATTTACCCTTCAGTTGTTGCTGAAAACCAATTACTATATAAGTTAAGGGTGGGTTGTGGACCTTGGTCAGGTTTTCATGCGAAGGGCTTCTATTTTCTACTCCAACAGCCTGAGGCACAAATAGGCACCTACAGATTCATTTGGGCATCAATGGAATGGCAGAAAGCTCAATATTCATGCCGAAGCTCCATTAGCTACACAAATCTGACATCCTGTCAACACATTGACCCAAATTTGTATATGCAAAGGTTTGCCTTGGCAACCTCAGCAGCTATCTAAGGGGATCTCCTCTGAAAGGAAGCCTGCCCTTTGGGGGAGGAGATGCTTCCTTAAAGCCTAGTTTTTTATCAGTTTCCCACTTAAAGGGACACTGCATTTCATCAAGAAGTAAAAATGTGAATGAATTGCAACTCCTAAGTTTCCATAAATTATAAAAATTTACATGGTTTTTACTGCAACTTGTGCTGGCTATGAAGAAAACAACAGCTTAAGACAAAAATTAAAATAATCATTCAGCAATTACTGAGTAACAACTATGGCAGTCCCCAAACTAAGTATTGTGGCTCTAGGAAAAAGCACATGGTAGGTACTCAAGAAGACAGGTTCCTGTGAATAAACATATATACCTAGCTGGTGAGATTACATGAATGTATGCATACAAAATGAAACTATCATGAAAAGCCTATGTGTGACAAGTTCCAAGTGAGTGGTACAGAAAGTAAGTGCTAGATGTGTTTATAAAAGAAAGAACTCTCTGTAGATTCCGGGAACAGGTGAGCAAGTCTACATGTTCTAAAATGAGTCTTGGATTAAACTGAACATTAAACTGGCCAGTGCACTGTATGAACTATGAAAGCTTTATGAAAAGTAAAACTTTTGAGTTGGACAATACAATACCTCCTTACTAAGTCAAGATAAAATATCTTTCTATTTAATGGTAATAGTTCTATGTTAAATTATATTCAGTTCCTGGTCCCGTACGATTGCCAAGTCATTTTCCTCTATTCTGCAGATCTTCTGTTATAGAGCTCATTATTCTGCATTTTCCACTCTAATTGTGAGCAGTTACTCCACCATCTTACCTTGACACAAAGGTACCAGGGGAGTAAATTTTTTGCCTTCCACAAGTGGAGAACACCTGTACATCCATCATCTTGAAGAGAAGGTGATGTTCCTAACCCAGTTCTTATTCAACCCCTGTCAGTATCCCACAACTTCAAACTTGTGAAGTCTGTGCCATTTTGATTGCCACCCTTTCTTTCCCCTGTTGTCACTGCCACTGACCACCCTCCAGCACTTTGTTCCAAGTATCTATCTCTCCATCCCACCCCCTGCCATTCCTTAGTGACTCAGGGAGCCTAATGATCTCTTCAACCTCAGTGACTTTTATTGTCACTCCTTTTTAAAAAAATTCATGTAATGAGTCCTAGTGGTCAGGATGTTTATAATCTTTATCTTATCAAGAAAATACAACTCGAAGACCTTTGCCATCACCCATTGTAGGACTAAATATCCAAGAGGAGAGGGGAGATAAGTGAGTGTAACCATGATAAGTACGATCACCAAGTACATCTCTTTTGATGTGTGAAATAAATATATACTGTACAACATTCCTGAACAAATGACTATTCAGTCTTTGTGAAAGTTACCAGTGAAAATTTTGTTATTGTCATATTCTTCTAAGGTAAATGCTTGGGTACTGTCCCCCTACAAATTTAGAACTTCTGTGTAAATTTTTATTAGTAACAACTACATAACCATTAAAATGAAATTCGTGAATATTAAAATAGAATTATTAATTGCCCCTCCTAATACAGTGGTTTTATTAGTGACTACTAAAATAGAATTTCTTTTCTGTATGTCTAAAGCCATAAATTGAGGTCTCTGGCTACATTTAAGCTGCAGCACATTGCACAGGAGGAGCGAGAGGGGGAAAAGAGATGGAAGTTGGACTCAGAACATCTAAGTTTAATTCCCAGGACTGCCAGACTGCCACTTAATGGCACTGTGATCTTTGACAAATCACTTCATTTCTCAGTTTTCCCATCTGTAAAGTAGGGATAATGATTATATTAGCTCAGGATCATTGAATGTTATCCAAGGAGGAAATACGTGAAAATATTTCATATATTTTAGAAGCACATAGCAAATGCTAATTGTTGTTACTTCACAATATTTCACTGAATAAAATTTAACAAAAGTGGCTAAGACTGTGGTCTCCAGACCAGACTGCCTGGATTTAAATCCCACCTCCCCCAGCACTAGATATGAAAGTCCTTGAACTTTTTCAAGCCTGATTCCTCCTCTGTAAAGAGGGACAGTACCTATTTAATAGTGTTGTGAGGCTTAAATGAGCTAAGTCATGCAAAGCACTTATAGCATGCTCTGGAAAATCATGAAATACTAATAAATGTTCATTCATTTCATTTATTCAACAAATGTTTATTGAGTGCATACTCTATGCCAGACTTATTCTAGGACTGGGAATATAGTACAGAATACAAGACCCAAAAAGTCCTCACTCCCATGTGGCATATAACTTAGTTGGGGCAGAGAAGATTTTATTATGATTGCAAATAATAATATATTTGGAGGTGATACATGCTATGAAGAAAATAAAACAGGACAATATGTTACAGAATGACACAGGACCTCTACTCTTACTAAACAGAAGTTAAGTTATTACTACACTACTATTACTACCACAACTCTGCCTTCCAAATCTACACTGTTGAGGCACTTCCTTGCCATGCGTGTGCTCCACTTTGGTTGAGAGATGAAAATGCTTTTAAAGCATTTTCCCTCCCAGTGACACGTAAGAACAATAGCATCACCAAACAACATCAGAAATCCAAGCATCATGTGATGCAGTCACACCTTATAGACATAGAAATGGACAGAGAACTTGACTTTAACCTATCTAGGATTTTGAAAGTCAATCTTTTATGTATAGGATTCCAATATTTTTCAAATCAACACATGTTTATGAAAGTCTCTACAGGAGACATAAAGTGATGTAAGAAAATAATTTCTGTTGTCAAGAAATTAATAATCAAGTTAGGGGAGAAAAGATAGTAATATATTTAAAGTGAAATAACCTAAATTATTTAAATGACATTTCAAAATAACAACAAAAATCACTAATTACCAAATAAATTATTTGAATATGTTAGTTCAAAAGGAAGTTCAAAAGAGAGAATAACATCTTCAACTTGGGTAGGCAGGAAAATTGACATATGAAAAACTGGGAAGAAGAGAGTATTTCAACTGGAGAGAATAATTTAAACAAATACCTGTTGATAGTTGAGGGTAAAGGCATTCCGAGAAGAGTGAGTAAAATGATTTGCCTTTAGAAGAATTGAGAAGGGGTAGAAATATGGCTATGAGACAATTGGCTTCAGAATCTAAAGAAAAAGAATATAAATGCAGTTAAAAGAAAACCTGTATGCAGTAAACATCTGCACTTAGAGAATATTTATTTTGTCTATCTATGGTGAAAATTTTAAAAGGAAGTGAAAAGAAAAAGCAAGTAAAGAGGAAGGAAAGGAAAGGAAAAATATATTAGGAAATTACTGTACATCATAGGGTAGAAGACTGTGAGGAGATGGTTCAAGATGACGGATAGAAGGACATGCACTCACTCCCTCTTGTGAGAGCACCAGAATCACAATTAACTGCTGAACAATCATCAACAGGAAGACACTGGAACTCACCAGAAAAGATACCCCACATCCAAAGACAAAGGAGAAGCCACAATGAGACAGTGAGAGGGGCATAATCACAATAAAATCAAGTCCCATAACTGCTGGGTGGGTGACTCACAGACTGGAGAACAGTTATACCATAGAAGTCCACCCACTGGGGCTTCCCTGGTGGCGCAGTAGTTGAGAGTCCATCTGTCGATGCAGGGGACATGGGTTCGTGCACCGGTCCGGGAAGATCACACATGCCGTGGAGCGGCTAGGCCCGTGAGCCATGGCCGTTGAGCCTGAGCGTCCGGAGCCTGTGCTCCACAATGGGAGTGGCCACAACAGTGAGAGGCCTGCGTACCGCAAAAAAAAAAAAAAAAAGTCCACCCACTGGAGTGAAGGTTCTGAGACCCACGTCAGGCTTCCCAACCTGCGGGTCCGTCAATGGGAGGAGAAATTCCCAGAGAATTAGATTTTGAAGGTTAGCGGGATTTGATTGCAGGACTTTGACAGGACTGGGGGAAACAGAGACTCCACTCTTGGAGGGCACACACAAATTAGTGTGTGCATCAGGGAAGGAGTAGTGACCCCACAGGAAACTGAACCAGACCTACCTGCTAGTGTTGGAGGGTCTCCTGCAGAGGCGGGGAGAGGCTGCGGCTCACCGTGGGGACAAAGACACTGGCAGCAGAAGATCTGGGAAGTACTCCTTAGTGTGAGCCCTCCCAGAGTCCCCCATAAGCCCCACCAAAGAGCTGGGTAGGCTCCAGTGTTGGGTCGCCTCAGGCCAAACAACCAACAGGGAGGGAACCCAGCCCCACCCTTCAGCAGACAAGCAGATTAAACTTTTACTGAGCTCTGCCGACCAGAGCAACTCCCAGCTCAGCCCACCACCTCCATCAGGAAGCTTGCACAACCCACTTAGATAGCCTCATCCACCAGAGGGCAGACAGCAGAAGCACGAAGAACTAAAATTCTGCAGCCTGTGAAAGGAAAACCACACTCACAGAAAGAGAGACAAAATGAAAAGGCAGAGTACTTTGTACCAGATGAAGGAACAAGATAAAACCCAGAAAAAAACTAAATGAAGTGGAGATAGGCAACCTTCCAGAAAAAGAATTCAGAATAATGATAGTGAAGATGATCCAGGACCTCAGAAAAAGAATGGAGGCAAAGATAGAGAAGATGCAAGAAATGTTTAACAAAGACCCACAAGGATTAAAGAACAAACACCTAGAACAATTAAAGAACAAACAAACAGAGATGACAATACATAACCGAAATGAAAAATACACTAGAGGAAATCAATAGCAGAATAACTGAGGCAGAAGTACAGATAAGTGACCTGGAAGACAGAATGGTGGAAATCACCACCACAGAACAGAATAAAGAAAAAATAATGAAAAGACATGAAGACAGCCTAAGAGACCTCTGAGACAACATTAAATGCAACAACATTCACATTATAGGGGTCCCAGAAGGAGAAGAGAGAGAGAAAGGACCCAAGAAAATATTTGAAGAGATTATAGTCGAAAAGTTCTGTAACATGGGAGAGGAAATAGCCACCCAAGTCCAGGAAGCACAGAGAGTCCAAGGCAGGATAAACCCAAGGAGAAACATGCCAAGACACATAGTAATCAAACTGACAAAAATAAAAGACAAAGAAAAATTATTGAAAACAACAAGGGAAAAATGACAAATAACATACAGGGAAACTCCTGTAAGGTTAACAGCTGATTTCTCAGCAGAAACTTTAAGCCAGAAGGGAGTGGCATGACATATTTAAAATCATGAAAGGGAAGAACCTACAAGCAAGATTACCCTACCCGGCAAGGATCTCATTCAGATTCAATGGAGAAATCAAAAAAAAAGCTTTACAGACAAGCAAAAGCTAAGAGAATTCAGCACCATGAAACCAGCTTTACAACAAATACTAAAGGAACTTCTCTAAGTGAGAAACACAAGAGAAGAAAAGGACCTACAAAAACAAAACCAAAGCAATTAAGAAAATGGTCATAGGAACATACGTATCGATTATTACCTTAAACATGAATGATTAAATGCTCCAACCAAAAGACACAGGCTCGCTGAATGGATACAGAAACAATGCCCATATATAAGCTATCTATGAGAGACCCACTTCAGACCTAGGGACACAAACAGACTGAAAGTGAGGGGATGGAAAAAGATATTCCATGCAAATGGAAATAGAAAGAAAGCTGGAGTAGCAATATGCATATCAGATAAAATAGACTTTAAAATAAAGAATGTTACAGGAGACAAGGAAGGACACTAAATAATGAACAAGGGATCAATCCAAGAAGATGATATAACAATTATAAATATATATGTACCCAACATAGGAGCACCTCAATACATAAGGAAACTGCTAACAGCTATAAAAGAGGAAATTGACAGTAACACAATAATAGTGGGGGAATTTAACACCTCACTTACACTGGTGGACAGATCATCTAAACAAAAAATTAATAAGGAAACACAAGCTTTAAATGATACAATAGACCACATAGATTTAATTAATATTTATAGGACATTCCATTCAAAAACAGCAGATTACACTTTCTTCTCAAATGCACATGGAACATTTCCAGGATAGATCAGATCTTGGGTCACAAATCAAGCCTCAGTAAATTTAAGAAAATTGAAGTCATATCAAGCATCTTATCTGCCACAATGCTATGAGATTAGAAATCAATTACAGGGAAAAAAAATTTAAAAACACAAACACCTGGACGCTAAACAGTACATTACTAAATAACCAAGAGATCACTGAAGAAATCAAAGAGGAAATCAAAAAATACCTAGACACAAATTACAAACAAAACACGATGATCCAAAACCTATGGGATGCAGCAAAAGCAGTTCTAAGAGGGAAGTTTATAGCAAAGAAGCCTACCTCAAAAAAAAAGAAAAATATCAAATAAACAATATAACCTTACACCTAAAGGAACTAGAGAAAGTAGAACAAACAAAATTCAAAGTTAGTAGAAGGAAAGAAATCATAAAGATCAGAACTGAAATAAATGAAATAGAAACAAAGAAAACAATAGCAAAGATCAATAAAACTAAAAGCTGGTCTTTGAGAGGCTAAACAAAATTGATAAACCTTTTGCCAGACTCATCAAGAAAAAGAGGGAGAGGACTCAAATCAATAAAATTAGAGGGCTTCCCAGGTGGCGCAGTGGTTGAGAGTCCTCCTGCCGATGCAGCAGACACGGGTTCGTGCCCCGGTCTGGGAAGGTCCCACATGCCGCGGAGCGGCTGGGCCCATGAGCCATGGCCACTGAGCCTGCACGTCCGGAGCCTGTGCTCTGCAACAGGAGAGGCCACAACAGTGAGAGGCCCAAGTACCGCAAAAAAATAATAATAATAAAATTAAAAAATTAAAAAAATAAAATTAGAAATGAAAAAGGAGAAGTCACAATGGACACCGCAGGAATACAAAGCATCATAAGAGACTAGTATAAGCAACTCTATGCCAATAAAATGGACAACCTGGAAAAAATGAACAAATTCTTAGAAAGGTTTAACCTTCCAAGACTGAACCAGGAAGAAATGGAAAATATGAACAGACCAATCACAAGTAATGAAATGGAAACTGTGATTAAAAATCTTCCAACCAACAAAAGTCCAGGACCAGATGGCTTCACAGGTGAATTCCATCAAACATTTAGAAAAGAGCTAACAACCGTCCTTCTCAAACTCTTCCAAAAAATTGCAGAGGAAGGAACACTCCCAAACTCATTCTATGAGGCCACAATCACCCTGATACCAAAACCAAAGATACTACAAAAAAGAAAATTACAGACCAATATCACTGATGAATATAGATGCAAAAATCCTCAACAAAATACTAGCAAACAGTATCCAACAACACATTAAAAGGATCATACACCATGATCAAATGGGACTTATCCCAGGGATGAAAGGATTCTTTAATATACGCAAATCAATCAGTGTGATACCCCATATTAACAAATTGAAGAGTAAAAACCATATGATCATCTCAATAGATGCAGAAAAAGCTTCTGACAAAATTCAACACTGATTTATGATAAAAACCCTCCAGATAGAGGGAACCTATCTCAACATCATAAAGGCCATATACGGCAAACCCACAGCAAATGTCATTCTCAAAGGTGAACAACTGAAAGCATTTCCTCTAAGGTCAGGAACAAGACAAGGATGTCCACTCTTGCCACTATTATTCAACATAGTTTTGGAAGTCCTAGCCATGGCAATCAGAAAAGAAAAAGAAATAAAAGGAATCCAAATTGGAAAAGAAGAAGTAAAACTGTCACTGTTTACAGATGACATGATACTACACATAGAGAATTCTAAAGATGCCACCAGAAAACTACTAGAACTAATCAATGAATTTAGTAAAGTTGCAGGATACAAAATTAATGTACAAAAATCTCTTGCATTCCTATACACTGATGATGAAAAATCTGAAACAGAAATTAAGGAAACACTCCCATTTACCATTGCAACAAAAAGAATAAAATACCTAGGAATAAACCTACCTACGGAGACAAAAGACCTGTATGCAAAAAATTATAAGACACTGATGAAAGAAATTAAAGACAATACAAACAGATGGAGAGATATACCATGTTCTTGGATTGGAAGAATCAATAGTTTGAAAATGACTATACTACCCAAAACAATCTACAGATTCAATGCAATCCCTATCAAATCACCAACGGCATTTTTTTTTTTTTTTTTTTTTTTTTTTTTTGCAGTATGCGGGCCTCTCACTGTTGTGGCCTCTCCCGTTGCAGAGCACAGGCTCCAGACGCGCAGGCTCAACGGCCATGGCTCACGGGCCCAGCCGCTCCGCAGCATGTAGGATCTTCCCGGATTGGGGCATGAACCCGTGTCCCCTGCATCGGCAGGTGGACTCTCAACCACTGTGCCAACAGGGAAGCCCCCAATGGCATTTTTTACAGAACTAGAAAAAAAAATCTTAACATTTGTATGGAAACACAAAAGACCCCGAATAGCCATAGCAGTCTTGAGGGAAAAAAATGGAGCTGGAAGAATCAGACTCCCTTACTTAGGACTATACTACAGAGCTACAGTGATCAAGACAATATGGTAGTGGCACAAAAACAGAAATATGGATCAATGGAACATGATAGAAAGCCCAGAGTTAATCCCACACACCTGTGGTCAACTAATCTATGACAAAGGAGGCAAGGATATACAATGGAGAAAAGACAGTCTCTTCAATAAGTGGTGCTGGGAAAACTGGACAGCTACATGTAAAAGAATGAAATTAGAACACTCCCTAACACCATACACAAAAATAAACTCAAAATGGATTACAGACCTAAATGTAAGAGTGGACACTGTAAAACTCTTAGAGGAAAACATAGGAAGAACACTCTTTGACATAAATCACAGCAAGATCTTTTTTGATCCACCTCCTAGAGTAATGGAAATAAAAACAAAAATAAACAAATGGGACCTAATGAAACTTAAAAGCTTTTACAAAGCAAAGGAAACTACAAACAAGACAAAAAGACAACCCTCAGAATGGGAGAAAATATTTGCAAACGAATCAACGGACAAAGGATTAATCTCCAAAGTATATAAACAGCTCATGCAGCTCAATATTAAAAAAACAAACAACCCAATCCAAAAATGGGCAGAAGACCTAAATAGACATTTCTCCAAAGAAGACATACAGATGGCCAAGAAGCACATGAAAAGCTGCTCAACATCACTAATTATTAGAGAAATGTAAATCAAAACTACAATGAGAGCTTCCCTGATGGCACAGTGGTTGAGAGTCCGCTTGCCGATGTAGGGGACACGGGTTCGTGCCCCAGTCCGGGAAGATCCCGCATGCCGTGGAGAAGCTAGGCCCTTGAGCCATGGCCACTGAGCCTGCACGTGTGGAGCCTGTGCTCTGCAACAGGAGAGGCCACAACAGTGAGAGGCCCGCGTACCGCAAAAAAAAAAAAAAAAACTACAATGAGGTATCACCTCATACAATTTAGAATGGGCATCATCATAAAGTCTACAAACAACAAATGCTGGAGAGGGTGTGGAGAAAAGGGAAGCCTCTTGCACTGTTGGTGGGAATGTAAATTGATACAGCCACTATGGAGAACAGTATGGAGGTTCCCTAAAAAACTAAAAATAGAATTACCATGTGACCCAGCAATCCCACTACTGGTCATATACCCAGAGAAAACATAATTCAAAAAGACACATGCACCCCAATGTTCATTGCAGCACTATTTACAATAGCCAGGTTATGGAAGCAACCTAAATGCCCATCGACAGACGAATGGATGAAGAAGATGAGGTACATATATACAATGGAATATTACTCAGCCATAAAAAGGAACAAAATTGGGCCATTTGTAGAGACGTTGATGGATCTAGAGACTGTCATACAGAGTGAAGTAAGTCAGAAAGAGAAAAACAAATATCGTATATTAACGCATATATGTGGAACTTAGAAAAATGGTAGAGATGAGCCGGTTTGCTGGGCAGAAATAGTGACACAGATGTAGAGAACCAATGTATGGACATCAAGGGGGGAAAGTGGGGGTGGGGGGTGGGGATGGTGGTGTGATGAATTGGGAGATTGGGATTGACATGTATACACTAATATGTATAAGACAGGTGACTAATAAGAACCTGCTGTATAAAAAAATAAATGAAATAAAATTGAAAAAAAAAAAGGTAGAAGACTGTGTTGCCATGAAATGACCATTATGCAGACTTTGCAGAAACCTTGGGTAATGTTTGTGATGTATCTATGGTTCTCGACTACCAATTAGAGCTAGGGCTGTATGCATGTTAATGAAGACACTATTTACAAAGTCTACTAACAAAGAGTTAAGGGAAGCTGACAAGGGACAGTGAGGTACCACTGGGCTAGCAACAGTGAAAAGCCAAAACCACTGTAGACTTGAAGGGGCAAGGGGAGCGGGTGATTATGTAACCTGGAAAGAGCTCTAGTGTAGGAGGGGCTCACCAACAGAAGCTGTGGCCTTAGGTAGAGTAGCACAGCTCCTGCCTACCAACAGGCAGCAGGGAGGGGGCCAGGAGAGTAAATATCCTGACTTCTTCCTTTTCTGGCCCTCTGATCTCCTGCTGATGCCTCCTACTGACTGTCCCCAAAGAGAAGCCACCCCACAAGGAAGCCTGAACAATTCAGTCCTCAGAGGTCAGCCTCTATGTCCCACCCAGGCATGGAATGAATAACTGGAGAAAAGTGAAGTGAATATGGAAGGGCAAATGTGTGTGTGTGTGTGTGTGTGTATACGTGTTTATATTGTTTTGTGGGTGGAGTTAGGGCGTGGATAATATGAAGGTAAGAGAATCAATTAGCAAGAGACTGCAGCCAGGCCAGGTTATGACATGCGTGGGTCCTAGGCACTTTTTTCTTTGTGGGACTATTCATCTATTTAAAAAAAATGTTTAAAATTCTACTTTACAATTGCATCAACATAAAGAGAAATGCCACTTCCTTGGTGGCGCAGCAGTTAAGAATCCTCCTGCCAACGCAGGGAACACAGGTTCGAGCCCTGGTCCGGAAAGATCTCACATGCCGCGGAGCAACTAAGCCCGTACACCTCGACTACTGAGCCTGCACTCTAGAGCCGGCGAGCCACAGCTACTGAGCTTGTGCACCTAGAGCCCATGCTCCACAGCAAGAGAAGCCACTGCAATGAGAAGCATACACACCGCACCGCAGCTAGAGAAAGCCCCCGTGGTAACAAAGACCCAACACAGCCAAAAATAAATGAATTAATTAATTTTTAAAAAAAAGAGAGAGAGAAATGCAATCTAGGTTGGATTATATCAAGTTTTTCTTCTGATTTTAAAAGAAATTGAAACATTTTCAGGGGCCCCTAAGTATCATGGTGCCAGGCACATGCCCACTTTTGCCTAATGGAGAAGGGGGTCCTGGACTGCACAGGACCGGATGTGAAATGGTAAGATCTCAACCAAGTAGTGGAATTAAATGGTATATGTATATCATGTGGGGTTCTGATAGAAAACAGAAAGGACACTCAAGATAATTCATGGAGAGTTTATTCATAAAGGAACAATTTGGAATCTGCAGGTTGGGTGGGGGTGGGATAGGGGCACCTACCAAGTTCGTGCAGTAACCTAGGGCTAGGAACAACACAGACCCCTGCCATGCACAGGCCTGAGGGGAGCAGGAGAGGGGCCATTACCAGAGGCTGCAAAAAGCGTTGTGAGGAGAAGTCGTCCGTAGGAGGAACAGTGGCTTTGACTTGAGGGACACGGTCAGCCTGGGGTAAACTTGCAGGGAGGAATCCAGGATTATAAATACCCTGTCGTCCTCCCTCCTCCATTGCTTGAGCCCAACGGGAAGTCGAGGGCATGAGACCACTGATGCTGTGCACGCATGTTCATTTGGAAGAGAGCTCTTGGAAGGGTGGAACTACAGGACCAGTCGGAAGCTATGTGACGCATGTAGCCTTTCAAGCATGGGCTTGGACTAGACTCAGCAGTGGAGCTCAGCATAGAATCACCTGGAGGGCTTGTTAACCATGATTGCTAGTCTCTCCCCCTAGAGTTTCTCATTCAGTGGGTCTGGGATGGGGTCCAAGAATTTGAAATCCTGGGCTTCCCTGGTGGCGCAGTGGTTGAGAGTCCGCCTGCCGATGCAGGGGACACGGGTTCGTGCCCCGGTCCGGGAAGATCCCACATGCCGCGGAGCGGCTGGGCCCATGAGCCATGGCCACTGAGCCTGCGCGTCCGGAGCCTGTGCTCCGCGACGGGAGAGGCCACAACAGTGAGAGGCCCGTGTACCGCAAAAAAAAAAAAAAAATTTTCATTCCTAACAAGTTCCCAGGTGATGCTGATACTGTTGATCTGAGGAGCACACTTTGAGAGTCACTGTCTAGAGTGTTCTCCATGGACCTTTGTGCCCTAAATATTATGATTTGATCACTGTATCTGCAAACATCTAGAACAGGGCTCAGTAACATACAGTTGACTCCTGAAGGACACAGTGTGAATTGCACAGTGGGTCTACTTATACATGGATTTTTAAAATAAATACTACAGTACTACACGATCCACAACTGGTTGAATCCCAGGATGCAGAACTGTGGATGGGGGGAATCATATATTTGAAGGGCAAACGATAAGAAATACTCAGATTTTCGACTGCGGAGGGTTGGTGACCCTAAACCTCATGTTGTTCAAGATTCAACTGTAGTTGGTGCTGAATAAACCTCTGATGAATTAATCATTAACCTAAATAAAAGCTTAACTAAAGCAAATTCTCCTTGACTCAGTTTAATCATCTATAAAGCACTCAACCATCAATGACACACATTGAAGCGGTGGCCCAACGAACACAACAGATCTGAGATTCTGGCAGATATCTTCTGAGCAGGGGCTCTGTTCTAGGCAACTTCAAATCTTCTCACATGTCACAGATGCCTATTTCCTTTTTTAACATGATGGTTCAAATGTTTTATTCAGTGTGAACAGCATAGTGAATGACTCCATCACTGGTATTTCCAATATATTATATATAATCATTCATCCATCAAATATTAAGTTACAGAGTTGAGGACCATTCACGATGTTAGCCCCTGGGGAAACAAAGATGAACTACTTCTGCCCTCAGAGCTCACAGTCTACTGGGGAAAACAGACACGTACACAGAAAAATTAGTGAGTATTATCTTAGAGATAGAACCTACTATAGGTAGGTCAAGAACAAGGACCTACTGTATGGCACAGGGAACTATAGTCAATATCCTGTAATAACCTATAATGGAAAAGAATCTGAAAAAGAATAGATATATAACTGAATCATTCTGCTATACACCCGAAACATTGTAAATTAACTATACTTCAATTTAAAAAAAAGAAGTACATCATGGTAAATATAGAAGTACGAATGGTCGGCTAGGAGCTGGAAGGAGGAAAGCAACTCTGCCGAAGAGTTTCAGGGAAAGCTTCACAGAAGTGACTTTTGGGGTAGGTGTTAAAGGACGCATAGAGGTTTTCCAGATTTGTAAACGGGAAAGGAGCATGCAGACTGAAAGTCTCACTAGTGTAAACACACAGTGTTTGAAAATGAGTGAGAGTTGAGTGTGAATTATTGCATAGGAAATCCAGGAGCGTAGATGGTGACTAACGAGGGATAAAGCTAGAGAGGTAGATTATGTAGGGAGCCAGGTTGTACATAGTCCCTGAATGACAGACTCAAAAGAGCAACCCACTGATATTCTCCTCCAGGAAGTTTCCATAACCCCGAAGGTGGGATGAACCACCCCTGCCCCAGGCTCTTAGAGCGCCCTCCACATACTTTTATCACTGCAGTTACTTCATTAGATTGAAATTATCTGTTCATGTTTTCAACCTTCCTACTAGACCATAGGCTCATCAAGGGCAGAAACCCTTGTTCACTGTTGCAGTAGCACATGGCCTGGCATACAGTAGCAATGAATAAATGTTTGCTGAACTGAGGGAACCTGAGGAGGTCTTTCTATTACAGAGTGGTAGTGAGAGAGTTCTCCAGCTGGTTCAACCCTCCAGGACAGGTGTTGGGCTTTTTTTCTCCCCCTCTCTTTCTTCTTCTCCATCATTCCACCATATATCCGGGGTCCCACTTGCCATCCTGAAGGCTCTGAGTATCCCAAGATTTTGAAAGAGGGGGTTTGTCCACAGGAGATAAATTGAAGGGAATAGCTGTTGTTCTCCCATTTCTTTGGGATTTTGATGTATCAAAAATTAGGAAGCAGGAAATCTAAGTGCTTCTCTAGTGGGGAGCTGAGAGGTAGGAAAATATTAAAGACCTGAGTAATATAGAGTTTGAGTGATAGATAGGATTTGAGAAGCTAATGAAAAGGAAGAAAGGCATTCACAGTCCTGGATAATTGCAATCATGCATTTTCTCTGTTCTTCACCCTGGGTTATTAGGGGATGCTAAAAACATGTCCATAATTGTGCTGATTCCTCATTGTAACTCCACATGTAGAATGATGCCGGACACATTTAAACACTGCTTTTTTTTTTTTTTGCAGTACGTGGGCCTCTCACCGCTGTGGCCTCTCCCGTTGTGGAGCACAGGCTCCAGACGCGCAGGCCCAGCAGCCATGGCTCACGGGCCCAGCCGCTCCGCGGCATGTGGGATCTTCCCGGACCAGGACACGAACCTGTGTCCCCTGCATCAGCAGGCGGACTCTCAACCACTGCACCACCAGGGAAGCCCAATGGTAACCCTTTTTATCCATCTTCAGTTATATTCCTCTTCTAGTCCTCTCAGCAGCAATTCCAAACCATTTTTTCTCCTTGAATCCCCCAGGCTAAAAATACACACACACACACACACACACACACACACACACACACACACACACACACACACACACACACACACAAAGAAGCCAACAGTCCAGAACCATCTCATCTTCCCATTCTGGATCATTCCAATATGGCCCTATCCATGGTCATTTCCCAACTCAGACATAAGCACACAAAACTGCTCTCATATCCTCCAGTCCTCAAGCTACTGCCCTCTCTCTGTCCCTCACAACCAAGCTTCTCAAAGTAGCCCAGAGTCAATATCTCTCCTTCCTTACTTCCCATTAACTCCTTGCCTATGGAGACCGTGCTCTGACTCAAGCCTTCTGCACCCACCAAACAATCACCACTAGGGTACCAGTGTCTCCAAATTGCCCTAATCTTACTAGATTTCCTGAGTATTAGTCATTCTGTCTTCCCTTGACTCCTATGGCCACTCTCCCCTCATTCTTCTTTTCCTCTGACTTTTTCTTTTCATCCTCCTTTGCTGACTCTCCCCTCTGTCCACCCAATCATACTGGTATTACCCAAGGTCTTGTCCTCAACCCTGTTCTGTTCTTATTCTACATGAAATAAATAGAAACGGAATCTCATCCACTTCTATGTTTTAGCAACCATATGTATTGTGACAACTCCTAAATATCTCTAGTATGTAAGTTTCAGACATTATCTATCTGTCTATCTAGAAAGAGAGATATATTTAATTGTCTAGTTCACATCTGCACCTGGATATCCTACAGCACTTCAAACTCAACATGTCCTAAATTAAACTCATTACCTAATATCCCTATCCCACCCCCAACCTGTGTTCTTTCTTCTTTATTTCTATTTTGACTAATTACCTCACCATCTAACCAGGTGCTCCTAAACCAGAAAACTTTAAGTCATCTTAATGTTCCTGTCCTGTGCTGGCTGTGCCCTTTACACTCCTATTCTTAAATGCCATTCTCTCACTCCACTGCCAGACCATCAGTCCCTTAAAGTAGGATTTATCCTACTCACTTCTGTATATCCAGGGATAGTAAAGTTACCAAAAGGGATGGGGGAGGAGGAAGATTATATCCTTTTGATAATCAGGTTTTGTTTTTTGGGGTTTTTTTGGCTGCACTGGGTCTTGGATGAAGCACGTGGATCTTCATTGTGGCATGCGGGATCTTTAGTTGTGGCATGTGGGATCTTTTTAGTTGCAGCATGAGGGATCTAGCTCTCTGACAAGGGATGGAACCCAGGCCCCCTGCCCCATGCATTGGGAGCATGGAGTCTTGACCACTTCCCTGGTGGCACAGTGGTTAAGAATCCACCTGCCAATGCAGGGGATACGGGTTCGAGCCCTGGGCCGGGAAGATCCCACATGCCACAGAGCAACTAAGCCCGTGTTGCCACAACTACTGAAGCCCGCGCACCTAGAGCCCGTGCTCCGCAACAAGAGAAGCCCGCACACCGCAACGAAGAGTAGCCCCCGTTCACCGCAACTAGAGAAAGCCCAGGCACAGCAACAAAGACCCAACGCAGCCAAAAATAAATAAATAAATATTTTAAAATTGAAATCCATAGTTAACATAAACCTCTTTTTAAAAAAATTATTTAGCACTTAATATATATGAGAAATACTCATGATTTACTTAAATTATCACCTCTTTTGTAAATGCATATTCTTCATCTTAATGACTGCCCGTGGCAACCACTTGTAATAGTCTGTAAACATCTAACTCAGGGCCTTCCAACATAATTGCTACTAACAAACACTACTGTTACCATTTTACAGTGAGGGTAGGGACACAGCCAGCAATCAGAAACCATTCATGGAACTGTTCAGCAAAAATCCTGACTATACGACTTGCACATTGTATTGTTTAATTAGAAAGGAGATCTTGAAATATACCTGATCCTGCAAAGTAATTCTGTCCACAAAATGGGCAAGAGGAGAGATTTCCCATTTTGTTTACCCACCCGTAATTTGGTAGGAGGGGTTTGGGCTATTTTAATTAATTATTGCAAATTAAATATTTAAACAACTTGAAGTGAGCCCTTAAAAGAATGAAAAAATATACACAGCTCCCTCTGCTAAGACTGCAGTTGATGATAGAATTACTACTGTCTAATCTATAAAAATAAAACCCGAGTTTTCAGCTAATTTCGTTTCCTCAAACAGAAAAAAACAGTGCCACCCCAGTTAGGTGCTTTAACATGCAAGTTGATTTCCACTCACAGCTGTGGCAATTAGAAAGTGTACTTAATGGAGTGTCATGTTAATTGTTTTCAGAGTTAACCAATTTCTCCATTTAATTGTCAATTGATTAACCTATTGAAATGTTAAGTGACTCAGTTTCCTTCCAGAGTAAACAGCAGCAGCATATGGTAGCTTCATCAGCCGAAGGCAGCACTCATTTGCTTGGATTCAATGTGCTGGTATTTTTCTACACCTCCCTGAGCTTTTAATTAGATGAGGCAATGTTACATGTATTTGTCTGCTGGAAAGGTTATCAGTGCCACCGCTGACCTGCAGAGGCAAGGTTGAGTCTAGCAGCTTTAACAGAAACAGTTTTCAGCTATGACTGTTGTACTTGATTGCATTGTGATGGTAATTAACTCAAGACTGCTTTCCTCAGCGTGTGTGTGTGTGTGTGTGTGTGTGTGTTTTCCTGTAGCTCTAACTATGCAGAGATGTTTCCTGTCATATATATGCACTTATTAAGCACTCATTGGATTCTAATAGGCAGGCAAATAGTCAAGAGTTTCTTTAGGCTAATATCATACTACTCAGACTGTGATGCCATTAAATAAGTACGATATTCATTGCCTGCAGCACATTTTCAGAGAAAAAGCCAGCTCCCTTTGGTAGAATTTTGCTCCTTTATTTTCATGGTGTCTCGTTCCAGCAGATCTTTACAACTATAAAGTAAAAATGATTTTACGGTTTTCAATTTAAGCACGTATGAGGCCACATAGGGTTGAAGGAGAGACAGACTTGGATTTGGAAGCATATTTCCAATGTTCCCGTTAAAGATTACTGAGTTTAAGTGACCAAATTAATATAAGGTCCTGGTAGTGAGCCATTAATTCAGTCTTCTCATCTCTTGCACACTGTTTTCTGACTCTGGGTGCACATTGCTTGCGTGTGTGTTTTTACTGTACTGTACCGCACTATTGTTTAATTACAAGAAAACCAATCCACAACTGAGCCAGCATTATCATCCTTGATAATGTTGGTAGCAGGCAACGGAGACAAAATGATTACAAACCTATGTTGTGTTCAATAGTTCTTTAGAGGATTTCTCTCTTAATAGTTCTGGTTCATTCATGTTTGATTCAGCACATTTGTTCTTTAAAAAAGGCATAGCTTAGAAGAGTTTCAGGGTGGGTTAATAACTCAACTGAAAATGGCTGCTCGCATTGTAAAAGCTTGTTCCTGCGGTTGCTTGGGGCTTTCTTCAGTTTTGCCGCTCTGCAGCTTCGGCCCAGTTGGTAAACAGCTTAAGTCCAGACATCTTTTCATTCTCTGAGCAGCGGATTGAAATAAAAATGCATATAAGTGGCGACTGACTGGCGCTGGCCTAACAATAGCCTGTAACATTATGCAAGGGTATTTACATAGGAATAAGGCCTTACTGAAGGAGATGGGGCAATTAATGGTGTGGGCCACACATATAAGGAAAGTTTGTCCAATCCTTTCCTCAATAAAGATCTTTTGTGAAGTGCTATGGAAACTCATGGAGGCCCCAAAGAGATTAAGGGGAGGACTTTTCTGGAATTTTAAATATATTTGTATATATTTTTTGAAACTTTCCATTTACATCTATATTTATGTAAATGGAAAGTTTTAAAAAACCAAATTATATTAAACAAATGCACAGAAAAGAATATGAATTCTTTGTTTTGTTTTAATCATTTTGGGTAGTTTCTCCAACCCTGGAAAAGAAGGCACTCATTTTTTTCATTTCTCCTCCCTTCTTTTTCTTCTTCTTTTTTTTTTTTTTTTGGTGATATTTATTAAGCAGAAAGTTGTTCTGAGATAGACAAGTTCCTTAGTTATCTTGTTTCTCTGTGTGTTTGAATTTGAAGCCATCATCTTTAAAATATTTAAAAAGTTTTGCCTTACTTCTTATTTCCAGTAATGTTTAAGCAAAGGGAGGAAAAATTGCCCAGTGGCCAGGCCTAAGGGGAAAATCCTCAAGGCTTTCAGGAGTGTCAGGCAGCTTGGCAGGCACAAAGAAAGTGAACAGCCACAAAAACTGGGAGGAACCCGAAAGAAAATGCAAGGGGTGTGTCATAGGAGGAGGTGAAAACCTTAATTCAAACCTCGCCCTTTCTTAGGATATGTCATAAGAGAATAAATATCTTGTCAGTCCAGATAAAAATGAAAAAGTCAAATGCTTAAATTATTTTCGTCCCACTACTGTCCCAGTATATTGTCATTGATTTTTCTTTTTTTTTTTTTTTGGAAGTGGGAAATCCTCACCCCGACGCCTACCCCTAGCTCACCAATCGCAGCAGTAAAAGCCAAATCTGGGGTAGCTCTGTCACGTGTTTTCATTCTTATCAGAGGCTCACCATCTGCTTCTGCCCTTGGCCAGATAGCATTACTGTTATTATTACTTTGGATCAAAATAATTTTTTTTCCCCAGAATACTTTTAATAAAGTATTATCAGCATTCTAAAAGTTAAGAGACAGAAAAAGAACCCAAGACCTCTTTGCAGGTTTTAGGACCAGTTAAGCATTTACTATCTATTTTAAGCAAAGTACATTAGTTTCTTTTTTCCGTTTTTCTCTTTTAATGTTTCATCTCATTCGAGGGACATTTTCTAAGAAAGCAGAACTTTGGCAGGGAGTGCTCAAGCTCTGTTCGCACTTGCTAGTCAACCTGTTCCTACTTCCAAAGTTGCTTTTTTTAATCCCATTTTCTCATTTATAGCTGGTTCATGAAATTCATGCCCATATAGGATGAGACAAACAAAATCTTAACGTGATAACACGTAAGCTTTAGGTGCCTGCGTGTGTGTGGCATACAGAGAAAGCGATTTCAGCTGCAGCCCTGTCACGCAGGCAGAAATCAATGCCTCATTCAGGACTATTGATCAGTACTAAATTAATTAGACTGCAAGGCTTATGGCAGTTGATAAGACAACTTGTTAATTTAGTCAACGATAGTGTTTTCCCTAAAGCAGCAAATACCCTCTTCTTTAGAAAAGGCATTTCTAATACTTGCTGCCAGTTTTTTTTTTTTTTTTTTTACAGTTTTCATCTTTCTTTTCTTTTTCTGGGAAGGGGTTCTATAGGGGTATGAGTGGGGGAGGGGGAGATCAATAGGCAAAGGAGTGCTGTAAAAATGTATATGCTGAGGAGGCAGTCTGGAATATTCAGTAACCCACTGCCACGTCTGTTCCTAGCCTAATGCTGTAATTTCAGGATGAAAAGAGTGCTGCCAGGTTATAACCGGAGACCTGGCTTTCCTATGGGGATTTGGCCATGTAAGGCCACTCCAGCCCCACGAGGATGTTCATTTGGAAGGGGGCTGCTCCCTAAACCTGCATTTAGAATTGACTGATACAGATCGCTTTTGCTTTTCCCTTAAACCTGCAACAGTGATGGTCATAGTCAATAACAAAGACTTGGGCCCTGTCGGTTATGCAAACTGTGAATGGAATGAAGGTATCCCAGAATGCCCTGAACATGGGGCAGTACTTCCTGCTGGCTTGGAAGGACAAAAGGACAAAGCCCAGGAGTGTAGGGGTCCCACCAACAGCTCTTGGAGGCAACAGCCTGCTATCAACAGCACTCCAACCCTCTGAGAATGCTAATAAGCTAGTGAAGAGCTCAGCTTTCTTGCCATAATTCTATAGTGTGGTTGAGGACCACATAGTGCTCACTAAATAAAGACAACTAATTGAGAATTTTTTGCACATTTTGCCCAGGGGACTTGTTGTTCGTTCGATTCTTTGGGGAGAATGTACCCCTACTGACAAGAGGAACTGATTGTTTTGGCAGCCTCATGTTACTCTTCCCCAGGTCTAAGACTGACTTTCGAAGTATGACAAAAATGTTTAATTTTGATTTTTTTTAATTATGTTGCTGGGAATTATTTTAGATCTCAAAGAATAGGCGTTCCAGTGTTCATCTAAAAAAAAAAAATCCTGGCAGAGTTTTTTGAATTAAAGCCCTGGTTTTTCTTTCTTTCTTTTTTTTTTTTTTTCTCTCTTAAATTGTATTTTCTGTGGTGAGGCCTACATTTTTGTGTCTGCAGGTGACACGTTGATTGAAACTAAAATTAATAAATCAGCTGAAAAGCTCACACCTACAGCTCACAGCAGGGCCTGCAAAACACGCTTATAAAGGGAGCTTTATGCCCTCATATAAAGAAGGAATAAATTACAGAAGCACTTGTTGCCCTGGGACTTGATTTTGCTTTGCAATCTGGTATCTTATTTTTGGAGGCTTATTGTTAATCAACAGGTTCCTGGTTGCTTTAACAGGTGACTTTGCTATTAATCTCTTACTTATCATTATAGTATATTAATGAGGAGGCTTCTAGATGTGGCTCTATCTTCTGACCAAGGAATTAGTTTAAAAGGTACACTTTTTCCTCAATGGCTTACAGTCAGCCACGTTGAGGGCCAAATGCAAAGTAGCATTTTCTACAGCTTGTGTAGTATTAAGGAGTGTTTTACTAACATATGTGTCTTACTGTGCTTTTCTTCTCTCCTACACTTATTCCTTCACCATGGAGGGCAATTATGGAACTTACTAGTCTCTGTTCATTTTTTTTAACAAAATAAAATTATATATAAATAACAAAATGATATCCTTTCTTATTAATGTGCACCCTTATTTTAATTAAACAATGTCAATGTTTTTTGGAGGTGTGCTCCGAATTAAAATATGTGATTTGGGAAGGCAAGAGGTTCAACATTTCTCACCAGAACTAGATTAATAAATGTCATTACAAGTGCAGGAATTTAACCATCACATTTCCCTTTAGAGTCTGAGGTAATTGGAAATGTTTAAGCTTGACAAAAGAAGGAAGTAAATATACCTAAGGGGGTAGTTTAGACGTATAAAGAAGAGCCGAGGATTTAAGTCCTCAAGTCTTACGTTTGTGATTACAAGGATTTCCAAAGCACATAATGGTGCAAAACAGCCCAGACAACCCCACATATGGGAAGAATCGCTTTGTTGCAATCTACAGATATTTCAAAGGACATCCTCTGGTACAGCATTATTCTTATTATTGTTCATTTCCTTTCAAATCTTTAGGACAATCCAGTCCACACCTCAAGGATGCATGCTGTCTTTTTTTTTTTTTTAAACCTAAGAAATATCAAGCTTGTGCTTTTCTTATTTTTAGCATTTTTAAATGACTGGTTTGTGTCAGTTGAGGCACATTTGATGTCGCTCTCTACCTCACCCTTTCAGACTAAGTCTTGAGGTATCTCCGTTCTGTAGGTTAAAGGCAACATCATCACTGTTTCAGTAAGGTATTTTCTGATTAGGTTTTAGAAGAGGAGGAGGTGAGTTAGAGGTCTTAGTAGAAAAGTTGAAAGCTAATCGCAGGAATACATGAGAGTGAACATTAACAGAGCCATCAGATTTGACACTATTTCTGAAATGTTTGTCTATAAAAATGCATAGTAACAAGAAAGTCATCAGAGATATTCTACTGCTGTAATATTAGGCTACTCCCATGGATGGGAGACAATTGGAAATAATGCTATCCTCTTAAAAGTGGTACCCAAGTCACCAGCTTAACAAGTCCATTGGAATTATGCTACCTAGCTGACCATTTTCTAGGAAGCAGGGGAATTTCACCTGCTCCAGGTCACTATTGTTACCTGGAATTTGGATCCTCATTATAGAGTTTTTTGTTCAGGCCGGTAAGCTAGGGAGAACTTCCGTACGGATGACCCCAACCTGCTCCCAACAGACCAAAGATTCAAAAAAACACTTGCCTCTGGCTTGTTTATCTTCTAAAACCCAGGAAGAAAAAATTCTGTTATACACTAGATAGAAACAAATCTTAGACCCCAGTGACCCAAAATCAACTGCTTGAGGTTCTCATGTACCTTGTAATAGCTGTCTGGGGTGGGGGTGAGGGGAAGGGTTTTTTAAGTGAGGAGTAGAAGGAAATGGAGGACACGGAGGTCAGCTCGGTGCTTTGTGACCACCTAGAGGGGTGGGATAGGGAGGGTGGGAGGGAGACGCAAGAGGGAGGAGATATGAGGACATATGTACACGTATCGCTGATTCACTTTGTTATAAAGCAGAAACTAACACACTATTGTAAAGCAATTATACTCCAATAAAGATGTTAAAAAATAAAAAAAGGAAATGGAGGAAATGAAACTCATAGTAAAAGAAATGAAGGAAGTGGCTGGTGTATTCTAGGACGGTCAGGATAATTTGACAATCGTAGTACAAATTTCTAGAAAATGAAGTTCCATATATGTCCCCAAGTGCTGCAGACTGGCTGGTCTAGGGTGTGTTTACAAAGAAGGACAGTTACTATTAGAGAACTTTCCGCTCCTCCAGTTCTCCCTCAAGTACTTCCAGCTAGGGGGGAGTTTCAGCCCTTTTTGTCTTTTTACAATTTAGCAAGATCAGACACATTTCTGCAATGCATATGCAGATTTCACCTCTTGTTACTTTCTCTAATGAGCGTTCACTTAATCAATTTGACAGTAGCCTTTATCCCCCTCCCCCCTTTTCCCCCTTCACTTCCACTAAGAAAGTTTTCAGAAAAAAAAGTGTTAGCAGATTCAAGGGGGCATTAGCAATGTGAAAGGGTAGCTGGCCAAACTGGGGTGGATGGCGGGGCTTTTCAATGGCCCTACTCTCCTGCCACCCTCTCTGTCCAGTTCCTGAAAACAGGAAGCAGGTCTGCCAGCCTCATAAGGAAGCATGTATCTTAATAGCCGACAGGAAATGATTTTCCTTTTCTCTTCAAGAATTGAAAACATTTAATTGTTATTTAACAAAACATTTAAGCATAGTACTTTCTCATAGCCCCATGCCCCCATCCTGCCCAAAGTACCTTAGAAAAGGTTTATGCAAGAGACAAGAGAAACCAATCCACGTTGGCACTCTCCCATCAAATTTCCCAACAGGGCACCTGAATCTCATGACCCGACCTAGGAGAGGGGAGCGCAGGGGCAAAGACCAGGTAGGTTTCAATCTACCCAGAGAATGGGAGATGAGACCTAAACCCCAGGAGTTTCCAATCATATTCTCAACCTCAACCTGAATCTGCTACTGGGCGATGGATGTAACACACGACAACACATGGCCTAGCTGTTGGGATGTAGCAGGTCCTCGAAGTAAATAAATAAATAAAGTGAGTTCTAGCTCCTCCCTTGCCTACAGGCAGCCAAAGCCCTGGTGCAGTATCTGAGAAGCCTGCTTTACCTCTCATTTGGCCATTTTTTCCTTCTTCCAATTCCCTCTTCCTCCCTCCAGCAGAATCAGGTCCTTAATCTCGGACAGTTTTGTAACTCACCCACTTGACTCCCTTTCACTTTACCAGGGTCAGAAAAATCACACTAAAGAGACGAGAGGGGAGGGGAGGGGAAGGGAAGCCCACCAACCCTTCCCCCACCGGTTCCCTGCTTGGTAGATCTAGTTTTGCCTTTCCTGCTAACTCACGGTACCTTTCTCCCCGACACCTATCCATTAAGTCCTACTAACAGCCAACTGTTCACCTTTTACATTCAAATTGAATAGGAAATTTGGTCTGGTCTCTATCTAGAGGGCTTGTTAGGTCACTGACAAATCTTTCTTCGCCTGACCTTTTTGATTAAAGGTGGGAATGTATACAAGCGGCTGCCTACCTTCTCTAACTTGAGTGCCTGTTTTACTCAGCAGGCTGAATCTGTTCTAACCAAGGAGAGTCTGCAGCTGGGAGTCCTCTGAGGTCTGAGAGTGAGCAAAACTTCGAAGCCTGGCTTCAACTAGTTTATCTTGAATTCTAAGGGCTGCACTGACATTTTCAAGAAGTCGAACTGAGTCGATCCACAGCTGAAGAGGCTGCATTATGTCCTCTGAACTCTGCTTCTGGTTAGAAAAGCAGAATGGCAGGCCCCATCCCAAGACCTATTGGACCAGAATCTGCATTTTAACAAGATCTCTAGGTGATTCATATGCACATTTCTTTAATCACCTGAGGATCTTTGAGAAAGTAGAGATATAGAGTACCCTTGTGGGTTCTTCCTATTTGTTTTCTGTCTTCTAATCACAGTCCCTAGTGAGTCAGGGAGGATGTGGAGTTTGGGTTCGAAGGGAGAGAGAGGAACAGTGGGAATCAGCAGTTATTATTTTATTATTGTTAACCTGGTTTTCTAATACACTGATTTTTAAAATCATCTCAGCACATACACAATTAAAACATATGCTGTTAGGTTCCTATTCCTTCTGGAAATAATTTGGAATTTTATCTAACCCTTCTCTCCTTCATTTTACGGAAGCACCCTGAAATGCCTTCTACTGTGTGAATGTTTTCTGTTTCGTGAACTAGTAGTTTAACCCTGATTTTAGTTTCACTTAAACTTGGTTTCTGTGCAAGCTTCATTCTAGAAAATGTTATGGTTTTCCCGAGCTTCTAGAGGAACTCCTGGAGAGGTGTTCCCAGGCCTGCGACAGAGGATACCCCCTTGCAAAGGTTTAGCCGTTCTTTGCTCGGACACCTGAGTGTGCTGCCAGCCCCGGGGCAGAAGTGTGGTGAGCGAGGGCAGTAAGTAGAAGAGCAAGGCCCCAAGGACAGAGACTGGGATTTACTCAGCTGGTTCTGCCATAAAGGATACTGCAACCTTTGGCAAGTGATTTAGCATTTCTCAGGCTCCAGATCCTGCTCTGTGAAAGGAGATGATAACTGGAAGGGTTGTTGTGTTGATAAAAGAGGTAAAATTTCAAAAGAGCCTTCAACAAAGTGGGAGGTTGATAAATGGGGTAGGGGGGTGTCCCTTCCTCTTAGGCTTTCTTGGCGAGGCCTCTGAAGAGCTAGTCAACAAGGAGACTGGTTGCCTCACCCCCAAAGCAAAGGTCCTCCAACTTGGAAATGAGGCATTTCAAGGTAGGTGAGAATCCACGCTCCTTGGCTTGATTATAAACAATCCCCACTTCCTACACACCTACGATGTGACTGTGACATCTGGCAATGCGGGAACCTTCCTGAACCATTCACTCTGCTCTGTGAAATGGAGATTATAACGCCTAATAGGATCGTTGAATTTGGTAAAAGAGGTTGCTTCTAGGTCCATTATCTCACTGAATCTTCCCAATGACAGAGGAATAGGCCTATTTAGCCCCATTTTACAACTGAGGACACAGGTTCAGAGATGCCAAGTAATTCACTGAGGCTCATACAGCTGATACGTGAGAGCCAGGTTGTAAGCCTGGATCTCTCTCATCCAAAATTTATGTGCTCTCCATTGTACTTCCTATGCCTTAGGGAGACCGATAAGTAAAAGGGAAAGCAGATAATGGTAAATACTTCAGTATTTCGGATCTCTAATAACATTTCAGTTCACATTCCAGGAAGGGAGTGATTTTCAAACTTCTTAATTTATCTTTTTTAATCTGCAAAAAAAAATCAGCAACTGTCCAAGAGAGGAGAAATTTCCCCCCTACATGGTGTCAATCTTGGCACATCACAAAGCAATTCTTACGAAGTTGGACGTGCCAGACCTGAGAAGCAACAAGATTTGGTTCCTTACTCTGCCTCTGAATAGAGCCAGAGCTTCAGGCTTCAGGGAGGGACAATCTCTATCAAACATCGTCATGTCCGGGAGCAGATGGTGCTCAGAATTATGGGGATGTTATGAACGAAGGTGAATTGACTCCAAACGTATACCCTCATTCATCTGGTGAGTCACCCTAATTCAGAAAGAAGGGGCTTGAGGAATGATGAGAAATCAAAGTACATCACTTGGGGATCAGTTGAGGAAGAGAGAGGCAGAGAAAATGGGTGGGGAGTGGGAAGAAAAAAGGTCGTACCCTTTTGGTACCCTTAAAAAAAGCACAGATCATCGAACTCAGGCTTCGATGCTGAACCTGCATTATGCATTTGCATGGGCAGCATTTGATCCCGACAGGTGGAAAGTGGATTTCCTGTGCAGTCTGTTAAACACAGGGTGGGTAGCTGTGGCACATGAAGATGCTGTGTCTACAAATACTGTGCTCACACACAGAAAAATTCTTGACAATCTAAAACGGAGTTAGACTTGTTAGACTTGTTAATGAGTGCACCACGGGTGAAAGTATGTCTTCTCCGTTGCATTAGGGCCAGCCTCGTGGGTAAAATGACCTCAATCTAGTTAGACTGGCCCTTCAGAAGCTCAGCCTCTATTTCCCAGACCTCAGAAGCAGGGGTGTGCCTGTAAAATAATGTCAATTAAGAACAGTCTTCAGGGCTTCCCTGGTGGTGCAGTGGTTAAGAATCCGCCTGCCAATGCAGGGGACATGGGTTCGTGCCCCGGTCCGGGAAGATCCCACATGCCGCAGAGCGGCTGGGCCCGTGAGCCACAACTACTGAGCCTGCACGTCTGGAGGCTGTGCTCCGCAATGGGAGAGGCCACGACAGTGAGAGGCCCATGCACCGCGATGAAGAGTGGCCCCCGCTCACTGCAGCTGGAGAAAGCCCTCGCACAGAAACGAAGACCCAACACTGCCAAAAATAAATATTAAATAAATAAATAAAACTTTAAAAAAAAAAAAGAACAGTCTTCAAAATAGATAAGGATCATTATCTGCTTTGAATCAGTGCTATCGAAGTGCCACGTTTTACATAAAATGCAAGAGAAGTATTTTAATTTGATTAGCCTATAATGTAATAGTGTTATGGCTGACAGTAAGATGAGCATTTTAGTGATGTTTGATTTAAAAAAATTTTTGTTAAGATAAACAACTTCCTTCTCCCTTACATGGAACTTTCTTCTTTTTAACCATGTATTTCTTGCTCAGCAAAAGTGACGTAGCCACCAGATATTTTCTTTCTTAATAAAGGTAGATATAGTTTGAGTGATTGATGAAACCCAGATAGCTTTCCAATTCAAATGGTTTGAAATTCTAATGTCTGATATTTATAGTGAAATATGAGCATCCTCTTATTTTTACAGGCAAAAGAAATTCAAACATCCTTTCCTAATAAAATTCTAAGCATAGCAATCTCTAAGCTCCAGGTGAATCAGCAAAGCATTTCTGTGTTGAGGTTCTCGGCGCTTAAGGAACAATTTCCAGAAAAGTTCAACCTCTTGGAAGCTGAACCCTGAAAACAAGGACACCCCAAATATTTCTGTTGGGTATTGTGTGTTATTATTGTTGGGTTTTTTTCCCCTTCAGATTTTCTTTCTATGTGCCTGTGTCCTTGTCCCAGGAAGCCCCCTGGACTGGTAACTCTCTAATCTGTCTGCATCCTGGTTTTATAAGGTGGAAGTCACCAAGTGATAATGTACGACCTTTTTTTTTTTTTTTTAAACATGGACAGGTTTGTTTTTGTAACTGTCAGCAATGTTTTGGCTATTTTGAGAATGTAGGACAGGGTTAAGGATTAGTACCAGCATTCTCTTTTCTGTGTATCAGAGCCGCTTAACAGTAATTAATCAGGACATTAGGTTTTGTGCCTTTGGTTCAGGTCATTTGCCTATGAGCTGCTCCAGCCTTATACAAAGGCATACTGCATATGTTTCTGGGTACCTTTTTGAGAGAAGATTTAAATTGGCCAGATGAATAATACTTTGTTACAAGTGTTTTGCCCTAGGCAAAAAGGTTTTCCTCATATTATCATAGCCTGAAGCTGCAATCCTCAAGCTTGATGTGACTGGTGTTATACTGTCACATGGCAATGATGTAAGAACAGGCCTCTCTGTGTCAGACAAATCTGGATTTAGGGGAATTATAGCAGATGTTGCAAAATGGCAACAGTTTAGCAAGTTCCTTTTATCCTACTGTTGGGAGGCAGGACTACTAAGTGTACCAGACAGAAAAGAATGTTTTCTTTGATCCTTTACACTCTGGGGTAGGGACTTCCCCAGTTAGAGAACATCATTAATGATATAGTTATACAGTCACTGATGGATCAGAATACAGAATTAAGGGTTGGCTTTTTTTTTTTTTTTAGTATTTGTTTTGATTAAGCTTCGTATTTGTGGTCATTTGCATTACATTATATAAGCCTCAGAAACCCTCTAAGATTTTATTCTTATTAAGGAAAGCCTAATTCAGTGGAAGAAACTGAAGAACAATAACAAAAACTAACCTGCACACAAAATGTCTTAACTTTGGCAACCCTATCCACTCAAAGCTGTTATGCAAAGCTAAATTATGTGAATTCCGAGAAAGAGAAAAATAGGAAATATAGTATTTTAACTTTCACATTCTAATAGGTATTAATAAGTAATATTCAACGATGTTGAATAACAAGGTACCCCGCATTGTCAGTGTTCATGCAAGTCTTAGTTTCTTAAAAGAAAAGCTGTTTTCAAAAGCTTTGGGTTCCTCTGATCTGGATTCTTTCCCATTCCATTCTACTAAAATTAATTCATACACATGATCAAGGTGTGTAGGTAGATGACAGTGACGTGGGGACAAAAACGAACACAAAAGCCATTCCCTGATAGAAGTGATGCCAGGTTTGATTTATGGGAACTGCGTCTAGCTGTGGTTTGTGTGTGTTTCTAGAACCTTCTTTTGGAAATGTAGTATTAAATATCACTACAGCATGTTGTCCACGGCACTTCATAACATGCCTGCAGAAGTCAGCCTGTGCATGAAGGACAATAAGAAATAATTTCCTACTAGGCAAAGATTTCCAGTGACTTAAAACCCACACGCATAATGAGTTTGCTCTTTTTATGCAAATGTTTATTGATCATTTCCATTGGAGCATTAGACAGTGAAATGTGTGCAAATATTTAGAAAATTTCTTTAAAAGGTTTCTATCTTTATGAAGAGTATTTTTTAAATTCTTAAAGTATTTTTATTTGCCAATTGTGATCATCGTTGGGAGCCTCCGAAATAATTAGTGTATCCTCTTTTTCAGACAGTTTTCAATGAAAACAGAGAAAAAAAAAATGAACATAAGGTATGTTTAAAGAGCATCAATATAGGGAGCTATATTTTGTATATATATATATAATTTTTTATTGGAGTATAGTTGATTTACAATGTTGTGTTACTTTCAGGTGTACAGCAAAGTGAATCAGTTATACATATACATATATCCACTCTTTTTTTTTTTTTTTTTTGATTCCTTTCCCATATAGGCCATTACAGAGTATTGAGTAGAGTTCCCTGTGCTATACAGCAGGTTCTTATTAGTTTATATTTTGCATATGTTTTTAAAGATATCAAAGGTAAAGACAATCACAAAAGCAGGCTGATAGAAGACTGTCAATAATGCTGCATCATTCTTTATAAAATACTATCTGTAGTTGTATTTGATTATCTTTGTACATTTCGCTTATTTTACCACCGTTTGACCTAGAGAAAGGATTTACCTATGCAGTGCAGAGAGAGAATGTTGAGAAAGATACTGGGTTTGTCATTTGAGTAATAGATTATATAGAAATGGACTATAATTACATATATTGCTGCCCCTTTAACCAGGTAAACATGTGTTCTCAAAAGAAATGTGCTGGAAATCAATTTACATTTTAAAATTCTAAAATCAAATTTTATTTAAATATAAGACTAGGTACATTTGTCCTACGAAGATCTTTAAAAATGGGAACTTCCTTAAAAGTGGCTTTGCTCTAACTTTGAATTTAAGGTTATATGATAAAATGCACACATTTATTGAACATCATTCATCCAAACTCCTGACTGAATCCTCTCCTATGATTTAAATCAACCTCTCTGTCATCCAAAGCCAGATCAGCAACACATTTGATGTTTGGTTACAAAGACAACCATAATGGTTGGGTTAAGTATGGTACTGCATTTATTGGTACTTCTGTAGACTTTCGAAGGAGGAAAAATGAAAGTGGCTTTGTGAAACCTGCTGTGTTAAGGTCAGAGGGACTGCTAAAAATGTTTCCAATAAAAGGTTTTTGGTTTTGTTTCCTTTTTTTTTTATGAAATGTCTGTACCAGATATATCAAAATGCAGAAAATGCATAGCTTTTTCAGAAATCCCAACACAGCTCTCAAACATCCTGGCACCAGACAGTAATTCCCACACATACGTAGCTCAATCTAAGAACAATTTGGAAGAGTCTGCAGCACGGTAGTAGCATCTGTTGTTTCACTGTTCAATAATTCACAGTTAGCCGAAGTAGGAAATGCAAACAATCCTTTTTCATATTTGCATACTTGGAATTTGGCTTTTTGATTCATGATTATTCCCATTAGCTTTGAAAATTCACGTTTCTGTCTAGTTGCATGTTTTGCTTGAGTGAGCTCAAATTATGCTCTTGACTCAAATATTATTACAAGTGTAAATACTTTGGAGATATAAGTGTCTGCCACTGATTTGGGGGTGTTTGTTTTATTGATTTTCATCTGGCAAGTTTAAAATATAAGTAAACTTTTCATGGAGGGTTTGGGGCATTTGTTTGAACACTCCTGGAGTAATTGGAAATGCAACAATTGTTTAAAAAGTGGCATTGTCCATGAAAAGATTTAGTGAGGGATGAAGAAATTTCTTGAACCTAAAGACCTAATCTGGTGATCCAATTCTCCCCACTGTGTCCATTCCCGTGAAACTCCATTTACTTGCCCCTATCCATCACCAGCTCCCCGCATCCTACCTAGCCAATCCTCTAGGTTTCCCACATTGTCTCCTCTTTTGTCTTTTCAGTCTAAACAGAAGAACAACAGATAGGGTTCTGAAGGGCAGGGAGCATCAGGAGAATGGCTGAGATGAGGGTCAGAGTCCTGCCCCTACTGCCAACAGTTACTAGGGTTTGTGCTGCCCGGCTGAACAGTGTTCAAAGGCTTTGCTGGGCTTTGTTCCACTGTGTAGGGATTAGGCCTGGCGGTCTGAGAATTTGCCTTCTAATTAAAAAGGATAAAAGATAGAAGTAGCATTAGACTAAAACAGAGCAGTGATACTTCACAGGCTGATTTTTTTTTTAAGTCACAAGACGACGCTAGAAGTTGTCAGGATATTTTTATTTCTTTAGTATTCCAGTCAAATTAAAAAAAAAAAAGAAAGAAAGAAAGAAAACTTTGGAAACTCTTCCCAGCTGTTGTGCATGGTGCATGGAAGTCTAATTGCATCTAAAATATCTGATATTTACAGTGAGACTGCTATGGTGGAGGATTTGCCGTCAGCATTGGAGAATGAAAGCTGCTTCCAGAGCCTCCTTCCTCTTTCTCAAATGCTGGCAAGAAATTAATTCTACCCGAAGTGAATTCTGCTTTTCACTGCACCCCAGTGTGCCTTGCTCTCAAGGCTTCCAGTGCCTACCCTACCTATTCTCTTTTCAAGGATCAATCATTCCTTTCATCTCCTTGCAGCTATAGACACTATCTCAACCAGGTGTGAAATGCAATTAAGAAATAATTCTGACCTCACGGTCTTTTTTTTTTTTTTCTTAATAGCAACCCGATGGAGGGCGGTTTTTAAACTTTCCCATCAGCACTGTTAATGTTTTGTGACAGTAAATGTGATTCTGCGTCTACATTTTGTTAAGAACGAAGCCATCCCCAGATCCAGGGGCAGACTGGCAGCGTCCAAACAGATGATGCACCCTCTTAAACGCACTTGCCTGCCCTCCAGTGCGGCCCTTCTTGCCGTGTATAAAGAACTCTATGCTGACAGCAGAAGCGCAAGTGACACTTGTTGAATTTAACCAGCGGCTGGGAGTGTTTTGCCAAGTACTCCAGAGACAGGTTCTACCCTCTGTATCACAGGAAGGCATTTGAGGTGAGAATTTCTGTTAGAAATGCTGTTGGGATTATACAAGTTAGTTGAGGTGGGTTGTTTTATTTTTTCTTTTAAGGGAGAAAAAAGGAGGAAAGAGTTTTGTGGAGGACTTCAGAGCTTTCAAAGCCACCGAGCTCAGATTGCAGACAAGTATAAAGGAATGCTCCCTCGTTCCCACAGAGCTCATGTTACGTCATGAAGCCAAAAGACTGAATTTCTTATTTTCCACTTTTCTTATTTTTTTCAATTTGCCCAGAATAAAGAAATAAAACTCCCTTAGTAAAGGGATTTTTTTAAGTATGAGATTATAATGAGACTAACCTCTATATTTCAGAGACACTAAATATGCTTTTGTTCATTTTTTTGAAAAATCCATTTTTTTTTTTTTTTTTTGCTTACTTTTATTGAATTGAGCAAGTTACCAATGGACTACATTAGGCATAAGTGGAAACTTGGAAACCAGGGAAAGCACACAGAGCCATCTCACTACCTAGCATACAATTTGGGGGGCTAAGTCTATGAATAATGTGCATGTTGTTTTCGTCATAAGACTGAATTCAGTATTTCTAATTTCCTAAAGTTTAGCCTTTTTTCTTTTAACGCCTAAACAGAATGAATAGGTCAGTGGCTGTATTTTTTTTTAATAAATGCATTACATTATGCACCTTTACAAAATATTTAAGAAATAACGCTTGCAAAAGAATCCATATTGATTTTCATGGTCAGCTTTGTGAAAAAGAATAAAAAGATTCTCCCCAGTTCTGAGTTCAGGGACAGCCATGGTAATTTATGTTAAATTTCAGTCCCTTCTTTTATTTTTGTCTTTTTGAGATAACCATTCCCCCTGCTGATTTTCCAAATGTAGCAAAGCTGGGTCTGCTAGTTCCACTCTAAAGAAAACAAAGATAATAATCTGATTTAGATGTTGAAGAATATCAGTATGAATGACAACAGTAGTAGGTAACAGTGAGTCAACATTTCTCTTTCCAATCCCAGTTTCTCTTTAGCATTTAAACTATGTCAGCCAGTAGTACAAAGCCAAACCATGTTAAGAATGTAATTCACAATATTTTGGCTTCTCTTTTTTACTAGCTTTTGAGTAATAAACTGTACAGAAAGAGGTCTTTGTTGTGTTTATAATACATGTATAACCTGGTGGGAAGTGGAATAAAAAATGTATATTATTTGCATAACTTGAACTAAAGAACCTAGTGCATTATTGGGTTTGAATGTCTTAAATTTAAGTGAGCTGGCTTAAGAGTAATATTACTCTATTACTCTTTTGTAATTCATATAATGAAATCATACGGCTAAAAAAAATTTAAGGTTTTAACAATGATATGTGGGACCTGATTTTTGAACTCCTTTTTAATGAAAACAGTAATTTATAAACCGGCACATTGCGCCCCTTTTTGTTTGCTGACAATAAAAGGCTGTAGCATTTGTATCCTTTCATCTGCTCTCCCCTCCGTGCATGGAGGAGAAGCCCATTTAGCCTAATGGTGCAGGCACCAAGGACTAACATCTCCTGGAATATGGAGAACTCTGCTTCCCAGACACAACCATTGGAATGTCTGGATCCCGTGCACCTTTCTGTGAACTGACAACCACTCCACAGCAACCTGCATTTCCTTCAAGTCTACCATGTGAGCCTTTTGAGTAAGTTGGGTGAGACTGAAGCTCCAGGGCTCCCAGAGCTTGCACCACACATAGAAAGTGAGAACAGACTTCACTTCACATGGGTGGTGCTAGTCATCTTCAAATTCCATGGGTGAGGGATTTTTCCTTTAGTGGAAACATAGACCCATAGCAATGCACCATCCCCCCACCTCAAAAATGTGCTTTTGCTTTTAAAATAGCTGAAGTTACTTAATATTTGTATATAGGGAACAGAATCTTAAATGCTTTTTCTTAATTTTTAAAAAATATTTATTTAATTATTTAGCTGCACCTGGTCTTAATTGCGGCACGCAGGATCTGCGTTGCGGTGCGCGGGATCTAGTTCCCTGACCAGGGATCGAACCCGGGCCCCCTGCATTGGGAGTGCAGAGTCTTAACTGCTGGACCACCAGGGAAGTCCCTTAAATGCTTCTAATTGTACTGTCACAGAAGTTCATGTTGTTTACCTGGCTGAGTGTTCTACCTTACCGCTAAAGAGAAATTATTCCTGTCAATATAGCCCCTATTTCAATAAGCGATATGGTATAAAACCAGATGTTGGAATTCTCCCTTCTTGCTGTGCCAAACAAATAAGATTATTATATATAAACTATTTTACTCCAAAATTACTAAAATATTTCTTGAAAGGACGTAGGAATGACTAAATTAGTAAACTAATAGAATGAAAAATAAAGGAAGTGATCAAATGTACAGAAGCAAATAGAAATTGTTTAAAATAAGATATTACGCATTTGGGGTATATACTCATTTCTTATCAAATAAATTCAAATATCAAATACAAATGACATTGTCCTTTATTAATTTGATTAATTTTTTTTTTTAATTTTAAAACTGCTCATATGGGGCAGGAAAGTTTTTCACTTAGAGTACTTTACCCTATAGTAAATGGAGTGGGTCTCCTTCCTGAAAATACAATGCTACAGGCATAATTATAGTAACAGTCAACTCTATCATCTAAATGACTATGTTGAGGATGTAATAAGTAATTATTTTTTATCTTAATTTTAAAAAGCAAAATCTGAAACAGATCAGCTCTGTTGGAATCACCCTTTCAAAATGTTAAAACCGTCACACTGGTTCTACAAAGGGCATCCTAAAGATCCTTCCAGTTGACTTTCTGCTTTTTGTCTCTGGAAGGAGAGGGGTGGGGGAAGGGAGAGTTTAGAGAGGAGGTATTGGCTTGAAAAATAGACTTGGATGAGTTGCAAGCTCTGAAAACAGATTTCTTTATCTGAAAGCCAGGTTGGACCCCAGACTGCTATTCTGAGCCACCTGGTCCAGTTGAGAAGACTGCCATCTCTAGGATGGCATATGAGCTGGGTGCTTTTTCACTTCCTTGTCTCTGGACTTTTTACAGCCTTAAGTCTCTCCTAAGCAGGAAAATTCCACTTTTGCCAATCTGTATTTTGGAGATATGGACTACCATCTACCTGTGTGGGGCTGAGATCATAAAAGTCCTTTCCCTGGCAATACAATTTGGATCGGAACCAAGGTCATAAGGTAAATAGACAGTGCTTTATCCTCTCAGCCAATCCCTTGATAAGGGGCGCTCCTTGATGTTCAGAATGATTAGTTGGCTTTTTCAGAACTTATATCCAAAACTGTAATCCATAATGCATTTGCTTCCATCGTAGAGCTGCTGATACATGGTTGAAGGTCAATTTAAAGATCACTTAATGACAAGAGCTACTTTAAATCAATCAAATGCTTCAGAAAGCAAAAATGATCTTCAACTAACAAAAAGTAAAAATTGCAAGCAAATATACCTACAGTTTTCAACTTCTTCCCAATAACTCATTATATTTCTTCTTTTAATAAAAGCCAGCTCCCTCACTAATGGTGCCTCTTTCTCCATGGCTTCATCATGGTTAAATTATTTGCAGTAAACGGTGTCCCTTCAACAAGGTGTAAAGACTTCCATGATGCATAGAATGGTCATATCTACTATATTAGTAATAAATGGCTTCCACCTGGTGCCTAATTGCAATGAAAACCTGTTCATTTTTTCCACATCCTTTGGTTCTGAAAATTGTCTCTTATTTGCTCACCGGAGCAATATAAATGCGGAGCACATAACATAGGTTGCGTCAGATGCTTTAGGAAAATGCTACACACAGAACCCTTGACTTCTGCAGTTTTTCTTTGATAAAAATCATTGCTTCATTTGGACATCCTAGTAACCTATTTCTTTCTTGTCTCTCCTATGACATCTGGTTTTGTTGAGCCTCGCCTTGACTGGATTTCAGAAGATGTTAGAAAGAAAACTAACATAAAAATGGGGAAGAAGGAACAAAGCAACAGAGATCTGAAGGCTAAAGTTAATAGTAAGTGGTAAGTTACATCAAAATGGATGCCAGATTGATACCAAAATCAGAGGTTGGAAAAAAAAAAGTTTCCTCTTTAAAAAAGAAGGTAGCCACATTATTTAACTTTCTTCCGATTTTTTCCTTATTGAAAAAAATCCTGTGAAAATGAATTAGGTTTTATTGGCCTCTATAAATCCAATGTTTTTCTGATCCATTCTATTTTTATACCTTTTTATTTATCTATTGATAAATAGTAAAAGAACTAATAAAAACAACTACCCTTAATAAATGCTTGCTGTGTGCCAACTCATTTAATCTTCACATTATCCCCATCTTACTAAGCAGAAAACTGAGGCAGAGAGAGGTTAAGTACCTTGCTCAAGGTCACACAGCTGGAGTTGGAGCAGCTATGATTTCAACCTAGTAGTTGGCTCGAAAGCCTGCCTTTTTAAGCACTATGTTAAGAGCAACCCAACACCATCCTATGGAAAGGAAGGTCCCAGAATGGCACATCCTCTCTGTTTGTTAAATATGAATGTTTACAAGCACAGACTGTAGAGCTTGACTGCCTGAGTTGAAGTCTTTCACTAGTTATATCATGTGGGGCAACTTATTTAATCTTTCTGTGACTGTTCCCTCACCTGAAAAATGAGAATAATAGTCCCTCTCTCAAAGTGGTATTGGTAGGATTAGATGAGCTGGCCTATTAAAAACTCAGAATAGCACCTGGTTTGATATGGTCATCGCTTAATAGGTGTCTTATTTTCTTTTGTTGGTGTTAAGTATCCCAGTGTTGATTTCCTCTGCCGGGATATGTCAGGATATGTGTCTGCTGTCACCATATAGCCTGGTGAGCAAATAGCTCTTCTATTAGCCACCTGAAAAAGAATGCCAGGGTCTCCTTTCCTTTATCAGGGCTCTTAGCCAAAAGTTACATATATATATATATTAATCTATATGTTCCTGGGGAGGAATAAAATGTTTGGCTTTAAGAGAGTATTGATTATAACATAGTATACTTTTAAAATCAAAGTGCAAAACTCAGAAGCATGTTTAAAGTAGCTCAGAAATTTTTTTGAACAATTGAAGTATGCTATCAACATCATTGAATACAAAATCAAAGTCTCACAACTTATAACCTGGAACATTCAATAACTTGTTAACATGCTTAGTGCTGGAGTACACAGCCAGTTGCAGTACCTGCATACATTCTCTGGACTTCACTCTGCGTTTCTCACTGTGATGTTAATGGTTCCTTTGAAGAGGTTAAAAGCATATTGAGAGCAGCAATCGATGCAACTGTATTTATATTTCGTAATTTTCTCAAATCTGAGGATATACCTTAATCAGAAATGCATTCAACAGATTACAAGATAAAGGACACTTGTCACACTAATGAATATCGCTTATTGTCTTTGTACCCTGACAATGATTTTTTAGCATAACACACATCAAGATTATCTTAATATTCCGATGCTAAATAACCATGTGTTCATAAAAGCCTTTTAGAAATTTGAGCAAAATTTTCAGAAATTCTTATCCTAAATTGTTGCTTATTTAAATTGGGCCCATTTTTATTTCAATGTTTTTTTTGGCCACACTGAAGTCATGACCAGTTGCCCTGGGAAGTCAACAGAAATTTGGCAGGTGCTTTGCAGGGCAGAGAACAAGAGGAGAGGTAAGCTCAGAAGGTAATTGTACAATTTCGGATACCTTTCTTCAGCTTTCATCATTCAAACCCGAAATAGTACTCAGGGGAAGGTGGAAGTTGGGAGAATTTTGAATCGGGAGTTGGCTGATTTGGTAGCTCTCTTCTGGCTAAGATCTAGAAACATGGGGAGAGAACCTCTACCAATGAAGTAAGGAGGGACCCACACACTAAGCAGACCTCACCTGAGAGGGGGGGCATGCCCACCACCACCATGACCCACTGACACCAGATTTCTCTGAGGGTGTCCGCAGGCCTTTAAAAGCAATGACCAAGCCCACAAAGAACAATCTAACGTGTGGACTAAGGAGAAACTGAAGCACGAAGTGGATTTTCTTTTCTTTACATTTCTTTGTGTTGATCATACTGTTAGTGTTCTCTATCAAAATGCCTTTCTCCAGTTTCCTCAGCCCAGGGGTTCGAAAGTTTACATGAAGTAGACACATATCACTACATATGAACAGCGAAATGTATTTGAAAATACATGTTTTAATTAAAATTGACATTTCTAAGCCTACTGCTGAGGGCAGCTGTTTTTTCTCTAAAATTACTTTGTCCATCTCCATAGGAGTCCAATATAAGAGGAGTTCCCATCCCACTTTAATACTAATTTAATATCAAACAAACAGCGTTACTGTGTATACACAAATTTTCTACTTTGGGTTGTTAAACCAGTTCTAAAAGACTACGAACGGGTTTTGCACTCTCAAAGCATTCACCTGTTTTGCCTATTTTCCCCAAACGTATGCGTTTAACAAGTTGACTGCCCAAGACAAGTGGACTAGAAGCTCTCTCACTCAGGGTTTATGGAGGGAGGGGGTCAAGGAGTAGACATCTGTGCCTGCATTTACCCCTCAACCTCGTGGAACTGGCACTGTTGGGGAGGTGTGTGTCATCAACAAAGCGTCAGATGTTTGGGAAGCAACCGTAGCTCCCAGGCTGGATTGAGCCCTTAACTATGCGGTGGACATCATTCATTCCCTCAACAAATGCAGCAGTAGTCCAGTCCCCACTAGCTTACGTTCTAGTGAGAGGAGGAAGAAAATAAAATTATGTAGCATATTAGCATTTGGGAGTTGTGATGGGGAAACACGAAGCATAGAAGGAAGAAGCGGAGGTCAGGGAGTGAGGGTGTTTGCTATTCAGAAAAGAGTGATGACATTTGAATGAAGAGTCAAAGGAGATGAGGGAGCAAGACATGCTGAGATTCTGGAGAAGAGTGCTCTGGACAGAAGGAAAGCAAATATCCTGAGGCAGGAGCGTGTCCGGTGAGTTTAAGGAGGCAGCAAGGAGGCTGGGTCGCTTGGGCAAGGTGAGCAGAGCGAGGAGATCAGGTCGGGGACATAAGGCATGGTAAGAACTTTGGCTTTACTCTGAGCCATTGTTGGGTTTTCTTTTAGTGGGCTAACATGATTTGACCTATTTTTTAACAGAGCGTAGCCCTTTCTAAACACATATATCATTGTCTCACAACGACCCCCTAAAGGGGTGTTAGTGTTATTATCTCCATTTTATAGATGAGTTAACTGAAGCACAAAGTTGGGTGACTTGCCCAAGGTTACACCTAGAAAGTAGGAGAGATGGGTTTTCAAACCCAAGCTGCCTGGCTACAAACCCTGGCTTCTAACTGCCATGTTCTCCTGCCTCTTTGCAAATTGAATCGAAAGTGAGACATCCTGCCACAAGAGGGGCTTGCTTTTAATTGGGCAGCCAGACAAATGCATATACAGATGTAACAATATTGCACTGAGTATATTAAATATGCCATCAACTCCCATACTTCAATAACCACCTAAAAACCAATGACTTAGGTCTCTTTCTCTAAACTAGGTCTCTCAGCATGTCTCCTGAATTCAATAGTCTAATTCAGTTCAGTGAGTTCAACACCCTTATTAATAGCCTATCATGGGCTGGGATCAACACTAAGCAGTAGCGTTATCTTTGCCCTTAAGGAATTTATATCATAGAGAAACTGACATATAAGTATTGTTCAGTTTAATGTCTCCCAAATATCTCCACCTGGAGGTCTTGTGGATACTTCACAGCAGCAGGAATCTTCCCAAATCAAAAAATCTTCCTGCCCTGGTGCCCCTCTTGTATTTCGTTTGTTTGATAATGATACTCCCTTATGCAGAGTTTTTGGATTCATCCTTGACATCACCTGTTTTCCCATTCCCGTCCTCCTTCTGGCCAGTGTCCTGTGAGCTCTCCCTCCTAAGGATTTTCAGGATGACCCTCTCCACATCCCCTCTACTACCTTTCCCTCCTACAGGGCACCACCAGCTTTAAGCAGAGCAGAGAGTGGCTACATTTTCTATAAAGGGCCACATATAGTCTCTGTCAAATATTCTTCTTTGTTTTGTTTGTTTTACAACCCTTTAAAAATGTAAAAACCATTCTTGGCTCCCAGATAGCAGCAACGGCCCCCAGCAGGTCCGTCTATTTCCAGGGCTTTTTTCCACACTGGCCTCCCCCGCTACTCCCACCCACCTTTCTTTTTTTTTTTTTTTTTTTTTTTTTTGCGGTACGCGGGCCTCTCACTATTGTGGCCTCTCCCGTTGCGGAGCACAGGCTCCGGATGCGCAGGCTCAGTGGCCATGGCTCACGGGCCCAGCCGCTCCGCGGCATGTGGGATCTTCCCAGACCGGGGCACAAACCCGTGTCCCCTGCATCGGCAGGCGGACTCTCAACCACTGCGCCACCAGGGAAGCCCTTTTTTTTCTTTTTTAATTTAATTTTATACATTAGGTTCTTATTAGTCATCTATTTTATACACATCAGTGTATACATGTCAATCCCAATCTCCCAGTTCATCCCACCACCACCACCACCCCAGCCGCTTTCCCCCCTTGGTGTCCATAGGTTTGTTCTCTACATCTGTGTCTCAATTTCTGCCCTGCAAACCGGTTCACCTGTACCACTTCAGAAAGCACTTTCTGCCTCCCCTGTGGCTGCTGGTAGCAGTAGAGAGGAGGGACTTCCTTCCTTGGGAGCAGAAAGGCCAAAGACCACAGTGATGGAGACTCAGTTCTTGAATCCACAGCCTGAGTTTACAACCCAGTTCCACCACTTACTAGATTTCCAGCCTCAGGTATATTACTTAACTTCTCTGGGCCTCATTTCCCACCTGTGTAAGTAAGAATAATAATAGTTTTGACTTTATAGGGTTTTTTGAGAATTAAATGACTTACACATTTAAAGCATTTAGTGTCTGTGTACAGAGTACACACTCAGTAAGTATCAGACACCATTATGATTGTCAGTATCATTCTCTTAGGGTTTAGGACTATGTCAGGACATAGCCATGCTTCTAATCCTGGATTCAGTCCCATTGAGTTAGGTCACCACATATTTTATTTTTTGAGGTCATCCCCTCTCACCCAAGGCACGGGTGAAGTATGGACACTCTTCATGGGGATATTAAGTATGCCAATATTTTCCCGCCATGCATGAGAAAGAGATACATTCAGATATTGCAGGCGTCAAGGAATAGAGGCTTTTGATTAAACTGACCTAAACAATGAAGAAATTACCATCGCATTAATGGTAAGAAGGTCAGAGGTAGGTGGTGCTGTAGCTGATTAAATCAAGGACTCAGATTCTTTTCATCCTTCTGCTCGGCCCCGTCTTCGGTGTGTCTGCTGGACGTTAGGCCAGGACTGTCATGCTTACAAGGCAGCTGCAATAACTAGAGTCTGGGAGTCATATTCAGATACAGCAACATTCAGTGGACGCATAGGAATGTCTCTTCTCATGTGCTGTTTTGAGAAGGAAAATACCTCTTGCGTAGAGCCCCCAAGCAGACTTCCCTTCACAATCTTTTTTTTTTTTTTGCGGTATGCGGGCCTCTCACTGTTGTGGCCTCTCCCGTGGCGGAGCACAGGCTCCGGACGCGCCGGCCCAGTGGCCATGGCTCACGGGCCCAGCCGCTCCGCGGCACGTGGGATCTTCCCGGACCGGGGCACGAACCCGTGTCCCCTGCATCGGCAGGCGGACTCTCAACCACTGTGCCACCAGGGAAGCCCCTTTCACAATCTTTAATGGTTAGATTGGGTCACATGCCCATGCCTGAACCAAGGACTGTCAAGGGGATCACCGTGATTGATTTACACAAATCAGGATTTACCCTAAAATTAGGAATAAGGGTATATTCTGGAACAAGACCAGGTGTTCTGTGAGCAAGGAATAAAGGGAAAGCGGCTGCTGGGTAGGCAAACAGCAGGGTTTGCAACAGAGGATTTTTGGTGTTTTTATATTTCAGTACCACGTGGTTTATTTTGGAGGGAGTAGAGCAGAAGACAGTCTCATCTGGACTAATCAAAGTTTTTCAGTGGGGTTGTGAACTCCCTGTTTTGTGTTTTATATATATAAATATATTTTAATATTAACACATCTGAGATTCTAGTTTTAAAATTCTGGGCAGCGCAGGCAATGAAATTTAACTGTCTGGTGTAACTGGTATACAGTTGAAAAAGGGCTTTGCCTAGGAACCTGGGGAGAGCCTTTATTTTAAAAAGCTATCTTCATGTCCGTGAAAGCTGAGGAGTCAGCCTTAGGCAGGGATTCATATCTGAGAGGCTTTCATCCTGCCTTGAAACAAACAAAATAGAGGATCCTAAAGAGCAGTGTGCTCTGACCATCTACCAGGCTCAAACATTCACCTTAATTATATCTGTCTCTGTCCCTGCTTCACCTAAAACTAGACAAGAGCCTTCAGCAAGCATCAGATTTCTGAAAGGGCACCAACACTGTCCACCATCGTTTAGAGAACTGGAATTTACAACTGGAATCATTGCTCTTTACAGTTCAGAAGTACATCTTCTGCTCAGTGTTGTCGTTTTGTAAGCTTTCAGCTAGCACCAAGAAGTATGGAAAATTCATAATGAAGTCAATATTCATAATAAAATCTTGTATTGGTATCTTTTGGCCAGCTCAAGTTTTATATTTAGATAGGCCCAGAAAAAAAGATCCTAGACACTAAAACTAAAAACACTCTAGGTAAATTTAAAGAGGAGTTTCTATTATAAATGTTGTCTATACTTTGAAGGCAGAGAATCCTTATAATTTTTTATTTTTTAATTTTTTTTGCGGTACGCGGGCCTCTCACTGTTGTGGCCTCTCCCGTTGCAGAGCACAGACTCCAGACGCGCAGGCTCAGTGGTCATGGCTCACGGGCCCAGCCGCTCTGCGGCACGTGGGATCTTCCCGGACCGGGGCACGAACCCGTGTCCCCTGCATCGGCAGGCGGACTCTCAACCACTGTGCCACCAGGGAAGCCCCCTTATAATTTTGAAGTGAAAATCTCTAAGATCCCTCACTGAATTTCCGGCATTTTATAGACGAGGAAACCAATTCTCAGAGCAAGTGCTGGATGGGCCTTAAATTCCCAGCGCTCAGGAGCTGCAGAATTGGGATTAAGATTCATGTCCCCGGACCTCCCTGGTGGCGCAGTGGTTAAGAATCCGCCTGCCAATGCAGGGGACACGGGTTCAAGCCCTGCTCTGGGAAGATCCCACAGGCCGCGGAGCAACTAAGTTCGTGTGCCACGACTACTGAGCCTGCGTGCCACAACTACTGAGCCTGCGTGCCACAACTACTGAAGCCCGTGCGCCTAGAGCCCGTGTTCTGCAATGAGAAGCCACCGCAATGAGAAGCCCGTGCAGGCTTCCCTGGTGGTGCAGTGGTTGGGGGTCCGCCTGCCGATGCAGGGGACACGGGTTCGTGCCCCGGTCCGGGAGGATCCCACGTGCCGCGGAGCGGCTAGGCCTGTGAGCCATGGCCGCTGAGCCTGTGCGTCTGGAGCCTGTGCTCCGCAATGGGAGAGGCCACAACAGTGAGAGGCCCGCCTACCGCAAAAAAGAAAGAAAAAGTAGCCCCAGCTCGCAACTAGAGAAAGCCCGTGCACAGCAACAAAGACCCAGTGCGGCCAAAAATAATAAATAAAATTTGAAAAAAAAAAGATCCACGTCCTCTGTGATACATTACAGGCGGCCACAAACTTTTTGAGCTCCTGCCCTTGAAAGGTGGAGTCTAATTCTCTTCGCCTTGAATCTGGCCTGAACTTATTGACCTGCTTGATTGATAGAATGTGACTAAAGTGATGTTCTGGGGCTTAGGGGGCTAGGTCAGAAGGCTTGCGGCTTCTGCATAGGCCCTCTTAGAATGCTTGCTCTGGGGAAGCCGGCAGTAACAAGTCTGACCCCCATGGGACTGTCACATCGTGAAAAAGTCCAAGCCAGCCAGTGGAAAGACAGCATAAAGAGAAAGAAGCCTGCCAAGCAAGCCCTCAGCCATTCCAGATACCCTCCAGCCAAGATCCCCAATAGAGGAGTGAAGAAGCCTTCCGATGACCCTAGTCCCAGCCACCGCTTGACTGCAAGCACATAGGAGACCCCAAGCTGGAACCATCTAGTTAAGCCCAGCTGATCCACACAACTGTAAGAGGTAATAATAAAATTTGTTTTAAGCCACTAAATTTTGGGACAGTTTGTTATGCAACAATAACTAGGGCATCCTCTGACTTGATACCTTTACTCACATCATTAATAAAAATACAGAAAACAGGAAACTAAAATCCTAGAGGAAACAAAGATTCTTCAGGCTGTTGGGGAGTTACAACCTTGCTTTGCTCACGTGTTCTGTAAAGCACAGTGTCATTTGAAGTCCATCTAGATTATAATCCTTAAAATGCTTTAACAGTCCACATCACATGACAAAAGTGAGCTTTATTATTCATGTGACAGTGTAGCTTAGGCATTGAGGCATGTTCAGGGAATCAGGGCAACATACTTCTGGATTCTACGGTATTTACACCAATGTTCATAAATGACTGAACGCGACTTGGAAGAAAGAGATCTTCCACGATAGTTTTAAAGGCCCTTTCAAGGATTATCGAGATTCAAATACATTCTTCAATATTAAACTATTGCATAGCTGATATCATTTGAAAGTATTATTGGTCAATGTTTGGTTTTACTCCACAACATTCTCTTGTGAAGAAACTCGTTTATGACCGCTAAGGAACCTTTGATTCCTCACTACTGAAAATCAGAACATTGATTCCATCACAGCAGCCTTCCGTGGGAAGTTGTCCAAAATATCTCAAAGATTTATAGCTTCCAGAGGGGTACCAATATTGTCCTCTATGGATCTATCGTATCAATTCACTTATATCTTTAAAGAATTTTGGAAACATTATGGTAAGTGAAACTAGCCAGACGTGAAAGAATAAACTGTATGATTCCACTTATGTGAGGGGCCTAGAGTAGTTGAATTCATAGAGACAGAAAGTAGGATGGTGGTTACCAGGAGTTGGGGGGAGGGGGAGAATGGGAAGTTATTATTTAATGGTCAGAGATTTGGTTTGGAATGATGAAAAAATTCTGGAGGTCGATGATGGTGTCAGTTGCATTAATATTGTGAATATACTTAATACCACTGAATTGTGCACCTAAAAATGGTTAAATTGATAAATTTTGTTATGTATACTTTACCATGATAAAAAAAAATCTTTTACTTTAAGAAAAAAAATACAAATAAAAAGAATTGAGGTGTTTTATCAGTCAGCTTCCCCGCAGGAAACAGATGGCACACTCAAATTAGGACAATTTGAAGAGAGTTTAATAAAAGGGACTCTTTACAAAGGTTTGGGCAGAGCATAAGGAAATTGCAAGGGAGAGAAGAGAACCCTAGAGCTAGGATGGAAGGAGCAGATAACCAGAGCCAAAGCTGTGTGGAGAGGGCCTTCGAGAGAAATAAGACTTTCAATGCGGGCAGAGCCAGCCTGTAAGAAACCTGCAGGAGGGACTGGGAGGAGAGCACGGAGAGTGGACAGAAAGGGCAGAGGAAGACAGCCACCATGGTGTTCTGGCTAACATGGGGTCCTCCCCATTAGCCATAACAAACACACAGCCACTGAGTCTACCCCTGCATTGGGTCCCAAAGTATAGCATCAACTAGGCCAAAACACCTACTTTGTGAAAACACAGGGAAACAAAAAGGAATTATGCGTGAAACATGGATATACAGTTTCATCTCCCTGGCTCAAAGATGTGATCTGTTGCAGCTCCCCATGAGCCTGCATTATCTCCGCACCACTTCCTGGGGGCTGACACCCTCACTCATCAGAGACTGAAACCCAAGAGAATGAAGCCCAGAAGGAGAGAGAAAACAAATTACCAGTCCTTTTCTATTCATCTACAGCCAGCCCTGCAAGTTCCAGCCTCCGATGCAAGGGCCCATCTCTTTCCTGACCAGCCCCTTCAAGGGGTCTAGACTTTTCGCATAGACTCAGCAAAATGAAAATATCAGAATGAATAGCGATGAACCCCATATATTTGTGGTTCTGCTGAGTTCCAGTTCTTGTCTGGTAGAGGAGTTTTCAATAAGAATAATTTTGATTTAGCAAAGGGATGTTCTAAGAAATCCTCTTTATTCTTTACAGTTTAGGTGTGCAAACGGTTAATGCACCCACCACATTAGTAGACACTCAAGTGTCATGATCTGAGGGTCATTTTTGCCTCTCGCCCTCTCCTGCCTGCCTCAACCCAGCTGTCCCTCCTACTTGACTTAAAAATCTCACTCCATTAACATCAATCCTCCAGGTTAGACCACTACAGCCAGGTCACGCTCTCTAGAAGATCACTGCTGCTATGCACATATGTTACCTGGCAGGAGAAGAAGGGCCCCGGATTAGGAGGTAGGGGAAGGACAGCCATCTTCTGTAGGACTCTTTCATTAGCACATTAGCATGAATGAGCTTATCAGATTAGCTAATTGTCACCTGGACACTTTGGACGGTGCAGAGATACTCGTGAGGCACATTTCCACAAAAAGCCGGGGGAAAAGCACAGCAATGACAAGTCCCAGAAGAAGCCTGGAGCATCCTGGAAAGACAGGGCACAATGAGGAAAGACAAATGAGGTGCTACAGAGGACAGGAGAGGTAGGAGAGAAAGCTCTGCATGAGAAGGTGCTAAAGATGAATTTCACCATTTTCAAGTTTTGCCTGGGAGCCTTCCTGTTCCCTGCTTGAGGAATGGCAGATGTACAGAGCACCTCAGGAGCAAGCAGATAACTTGACTTCTGTTTCTTGAAATAGTAATGTGGGCACCAACTACTCTGGTAAGATGTAAAACTAGATTAACTTGCAATCCCTCCCCCTACAAACACCTTAAAATGCTACATAAAATACACAAATATTTAAAATATGTAGATAAGTGGCTAAGAAAGAAAGGGAGGGTACAGGTCTTTGTAACACAAAGACTTGGCTTTTAACACCCAAACAGGAACTAAAGACAAGACTTCGGGCTAGCATGAAGTAAGGAGTTGAAATTTAGACCCTGGCATAAAACCAGGACTGTGATCTTCAGTGAAAGGAAGGACCAGGGGAAAAAATCTACCCAATGACACTGAGAGATAATAAGGAAATTTATCTGAATCTTCCTCAGCTCTAGGTGGGAAAATAACCTCCTTTGGAATTCATACCACAAGGCCAGGGAACCCCAAAATGTAGAAACCAACTTAAAAAGTGGTTTCAGCTAGTGGTAGCCAGCCTTTGAAATAGCCCTCTACGATCCAGTGACACCCCTTAGCCCCTGGGCAGAAGCACCTGCTCTCAGGAGACGTACCTCAACCCAACCATACCTCACTGAGATGAACTCAAAGTTCGTCATAAACAATACTATATTCTCAAGTCAAGCAGACACGAGAGAGAAACAGAAAACAAAAACCCACAGCATTTGACCCCCACGAAATTCAGATAATAGAACTGGCAGTGATATAAGTATATTTTAAATCATATGAGAAAGAACTGAAATCACAAAAAGAGGGTACTATGAAAAATAAAGTATAGGTAAAGTTGAGAAAAAAAAACTAGAAATAAAATTTTCACCTACTTGTTAAAAAAAATTCAATGAATTTGTTAAATAGTAGACTAGACCCAGAAGAAGTGAGAATCAGTGAGCTAGAAGAATAAATCTGAGGGAAATCTCAGAATGAACCACAAATAGATGAATGTTAGGCCTTCTCATGATCTTCTCAACATTTCTTTACTTCTCATATTTCCCACATTTTTATTGTTAGGAGTTCCAGAAGGACAGACAAGAGAGAATGAGGGAGATACAGTATTTGAACAGAGAAGGGCTGAGAATTTTCAAAATTAGTAAAAGACATGAATCCTCAAATTCAAGAACCACAATGAGTCTCAAGTAAGATTAGTAAAAATAAATCCGTACCTGAGCATATCGTAATGAAAATGCAGAACACCAGAGAGAGAGAGAAACAGAGAGAGAGAGAGAGACAGAGACAGAGAGATCCTAAAAGGCTTTACATAGAAAAGAAGGATTACCTTAAAAAAAAAAAAAAGATAGCTAACCTTAGAATACTCAGTAGCAACACTGGAGACAAGAAGAAAATGGAATAATGTCTCTGTAGTACTAAGATAAAATAACTATCAACCTAGAATTCTATATACAACTAAACAATAATTTGGGAATAGAAGCAAGAAGATAAAGGCTATAAGTATTTACCACTCATAGACTCTCACTGAAAGGACTTTTCAGGGAAAGTACAGGAGAAGAAAAGAAAAATCAGTCCAGAAGGAAATATAATGCAAGAAACAAAGGCGAACAAATTAATTGCTAACTATGGAGGGCAAATCAAAACAAACACTGATAAACATGCATACACGTGTGCACACACACACGCAATAAAAGCAACAATAATAATGAAAAGAATAGGTGATCATAATGAAAGTGTTCTAAGATCCATGTATTGTTCAAGATGTCATAGTGACATCAGTTAACTTCAGACTTTGTTAAAGCGAGCATGCTTGTTAAAATTTTTAAGGTAATTGTTATCACTAGCTTTCAAGATGGCCCCCAATAAATGGCACCTCCTTGTATTCATGTCTCCCTTCCCAACTGGTCTAATTAGTGACTAATAAAATATGGTGAAAAACATGGCATGTGACACACAATACTAGCTCATAAAAGGCATTAGCTTGTGCCTTACTCTCTCTCGGATCACTTACTCAGAGGAAAACCAGTCACCATGTTGTGAGGACACTCAAGCAGCCCTAGGAAGTGGTCTGTGTGGCAAGGAACTGAGACCTTCCTCCAACAGTCAACTTACCAGATACGCAGGTGAGTCATTTTTGCAAGCAGATCCTGCAGATCCAGTCAAGCAATCAAGTGATTGCAGCCCCAGCTAAATTTTCACTGTGTCCTCATGAGAACCCAAGCCAGAACCACCCAGTTAAGCCACTCCCAAATTCCTGACCCACCAAAACTGTGTGAGGTAATAAATGTTCATTGCTGTTTTAATCTGCCTAGTTTTAGGATAATTTGTTACATAGCAATACATAAATAATACCATAATTATGAAAAGAATAAAATTAGGTCATATAATTTCCGAACCATTAAAGAGAGGAAAGATTTTTTTTTAAAAAACACTCAATTCCAATAGAAAACTGGAAGTGAAAGAGGGTGTGTAAAGAGGACTAGTGAAAGCAAGGACAAAATAATATGGTATCATGAAAAATGTAAATAGGCCAAACTTGTCACTTAAAGGAATAATCCTAGATGAGATTTTAAAAAAGAATGCAGCTACGTGTTATTTTTCAAATGGAACAGAAAGCCATAAGCATTAGAAGTTAAAGATTAGGAAAGATATATCAGACAAATAATAACTAAAAGAAGGCTGGCATATATATATTAATATTACATAAAATAGACCTTTAAGCAAAAGGAATAAAGGAAGTTAAGAATAGAAGCTAGGGACTTCCCTGGTGGCACTGTGGTTAAGAATCTGCCTGCCAATGCACAGGACATGGGTTCGAGCCCTGGTCCGGGAAAATCCCACATGCTGTGGAGCAACTAAGCCCATACGCCACAACTACTGAGCCTGCGTGCAGCAACAAAGACCTAACGCAGCCAAAAATAAATAAATTAATTAATTTTTAAAAAAACTTAAAAAAAAAGAATAGATGATAAAAGTAAAAAATTACCGAGATAACAATTATAAGTTGTACCCAGTAATATACCCTCCAAATAAAGCAAAAATTTACAGAATAGCAAGAAGAATTTGATCAATTCATAATCACAGAAGATTTAAACACTCATCTTTCCATAATTATCAAGCAAACTAAAAATTTAGAAAGATCATTTATGATTTGAATGGCATCATTAATAATGATTTAATAAACATGTAGAGAATTATGCCCCAACAATTAAAGAACACACTTTCTTTATAAGCCCACATGGAACATTTACGTAAATTGACCATGTATTAGGCCATAAAAAAATATCAAAAAATCAATATCTCACTGACCATATTTTCTGACCACAATGAAATAAAATTTAAAAATAATAACAGAAAAACTCCCTGGGATCTTTAAATTTAAAAGCACACTTTGTGGTAACCCATGAGTTAAAGAAGAAATCACAATGGAATTAGAATGTGTTTAGAAGTGAATCACAATTAAAAAAAAAACTCGCATAATGCAACTAAATCATCCTTAATAAATATAAGAGTAGAAATTAAGAAATTTGCAATGATAAAAAAGTAGATGATCAAGAAAAATAAAAGCTATCTTTTGAAAAGACTGTACAAGGCAAATGTCTCTAAGTAAAACAAAGAAGTCATAAAAAAACACAACCTAATAAGAAAAAGAATATAAGTACAGATAAATAAGAGATTTTATAAATCATGAGAGAATACTGTGAATAGTTTCATGCCAACAAATTTGGAAACATAAATAAAATGGAATTTTTATTCTGAAAACAAAAACCTATCAAAGCTAATATAAGAAGAAATAGAAAGCTAAAGACCATAACACTAAAAAAAAAAAAAAAAAAAAAAAAAAAATTGGTGCTTAACTGGTGGCGCAGTGGTTGAGAGTCCGCCTGCCGATGCAGGGGACACGGGTTCGTGCCCCGGTCCGGGAAGATCCCACATGCCGTGGAGCGGCTGGGCCTGTGAGCCATGGCCGCTGAGCCTGCGCGTCTGGAGCCTGTGCTCCGCAACGGGAGAGGCCACAGCAGTGAGAGGCCCGCGTACCGCAAAAAAAAAAAATTGGATCAGTTGTGAAAAATCTATCCACAAAACAAGTAAACAGCAATACCAGGCTCAGACACTTTTACAGAATCCTATCAAGCCTTCAAAACATAAACTCTATCTTATAAAAACTGATCTAGGGCGGAGATGGCGGAGAGGCCTGCGCCTGCAGGGAGCGGGGAGAAGGCGCCAAAGCCGAGCCGAGCCGAGCCGAGCCGGAGCAGGCGGCGCAGGCCGGCGCGGCGAGCAGCAACCATGTCGGTGTTCGCGAAGCTATTCGGGGCTGGAGCGGGTAAGGCCGGCAAGGGCGGCCCGACCCCCCAGAGGGCCATCCAGAGGCTTCGGGACACGGAGGAGATGCTAAGTAAGAAGCAGGAATTCCTGGAGAAGAAGATCGAGCAGGAGCTGACAGCCGCCAAGAAGCACGGCACCAGAAACAGCGCGCTGCCCGCCAGGCACTGAAGCGCAAGAAGAGGCATGAAAAGCAGCTGGTACAGATCGACGGCACACTGTCAACCATCGAATTCCAGCGAGAGGCCCTGGAGAATGCTAACACCAACACCGAGGTGCTCAAGAACATGGACTATGACTCCAAAGCCATGAAGGCTGCCCACGACAACATGGACATCGATAAAGTTGATGAGTTAATGCAGGACTTTGCTGACCAGCAGGAACTTGCAGAAGAGATTTCAACAGCTATTTCAAAACCTGTAGGGTTTGGAGAAGAGTTTGACGAGGATGAGCTCATGGCAGAATTAGAAGAACTAGAACAGGAGGAACTAGACAAGAATTTGCTGGAAATCAGTGGACCGGAAACAGTCCCTCTACCAAATGTTCCCTCTATATCCCTACCATCAAAACCCACCAAGAAGAAGGAAGAGGAAGACGATGACATGAAGGAACTGGAGACCTAGGCTGGATCCATTTAACTGGTCCAGCGCAGGCTGCGCCCAGACAGAGTCTGGTGGCCTGCGAGGCGGGCAAGCGCGTGCGTGTGTGGGGCAGGCAGGCCGTGGTGCAGGCAGGTTCCATCGCTCTCGAATCTCCCTCCAAAGCAATACGGCTGCATCACTGTTCACTCTGCATAGCATGGTCTGCACCCAGAGGTACGGGTTGCGGGGAGGGGGGTAGGGGGCTGGGAAGTGCCTGCGTTTATAATGTTGAATTTCTGTAACATAAATTGTATTTGCAAATCCAAAAAAAAAAAAAACTGATCTAAAAAAAAAGGAAGAGGAGAAACTCCCCGACTTGTTTTGTGAAGCTGGTACTTCCTTCACTTTTGACACCAAAAGCAGGCAAATGTAATATGATAAAAAGAAAAGCATAGATTAAAGGATTAAAAAAAAATCATACAACGGTCCCACTAGATGTACAAAAAATATTTGATAAAATTCAACCCCCATCAGTTAATTGCAAAACAAAGTAAACAAAACCAAAAACTCTTAACAAACCAGAAAGATCAGCAAACTTAACCTCATATACCTACAGTAAACATCATATTCAATGATGAAACATTGTAAGCATTCCTTTTAAAATCAGGAATACCGCACACATGTTCACCATCACTATTTCTATTCAACATTGTAAAGATGGCTCTAGCTAGCATGGTAAGACAAGGAGAAGAAAATGAAAGGTATAAGAATTGGAAAGAAAAAAATGAAGCTGTCATTATTGAAAGACAATAAGATTGGTTCAAAAAAACTAAGACAAATATAAAAGTTCAACAAGGTTGCTAAATATAGATCAATATACCCAAATTAATTGCATTTCTATACAATAACAACAAACTATTGTAAATGTCATTAAAGTTTTCCATTTATGGGGCTTCCCTGGTGGCATAGTTGTTGAGAATCCTCCTGCCAATGCAGAGGACATGGGTTCAAGCCCTGATCCGGGAAGATCCCACATGTCACGGAGCAACTAAGCCCGTGTGCCACATCTACTGAGCCTGTGCTCTAGAGCTCATGAGCCACAACTGCTGAGCCTGCGTGCCACAATTACTGAAGCCCGCACGCCTAGACCCCGTGCTCCACAACAAGAGAAGCCACCACAATGAGAAACCTGCGCACCACAACAGAGTAGCCCCTGCTCACCAACTAGAGAAAGCCCACGTGCAGCAACAAAGACCCAAGGCAGCCAAAAATAAATAAATTTATTTTTTTAAAAAAGTTTTTCATTTACAATAGCCTCATGAAGTATAAGGAACTTAGGGAAAATATGCAATAAAAACAAAAAAACCTCATGCAAAAAATATGAAACTTTATTGGATAGAATAATAGAACTAAAACCAAGAGAGCTATATCAAGTTAACAGATGAAAAGACTCAATATAGTAAAGATCTCTCCAAATTAATCTAAAAATTATATGCAGTGTCAATCAAAATCTCAACATGATTTTTCAGACTGTGACAACCCCTATCATATGGGAGAGTAGAGAACTGAGGAAGAGAAAGCAGGAATGAAAAGAGGAGGCTTACCCTCAACAGAGTGGCATTAGAGCAGCAATAGACAAATAGATCATAGGACAGAATAGAGTCCAGAAACAGATTCTCATTTATATGGGTGATTGATATATAACAGAGATGACATTACAAATCCATAGGGAAAGAATGTATCATTCAACCAATGGCACTAAGACAACTGGAAATTCATATGAAAAAAAGATAAAATTTAATCCATATCCCTTATTGCATACCATAAACAAAAATTAATTCTAGAACGACTAAAAACCTAAATGTAAAAAAACAAAACTATAAAACTTTTAGAAGAAAATGTAGGAGAATACCTTTATGGTAAAGAAGAGTATCTTGAACAAAACATGAAAAGCACAAACTTTGAAAGAAAATATGGATAGATTTTAGTACTCTAAATTTAAATATTTGATATGATGTTCATAAACAAAATAAAATACAAGACAGATTAGAAGAAAATATTTGCAAATGATATAACAGTGGATTATGTGTCCAAGCCATATTAAAAGAAAACTCCTGAAAACAAGTGAAAAAAAATTTTAAAGCAAAAATTATGAATAAGTAATTGACAAAACAAGAAACTTGTATGGCAAATAAACGTATGAAAAATTTGCTGAACTCCATTAACAATTAGTGACATATAAGTTAAATCAATGACTATTTCAAACTCATCAGACTGGCAAACATTACTCTCTGATAATACCAAGTGTTATTACTCTCTGATAATATCAAGTGTTATTAAAGACATGGGGCAATTATTACACATTTCTGGTGGAAGTATACATTGGCATCATCACTCTGAAAAGCAATTTCAAAACCTAGGAAACTGAAGGTTTCTATATTTTCCAACCAGTAAATTATACTTCTAGGTGTACTCTCTAAAAAAATTCTTGAACATGTGTACATAGAGACACCAATTGCTACACTGTTTGTATTAGAGAAAAATGTGCAAACATTCTAAATGTCTCTTTGTATGGGAATGGATACATTCATTCAATGGAATCCTGTACAGCAGTTAAAATGAATGCATTAGATCTGCATGCATAAACGTGAATAAATCTCAGAAACATAATAAGTGAAAACAGCAAATTCCAAAGGATGTGTTTTTAAAAAAACACAAAACAATAGTTTATGTATCTATACATGTATTATAAAGGTAGTTTATGTATCCATACATGTATTGTAAAAGCATCCATGAGAATGGCACAACAATTTCAGGGTAATGGTTACCCCTGAGAAAGGAGGAAAGTGAAGAAGGGATGGAGATGGGTCCTTAACATATTTCCTTTAAAAAATAGAAAATTATTGGGCTTCCCTGGTGGCGCAGTGGTTGAGAGTTCGCCTGCCGATGCAGGGGATATGGGTTCTTCCCCCGGTCCGGGAGGATCCCACATGCCGCGGAGCGGCTGGGCCCGTGAGCCGTGGCTGCTGGGCCTGCGCATCCGGAGCCTGTGCTCCGCGGCGGGAGAGGCCACAACAGTGAGAGGCCCATGTACGGCAAAAAAAAAAAAAAAAAGGGATAAAAAATAAAATAAATAATAGAAAATTATTTTAAAAATAAAACTGTAAATCAAATAATAATAATAAGAGCAAAATATATTTAATGTTGGTGGGGATAGACAGAAATCTGATAGATTGTTTTCTGATCTTTTGGTGGTATATAAAATATGTCATTATTAACAAATTTAAAGAGGAATTCAGAGATGTGAGATTGTGGTTTCTTTTCATCATTCATCTTACCTGTTTTCTTAACCTCTCTACGATGGTTATGCATTGCTTTTATAATAAGAAAAGAATATGGAAAAAGGTACAGATAACCCTTGACAATCTCTTAGGCCACCTTAATCCTACATACAGACTTTCTGAATCAGTCATTTAAAATCAGTTTCTAAAGTCTGGTAAACTGGTTGCCAAGCGAGCATTCACCATAAAACTAGGTTTTAGCACAATGGACTGGGTCATTTCAGTCATCTTAGTCACCAGTGCAACACCTGCACCATTGATCCAGACATGCTTATCAGGGTCATTCATTACTGACGGCTAACTGATCAGATCTGTTACACATAAATGTGTGAGAATTTTCTGATTGCATCCATGGTTCATTGTCCCTTATTTATGTGTGTATAGTAATGTGTGTACATGTATCCCTTTTTATATATGCATGTAATTTTTTAATCCCATGAAATGCCTTGCAGAGATGAGCAGTTGAGGTGATTCTGGACCTTGGGAAATTCTGCTTGTTAAACGAAGCAGAGATTCTTTTACTTCTGAGTCATTGTTTTGCCTCCAAATAGGAAGATGTCAACAGTTGCCCAGTGACCTCTGTGAAATGTTTGTGGTCTTGTGTCAGTTCCTAACAACGAGTTGTCCACATAATAGAAGTACTTTATTTATTCAATATTCTCCTTTGATGTCCGTCAAGTTTTTATGTTCTCTTTTCTTTTTATCTGCTTTACCACTGTTGATATTGTCCCATTATTGTCTTCCTAGATTGAAAGGACCATGTTCACGTAACTTGGCATGGCAACCACTGCAATTCTGATGAGTGTGTGGGTGCGTCATAAACTGTGCTGCTATTGATGGCACCAAAACTGTGCTGACAATTGTGCCTTAAAGTCATCATCTGATCTATCTATTCATATCATGAGATGAAGACTCCGGTGTCTATTGCCCAGGCAGAGTGCTAGAATTAGCAAATAAAAATACAAGATGGCATAAATAATTTTTTTCAGTATAAGCACGTCCCAATCGTCGTATGGGACATATTTATACTGAAAAAAATGATATGTTGTTTATCTGAAATTAAAATTTAACTAGGAATCCAGAATTGTATCTTGCAGCCCTATCCAGACATCCTTCGTTAAGGTCACCAAAACATTTGGGAGTAACCACCCGCAACGGGAGAGTTGAGAACTTTCTTAAGAGAAACTCTATCAATATTCATTTGGATGGGAAACCAAGAAAATAACGGCGCTTTTAAATCTGCCTCATGGTTGTGCAGGTGTTGATCTCAGCGCCCTAACTTCACGACTGAATTATTGTGAGCTCTCTCTGGACAAAAGAAAGAAGGTTGAATGTCAAATGGCTATTTTCTGAGTCACCAAAACTCTCCATCCTCCCCGCAGTGGCCACTGGCGTCTTCTATGAGCACTCGCTAAATGGCAGAACTAGAACAGATCCAAGGGAATGTAAAGTAATGGCAGAAAATACATCTGGGAGTTATTTTCCAAAATAATTTTCAACCCCTCCCCATCTGCTGTCTCCTCTTCTACTACCACCCATCTTTGCCTCCAAAGCATTCAGGGTTAGGGTGGTCTCTGAGAAAGTTGCACTCTGAGGGGTCGACAAATATGCCAGAACACTAGGACAGGAGAAACTACAAAATTCACCTAGTTTCCTGGTTGAGATCAATCCACGGAAAAGAAAAAAGGAACCTAATGCTACTTACTGATTTAGTATTGGAGTGTGGGGAGAAATGTGAATGTCACCTATCGGGGGATTTGTAATAAGGCAACTTGGGGGAAATCCCTTTTATAACAGAGCATCATAACTACTGACATGAAGAATGTTCCCACTTAGTTACTTGCTGCTTAAATCACTGGCAGGAATATCCCAAGAACTGGCTTCTACGAGGCCTTCTGTGCCTTTCCAGATTGCCTCCTATCCCAGGTTTACACCTTCAAACGCCCTCCTAAAATAAACTGGGTCGCTCTCTGTACTGTATCCTTACATCCTAGCCCTGTGCCTGACACACAGAAAGTACTCAAAACTATTTATTAATGAATAAAGAAAGAAAACTTCAGTCACCCATCTGAAAAATATTTTAAATTAATTTTTCATTTTAAGAACTGATCATTTTAGGATAGAGCCCAACAGCTGGGGAATATAGCATTGCCATTGTTACAATTTTTTACACTTTTTCTTAGTATTAACTGCATGACAGAGTTTTATTTTTAAATTAAATAAACCAAAAAGCAATAGAAGAGAGTGTGAAGTAAATTATGTATGTTTGGCCTTTTAAGTTTTTCCTTATACTATGTGGTCTGAAAGACTCAAATCCATAAAGCAAAATGGGAAATCCAATGTTTTTCAAATAAAATTTATTTTTGCTAAGTGTGTTTTAACAAATGAGTGGTTAGATATTTGAGCTTAGGGTTACTACAGGAATAAATCATAAAGTTTACCTGACATCCTGGCCTCCTAAGGTTTACTTTATAACATGGAATCTCTGTTCTATGGTAACACTTTAAAATAGATCTAAGGTGATTATTCTGGAAGTAGCACACTGATAAGCACATTTACTCAAACAAACCAGTTGTTTTAGCTTTTTCATTAGGAAACATTCTTGAATAGAGAATTTTGACAAGCTATAGTATGTCTGGGTTAGCTGTATGTCTGTCCTTAAATATACACCTTCAGGAAGGAAAGAAGCTATGACTGTAAGCCTGGATTGGCACTGAATATTTTTCTGTCCAACAGTGTTGCAAATTAAATGTGAATCATCCAACAATTACTCCTTGTCTAAAATTAATTTGATACTTTATTTCCAGGAAATAAAGAATATAGACTGAGAGTCATACATATCATTAAAAAAAAAATAGACTCCGGCTTTGTGCTAGGCAACTGTGCATTAGGTGAGCTTCCTTTGAGGGTCATGCATATATCTGTGACTATCCTTAGCGAATACCCACAACTTAGTGTCAACACATCCAGCTGAAAACTGAAACCCACAAGTCATGCAATGTGCATGATGTCCGGCCATTGCAAAGCATCTGATAATTGACTAAAAGTTTTCACTTTTCATTGAAATAGTTGTTATGCAAACATCACCATGGATCACAACAGAAAGAAATGAACATCACACGTGTTTTGCCTTGACCAGAGTCACAGACAAATTAAAATCCCAGCCTGCTGAGTCGATGCCATAGTAAACTTTAGCAGAAAAACTTCGGTAACATACCACTGCCTCCTCCTGTCCATTTTCTGGCAAAACATTAAGGTTGAAGATACCAACAACAATTAGAATGTAAACCTCTTCTCTGCTTAGTAACAAAGGCTCTCCAGCCCTGTCTAGCCAGAAACAACCTGCCTGATTATTCCTATTTTCATGTACTCTCCTCTCAAATTAACCTTGGTTGCATTCCAACTTCTGAATAATTTTATTGATCCTGAGTTCAGATGCCTAGACAATATAGAACTTGGTGTACAAGAGGTGTTAGTGAATCCACATTTTGAAATCCAGCATAAAAATTCTGTTCTGATAGAAGATAAGTATTGAAACATAAAAAGACTTCATTAAAGGAGATTTAGAAAATAAGATTAAAAAGAAATATAATTTAGTACACTACATATTATGAGTATTTTATTGCAAACAGCAAGTAATCAGTAATCACACCATCCTACCTGAGAAAGAAAAAGAGCTTGTTCATTCTATTTGGAGAACTAAGGTGATAAGATGCGACAGATTTGCTTAAGGTGATATGCTTCAACCAGAGTGGGAACCTGTCTTTTGTCTTTGCTGCTTCAATAAACAAAATGATAAAAAAAAAAAAACCCCAAACACTCTGTTTTGAACATTTTTAGAGGGTAAATAACTTTATAATGCTGCACCAGTAGCCCCTGAGAGTTCTGACATTTTGCTTATAGCGTGAATAGCATATAGGGTAGACTACCTAGCTCCTGTAGACTAGGTACTTTAGGATAAGAATTGGGTTCTGGAGAGTAATGATGCAGGTTTTTCCTAGAAAATTTTTATCTATAGGTCTCGCTCTTCAATGGCTTTAATTCTTTCTATTGCTCTTAGAATAAAGTCCCAACCCCCTACCATGGCCTTCAAGGCCAAGACAACTCTCTAGCCTCACCTCACATCATTTCCCCAGCCCTCAACTGCTAGGTCACTAGGCTGAAGACACATGGAACAGAAAAAGTACAGGGCTCTGTGTTTCCTTTTCTACTTGCTGAAATGCTCTTTCCCTAGCTCTGTGCATGACCCCGCCTCTTTATCATCCATCAAGTGTCGGTTTACACACCTCCTCCTCAGAAGGGCTTTCCCTGGCCACTCAATCTGAAGTAGCTCTCCTAAGATCTCCCCAGCCTCCTGCAGTTCTCTCATCACATCATCCTCTTTATCGTCTTTGTAGCACTTATCACAATCAATAATTATCACCCAACTATAAGCTCTGAGCTATCACCACTGTATCTCTGGTGGCTAGTATAGCGCCTGGCACGTAGATGGTACTTGATATTTGTCAAATTAATTATTGAATACATGAGTGAATAATTAAGCTAATAATATACATTACCCTCCTCTTTTCTTTTTTTATTCTTATGTATAGTGTCTAGCACCATGCAACATACTAGCTGGGAGTAATATAATACAACACTATTTTTGAGAAATTTTAATAATAAAGAAGAATACTAAGAGACAGATGTTTATAAACATTGCTAGACATGTACTAAAATAAGTCTGTCTTTAAGAAATATCACTGGTGTAACTGTTGGACAGATTCCCTAGAATTTTTTTCCTTCCTTCTTCTCTTTCTGTCTCTCTGTTTTTCTCTCTCCCTTCCCCCTACTCTCTCTCTCTCTCTCTCCCTTCTTCTCTCTCTCTCTTACCCTGCCTCCCTTCCTCTCTCTCCCCACCCCCTCTCTCTCTCTCCCTGTTTGTAAGTTATATATGACATTGGTGATTAACATTTCAGCCGCCTAGTTCTTCACCTTAAAGCCTTTCCCTCAACTCTTCCTCAACTTCGTGAGTTGATGTGCGACATGAATCAGGAAAGAGTTGTACTACAGTTACACAGTCCCCTGAAAGTCAGTCTTTCAGGGACCACAATGACAAAGAAACCTAGAGTACAAAGTATCACTTTTATATTTGGAAGAAGCATGTTAGAGAAAAAAAGACATTCGAGTCAAGAGATGGGGATTCTAGTTGTTTTGCCACTATGGAAATGATGGAAGGACAATTCACTACTCTGTGCCCCAATTTCCTCATCTATAAAATTGAAATAATGTCTCTTATCTTGTCTTATTTCACAGATAGGAAAGGATCCACCAAGGTGACTATGTGAAAGCACTCTGCAAAATATTATGTAAAAATGAAAGGTATTATGATAAAGAGAAGCACTATTTTCTAGTTTGCTAGAAAAAGGATCAACAACAATCATATCTGGGGTGAAATGGGTATAGTGACAATATTTTCAAAACCCAAATCAGGACGTATCTTTTGGCTTATGATCTGACACACGGTCTGACCACATGACAGAATATTTGAAATCAAAATGTCCTGAAAAACCCAGGACATGTGGTTGCCATGGCAATGAGGAGCCATAGGGAGGCTGTGGGCAATGAAAAAACAGGGTAGAATTGGCAAGCATGGAAAACTATTTTGCCAGTGATGTACAGGACAGTTTGGAATCAATCGATGTGGAAGACTGAAAAGGCAAGAAGAAAGAAATTTTACTAATCTGAGTGTGAGGTGTAAATTGCAATCCTGAGTCATCCTCATTCTGGGAAAAATTTCCCTACTTACTTGAGGAAATCCAAGGTAGTCTCTGGTTCACATGAATGTAGAGCAGGAAGAGGTGTTTTAGATAAGACTTTTGTTGGAGTGGACCAAACCCCCATGGTGATCCCATGCCTACTCTCAATATCGCAAGGGCACCTCTCCACTGGGAATTAGCACATGGTAGCCCAGTTCTCCAGACCAAGGGAGACTCTAGAAGTACAGCCGTGCAGACCCAAATCTGCCTCCATCTGGATGGGAAGTTCTGGGAACTCTTCAGCTCTCAGAATTCTGCTCTTCATCGACTGCATTCTGCTTCCACCTTTCTCCATGCAAAATCAAAGCAATCCTTTCCTCTGTGCAACTGCTCAGTGAATACACTTTGTGATTTACACAGCCCCTGTGTCATATGAATTCTACTGATGATTTTCAGGACAGATTTTTTTTTTTTTATGGACAGTAAAAGGAAGGTACAGAAAAATCTCAAGAAGAGGTAATGACTGGACTCAGAAGGGGAGGGCTCGTCAGAAGTTCAATCTCTTTTTGCGTTTTTCAGATTCTTATTAAAATGAATAAATCTCAGATTTCTAAGGGGCAAGCATTGTTTCATGGGGCAGATTTCCCCCCATTCAGCTCTTATTCCTTCCCAGCCCTTGAAGACTCCAAGACCTCCGAATCCAGTGCCTATCACATGCTATTGAGTTGGCATGTTTGCAAATTGCATGCAGTGAGATCCTTCCATACCAACAGCCCTGTCTCAGATTCTCCAGCATCACAGCCAAACTAGTATTGCCTGCACATTTTCTTCATCTTTTCATTGAGTTCAGTGGGGCAGCAGCACATTCCTTAGCACAGGCTCCAGTCGGCATGGTAACTAGTTAGAGACTGCAAGCTTCTGAGAGTGCTTTGGGGGTGGGGGGCGGGGGGGGGGAAGGAGGGAATGGTGTTGGAGGAAGTAGTGAAAAGGAGGTGGAGAAGAATTGATTGGGTTGGGATGGGGGAGGGGGGATGGGCAGGAGAATTACTTAAACTCGCTTTTTAAAAGAGTTATCTGGTCCACCCATGGTGTTGGTGTTAAATTGCCTGGGCAGAAAAAAAGTCCTAATTGGGGTGGGGAGGCAGTGACAAAGCAAAGCTTGTTCAAGCCTCGCAGTCTGCACTGTTGATAGTGCAGGTACCTCAGGGCAGTTGGGAGTGATTGCTGTGTTGACTTTGTCTAATTGTAGGGGAGGAGTTATGTGAGCTGTGACGGGCAGTGTTACACCCAGTGGGGTGGTGGACAAAAAGTGGCATAACTACGCAGGGCTAAATAAACCGACTGACGAAGGTCTTGGCCTATTATTAAAAATCTGGCAAAATGTTCATCTCTTGACAAAAATGTAGAGAGACTAGTAATGCATAACTTTATCCCATGTTGGATTTTAAAATGGCTAATGCCAAGTTGTCTGTCAAAATTAATAGGGCATTGCTTCTTCTTATAGAACAAAAAAAGAAATTCTCATACATTTTATTCATTTATTCGTTGCTAAAAAATCATGTATCTGCCAAAAATTTCATTTAGGAAAAAGGTTTGGAGGTGGTTAACCTTGATTTTAAGGGGCTGTGAATTTAAAAGCTACCTTTTTCATGTTTGTTATAATAAAAACCATACCTTCATTAAATTGTAACCCATTTTGTTCTTTGAGAATAAATTAAAACTCTGCAACCAAGCTTATATTAAGAGAGACATTAAAACTCCAATTATTGATTATATCATTACATACGTTTGGGTTTGTGACTTTTTTTAAAACTTCCTTTATATCAAGAAAAATGTTAAATGGTTAATTGACTGTTGAGCAGATACTCTGCATCTTCATAGGAATTAATCAATATATTGACTTTTTAACTCTTCTACTCAGCTATTTCATGTGTTAATTGAACTGTTTCTCCTTTCTTTGCTTTCCACAAAGCTTTATGCATCTTTTTCTATACAAACTACTTTCTCTTCTAAGTTTTATACACATAGGGCACCTTTCTGTTCTAGAATCTGAGTGCATTTTGTGAGTATTCAGGCCTCAAAAAGGAAGAGTAAATAATACTCTACCTTGTCATATGCATATTGTACCTGCGGGTAGCTATGTTTTTTCTTATTTTTCACATTCTAAAGCTTTGTAATTAAATGGAAATAAAAAAAGACTCCCCAACATGTAAAACAACCTTCTATAATATATTTTAATTCCTAGTTTGCTTTATTGAACAATAAACTTTTTTGTTTATAAGTTTAAAATTTTTGTTAACTTAAAACAAAAATTCCCAAATGGCATTTCTCTCAAAAATCTGACGTTTTTGCTAATTCTGATTTTTTTTTTTTTTTTAGGCCTTCAAATAAACTAGAAAGTCAGTGTGGCTGGTGGGGACACTTTGCTCTTAAGCCCTAATAATAGTTAATTTGGTTTGGTGGTTTTTCTCTTCTTTTACTTCTTAAAGCAGCTCTCTACAGAAGAGTCTATAAGCTCTGTTTGAAAACTAAGGCACTTGAAGCATAAACACTGGTACGCTTCCAGGTAAAAGGGAAACGTACAAATGTTCCTTAAACTGCTGAAGGAACAAACATGTAAATAAGAGATGGGCTGATTCCCTACTGTTCATGTTTGCTCACTGCGAACATTTGGTTCACTTGGCTTGGCTCATTATTTCAGCTGGGAAAGTCACTATATGAATTAATAGCAGATTTCCCAGCTGAAAATAAATGTTTACCAGGTTAGGGGGCTGGGGTTTTTTGGCAAAGACCTGGCTTTTTGTCTGACTGGCTCCTTTTTTGGCGTGCACATCCCTGAGGTGTGTAATTAAAGCAAGGGAATTTGCACATAGTGCTTTAGGGCTTTAATGAATAGAAAACACAGGATATTTCAGCAATTTGGTGCCTAATGTCAGAGTGTGCATTTCCTGTGTGAGGTATCACAATAACAGGGCTCTGTGACAATAAAAGCGCCTGCAATGCCATGCAAAGAAAAATGGGAGTGACAGCGTTTGTTCCTAAATTCCAATACAAAATACATATAAAAGAGCAATTTACATTTAAAACAGAAGGACTTTGAACTTGAACATACCCTCAGAATTAATGGCTATTAAATCAGCCCCACTTTGCTGAATAATGAAATTCCCTTTAGGACAAAGATCTTGGCTGTTGATATCAGGTTACATTACAAAATTGAATACACAGTATCAAATGGTTTTAATCATAACCATTCTCGCCTTGCTGTTGAAATTTTTGAGCAGCTCAAAATCTGAAAAAATATTTTTAAACCTCAGGAAGCTTGAGGGGAAGAGTAGAAAAATTAACATTGATTGAGCACCTGTTTTATGCCAGATATTTTTACATGAAATCAAATTTAATATTTTATAAAAATACCAGGCCAAAAAAAAGCATTAGAATTCTTTTATTTTTGTCTGAAGATTTTAAAAGTTCAAATAAATTAGGTAATTTGCCCAAGATCCCATTGCTAGTAATCTGTAGCATCAGGATATGAGGAGGACATTGCCCAGCACAGAGGAATCAGTCAATACATACTGCTTTCATTATTGTCAGAATCCAAAACCCAAGCTCTTTCAATATATTTTGCTATTATTATTTTTATATCTCTTACATAAAATGTATTCTAAAGAGAGATGAAATCCTTGTTCCCTCCTTATCCCCAGTCCCTGATTATTCTTGTGAATAAGGTTTACACCCAATTTGCAAAAAAATAAAACGAAACAAAATCCCAAACCTCTTGTTCCATCCTCTGCATAACAGCGCAGAAGTAGCAAGCTTGTGCTTCCTGGGTCATGGGCGGGGGCGGGTATCTCAATCTGAGGGCAAATGGTACTTTTTTTTTTTTTTCCCCGGTACGCGGGCCTCTCACTGCTGTGGCCTCTTCCGTTGCGGAGCACAGGCTCCAGACGCACAGGCTCAGCGGCCATGGCTCACGGGCCCAGCCGCTCTGCGGCATGTGGGATCTTCCCGGACCGGGGCACGAACCCGTGTCCCCTGCATTGGCAGGCGGACTCTCAACCACTGCGCCACCAGAGAATCCCCCAAATGGTACTTTTAATACAGGACAAGTGCATCCATGACAAGGAACAAGTCCCCAACAGAAGCATGGAAGTAGGCGATACTTTCATCACAGCCAGAGGCCAGAATATGGTTTCCACATCCCTGCAGAATAGGAGAACCCAGATTTCACCTCGCTGGGCCTCAGTTCCAACGTCTATAAAAATGAAAGGATTGCTCTGGATGATCTAAAAGACCCATTTCTGATTTAAAAGTGCAAACTACCAAGAGAGACCAGAGGGCAGGGGACAGGAAACTGATATAATCCATACACAGGAGAATTCCCAAAGGATAAGCCTCAGGTAACGACTTATCTTGTGGTCACTACACAAAGACATCTGTCAGCATTTTTATAGCCATATTTCCTAATGAAATGATTATCCGTTTCCTACCACATATTTTCCACAATGACATATCTTCATATCATTCATAAACTAAATTCTTTTTTTTTTGTTTTTTAAATGTTAATTCTTTTTTTTTTTAATTTATTTATTTTTGGCTGCATTGGGTCTTCGTTGCTGCACGCGGGCTTTCTCTAGTTGCGGTGAGCGGGGGGCTACTCTTCTGTGGTGCATGGGCTTCTCATTGCGGTGGCTTCTCTTGTTGCGGAGCACGTGCTCTAGGCATGCGGGCTTCAGTAGCTGTGGCACACGGGCTCAGTAGTTGTGTCTCACAGGCTCTAGAATGCAGGCTCAGTAGTTGTGGCGCACAGACTCAATTGCTCCGCGGCATGTGGGATCTTCCCAGACCAGGGCTCAAACCCATGTCCCCTGCATTGGCAGGCAGATTCTTAACCACTGCGCTGCCAGGGAAGTCCCCATAACTAAATTCTAAGGTAAAACATTATCTTTAAAAGCCTTTTCCTCCTCTGCCTTTTCACCTTATCTTGGCCTCTCTCTGGGCTTCCTCTTATCCTCCAAAAACCTTTGAAGGCTCATTGCCAGACCACACACCTGGAATGGGGCACTATCCTGATTCCTGGTAAAGAAGAAAAATGCACATGTGGGGCATGTGTGTGTGTCACTTGGCGGCTGTATACCTCCTCTTACACCTCTTCCTAAAATCCTAGGGATATAAAACTCAAGCGATTAGAGACTCTGAGACCTGCTCCCCAACGCCAGTCATTTTCCTCCTTGATGAAGAACCAGCACTCTCCCTCTCCTCTGTCTTGTCAACAGCCACTGATACTGGCAGCTCCCTAGCAATAACTGCTCCAACAGAGAAGCCCCAACCCCACAAAAAAACTATAGATGCTGTTATCTCCATCGACATTTAAAGAAATGTGAACGTCAAGAGTTTGAGAGACTTATTAGGGTAAAGGTCACACATGCCATTTGGAGCACAGGTTTTTTCCACTCCATTGGGACCTACAATCTGTTGATCTTACCACCTTGTCACCGTCCTCCCCCTCTTGTGTCCTCACTTCCTCCTCCTTATCCTGTTTAAATTCCTTGATCCATTACCGTTACTATTCTTACAAGCACCCTTATCCTCCTTGCTCCTGTATCACTGCATTGTACTGGTACATTCGCTCCCCTGATTAAATCCGACTTTCTGCCTACTCTGGGCCAGCATACCTGCAACAAAATGTGCTAGAGAAAAAAAACACCACCATGCCGGCCAATCTCATTCTAAATTCCCAGTCATTACAACCTCCTATGGACCAATAATGCTGCCCAGGTATCATTCCTGTCCTAGTCTGTTTCCTCTCCCATTCTCCTCAACAGCTCCTTCATTCCTCTCTCTCCTCAGTCCTCCACAACCTGCTCACTCATCATGATTCACTTGCTTCCTTCTTCACCAAGAAATAAAAACACCAAGAAAAATCTACATGTTCCACCACCACATCTCCCTACCTACAAGTACCAGTGTCCGTATATCCTGCCTTTCTTTCTGTGACTCTGAATAGATTACTGGGCTCCCAGCCAAGGCCAGTCCCCACACTTGTGCACTAGATTCCATCCCATCCTAATGCTACAAGGATACTTCTCTAGCAATTCTTCCCCTCTCTTCTGCATCCAAAATTTCCCTCCCTTTTCCAAGACCATTGCCATACATAGAAACATTCTCTTGTTTCTTTCATTAAAAATAAATACAAAAATCTTTTGACACCACATCTCCACCCAACTACTGCTCCATGTTTTCTGTACCTCTTGACAACAAAACTCCTCAGAGTTGTTTATACTCACTGGTAATTTCTCTCTTCCCATTTTCTCCTGAATCCAATTCAATCATCCATCCACCCCACTCTCAACTCTGCAAACATCCAAATTGCTCCTGTTAAGGTCACTAAGGAACTCCACATTGGCAAATCCATCAGTCAGCCTCATCTTACTGGTACTTTAAATGATGCAGCGCCACCAGGGAAGCCCATCTTACTGGTACTTTAAATGATGCAGCTGATCACATTCTCCCCATTGAAACATTTTTTAACTTGGCTTTCACAACACAATGCTCTACTGAGTTTCTTCCCACTTCTTCACCTACTTCTTTGTCAGTCTCCTCTGCTGGTTTCTCTCCATCCCTTGTCTCTAAGCGTTGGAGTGCCTCAGGGCTTAGGGTTCTAACATCTTCTTTTCTCTAACTACATTCAATTCCTAAAGGATCTCATCAGTTACCGGCCTTTAAATACCATCTCTACACTGTTGTCCAGATTTATATCTCCTGCCTGAGTGGCTCTTACCCTGGGCCCTTATTGTGAAACCAAGACCCAGGTTCCATCTTGCTCCCCAGTTATGCTAAGCAGGTTTAAGGCCTGAGACCCTACACTGTTCTGGTTGGCTCCCATCAAAGGGCTCTGAACCTGACACCTGCTGACAGACCTTCCTGCCTACCTGCCTCGGTTTTCTGAATGTCCTGGAAGGAGGAGGAGGAAAGTTGTGGCTGTATTACACAGCCCAGTGATGTTGAGTGTTGTGGGATGTCAGCTGCCACCCTTGAGAAGGCAGCAGGCTCCCTCCTGTGCCGCCAAGGGCAAAGCCATGACGTTGGCAAATTTACTGTGGTCTAGACAAAGTTTGATCCTTAGCATTGCAAATCAGAAACTTCATATTTTTTAGAAAGTAAATGAATCTTTCTAAGGCAGGCTGCCTAACCTCTCATTAGTCTGACGTATTAAACCAGGGTACCATTTTATTCATTTACATTGAGAAATAATAGTTGTAGGAACTAGAATACTTAAAACCACATGAGCACCATATTCTCTCCCTACCGTCAAGAATTTTGAAAAGCCATATCATGCTGAAAAGCTAGCATGTTATTTTACAGTAAGAAATGGCTATCTTGGTGAACAAAATTCCTGAAGTTCACATGATCTGTGCATTCCCTCTTTCTCTGACGACTTACACAGGAAGAAAAACATAATGAGATTTTATAAAAATGGTAGCTAATCACGTTACAACCCTACTGATTTTTTTCGAAGCACACATATGACAAGGTCAGTCCTCTAAAACTAGATATTGTTCTTAGGAGATGACAAAATCCTCAAGCTACTAGCCCTACATGGTCTGACTACTTCAGACCCGGTCTTCAGTGTAAGAACTGGTTAGGAATGTGGGTTCTGCAACCATACTTCCATGGTTCAAATTCCTGCAACCACACCTCCATGGTTCAAATCTACTGCCAAGCTCAGGTGATTTACTTATATTACACCATAGTTTCCCCTTAAGTAAAATAGGAATAAAGATAGTGTTTATTTCATAGAATTGTGACGAAAATTAGAAGAATAAACTGCTTTCAACAGTGTCTGGTACTTGTAAGCCCTTAAATATTATTTATTATCTAAAACCACTCTGGGTTCCAGCCACACCGGCCAGCCTTCCCTCCATCCCTTAAACAGGCTGCAAGCCAAGAGCTTTCCAGCCTGGAGCCCAGAGCAAATGCTGCTCCTGTTTGAAGTACTGTCCTTATACCTCCTTCCACTGTTTATTTACTATGTCCTTTGCCTCTCCCAAGCCACAGTTACGTCCTCAGGGACGGAGAGTCGTCAGTCTTCAGTTTCCTTCCTTATGTTAACGTGCTCTCCTTCCAGACTGTACCTGCCTTGAGCAGTCTCCTTACTCAGCACTTTCTCCCAAAACTTGACATATACCTGACACGTTACAGGCACTCCATACCGATTGTCTGAGTTTGTGTTTAGCTGATGCTTACCTCAGTCTGAAAAGGCTTTGGCTGGCCGGCCGGGTCTTCCAGGGGCAAAGCTTGGATGGGCGCTACTAATTTTTGCCTCAGGGGCTCTCTTTTTTTACTCAGGGCTGACCAACCCCCTTCTGATTAATACGTTCTTTCTTTGCATGTGTTAATGCCTTTGCTCAGGTTTCTTAGGACCCTTCTAGGGCATAAGAAAACTTTACATATCTATGCTCTATTTTAGTTCACATTGTTTTTGAAGTTTTGCTCTCCGGGGGCATCTTATTTCCCTCCTTTCCAAGTTCTGGCAGAGGTGGGGTTCCACAGGGTTATCTCTTTGTATCTCTCTACTGCAGACAACACACCTGGACAGGATTCTATCTACCAGTGGGGGCACCCTGGTGTTTTGTATTAGATAGGAATGTATGCTCAGTTTCCCGTAGGAGCATTGAACTTCTCCTAAAGCCTGAGCTGGGTCTGCCCTGCCCCCATGAGCGTCTTTCAGTCTACTCACCTTCCCGGCAGGGTTCTTAGGTAGAGCCCAGAAGATATGCTCTATGGGAGATACACCAGATAGCTATACAACTCCACTTAATTAATGGAGGTAGGTGTCAGGTGTGTTTTTTGAGAAATGAAGAATACAGCACTGCTCTGGGGATTAATTATTCTGTCTTAAATGGAAATACTAAAATTGACCCAAGGATGAGAGTAATAAACACAGAAGTTATTTTTACCACCACATATTTGCACTGTACAATGAGACAAATGCAAATTTTCAACTGACGACTAGGCAAAAGTGACTACAGTTGTAAAGATTCCATCCAGTTAAAGCCTCTGTTAAAAAGACTCAATTCTATGTGAGCAAAAATAATTGGTTTACAATACATCCTGAAAACCTAGAATCTGAAAAGCATTGCTCATGCTATTTCCACGATGTTGAGATCTGGTTTAGGCCAGAGATGTATATGAAAATGGTATAAAAAAAGGACTGGTCCAATCCAATGCAGAATTTAGCAGAAGGTAAGAAAGAACACAAAACTCAGGTTGAAGAAAGCCTCTCCCTGGGGTATTTCTCATCCTTTATTTTTACCCCCGATCCAAGACTTGTGGTTAATTCAGATAAGCACTTGACCTTTGTGGGTGCTTATCCAAAGTCAACCTTCCCGTGTCTGAGGGTCACCTGTAACTCATTAATCGCAGTCCATTATTGTTTTGCAGGAATGTCTGTTCCATTTAAGATATAAAACTCCTATACAGATAACATGGTAGGTTAATGCACTCACTTTTCATTCCCTGATTGCTGGGTTCACACCAAACTCAATTCTGTTATGAGTAAGGATTACTTTTTGATATGTTCCCTGTCCCCAGGAGCCATTTGTCCATAGGTCTTCACATCCTAAAAGGATGTTGCAGGCATCAGCATACTCTTTGGGGCCCTATACAGGAGATTCCAGGGAATAGAATGGCCCAGAGGTTACTGGGTCAGGACTGGAGGGGAAAGAACTATTTAGGGAATCTTGCTGAGTGCATGCTTCTGAGGGTGCTATCAGTCTTTTCCACTTTTAACTCTTAAGACGAAAACAAGGCCATTATCACTTTTCAAAAAATAATAAATTGCTTAATATAGAATCTAGTACTGTTATGCTGTATTTCTTTCCCTACAGCAAGAAATGTGCTAGCAGGCAGTCAGGAAAAAGGCACAAACTCTTTTCAGTGTTTTGAACATCATGTTTTTCAAGCATCCTCTTGTTTATGATTTAACTTAATTAAAGGAATTCCCTCTTCCATTAGGAAATGCAAATCCATGCCCACCACCCATACCAAAAACTGAGATGTAAATCTAGAGGAAAATAACAACCAGAGGTTCAACTATCTATAAGGCAGTATAGCACGGTGTATGGTGTGCCAACTTTGGAGTCAGACTGCCAAGCATAGAACCCTGGACCTGCCACTTAAAAGCCTTAACCCCTCCTAGCCTCAGTTTCATAGCTGTTAAATGGAAATAATTAGAGCATCTATCACAGAGTTTTTGAAGGAATCAAATCAAATAATGATACATAAAGCACTTAGAATACCGTCTGACATATATCAGGGGCTCAGTAAGTGACAGCTGTTATCGGAACTTAATTCCTCTGTTTTATGCTATAGAAACTAAAGGGATTTATTGCTTTTTTTCTTTTTTAATCTGTGGCTTCCTTTCAAACCACCTGACAGGTAACTAAACCCCAAATGAATGCTTCTCATTTTTTCTACTTTGCAAAGCCACACCACGTCTTCCCCTCCCCTCCTCCATGCCCCTTGAATTCCAACCAGTTAAAGTACAAGGGAGTGGCCAAGGAGTGAAGATGCTACAGCCTAAACTGCCTGGTTTAATGAATTTCCGCCAATTCCTGCTGCTGGCCGCGCTGCCACCACACCACCTCAATTCCCCTCAGTGCTAACAACGGAAAGGGGCACACAGTGGCTGTCACTCTAGTGAGAAAAGGAAAAGTGTACTGTCGATACATAAAATTTGTCAATGTAAATGCTTTCAGGAGCCCTTCGCTGTTTCTTTTCATGTTCTTTGAGCCTAAGAACCATTTAGAGAAGCCCCGCTGTTCTAGCACCCTAAGGACACGAAGAGGATGCGCATGGGCAGCTGAGAAACAGAGCTTCTATTTTTGTGGAGCACGGCAGGCCTAGATCTTCGATTCACAGTAAGCAGAATATCTTAATCACAAGCATTCTGAAGTCGTGCCAGGTGGAGTGCCTAGTGTCTGTCTGCTTGCTTTTCTTTCTTTTTAAAAGATACAACTTGGGAAAGACTCTGATACAGGCAGGTAGGCTCTTATTTCAGGATCCGTTATTATCTTCCCATTGGGAGGTTGGGAAAGAATTGGCACCTAAATATTCATCCAAATACGTCTATACCAGGAATGGTTTAGAATTTCCAGAAAGGACGGGGGCAAGGATGGCAACTTTCTGGTAAAAGGAGCTAGTGGGCTTCCCCAGAGAAACTACATTTGCGTAGTAAACAGGCTGTTGTTTGGAGTTCATATTGACTGGGGCTGGATTGGTAAGGCTGACGGAGGTTTGGAAGGGCTCCTCACTTTGTATTCCCCATGCTTTTAGGAGCCCTTGCTACATGTTTTAAGGCAATGTCTTCAACAGAGGTAACATGCTAGAATAAAGTTGTTAGTAGTGTAGGAAGTGAGGGTTTTATCTGCCTAGAAAGATGCCTGGTACAAGAGGTGCTCAGAAATATTTGTTGAGTGAATTTATGATTTTATGTAAGCTATTAAAGTAAAAGCCCTGGAAAAGAAGTCACCATCCAGAAAAACAAAACAAACAAACAAAAAACAACAAAGAAACAAAAGAAGAAGCCACCATCAGAATAACTGGTTTCTATTTTTTACTTTAAGTTAATTATTAAAAATATTTAGAATGACTCCCTTCCCCTGACTGAAGCAATAAAGTGATATGTGTAAAAAATACAGGGAATAGTTTTTGGTAATAAGCAAATATGCAAATACATATGCAAGGACACTTGGCGGAGGTTTCCTGCTATCTTTCAATGTTTCTACAATTCTCCCATCTTCCTGTAAGAATAGGACTCCCAATTTTAGCTGGATACATGGCTTCCCAGATAAATATTATATTTCTCAACTCCCGCCCCGCCTGCAGCTAGCTTTAGGTATGTCACTAAGGTCTGATGGATGGGATGTGAATACACGTGACTTCCAGGTCATGCACTTAAAGTTAGGAGTGCAGCCTTCTTCTTTTCCTTTTCCCCGTATCACTGTGTGGGATGCAAATATGATGATAGGAGCTGGAGCAGCTATCTTAGACTGTGAGTTGAAAGCTGTGTGTTGAGGATGATAGAGCAAAAGATAGAAGCAGCCTATACCTCTGACACCATCAAGCCTCCCTTAGACTGCCTGTACTCAAACACTTGAGAGGGAGACTTCCCAACCATTTTTTAAAATATTTATTTACTATTTATTTGACTGCACCGGGTCTTAGTTGCAGCACACAGAATCTTCACTGCGGTGTGCTGGATCTTCTTAGTTGCAGCATGTGGGATCTAGTTCCTTGACCAGGGATTGAACCTGGACCCCCTGCATTGGGAACGTGGAGTCTTAACCACTGGACCACCAGGGAAGTCTTCCAACCATTGTTTTTTGGAATGCCTCTGTTGCTTTAGCCGAATCTGTATTCAAACAAATGTTAACACCATGCTACTTTAGGGAAGAAAGCTGAAAGGAAAACTCCATTCACTTGAAACAAAATCAAGTAGAGCGGAATCAATTATTGAGATGTTCATTGGTTCTCATAATTTTCCTCTTCTGATTCAACAACTATTTTTCAGAATGAGTTCATATTGTTGTTGACTCAGGAAGGAAATGTTGGTTCTGATTTCTAAAGCTGTGGTCGTAGCCATTGACACTATTAGCAAGTATGAACTCCAATATACTGCCTGTTTTTTAATGGCCTGAGAACAAAGAATGGTTGTTACATTTTTAAATGATAGAGAAAAATCAAAAGAAAGTTTTATGATATGTGGAAATGATATGAAATTCAAATTTCAGTATCTGTAAGTAACGTCGTATTGGAGTACAGACACATTCATTCATTTAAATATTGTTTGTACCTGCTTTCTTACAGAGTTGAGTAGTTACGATAGCAACTGTACGCTTCACAAAGCTGAAAATGTTTACTGTATGACCTTTTCCAAAAGACAGTTTGCTGCTCCTTCATTATAGTATCTTTCCTGTTGTTTTTAGTGGAAGGTGGACACATATTATTTGAATTAATTTCCTTCACTTGGAAGTTTCAAGCTACAGTATCATATTTATACATTTAGGGATTTTCTCAAATAGCTTGATTTTAATCATGAAGAATCTTTGATTTACTGATAAAGAACTTGAAAAGTAACAGTGGCTAAATTGCACTGTTAGTATTGGGTTTGTCGAAAAGTTCATTAGGGTTTTTCTGTAACACCTTTTGGAAAAATCCCGAAAGAACTTTTTGGCCAACCCAATATCTCTGTGAACAATATTTCACAGATTTTGACGGTTGAATCTTCAGTCCCACATTTAGCTTCATTTCCTTTGGTATTGGTGAGAACAGGCCCTGTCGTTAAATACCACCCTTACTATATTTCTTGTGCCATCTCCTCAATGCCATTCCCACAGCTATTATACTACTTCCGTTCCCTAATAATTCTAGACCATACTTTTGCAATAATGCTCTTACTGCTTTTCTTGCATCCAATCTCTTCTCCCACACATTTCCTTTCACCAGAGGGACTTTCCTTTAAAAGAAAAAAATGTACACTTGACCCTTGAACAACATGGTTTAACTATGCAGGTCCACTTATATGAGGATTTTGTTCAGTAGTAAATACTACACGATCCATGGTTGGTTGAACCTGCAGATACAGAACTGTGGATACGGAGGAACCTTGAATAAGGCGGGCGGGCCAACTATAAGTTATACTCAGATTTTCAGCTCCAGGGAGGGTTGGTGCCCCGTTTTGTTCAAGGGTCAATTGCACATAGCGAATTCCAATATCTAATCGCATAGCTGCATGTCCCATCTAAAATATTTCAGTCCATCCATAACAAGTTCCTTAGGCTGGCATTCATGATTCTTCGTGATATGTTCTTACCCTACACTTTATCCAAATGGAACCATTCTCTTTTCCTAATATACCTCTGTAGGATAGGCCCTATTCTCTGGTCCATCCTCTGTGCCTCTGTTCATAGAATGATCTCTTACCTCCAAACCTAACCCTTCTCTCCATCCTTACATATTCAAATTCTGTTTGTTTTTTAGGGCCTAATTCCAATGCCAACTCTTTCAAGAAAACTTCTTCAACTCTCCTATTCCACGCTCAGTAAGTATCGTAGACACCTATGGCTTTTTTCTGGCATGGCATCATTCATTCACCATTCTTCCAGAAGGACTACATGAATTTTACTTTGGGGATGCGAGCAAACTTGATGGGATTATAACTCAAAATGCTGCACGCTTCCTGGAGGGGAAACGGACATGTGACACTCACTAGGCCAAGCAGAAACACTCCCTCTCCATCTTGTTCTTGTTCTCCTTCTAGCCCTATCTCTTCACAGTTTGATTCTTGAGTGATGCAAGCATGGAAAACGCCTGGAGCTCATTCATGTCCTGAAGAACTCATCCATTATTTCTGCTCCCAGATCCCTACTGCTCCTCTGCTCCATTCCTTGTGAGTGCGGGTTTCTTTGCCTTGTGATTTTATGAAGAACTCCATTCCCTTCCAGTGAACTCTTTTGTAAATTAGGCACTGCTGGTTTCTATTGTTTGCAACCAAAGACACCAACTGATAGAAGTTGTGATCATTCCTTCTTCTGAACCCTCAAAATACTTTACCTATACATTTCTTAGGGTCCCTAATGCTTCCTACCTTGTATAATAATTATCCACGTTATTGTTTTCTTTGTCTTACACAATGTCAGTTCCAGAATTCTATATAGGAGGAGCAATTAGGGGTTGAAGAAGGAAAGTATAAGGGACTTATCATGAATCCTTATTGGAGTCAATAACTGTTTTCTTTTTATTTAGACTGTATTTTTTAAATCTGTAAAAAGGCAACATTTTCTAAAGATGCTTTTATTTATACTTTATGTAAAATTAATAAAAGAACATCCATTTTCCTTTTCAGAGAATGCTTATTTGAAGGAAACATGGCATTGGCACTTACGGTGGGGTGAAATTCCTCCTCCCCTTCCAAGGCCCCTTTGCGTACAGATGCTGCCTTTTAAAGACTGTGAGCTATATGTCACCTCTGTGATCCCTAGTATAGGTCTTTACACAAAATCAGTGCCCAGTACAGTTGTTGCATCAGTCAGTCAATCAATGGTCACTGTACCATCTTGCTTCATTTTTCTTTTGCCTCTTTTCCAATGAAAATTAAGGCGTATGTTTTCCCACTTGGAATTTATTTGGCTTACTAATTTTTTTTTCAATAATCATTAGATGCCCACCACTATACTGGACACTGTTCTAAGTGCTAGGAATACATCAGTGATCAGGCAAGATTTCTACCACCACAGAGCTTGCATTCTAGTGGAAATATATGTCTACTCAGAGATAATTACTATGTCATTTAATTCCTAACTTACTATAACTGTAGCACCAAATATGTTTATCATTCTCTTGTGTCACTTTGTGTTTCTGTCTCTTCTTTACTGTTGCCCCCAGCTATAACACAGTTTACTTTAAAAACTTAACATGAGGCCAGGGCTTTCTCTTATTGGTACTATTGTTTTTATTTTTCTCATTACTTTTTTTTTCTGTGCCTTCTGATATTTGAACTAATCTTCAAAAATAACAACACATTATTATTGAATCTTCTGTCCAAAGTTCCTAAAGCTTAGGTATATTAGTCACATACAGCCAATGTCTGTGAGTCATAGAGCCATAGAATCTTGATAACATAAAAGGGAAAGCTTCCACCAAACTAGTATTTAATTAATTTTGCTTTTTAAACCCAGAAATCAGGCACCCCTCATGTATCACCAGCATCTAACAGAAACTGAAGTCCTAGAGTGAAATTAAGCCAGAAGTTAATATGTTTTTCTGTTTCTAACAGACCCAAATTCTTATGTTGCTCATGGAAAGGAAGTAGAATGGAAGTAAAAGAAGAATCTGACAAAAAGAATAATAATTAGTCTACATCCTGAAAAAATGTATATAAGTGCCTATGCACAGCATCTTACCCACAATTTCGGGAGTGTCACCATTACTTGAAGTAGTAGCAAAATAGGAAGTATCATGATTATCCTATTGCACACCTGGAAGGTATTATACACATACTCAATTCAGCAAATATTCATTGAGGGCCTACTACGCATCACACCCTCTGCTAGGCTGGGAGGGTGCTAGACTGTGGCAGAGGCTACTGGCTATTCAACAGAATCTATATCCCCTTTTTCGTAGGCACAGAGCTGGTCTCCATTTGCAGTTAGGTAGCCATGTGCCTGAGTGCCAGCCAGTGGAATGGAAACAGAGTCCTGTGTGCTACTTCCAGGCCTAGCCCACGCTGCCCTTCTACTCTCACTCCTCTGCACTCCCTTCCAGTGGCTGCCATAGAGAGAACCATGGTGAGGATAGAAGCCACAGTTTGAACAGGGCAGAGCCTCTGTCAGCATGGTGCCCTGACTGAGTGCATAGAGGAGAGCCTCTGACCAATCTGTTCATCCTCCCAGGGCTCTGACATGAGCAAGAAATAAACTGCCATTGTGTTGAGCCATTACTTGTTCCAGTCTATTTATCACTGCAGCCTTGCCTATCCTAAACATACATAGAATTAGGCATGAGTTTTGAAGTAATGAATTATTTAAAAAATTTTTATTTCAGCTTGTTATATACTAGTAATTATAAAGGTTGAAATCATATGATCAAGTCAACATTTTTCCTCTTCATTCCTTCCTTTTTCTTTTTTATTTATTTATTTTATTTTTTATACCACAGGTTCTTATTAGTTATCCATTTTATACACATCAGTGTATACATGTCAATCCCAATCTCCCAATTCATCACACCCCCACCACCCCACCGCCGCTTTCCCCCCTTGGTGTCCATACATTTGTTCTCTACATCTGTGTTTCTATTTCTGCCTTGCAAACTGGATCATCTGTACCATTTTTCTAGTTTTCACATATATATGCATTAATATACGATATTTGTTTTTCTCTTTCTGACTTACTTCACTCTGTATGACAATCTCTAGGCCCATCCAAGGCTCTACAAATGACCCAATTTTGTTCCTTTTTATGGCTGAGTAATATTCCATTGTATATACGTACCACATCTTCTTTATCCATTCGTCTGTCGATGGGCATTTAGGTTGCTTCCATGTGTTGGCTATTGTAAATAGTGCTGCAATGAACATTGGGGTGCATGTGTCCTTTTGAATTATGCTTTTCTCTGTGTATATGCCCAGTAGTGGGATTGCTGGGTCATATGGTAATTCTATTTTTAGTTTTTTAAGGAACCTCCGTACTGTTCTCCATAGTGGCTGTATCAATTTACATTCCCACCAACAGTGCAAAAGGGTTCCCTTTTCTCCACACCCTCTCCAGCATTTGTTGTTTGTAGATTTTCTGATGAGGCCCATTCTAACCAGTGTGAGGTGATACCTCATTGTAGTATTGATTTGCATTTCTCTAATAATTAGTGATGCTGAGCAGCTTTTTATATGCCTCTTGGCCATCTGTATGTCTTCTTTGGAGAAAAGTCTATTTAGTTCTTCTGCCTGTTTTTTGATTGGGTTGTTTGTTTTTTTAATATTGAGCTGCATGAGCTGTTTCTATATTTTGGAGATTAATCCTTTGTCTGTTGATTCGTTTGCAAATATTTCCTCCCATTCTGAGGGTTGTCTTTTCGTCTTGCTTGTAGTTTCCTTTGCTTTGCAAAAGGTTTTAAGTTTCATTAGGTCTCATTTGTTTATTTTTGTTTTTATTTCCATTACTCTGGGAGGTGGGTCAAAAAAGATCTTGCTGTGATTTACGTCAAAGAGTGTTCTTCCTATGTTTTCCTCTAAGAGTTTTATAGTCTCTGGTCTAACATTTAGGTCTTTACCCATTTTGAGTTTATTTTTGTGTATGCTGTTAGGGAGTGTTCTAATTTCATTCTTTTACATGTAGCTGTCCAGTTTTCCCAGCACCACTTATTGAAGAGACTGTCTTTTCTCCATTGTATATCCTTGCCTCCTTTGTCATAAATTAGTTGACCATAGGTGCATGGGTTTATCTCTGGGCTTTCTATTCTGTTGCATTGATCTATATTTCTGTTTTTGTGCCAGTACAATACTGTCTTGATCACTGTAGCTCTGTAGTATAGTCTGAAGTCAGGGAGTCTGATTCCTCCAGGTGTTTTTTTTCCTCAAGATTGCTTTGGCTCTTCGGGGCCTTTTGTGTCTCCATACAAATTTAAAGATTTTTGTTCTAGTTCTGTAAAAAATGCCATTGGTAATTTGATAGGGATTGCATTGAATCTGTAGATTGCTTTGGGTAGTATAGTCATTTTCACAATATTGATTCTTCTAATCCAAGAACATGGTATAACTCTCCATCTGTTTGTGTCATCTTTGATTTCTTTCATCAGTGTCATATACTTTTCTGAGTACAGGTTTTTTAGCTCCTTAGGTAGGTTTATTCCTAGGTATTTTATTCTTTTTGTTGCAATGGTAAATGGGATTGTTTCCTTAATTTCTCTTTCTGATCTTTCATTGTTGATGTATAGGAATGCAAGAGATTTCTGTGCATTAATTTTGTATCCTGCAACTTTACCAAATTCATTGATTAGCTCTAGTAGTTTTCCGGTGGCATTTTTAGAATTCTGTATGTATAGTATCATGTCATCTGCAAACAGTGACAGTTTTACTTCTTCTTTTCCAGTTTGGATTCCTTTTATTTCTTTTTCTTCCTGATTGCCATGGCTAGGACTTCCAAAACTATGTTGAATAATAGTGGCGAGAGTGTCTTGTCTTTTATCCTGATCTTAGAGGAAATGCTTTCAGTTTTTCACTGTTCAGAATGATGTTTGCTGTGGGTTTGTCGTATATGGCCTTTATGATGTTGAGATAGGTTCCCTCTATCTGGAGAGTTTTTATCATAAATCAGTGCTGAATTTTGTCAGAAGCTTTTTCTGCATCTACTGAGATGATCATATGCTTTTTATGCTTCAATTTGTTAATATGGTGTATCACATTGATTGATTTGCATATATTGAAGAATCCTTGCATCCCTGGGATAAATCCCACTTGATCATGGTGTATGATCCTTTTAATGTGTTGTTGGATTCTGTTGCTAGTATTTTGTTGAGAATTTTTGCATGTACATTCATCAGTAATATTGGTCTGTAATTTTCTTTTTTTTGTATTATCTTTGTCTGGTTTTGGTATCAGGGTGATGGTGGTCTCGTAGAATGAGTTTGGGAGTGTTCCTTTCTCTGCAATTTTTTGGAAGAGTTTGAGAAGGATAGGTGTAAGCTCTTCTCTAAATGTTTGATTGAATTCACCTGTGAAGCCATATGGTTCTGGACTTTTGTTTGTTGGAAGATTTTTAATCACAGTTTCAATTTCATTACTTGAGATTGGTCTGTCCATATTTTCTATTTCTTCCTGGTTCAGTCTTGGAAGGTTATACCTTTCTAAGAATTTGTCCATTTCTTCTACGTTGTCCATTTTATTGGCATAGAGTTGCTTGTAGTAGTCCCTTACGATGTTTTGTATTTCTGCAGTGTCCATTGTAACTTCTCTTTTTCATTTCTAATTTTATTGATTTGAGTCCTCTCCCTCTTTTTCTTGATGAGTCTGGCTAAAGGTTTATCAAGTTTGTTTATCTTCTCAAAGAACCAGCTTTTAGTTTTATTGATCTTTGCTATTGTTTTCTTTGTTTCTATTTCATTTATTTCTGCTCTGCTCTTTATGATTTCTTTCCTTCTACTAACTTTGGGTTTTGTTTGTTCTTCTTTCTCTACTTCCTTTAGGTGTAAGGTTAGATTGTTTATTTGAGATTTTTCTTGTTTCTTCAGGTAAGATTGTACTGCTATGAACTTCCCTCTTAGAATTGCTTTTGCTTCATCACACAGGTTTTGGATCATCATGTTTTGTTGTCATTTGTCTCTAGGTATTTTTTGATTTCCTCTTTGATTTCTTCAGTGATCTCTTGGTTATTTAGTAACGTATTGTTTAGCCTCCATGTGTTTGTGTTGTTTATGTTTTTTTCCCTGTAATTGATTTGTAATTGCATAGTGGTGTGGTCAGAAAAGATGCTTGATATGATTTCAATTTTCTTAAATTTACTGAGGCTTGATTTGTGACCCAAGATGTAATCTATCCTGGAGAATGTTCCATGTGCACTTGAGAAGAAAGTGTAATCTGCTGTTTTCACATGGAATGTCCTATGAATTAAATCTATCTGGTCTACTGTGTCATTTAAAGCTTGTGTTTCCTTATTAATATTCTGTCTGGATGATCTGTCCATTGATGTAAGTGAGGTGTTAAAGTTCCCCACTATTATTGTATTACTGTTGATTTCCTCTTTTATAGCTCTTAACATTTGCCTTATGTATTGAGGTGCTCCTATGTTGCGTGCAAATATTTTTATAATTGTTATATCTTCTTCTTGGATTGATCCCTTGATCATTATGTAGTGTCCTTCCTTGCTACTTCAGCTTTCTTTTGATTTCCATTTGCATGGAATATCTTTTTCCATCCCCTCACTTTCAGTCTGTATGTGTCCCTAGGTCTGAAGTGGGTCTCTTGTAGACAGCATATATATGGGTCTTGTTTTTGTATCCATTCAGCGAGCCTGTGTCTTTTGGTTGGAGCATTTAATCCATTCATGTTTAAGGTAATTATCAATGTGTATGTTCCTATTACCATTTTCTTAATTGTTTTGGGTTTGTTTTTGTAGGTCCTTTTCTTCTCTTGTTTTTCCCATTTAGAGAAGTTCCTTTAGTATTTGTTGTAGAGCTGGTTTGGTGGTGCTGAATTCTCTTAGCTTTGGCTTCTCTGTAAAGCTTTTAATTTCTCCATTGAATCTAAATGACATCCTTGCCAGGTAGAGTAATCTTGATTGTACGTTCTTCTCTTTCATCATTTTAAATATATCATGCAACTCCCTTCTGGCTTGTAGAGTTTCTGCTGAGAAATCAGCTGTTAACCTTATGGGAGTTCCCTTGTATGTTATTTGTCATTTTTCCCTTCTTGCTTTTAATAATTTTTCTTTGTCTTTAATTTTTGTCAATTTGATTACTATGTGTCCTGGCATGTTTCTCCTTGGGTTTATCCTGCCTGGGACTCTCTGTGGTTCCTGGACTTGGGTGGCTCTTTCCTTTCCCATGTTAGGGAACTTTTCGACTATAATCTCTTCAAATATTTTCTTGGGTCCTTTCTCTCTCTCTTCTCCTTCTGGGACCCCTATAACGTGAATGTTGGTGCATTTAATGTTGTCCCAGAGTTTTCTTAGGCTGTCTTCATTTCTTTTCATTCTTTTTTCTTTATTCTGTTCTGTGGCAGTGAATTCTACCATTCCATCTTCCAGGTCACTTATCCATCCTTTTGCCTCAGTTATTCTGCTATTGATTCCTTCTAGTGTATTTTTCATTTCAGTTATTGTATTGTTCATCTCTGTTTGTTTGTTCTTTCATTCTTCTAGGTCTTTGTTAAACATTTCTTGCATCTTCTTGATCTTTGCCTCCATTTTTTTTCTGAGGTCCTGGATCATCTTCACTATCATTATTCTGAATTCTTTTTCTGGAAAGTTGCCCATCTCCACTTCATTTAGGTTTTTTTCTGGCGTTTTATCTTGTTCCTTCATCTGGTACATAGTCCTCTGCCTTTTCTTCTTGTCTATCTTTCTGTGAATGTGGTTTTCGTTCCACAAGCTGCAGGATTGTAGTTTTTCTTGCTTCTGCTGTCTGCCCTCTGGTGGATGAGGCTATCTAAGAGGCTTGTGCAAGCTTCCTGATGGGAAGGACTGGTGGTGGGTAGAACTTAGTGTTGCTCTGCTGGGCAGAGCTCAGTAAAACTTTAATCTGCTTGTCTGCTGATGGGTAGGGCTGGGTTCCCTCCCTGTTGGTTGTTTGGCCTGAGGTGACCCAGCACTGGAGGCTACAGGCTCTTTGGTAGAGCTAATGGCGGACTCTGGGAGGGCTCATGCCAAGGCGTACTTCCCAGAACTTCTGCTGCCAGTGTCTTTGTCCCCCCGGTGATCCACAGGCCCCCCCAACCCCACCTCTGCAGGAGACCCTCCAACACTAGCAGGTAGGTCTGGTTCAGTCTCCTATGGGGTCACTGCTCCTTTCCCTGGGTCCTGATGCGCACACTACTTTGTGTGTGCCCTCCAAGAGTGGAGTCTCTGTTTCCCCCAGTCCTGTCAAAGTCCTGCAATCAAATACTGCTAGCCTTCAAAGTCTGATTCTCTGGGAATTCCTCCTCCTGTTGCTGGACCCCCAGGTTCGGAAGCCTGATGTGGGACTCAGAACCTTCACTCCAGTGGGTGGACTTCTGTGGTATAACTGTTCTCCAGTTTGTGAGTCACCCACCCACTGGTTATGGGATTTGATTTTATTATGATTGAGCCCCTCCTACCGTCTCATTCGGCTTTTCCTTTGTCTTTGGATGTGGGGTATCTTTTTGGTGAGCTCCAGTGTCTTCCAGTCAATGATTGCTCAGCAGTTAGTTGTGATTCCAGTGCTTTCACAAGAGGGATTGAGTGCACGCCTTTCTTTCATTTCTTATTTGCTAAAATTCTTAGGGCTTACCCAATCGTCTAGAAAGTCAACCATCTTTGTTTCTTACTTATTGATAAAGGTGGTGATAAGTAACAAAAAATCTAATTAATTAGATTAATTAATTTTACTATTTATTAATTGTAATCTCTTGAGGTTCAAAAGACATTTTTTAAATGCTTAGATAATTCCAAATTATTCTTCTCAACTGAGATTCCATGTCTCATACTTCAGCCCAAAGCACATTTTTTTTTCATATCTGTACAAACCTTCAAAAGAAAAAGTGTTTTTCCCACCAATTAGAATACTACAATGGTGTCAACTATGTTCAAAACATTCACTGGTTATACTACTCAAAGCAGTCTACAGATTTAATTCAATCCCTATCAAATTACCTATGACGTTTTTACAGAATTAGAACAAATAATCCTAATATTTATATGGAACCATGAAAGACCCAAAATTGCCAAAGAAATCCTGAGGAAAAAGAACAAAGCCAGAGGCAAAACCCTCCCAGACTTCAGACAATACTGCAAAGCTACAGTAATCAAAACAGCATGGCATTGGTACAAAAACAGACATGGCTCAGTAGAACAGAATAGAGAGCCCAGAAATAAACCCACAAACCTATGTCAATTAATCTTTTACAAATGAGGCAAGAATATACAAAGCAGAAAAGACGGTCTCTTCTGCAAGCGGTGTTGGGAAAGCTGAGCAGTCGCATGTAAATCAAAGAAGTTAGAACACACCCCTGGGACTTCCCTGGTGGTCCAGTGGCTAAGACTCCACGCTCTCAATGCGGGGGGCCCAGATTTGATCCCTGGCCAGGGAACTAGTTCCCACATGCCACAACTAAGCATTCACATGCAGCAACTGAAGATCTTGCATGCTGAAACTAAGACCCGGTGCAGCCAAATAAATATTTAAAAAAAAAAAAAAGAACACACCCTCACATCATACACAAAAAATAAACTCAAATGGCTTAAAGACTTAAATGTAAGACATGACAGAATAAAACTGCTAGAAGAGAACATAGGCAAAACATTCACTGACATAAATTGTACCAATGTTTTCTTAGGTCACTCTCCCAAGGCAATAGAAATAAAAATAAACAATTAGGACCTAAATACAAACTTATAAACTTTTTTTTTTAATTAATTAATTTATTTTTGGCTGTGTTGGGTCTTCGTCTCTGTGTGAGCGCTTTCTCTAGTTGCGGCAAGCGGGGGCCACTCTTCATCGTGGTGCGCGGGCCTCTCACTATCGTGGCCTCTCTTGTTGTGGAGCACAGGCTCCAGATGCGCAGGCCCAGTAGTTGTGGCTCATGGGCCTAGTTGCTCTGCGGCATGTGGTATCTTCCCAGACCAGGGCTCGAACCCGTGTCCCCTGCATTGGCAGGCAGATTCTCAACCACTGTGCCACCAGGGAAGCCCAACTTATAAACTTTTGCACAGGAAAGGAAACCATAAACAAAATGAAAAGACATCCTATAGACTGGGAGAAAATATTTGCAAACCATGTGACTGACCAGGGTTTAATTTCCAAAATATACAAACAGCTCATGCAACTCAATAACAAAAAAAAACAACAACAAGCAAAACAAAACAAGATAAAAAAAAAAATCAAAAAATGGGCAAAAGACCTAAATAGACATTTCTCCAAGGAAGACATACAGATGGCCAATAGGCACATGAAAATATACTCAGCATCACTAATTATTAGAGAAATGCAAATCAAAACTACAGTGAGATATTACCTCACACTGGTCAGAATGGCCATCATTAAAATGTCTACAAATAACAAATGCTGGAGAGGGTATGGAGAAAAGTTAACCCTCCTACAGTGTTGGTGGAAATGTAAATTGGTGCAGCCACTGTGGAAAACAGTATGGATACCTCTTTAAAAACTAAAAATAGAGTTGCCATATGATCTAGCAATCCCATTCCTGGGCATATATCCAGAGAAAACTCTAATTCAAAAAGATACATGTACCCCAATATTCATAGCAGCACTATTTACAATAGCCAAGACATGGAAGCAACCTAAATGTCCATTGACAGATGAATGGATAAATAAGATGTGGTACATATACACAATGGAATATAAAAGAATGAAATAATGCCATTTGCAGCAACATGAATGGACCTAGAGATTACCATACTAAGTAAATCAGAAAAAGAAAGACAAATTACCGTATGATATGACTTACATGTGGAATCTAAAATATGACACAGATGAACTTATTTACGAAACAGTAACAGACTCACAGACATAGAAAACAAAGTTATGATTACCAAAGGGGGAAGGCAGTGGGAGAAGGATAATTTAGGAATTTAGGATTAGCAGATACAAACTACTATGTATAAAATACATAAATAACAAGGTTCTACTGTATAGCACAGGGAACTATACTCAATACCCTGTAATAAGCCATAGTGGAGAAGAATATAAAAAAGAATGTGTGTGTGTGTGTGTGTGTGTGTGTGTGTGTGTATAACTGAATCACTTTTCTGTACATCAGAAACTAACACAACACTATAAATCAACTATACTTCAATGTTTAAAAATTTGCTTTTATTTTTATATAGCATCCACAGTAATCATTATGGGGGAAAATTAATGGGCCAGATTAATTTCATAATCTGCAGTAAAAAAACGTGCTTAGAATATTACATATACAATTAGAAGCTGAATGTTGGCAGAGACATCTACATGTTAATATCTAGGTATATTTAGCAGGGAGAAGATCTTTAAAACAAGAAAAGAATTTCACAAGTTGGAACAAATACTCAGAACTGAAAGTGGCATATGCATAATTCCATTCCTAGCACACATATTTAAAACATTTTTGAATCCATGTGTTTCAGACTTCCTTTACCTCTTTTATATTTCAATCTGTCAGAATATATGGGTTAATGTTTTCATCATAAATAATCTTTTGTTCAAGTGAAAGGAATTGGTCTGATCTCAGCCACAAGGTTCTGAAAAAGCCCTCATGACAAATTCTGTCTTCAGGTCAGCAGGGTGCCATCAGTCCTAACAATCATTTTCTATTTCTTTCTAAATATAAACACAAGGATTTGGTGCACAGAGCACCTCACCCACAATTGGATTGCAGTGGGTATTTCCAGATCTTAGGGACACCTGAAAGCCTCGGCTCTTCCATCTCACCCTCACAGACACAGGAATTGTTAAACTGAAAGCGGACTAGAAGAGAAATCTAGTTGTATAAATGTAATTCACTCTACAAGGAGGCCCGCTCGCTTTAAAGTTAAAATTACCACACATCCATCATCATCTGACGATATTAATCTTACCTCATTTTCAGTTTCTATAAGGCATAAAATCAGTGCGAACTTAGATCTCTATTTGTGTCCAATGGCAAATAAAAAATGCAATGTTTAAAAGCCAGTAAATAGAAATTTACCCTGATAATTAATAAGCCAGTGGGGTTAAAGCTACCCTGGGGGAGGGGGAGTCACACTCCTTGCTCGGTAAATGGGGCATGGGGGGGAGGGTGCACACCCCAATACTCTCGTCTCTCAAATGAATGTCCCTCAGGTTACAAATTAAAATAATAACCTACTCCACACAGGTAGATAATTTGTCTCACAGCTATACTTCTCATTTGGTGTTTATGGGAAGCACTTCAGAATGACTTAATATGATTTTAATGGCAGCAGGAAAAGAAGTTAGAGCTCTTAAAGCAGGGAACAAAGGTAAATGTGCAAGTGGCACTGAGGCCGACCACAGGTATACACACCTAGGCCCTGGTCGGAGACAGAAGCCCTGCATCTTCATGGGTTGCCCTGATGTGTTGCCTTTCAGAAGTGATGCAGGACATGATTTTCCCCCTTTATATTTAGAGCTATTTAAACAACTGCTCATCTGGGACTCACAAGGAATTAAAGTGAGGAAAAGTTAAGAAGAACTTACAAGAAGTACTCATTAAAAATCTGAAGGACTACTTAATGTGCTGTAATGGTAACAACATCTCCCTACGGGATCTCCCCAAGGGATGCCACCATCCCAAGCAAACTTACTGTAAAAATACTTAATTCGAGTATGCATTCATTTGTTAACTTATCCCAGCATTTATTCAGTGGATAGGGATTGTGCTCTAGCTCTGGGCTGGGCTCTTTGCTAGGAGCTGAGATTACTTTGGTAAACAAGACAGGCCAGTGGGTCTTCAGAGTAGGTCTGCACTATGATTTATTTTGTAAATCAGTATAAATGACCATCGTATGCCCTGTTTCAAAATATTGTAGAAATTTATAACACTTAATTTTAATTACTTTTCTCATTCATTTGAGTACCTGTTGTGGATTAGGGTACATTTTGGAAGAGTATACATCATTTAGTTTTTGTCTAAACTAGGCAAGGTTCAATGTGAGCCAAACTGTCAATCATTGGCTTTGGGATCTGGATCACCGCCCCCTCCCCAAAAAAACCTCTATTTGTAATGCTAATGTCTGGCACATGGGAGATTCTTCAAATATGTTTTTTGAACAAATTTTTTTAAATGAGTGAACACACTTGAGGAATTACACATTCTAGACCACTCCTTTTTTGAATTCCAAGTACCATTCACTGTGGCATTTTGTCTGTTTTGTGGTTAACTAGTTCACTGTTTCATGTGAATAGCAAGTGAAAGTGAAAGGGTCCTGTGGCCAGCTATCCTATCTTCAATGTCTTCTTCCGTACAAAAATTTTGCAGAGTACAAAATAAGGGAAAATTTTATACATGGCAATTCTCACAGAAGGTCTCTGGCATTTTCATTATGGCATATATCTATTCTGTGCTTCAGCAAGTTGGACATAGTCTCTTCATCAATTGTGCCATATTTATTCTTATCTCCATGCCTTTGTTCCCTCTGTTGCCCCCCAACTAGACTATCCACCCTCCACATTAGTCTGTCCTGACCTAATCCTAGCCCATTCTTAAAGGCCCAGCCGTAGATGTATTCCTTTTCTTTCTAGGATTCTTCCCTGAGTTATACCACACCCCCCAAGCAGGGCATACTGTCGTATCACGTGTCATTTATCTTGTAACACCTTGCATACTGTTCCCTTTTTTTGTGTTTAACTTTCTTCGCATGTATATCTCACGGTCAGTGTGCTGGACCCCTAGAACCGTCCTCTACCCTTCTCTGCTCTGCTCTGCGTATATTGGGATGCTGACCTTCATGGATGATGTCAATGGGCTCCCTTGTTCTCTGGTTTTCTGGTTTGGGGTTGAGTTTAACCACTGACGGTCAACAGGAGGAAATCAGAGGGTGGGAGGAGAGAGTGCGTGGTGTTTGTGACTCAGTCCCCTCCCTGCTGGGACATGGCATGTCAGCATTCCTCTCCTGGACACCACAGTTCCTGTTAGGTGGCTCTCTCTTATAGCTAAAACCACAACCACAGCTACAGTCTGCCCTGGGTTCCAGTAACTTCTCCTTCCCCTTATCCCTTCAGGATTAGGGGTGGCAATGGCTCTCCAATGTTGCTGGTCCCATGGTGCTTCACCATCCCTCATGGGTTCCCTATCCCCACCAACACATTTGTAAATAGTCCCTTCATTCACCTATCCTCAATTACCATGCTTGAGCGCACCATCTATTCCTTGCCAGGACCCTGACTGATAGAGGCAGCAACTGTGGTTTTTGCCTCTATGTATTCCCATGGATTATACCTCTACACAGCCCCCAAAGCTTCTAGCTCACTGTAGGGGCTTAATAAGCATTTGCTGAAGGAAGGAATAAAACCAAGCATGAACTGCCATACTGGAATTAACATTTTATGATTCACAGAAGAAAAAAAATCTTTATGAACTATGGTTCCTCAGTCAACAAGAAGATTCACTTTCAGCTAGCATTTACACAGAACTAAGCAAAGTGTTCACCATTTATTTTGTTTTCAGAGTGTTTTGGGCTTCCATTGAATTTATATTCACAATATTAATTAGTCTGTATTAAATATAGTTCACATATTTAAACCTACTTATTCTTCTGGGGAAACAATGTTAGGTTAGGTGAATTGAAATTTCCATTTTTCCTTCCTTTTCTCTTTTTCATTTATTTTTGTAGTAGTCCCTTTACTGATGATCCAGTCATACCAGGTTCTGCCTCTCTCCCCTCCCAGGCTTTTTTCTGAACATGGTTTTTTTTTGGTTTTTTTTTTTTTGTGATATGCGGGCCTCTCACTGTTGTGGCCTCTCCCGTTGCGGAGCACAGGCTCCGGACGCGCAGGCTCAGCGGCCATGGCTCACTGGCCCAGCCGCTCCGCGGCACGTGGGATCTTCCCGGACCGGGGCACGAACCCGTGTCCCCTGCATTGGCAGGCGGACTCTCAACCACTGTGCCACCAGGGAAGCCCTGAACATGTTTTTGCATACCTCAATCTGATGGGTGAAAATCAAATTCATCTGATAAATAGACAAGCTGTCAACCTCTTTAGAAAGTCCCAGTTTTTTCACCAGCTTATCTACTCCCTGTTCTACTGAATGTCCAAGGTGCCACCTGACACATACCTATAACACGTGGGTGAGAAAAGAAGTGTGTTAGCTCTATGAAGTGAAGATTAAAAGATAGATTAAAAGATAGATAAGATTAAAAGTGAAGATTAAAAGATAGACACAGATAACCTCAAGAACAGGTGAGATGCCTCCCTGAGCAGTGATCTTTCTAAAGGGTGGAGGTTGGCACCTCTCACGAGTTAACTCAGATAGATGCTACCTGGTCTTCCTTCTTCAGTGGTCTTCCTTAATAAACACTTATGTTCTGTATTGTCTTTTGGAGTCAGAGGATGGCCCACGACCATGAAATACATGCTCCTTGAACCATGCTTGTTTGAGTAGCACTGGTATCTGATTAGTATCCTGTCAGCGTAACTATTATTGTTCACCAAGAATGTTGCAATTAGTGAGTTTCTAGCTAATATAGTCCAGAACTTCTATCTGGTAGTTTGCTAGGGCAATGAGGAGCAATGCAGGTTGATTGTGGTGGGTATGCCAGGGTCCTACTGTCCAAAACTTTAACAATGGTGTAGCCAGATTGAGAGTTACAGCCATCAACCTTGAGGAATTAAAAAAAAAAAAAGGCAAAATAATAGCAGCCAAATGATTCATCGTTTCAGTCTCTGTAGAATCAAACCTAGGAGGGAGATTTTTGGCATCTGTTGTTTCTATTCCTAAAAATTCAGAGAGAAAGTAAAAAAAAAAAAAAAAAAAAAAAAAGTATCACACACTAACTCCAAATTTGTATTTAATAAGAGAAAAAAATGATTCATGATTAATTAGCGGCAAAAAACTACGTACGGACTCTCTTCGGATAATGTATCCAATACCATTTCTACTTTTTCCCCGGGTGAAATTGTGGGGTAAAGCTGGATGGGTTTTCAAAAGGTAAATATAACAAGGGGTTTAATCCTCTCTAGCTTCTGACCTTTATTACATTTTGAGTGTATTTGGAGTTCAGACTGTACTAGCCTACCCACCCTCTAGAGATAATAAGTAAATAATCAAATGACCCAAATAAGACTTACCCCAGAAATAAGGGGGTGGGAGGCAGTGAGCAGTAAGAAGCAGTGGCACTGGTGGCACAGAATTTGAGCTTTAACATCATGGCTTTCTTCATGGGTAGAGAGCGGACATTTTCCCCTACAAGATGCTCATTTCTTCTTGACACTTATACAAATGACATCTACCTATAATTCCTATGGTCATTTTCATGGATTAAAAAAACCTGAAACCATTTCTTCATAAGTAAAACAGTCTTAAAAGATAAAATAGGTAAAGAAACACTTTACAATCCAAGCAACCAGAAACAGCTCAGTTTAACATCAGAAATAGGGAAGTATCAGGACAATTTTGCAGCTTTGAAGGAAGTCTTTGAGTTGAACAGTTGAATTAGAGACAGCTAGCATAACTTTATGAAAGCGATACCTCGTACCTTACTAGTTGGAGTGCTTTAAAGGGCATTTACTGCCATAGAAAGACAATGGAACACAATGGATGTCATATAATTGTTTAAAAGCCATTGGATGTTGTTAACAATGAAGATTATTGGCTAAGACCACATCCATTGTGTAAGGTAAAATAGCTTGTTGGATTAAAAAATTGTTCAAAGCCTGCAAAAAGTGATTGAATGTTAATGGTGATTTTTTTTAACTGAAGAGAGGTTATCTGTAAGGGTGAAATAATAGCTTTGAAAGGAAATGACAAATTGGAAGAATACACACAATCCAACCTCATTACATGTGACTATTGTGGTATCATCTCTGACACCATGTACTAAATTTCCAGGTATTTTTAACAGTATTATGTTTACTGTCTCATAATAACTTCCCTTTCTGAAAAGAGATGGAAAGAAGAGGCATGTTTAACAGGATTCTATTCAGTGTGTTGACTGCGATTAGTTGAGCACAAATCCTTGACTTTTTCAACTTTATCTAAAAATTACAAACACATATTTTCATCTATCAGTAGAAACAACATAGTCAAAACACAGTGATGTTCTACCTATATTATTGTTTTTCTGTGTATATACAAACTGGGTTTATAGAAAAATATTATCTTATGTGTGTATATCTACAAACAGGTAGGCAAATTTGACATTGCTAAAAGAGCTGACTCATCATGCCTCTAAAAATGACTCTGGGGACTTCCCTGGTAGCGCAGTGGTTAAGAATTCTCCTGCCAATGCAGGGGACACAGGTTCGATCCCTGGTCCGGGAAGATCCCACATGCTGCGGAGCAACTAAGCCCGTGCGCCACAGCTACTGAGCCTGTGCTCTAGAGCCCGTGAGCCACAACTACACCCGTGTGCTGCGACTACTGAAGCCCACACGCCTAGAGTCTGTGCTCTGCAGTAAGAGAAGCCACCACAAAAAGAAGCCCATGCAGCGCAAGGAAGAGTAGCCCCCGCTGGCAGCAACGAAGATCTAATGCAGCCAAAAATAAATAAAATTTAAAAAGTAAAAAATAAAAATAAAAATGACTCTGCGTGTAGCATCAGTTCCTCTTAGGAAGTTTACATAAGTCAGAATAACCAAAACTTTGTTGTATCCAATTCAACCATAAAAATATGAATAGAATCTTCGAATCCATTTCTCTCATCCTGAGGGTGGTATTTTTAAGATATACAAATCTGGCATGGAAAAAAGTTTGTTCTGTTTTGATGACTTATGGTAGAAGTCATATTTTCTGCAATCTGTTCTAAGCAACTTTTAAAGAAAGAATGAAATAAAAATCTAATCAGGGTAGATTCTACACCAGGTGAGTAAAAACGCTCTAAATTATAATCTGACTCTAAGTTCATGTCATAGTTTAAATTAGATTTTAAATATAAAAAACCTTGTGAGACACAATGAAGTCTTCAAAACTATGGGAAATTGGTATTCATATTGACATGTATATGTGCATATATTATTGTCTGTTAGTGGTGACAACTGTTGCAATAACAAGAAATTGTATAAAATTAATTTGGACACAATGGGTCTGATTCAGCAACCTGAATGTTTTAAGAATATCTTGAGTAAAGCACTTCATTTATTATGGGTAAACACTTATCACTTTACATTTTTCCAGTAAATATAATTCCCTATGTGTTTTACTGGATATAAAGTCATTGAACAGTTACATTAGAGAATGGATTTCAGTAGCATAGTGTCTGACGTTGAAAAAGTTCAGGGTATCCTGATTGTGGTGGTTACAGGACTCTATACATATGTTAAAAAAATTCACAGAATTGTATACCAAAAAAAGTCAACTTTATGGGCTTCCCTGGTGGCGCAGTGGTTGAGAGTCCGCCTGCCGATGCAGGGGATACGGGTTCGTGCACCGGTCCGGGAAGATCCCACATGCCGCGGAGCAGCTGGGCCCGTGCGTCTGGAGCCTGTGCTCCGCAACAGGAGAGGCCACAACAGTGAGAGGCCCACGTACCGCAAAAAAAAAAAAAAATACCAAAAAAAAAAAAAGTCAACTTTATGACAATTCAAACGATAAAGTTAATGTCTAAGAAACAGTTCAGGATACAACAAATGGTTTAGATTTTTTTCATGTTTGTGTTGGCCTTGGAAGGATAAAATATAATGTATGGCATGTAATAAAAATTTGTAACTAAGTAGTAAATAATGCTAAGACTATAAGGAACAAGGAAAGGTGTTTTAAAGTACATACCAAAAATATGCAAGAACTATGAGCTTCCTATTTTTTTTAAATTTATTTGGTTGTGTCGGGTCTTAGTTGCAGCAGGTGGGCTCCTTAGTTGCAGCTCGTGGACTCCTCAGTTGTGGCTTGCCAGCTTCTGAGTTGCGTCAAGTGGGCTCCTTAGTTGCAGCTTGCAGACTCCTTAGCTGCGGCTCACCGTCTCCTTAGTTGTGGCATGCGAACTCTTAGTTGCAGCATGCATGTGGGATCTAGTTCCTGGACCAGGGATCGAACCCAGGCCCTCTGCATTGGGAGCATGGAGTTGTAACCACTGCACCACCAGGGAAGTCCTCTATGAGCTCTCTTAAGAGAGAATTCCAAGGCTAGTAAATCTTTTCATAACACGAACTTCTTAAATCCTCAAAACATGAGAAGACCCTCCTAGAATTTACTAGTTGGGAGTAAATATAAAAATAATTTTAAGATTATGTTTACATCATAGAATAAGAACTGGAAGGAAGCTTAAGAAATCATTTGATTACCTTCAGGCAGGTGTAAATAAAGCTATTTAACCAAAGCTTTCAAATCTCTTCCCAGAGATCTCCAAACACAGAGAATCTACAGTGGCCACCAGTAAACATATTCCTGTGTTTTGCCACTGGGTTGGGTAAGCTGGGGATATGAATCTGTGTGTTCAGCTGAAAGCTCCTATGTTAAGTTCTTTCATCATCTCTGATCTTATCAAGAAGGCATGGAGAGCTTCCTTCAAAATCCGTCTTCCAGAAATTATCTATGCATTTCATGACATTAACTGGGTCATCATTTTAGCCATTCTTCTTCAGGTTAAATGAACTTACCCTTTAACTATGTGCTATACTCATCCGAGAAGTGCCCTTGAGATATTTCCATCCTAACAGCTCTTTCAGTTCACTTGGGGTTCCACACTTCCTTTGTATTTTAAAGAACAGTGTCGAAATTAAGTCCTGCATTCTTGTTAATACTCACCCTCAGTCCCAAGGGTTGAGTGCCTCCTAGGCCGTGCATGCTCTGTTCCATTTTTTTCTTTTTTTAAAAGTCTGGGAAGAAGTTAGATGTATATACAAACCGCTTACAAATGGGCATCATGTAAGTGCAAAACCCCGATAGAGAAATAAGCGCATGGCTCCTTAGTTTGTTTTTTAGCTAATGATGAAAATGCAGGTAAGAATATGACAAGAAGTACCCTTAAGGACATGTAAGTGATGGAAAGAGAAGGAAAACTCCTCTAGGTAGTGCCCAAAGGAGTTACCATTTTCTTCCTATCAACATTGGGTGCATGTATAGGTCCCTTCCTCGATAGCAGCAGGACAAAATAAAATAAGTGTTATAACTGACAAAGAAACTTACAGACACCTACAGAATCAAATAAGCAGCCCATTCTAAAATTTTGCAAGTATAAATAGAAAGAGAAATAACTAGAGGTGTAGAAATATTTGAAAAAGACACTCAACATTAAATTCTAAACTTCAAGTTTAAAACACCCAGAGATTGGGATTTCTCCATAACTCATAAATCAGCCCTAATTCAAAGAAACGGCCAGGATGGCAAGGGCAAGCAACTTTAGATCTGGCCAGGACAGGACCTGGGGAGGCCCAGCAGAGACCCATCATCTGTTGATAAGGAAGAAGACCCAAAACAGAACCAGGACAAATAATGCTGTAGTCTTACTGTCAAAAGTGTCCATCCATTCTTTATTGCGGAAAGGATCCATACTTCAGTTGTATCTTTGTATTATTTTTTGCCGCTTGACATATGATTCATTCCACAGTTATATTTCATTTCTCCTCAAATGATTCTTTTGCAACCTTTAGAAAGCCCCTCACTATGTTCCTTTTTATTTGTCTGAACTTGGTGGATGCAAGAGGGTGGGCTTCTCCTAAATCATGTTGCTCAGAGTATGTTAAAAAAAAAAGGTAGCACCCTAGACAGGTGTGTTACTGTTTGAATGTGCCACCTGTTACACACCCAGGAATGAGACCTGCTTTGCTAAGAAGGAAAGAAGTTCTGCTCTAGAAACTGTTCATTGAAGCTCTTGTTTTATATTGAGGCGGGTTCCATTAAACAGCCATTATCAACTGCATAAGACAAAGCTTGTGTTAGTTCGAGGGCTAGCCCCTGTTTTAAAATCCTAGAAAAGATAAATCCTGAAGGTTATGGGCCATTTCCACTTTCTCCACTGTTTCCCTGACAAGAGGTAATGTGGGTCTGAGGAGGAAACCAAAGATTAAGGGCTTAAATAAAGCAGAAAGTCGTGTGTACCTTCCCAAATGCTAATACACACTCATTGTTGCTCAATTTGTTATTTAAAGTCTGTGCTTCATTCTATTAACTTTGATTTGTCCTTTTTGCTTCTGTAATTTTTCCATACTGGACCATCCTGGCAATCCTCCCTACCTTTCTCTCTGGGTTTCATTCCCTGACAGGGGCTCTGTGCCTGGGTCTACCTGCCAGGACCCAAAAGGCCCATTTGTAACTAACTACCATCATAATCTTGTCCAATGGTGATAGGTTCACCCAAAGATTTAACGGAGACAAAACTGAACAACAACTTATAATAAACATCTGAGTTAAGAAAAAATTATCAGGACAAACCATACATAAGGTTAGATTAAAACAGATAAGGCAGGATGACAGTGTGGTCCAAGCAAGTTTTTCTATGTGGAGATGCCTTCTATTTAGTATAAATGAACACATTACTTAAAACAAACATACAAAAAACCCACACACACACAAAAAACCAAATAAATTCACACTCAAAAAAGGGGATAAAAACTAGTATTGAGAACAATTATGAAAATGATCAGAAATGGCACTTTTCATCTGCTGCACAGGGGAGTTAATATCATGAAAACTTAATCATAATGAAATATTTTGTCAAACAGTATCTGTTCCTGTATTAAGAAATTAATGCGGGACTTCCCTGGTGGCTCAGTGGTTAAGAATCCGCCTGCCAATGCAGGGTATACGGGTTCGAGCCCTGGTCCAGGAAGATACCACATGCTGCGGAGCAACTAAGCCGGTGCGCCACAACTACAGAGCCTGCACTCTAGAGCCTTCAAGCCACAACTACTGAGCCCGCATGCTGTAGCTACTGAAGCCCGTGCGCCTAGAGCCCATGCTCCGCCACAAGAGAAGCCACCACAATGAGAAGCCCGCGCACCGCAACGAAGAGTAGCCCCCGCTCGCCACAACTAGAGAAAGCCTGCGAGCAGCAACAAAGACCCAACGCAGACAAATTAAAAAATAAAAATATTTATTAAAAAAGAAATTAATGTCCATATGCATAACTTTGAGTTCACAGAAACTAAACACTTAAGGTGGTAGAATTAAGGATTTCATTTTCCTCTTTATAGTTTCATGTATTTTCCACATTTTTTGGAAAGAAGTTTTAGAAATAGAAATAAAGATTAAAAACTAAAAACTGTTTAACATAGTTTTTCCTTCTGAATTAGTATCCTGTTCATGAAACATGAGCATAATAACTCAGTTACTATTGACTTCATCGAGATATGGCTAGTTATATGCTTAACTAATAATTGAAGCGAGGATGAGAAATAAATTTTGCAGAAAGTAAGAATAATATTATGCCTTGTCTATATGAACCCAAACCTGAAGATATTTGAAAATATTTGAGTAACTGAGTTTACTTTTCATCTGCATTAGTGACACTACACGGCTATTTATATTTTGGTTATCACCAAAAAATCTTAGATATCAGCATTAGTATACATGTTATCTATTTTTCTACATCAGAATTTCTCAAGTTTGGCACCTGCTGACATTTTAGACCAGACAGTTCTTTGTTGTTGGGGGCTGCCCTCTGCATTATAGGATATTTAGCAGGATTTCTGGTCTCAGCCCACTAGATAACAGTTGTGGCAACCAAAAATGTCTCCAGACATTGCCAAATGTCCCCTGGGGGGAGAAATCACCCCTGGTTGAGAACCACTGCTCCATAGTAAGTTATCACTCTCCAAATATTTTGATTATCTTTTTAACAGTTACCTATTACCACGGCCACGTTAATCATGCCATGATTCACATTGATCACAATCATCAAAGAAATTACAGATTTACCCCGGCACTCAGGGTTACTATTAGGCTATTAGACGAAGCCTGGGAATATTCAAGGAAAAAAATTCCTATAATTAGAAAAATAAAAGATTACACAGAAAGAGTAAAGATTTTGGTTGTACATTGGAATCAAATTACATTCATTTGTTGAAGTGGTCTGAATGACTCAAAAACATGCAGCAGCTATCATTCGCTCAGCAACAACACAACAGATACATTAACACACATTTTGAAAAGGAGGGATGTTGCTTCATAGGACAATACTGCTAATATTTAAGAAGAGATGTTGGTGAATCATCAGATAGTCAGGCATGATTTTTTTCCCCTTAAATGTTTCCTATCATTTTTCTTACTGCTTTTTTTACTTAAACACAGGTTCACTGGCACTCACAGTCAAAATTCTGTTCCAAAACTAATCTTAAAAAAAAAAAAGACTAATCTTAAAATTAAATATCTTACTTTTATTTCATGTAAATAAATTATAAATGATCACAGTTAATAATATAAATAATAAATACTATCTGCATCACCATTCTTTTAGATTGTAGTGATTCTTATGTCATCACTATGAATAGGGGATGGTCTTTTGTCTCTTCTAAATGTCCCAGTCCTCATGGGATAATTAAATATGACCTAAAAGCAAAATAAAGTTTAAGAGGATTTTTTTTTCAGATATGCAGCCTTGATTTGTACTGTTGTCCTCCAATTTCCTTTTTAAATTTTCAAAAATAACATGTGAGTTTTAAAACTTATTTAATTTAAAATGACTCTGTTTTTAAAAAAGAATACACTGCAGTGGGATGCCGGGACTGCATTCATCCCAGCATGCCCCACCACTGTTCTTTGGATGGCAATCACAGGACCCAGACATCAAGCTGTGGAGGAGATTCTTCCAAGCAACAGCATCTGGCTCTTTGGCAAACTGAACAGGCAGTTGCCCTGGTGGCTTTGGAGTTGCCTCTGGGTCTGTCACAGGGTAAGGCTGCTGATGGAGTGTCTGGATTTTCATCTCCTTTTCGTTTCACCATCATTCTCACATACCTTTTTGGCATCAAGAGATCCAAGAACATCCATAAAGCAAATACTGCCCTCCTTAAGTCTAATGAATTTCTACATAAACACTGTCGTATTCAATAAGTATCCCTTTCCATTGCCCACATCCCTTACGAAAGTGTAAAAATAGGCAAGCATTCTGGCAGCAGCAACAGTAGCATTCTATTTCACACCCCACCTGCCGAGAGAATCATAAATTAAATGTTCTATTTTCAGTCCTGGGTATTTTAGGTCTGCATTTTCACCTTCTTTACTTGTAATAGATCTCTTTGCCAGTTAAATTTAATAAAGTCATATTTATAATATGAATAGCTACCTAATCTCATGGAAACTTTTTTTTTCATTCTCAAGATTTCAATCTAAGCTGGCAAGGTGGTATAAAGACTATAGGGGCTTAGTTAGAAGAATTTAGGGCACTTTAAAATCACAAGTGCAGTCCCTGGAACAAACAAACACCTGAACACAAGAATCGGCAGCTCTAGAACAAAGGGGCTCTCATATCCTCTTAGCTATACAGGAAATTAAAAAGGCCAAATTTGGAAAGTAAAGAATGCATTTTTGGATGTTTTTCGGATATTTGAAAAAAAACAACCCTCTAAATACTTTGTACCAAAGGTAGTAATGAACATGGCCTCTCTACAGACCACAGGCTACGCATGGGTGCCATGACCCTCAAATCATACCCAAAAGATAAAATAACTCCTGGTGAAGAGATGGCTCAAAGGCTCTAGTGAGACCAGACAGACATAGATCAGTAAGACTGCTTTATAAGAGGTAGCATTTAATTCCTCCTGCTAGAGTTCATCAGAAAAAGGGAGGCTTTATGCACTGACCTCTTCTATAGAGACTCAGTTCTAATGTATTATCATTTGATCACATTCAATAACTCCATCAATGACCAATGGAAAAATCCATGGTAATGTCTGTTTTATGGATGGAGAACAAACTAAAAAGAAGGGGGAGAAAGTCTTTATAGGAAAGACTATATTTGAGTGTAAGTTGTTACTTTGGAAATCCTAAATTCGCAGGGAAATAAAACTCATCACAAGTAGTTGAAGCTAAAATGGCCAAAAACAAACTAATAAATATATAATAACTATGTCTAGTCCAGAAAAAGAGACTGAAAAAGTAACTGGTATTTATAACCATTTTGAACAATTTTTGCTGCATTCTCTTACAAATAAGATAAAAATGTAATGATGCCACGCACACATACAGTCTATCTTTCAGATATCGGCTAAAAGAATATGCAGTTAAATCTCAAGGTTGTGTTTATTCCTATCTAAAAAATTATTTTCTCCTGGAGAGCACATAATCTAAACATATAATAAAATGTACACTCAGTGGCCTTTTGATTTTATTTTTTAGAAACAAATCAAATTTGAACATTAAGCGTCATCAACTTTTGTCAGTTAATGCAAACAACTCCTACAGCTTTCCCTAGTACCACTGCTGTGGATGATCAACACAAGTACTTACACCTTAGAGCAACTGACAACTCTCTCCATGCTTAATTTTTGTCTTCAATAATCTTCTATACTCTAGAAACTGGAAAAATCAAGATGACTTCTGCCCTCAGGGTTGGGATGGTGAATTTTCCAGAAGAGGGTAGATAATGTAAAGTTTTAGATCAAATGCTTATTAGAACTATTTGCTTTTGCTTTAAATGAGAAAAAGAATTAACTTAGTTTATGGTCCTGAGCATGAATCTCTAGGCATAACTTCTGACAACTGCATAATACATAGTAGGCCCCCGAATATGTTTGTTGAATGAATGAACAAATAAATGAACGTGAGTTCATGTTGCAATCAACTTTTTAAAAATACTTATGCTCTGGAGACTTCTTGGGTTGATAATCATACATCTTTAGAGAAATAAGAGATTTCAATGGAAAATTCTGCACGTGAAAAATGTTTATCCATCCTGCCATGTGTGAATAAATTGGTTGATAGACCAAACTGATCCAAATGTGCAACTGGATTTAAGACTATATGGTCTAATGCAAAATGTTTTTTGCTTTTACTGGAATGTAGTTGACTGAGGTTGTATCTACCCAATGTCAACTACCAGGGCATTTAAAAATATCCCTTAATGATAATGGAATTATTTGGTTTCTCTCCAAGTGTTTTAACATAAACACAGGCTTACTCAAGGCGACCTATTCCTTGGTGAATACCTAGTGTCTACAGAATACCTCCTTGTTAGAAAAAGGCTTCACTCAGCCCTTTGCTACTTCTGTTGTTTTACTGAAACAGTAGGGAAAGGTCAGGGTAAATTAAGGGCCATGATTCTATTGATACTCAATATCTATAAATCATGGCTGCTTTGTCTGTGTTTCTTTGACCTATTTTGTGCATCAAATACAAGAGAGCACAACCAGAAGGAAACTGCTTTTCAAAAAGTAACTCAGAACATACCATCTACTTTCAGCATGGTCTGTATGTCTCTTAAGTGGTGACTCTGTCATATTCAGAAGCTAAGTATTGGATGCAATTATATCTTTCACTTTTTGCTTGTCCATTAGTTGAATAAGCTGCCAGAAAACTGCCATTTAGGCTAAGAGCTACTATCTGTTGCTGAACTAGCTTAAATGGTATTCAATAAATGATTAGGAATGTCATTAATTGAGTTGCTATCCAAAGTCACACACATGCTAATAAAGATGCCTCCAGCATCCATAGGTCAAATGCCAAGAAACAGATCCACAAATACAAGTTAGTCTGTTGTTACTCTTATGTTATTGGGCAAGTATGACATATAAGGTTCAAGCTATCCCAAGAAGAGAACCACTTCCTGCTGGTCTTGTGACCTGGTCATTCCCTTGATACCCAGCTGACACACATGGCCTCACCACCAGTAGAAACCAAGGCTTGTCTGATAAATAGTAACTGGAGTACTTCAACGTTTGCAGTCTGAAAAAGGCAGTCCAAAGGAACAGGAAAAGCTCTAGATACATCATATAGACTGAGGTGGGGGAGGAGGGGAGAAGGTTCCCAGACCATGACAAATGGCTGATAGCTGGCTTCCATCAAAGGAAGGTTACGACGCTCTAGAGCAGGGGTGCCCAACCCCCAGGCCACGGACTGGTAGTGGTCTGCAGCCTGTTAGGAACCCGCCCACACGGCAGGAAGTGAGCTGTGGGTGAGCCAGCAAAGCTTCATCTGCCGCTCCCCAGCGCTCGCATTACCGCCTGAGCCATCCCCCCCACCAACACTCCGTGGAGAAATTGTCTTCCATGAAGCCGGTCCCTGGTGGAGAAAAGGCTGGGGACTACTGCTCTAGAGGTCCACCTCTCCTGAGGGAGAGAAAGGAGGAGGCTGGGGTTTTAGGGGAAACTCCATGTCTGCTTGTCTTCAGAAGCTTTGAGAGGCTCCCTGACCCGTGGGCAGAATCACGAAAATGGCAAGTCTGCAGGAAGTCTGTAGATGAATAGATGGAAACAGGAGGGAAAGTGGGGTATGCAGATGGAAGTGTGCATTTGTGGGAGGAACTTTCCTGTGAGGCTATCGTTCAAGGGAAAGGCATGTGTCCAGTTGGGCCTTGAAGGATGGGCTCCTTCCTCCTCGGAATTTGTGTGTGAGTGTTCTCAGGGCAGCCTTGGAAGCCTGACTACCAGCTCCCCTCTGCTCTCCCAAGCACCTCACAAGGGCCCAGACCCCAGCAGTGTATCTCTCCCCGGCGCTATGTGTGGCTGGCCAGTGCGAGAAGCCTCCAGAATTCTCCGAAGGAGCTCGGCCCCCTGCCCCCACTAATCCTTTGGTGAAGGGAAGAGATCTGGTCTGAGTGTGCCTGTTAGCCTGCGGCCGCCTGCCCCACCTTAAGAGAGAGAGTGATACTGATGGAGGGGCGCCACCCCCCGCCCCCAGTTGCCTGAGCTTCGGGCTGGGAGACGGCGCTGGGGAAGAGACCGGGGCAGAGCGGGTTCCGAGGGCTGTAAGACTCCAAGCAGCAGGCGTCAAGCCTCTCGCGGGCGCCGAAGCACCTCGTAAAAACCTAAATCGAGATCACCCCTTCCCCAACCTGTAGTCGTCCCCGGGGCTTGGCGACCGCTGGGGCCGCCCTCCGGTCCCCGCGCCCCGGAGCGCCAAGTTCGGCCGTCCGCAGGGCCACGCCTGGCACTAGGCGCCGCCGGTCGCTCCGCGCCCAGGCTTTGGGGTCTCCCCTTCGCGCGCTGGCTCTGGCAGCTAGCTGCTCCGGGTTCGAGGCGGCCAGCGCGAGGCCTGAGTTGGCCGCCCTCGCCGGGGAAAGGAAAAGCCAGAGGTGGCCGCCGCCTCCTCCCCATTGCCCAGCCTGGCGTGCTCGAAACTAGGAAAGGTTGGGATCCCCCGCGTTCAACACATACGCACGCGCGAGCACACACGCACACACTGAGAGAGAGAAGCGCGTGCACACGCACGCTTTGCTCTCCTGGCCAGAGTTGGAGAGGGGGCGCTTTGGCAAACTTGGTCGACCCGCCGGATGACCACTTGCGCACAGAGGCCCCCCTCCCTTAAACTCAGTTTTAGAAGATTCTTTTTCCCCCACGACTTTTCCGTAAGTGAATCAAAGCAGAATCCAGTCTCCGAGGCAGCCCCGTCCCTTCTCAAAATGCACCAGGTGGCCCTGGGTCTCCAAACCTTCCTGCGCTCGGGCGCCGCGGCCGCCCTCGCCCGGCTCCGCTCGCAGGCTGGAGAGCGCCAGGTTTGCGCGCAGACACCCGCGGTTGGGGCGCCTCCGGCCGGGCGGCGCTGCCCAGGACCACGCGACCCGCGGGAAGGGGCGCCCGGCCCCGCGCCGCACTTGCCCAAAACTAAACCGCCTGATGACAGCCGCTCCTGGCGCTTACACATTAAGAAACCCAAATTAAGAAGTGGGTGAACTGGGGAAGGAGGGAGCCAGGGGAGTTTGCACCCTGTATCTCAGGTATGAGCACTTTTCACTGACATTGATGCAACTGCATTAGAGTTAATGGCAGCAGCCTGCTTCTCATTATTAATTGTCTTTGTGTTTGGATAAAGTATGTAATCTTCTCAGCCACACCATTAAAATAGGTTGCCTTTTCAATTAAGAACTGTCGTGAGCACAGCAGTCAATTTTCCTAATGAAGATGCATTATATTTTAACATTTTTTTTAAATAAAGGAAAATCCCAGGTTTTTATTAGACACGATTATGGAGAAATACAAGAGAGTTTCTCTAAAATGTATGCGACCATGTAGTGCATTAAACTCCAGGCTTTTAAATAAATTGAAATTTCTGCAGATAAAAGGAAAGCATGAGTATCAAATATGTTCAAACCCGCTTCATTCAGATTTCAAAAAGCAAATACGATGAGTTCATTTTTTTCAAGTGCACTTAACAGATATAACAATAAAAACAAGTCAGTGACTGAAAATATGCCTGTAAACTTTCGGGGGATCCCTTCTAGTTTAGAGATAATTTGCAGATCTTAAACTAAAGCAGTGATGTTTGTTGAAAATGCACTACGCACATTTAGATAATGTGCAGTCTTTGAACAAATACCTCAGCTTGATCATTAAGGGGCAAAAAATGTTGGGGCTGTGCACTTACAATTAGTTTTTGTTTATCTGTTTTCTTCCTTGCTTTCACATTTCGTCTTTAAAAAGAGAAAAATTGAAAGCTAATGACTCTAGCAGAACTGCTTAAAATTCTACACCTTTGTGATAAGCAACTTTTCAATTATTGTAAAAAATTAAAATCGCAAAATTCTAATGTCGAAGTTTAAAAACTGGTCAGAAAGTTGATGCTTGGATATGAAAGTGGAAAGTTTGCATCCGTGAACAAAAATGAAAAGTGTGCGCTATTCATTTTCTAATCTTGGGAATATGGGTGCCTGTAGTAAAAAGGATCTGTCAAGATCTATGTTTTCTTTGTTAATAAAAAAAATTTAAGTTACTGTATTTTGCATATGAAATACTATTTTAGACAAACAATTCCTCTTTTTTCTTTCCCCATTCAACGTGAATACTCTCAGAGGAGCCACATTACAGAATAGTGTTGGAGGGAAAAAAAAATAAGTCAAATTCTTCTAAATAGAAGAAAAAAGTTCCCAACAACAGCCAGGCTTTTTTTTTCTTTCTTTGTAAGGCGACATCAGTTGGTTATTTTGCAGACATGATCTTTTCCAGGTTTTAGGTGTTATGTCTTTTAAAAACTGAACTCTTTTTAAATCAACCAGCCCTTAAAATGATCTGCAAAGAGTGGGAAATTAGATTTTCGATTAAAACCTTATCCCATCTCGAAGGATTACTTTATATTGATTCTTAAATATGGCTACAATTGATGGGCTCTAATTAAAAATCCAAAGGAAAAGTCTGCCGTGCCCATATAAAAGAAGCTTTTCATATACGGGAAATAAAGCTTGTAAAAGGTTACAAATAAAAGATTAGAGATTTATCCAAACTAGTTTAAAGCTTCACTGTGGTTTTCTTTTCTTCTTTTTTTCCTTTCTTACAAAACCATTCCCGGGTCTTTTTTCCCCCAGTTTTAAATGAAGTTTGCAAACAGGCAAGATATTGGACTGTAATGGTTGTTTTATATCAGCTCTGTAAGCTCAAGGCTGCTGCCTGCAGTAGAATTGATTTCAAGGAAACTTCAGGACCAAGAGATGAAAATTACATAAACTGACAGCTACCACCCTTCAACAGTCCATCCACATTCCCGTCCACACTCTCCTGACACCCAAACCCACACTTCCACCCCTCACATTGCTCTCCGTCTCTCACAGTCACACATGCCCTTCCTATCCCTCACCCTAACCCTGCTCTGCACACACCCTTGGTCCTCACACGCTTAGGGACAGGCGCATAGCTTCCAGCTCACACTCAGCTCATAAATGTCTCACAGCCCCACATCTCGCACTTGTCACACAATCTTAATCCGTTTCATTCCGGAACAACATGGTCCTCTTTTCCTCTTTTTTTTTTTTTTTTTTTTTTTTGCATTTGGAATTTGCCTCCGACTCTTTTATCAGGACAGCACAATCCTATCTTTGAAGTCATTTCTTTCCCCCTTACCCTCTTTTTTCTGAAGCACCAGCAATGCAGGGAATAAGCGACCCAAGCTTAATTCATAAGTGATCTGTGGCCTTCTTTTTTCCCCCAATTCTGCCAGCATCGCCGATCTTTAGCTCTTGTTAAAAAATTAATTAAAGTTAATCTTGTCAAAGTTTTTAATAAAGACGTATTTTAAAACCTAATGAAAAATGACTTCTTTCTAAATATCGTGGCAGTTCTAAGGCAAGATGTGGTCCCCCACTGTCCACTGAATCACTGAAAGGATTGGAAATTAATCTTCATATTTCTGAAGTAAGTGTTCAGGGAGTCTAACTGGCTCCTTCCCCCCTGAGAGGCTGTGTTCTCACGGAATATGGGTTTTGTTCTTCATCTTCTTTTTTAATTAGCCGGAAAGAATCCTGAGATCTCTCTCCTTCCTCGTCCCACTCCTCCACTCCCCCACTCCCCCACACCACCATACTTAATAAACTTGGAGGAAAGTTTGGAATATTTTAAACTGGCCTGGCATGTGGGGTGGAGAATGTAAGCCCAGCTAGCACCAGACGTGCATCTAGATTTCGAAATATGAATATCAGCCATATTTTGGAAACTGCATGCAAGCTCTGACAAATAATTTGATTCCCCGTGTACTGGTTTTCTGAATTTACCTTCTGAATGCTTACCTCCCATATTTATAGCAAGATAATTGTACTCACGGCAATTAAAAACCATCCACTTGTTAATGAAAATTACTTAAAAACATAAAGCATGCTACTAGAAGTCAGATTCATAGGAAAAAATTTAAAGACAGAGGACACAGGAAAAAAAATGTTAAACATGAACAGAGAAAATAAAATGACCACATAGTAAGTGTACTGGAAGTTCAAGGACTTACAGAAAATCGAGTTAGACTTTTCATACAAGGAGTCTTTTTCTCCCATCAGGTGTCTAAGGTTTTCAGTACAACAGCCAGCAACCCCCACCCCCACCCCAAAGCTAGTGGCTTTTGTCCTGAACTAGAGTAGGGTTTGTGGGGACTGTACCTGAGCCCGGCTGTCTGCAATTTCCAAATTGGCAAGAAGAGACTGGAAGATAAAGAGCATGATCTTACAGGTGAAGAGCAATTTTGCAACTTTTCCAGGAGACACCCAGGAGAAAGCTTGCTTGCTACCAACTGCTGCAGAGTCTGGGCAGAATTCCTCTAGAAAGAAAAAGAAAGTCTTTTCCCACCCCCACCCACCCCCCCGCATGCCTCTCTCTGTCTTGTTCTCTTTCTCCTCTCTGTCTCTCTCTCTCTCTGTCTCTCTCTCTCTCTCTCTCTCTCTCTCTCTCAGATCCAATCTTTTAAGAGCTTCAGCACATTGCTAAGCTAAAGGGAAATTCTCTTTGATAAAGCGGTGTTTCCAGCTTCTGGGTTTTAAAACCTAAATCTATATTCAAATCTGGCTGAAGGTGTGTTCTGGGATTTATGAAAGCCTCTTAAAGGGGTAAATTTACCAAACCGTGACAAAATCATCACAATCTTACTTTAGACATCTGAAGTGGATGAGAATTTTAAAGAGACCCTTGTTTATTTAACACTGTCCATTTCCAACTCGTGGTTTATTGGCCCCGAATTTCTGCGAAGTTACTAGACGAGAGGGCAAAGGAGAAGAGAGAGCTGTCTGCTCCCGGCCGCTGGAAGGGGAAAAGCCCTCCCACGCCCCCAAGGCGCCGAAATCTGCCCGTCTAACAGAACGGGGGAATTTTCAGGGCGATTCAGCTGCCCCTGCCATCTGAGAAGACGTCAGGCTGGAAGGGTTTCCCACGACTCCGGACCCCACTGCAGATAGGTCTCCCGGTCTACAATTTTTCACTCACTTTGTGGAGATCACAAGCGCGCGTTCTGATATTTCTCCACCTCACCCCGCCCCCACTGCCCCCAAGCCCTCCCTCCCGCCCTTTCCCTCCGCCAGCTGCACAACGTCCATTTTTCCCTTTCGTTCTTTGATGCTTTAAACATCACTGTGGTACAACTGGGGGGAAACACTGTACTGTCTTGGGGTAGCAAGGAGGCTCTGGCTCATGGGATCGGGGTGGATTTGCCCTTCCTTCATCGAAAGCATGGTGACTGGCCCAGAGCTCCCTACCTACGCCGCACGGGCCAGACCTCCTGGGGCATTTCTACCCCCCCTCCCCAATTAAAGGCCTCAGGGCAGTTGTCAAGCATTTTAGTACAGTGGGGGTGGGGTGAGAAAAAGGGTCCGTACTCACCCTCCCCCCAGCCCGGGCCCCCTGAGAGAGTCTTGACTCCTGGGAACGCGACAGCCAACGGGTCTCTTCGGATTGGAGCGCTCGCGGAGGGCCCGGGAGGAGATGGGCAGACCCCGGGCCGCTCGAGGTCTCGCGGGGACCCGGGGCCCAGAGCTCTAGAGACACCTGCGAGGCTGGCCGCGGCCGCCGAGTGTCCAGCCTCAGGCCGAGCCGGAGACAGAGCCCAGCCGGGCTGCCGAGCGCTGCCTGCCTCGTGCGCACTCCCGTAATTCGTTAATTGCTGGAAATCCCAAGGACGGCCACTTTTGATTACACATACAGTATAAGAACCGACAACAAAGCGACGAATTAATTAACCAACTTCATTAACATAGGTCCCCAAATTAAAAGCGGCGAGCTGTTTCTTTGGCCCACTTGCCGTGGCGGCGTGGTTGGAGGGGGGAGGGTGTTGAGGAAGAGATTTTATATTTCTTTTCCGGCTTTGGGAGTTGTGAGGCAGGAACTGCTTTCTGCTCTCCGCCCCCCATTTCCCGCGCACCCCCCCCGGCCATTCACACACCCTCAGCCTGTCCACTGGGGCCTGCACCCCACCCCGCCCAATCCGTCTCGGCTTTTCTGGGGACTCAGGTCTGTCGGGCCCCGCTCTCTGTGCCAGGCGGAAAAGTTGGGCTGGGGTTCGCTCTCTCCGGCTCGGTCCCCCGGTGCCGACCCTCTCCAGCCGCTGGGCTCCCAGCCCCCGGCTCGGGCCGCGCGGGCTCGGTTAGTTCCAGGCCCCGCCGCGGCTGGCGTTGGGGTGGCGTTTGTTTTAACGCAGAAACTCTGATTATTTCCAGCGTGGGCCTCCCACGTACCCTCCCTCCCCGGGTATCCTGCCGACCCCACTCTTACAGCCCCGAATCCTGACCTGGCTCCTGCTGTCTCCCCAACTGGCCCTGGGGTTAGATTCCGGGATTCGTGTTCTTTGCAGGCTGCCTTGGGCTTCTTAAAACTCTAAAAACCCTGCGCGAAAACCAGGAGCCCGGGTCTCTTGCTTGGGGGCCGGGAGACGTTTATAGGGACATAAAGAATGATAGAGACACTGAGTTTTTGAAAATAGTTTGTTCTTGGACTTGGGTATCTGCATCTCTCTTGCCTACACGCCTACGCTTCACTCCCAGGCCTCCTTTCTCTACCCTTCCCGGTCCCCTCAGCGTGGTCTGACCCTGTTTGAGACCGCAGAGTCGTGTTTTTAACCTTCAGTCTCACTAGCTTTCTGTGTCTGTTCTACACACTTACTGCTAGCGTGGAATGTGATAACCAGCTATCTCCCACGCTCACTCTTCTCCAACCTTGACTTAAATATTTTTATCTTCCCATATTAAGGTGTATGGGTTTCCTTTCTCTCCTTCCCTAAAACAAAAGCAAAAACAAAAGAGGGAGTGGGGGGAGAAGAGAGGAAAGGAAGAACAGGAGAAGGAAAGGAGAGGCCTCCCTGTCCATCATTTTAATTATACAATAAGTTCACATGCTCCGGCCCATAATGTATATTTTAAGCACAGCCCAGTGTCTTTCAAGAACATTCTGGTAATGTCGGAGGCCTGGATTTGTTGCCTGCTCGTCCCCCCGTGCAGCAGCGGCCTGTTTTCCTCCCCCTGTTGTGTGTTTTTATTATTTTCCCTCTGGCTTAGATGTGTCAATCATTCTCTCCCTGCCATTGGTTGGAGAGTTTGCGTCAAAAAGTTGCCAGAGAGGCGCTTTCTCAGCAAATCTCCCTGAGAGCGGAACCGACCTCAGCTCCAACTCAGCCTCCACTGTTATTAAAAATAAAAATCGCTAGAGAAGCCCTCCTCACGTCTACTTTGTATGTATCACAGAGGGGCCCACGCGCATTTCGAACTCGAGCGACTTTCCTTATTTTCTGTTCTTTAGAAAAATATTTTTTGTTGTGTTTGACTTTTCATGGAAGGGTGAAGATTGCAAGGGTTCTAACCCAATACTCTTGATTTCTTTTAGGATAGCTGGCTATTTGGAATTTTGAAGGATAATTTGATTTTCCCCCCCAACCTCCCATGTGGCTCTAAGGTAAGTGTCTGTCTTGTCTGTCTGTCTATATCCATATCTACGTGTCCCTCTGTCTACCATCATCCCAGTGCCTCTAATAGACCCACTGATGCACCTTTGAGAACGTGGAGCTCTTCTGAAGGCTGATGTATTTTTTTTCCCTTGCAAATTTTTGAGGTGTAATAACGATCACTGCGAAAAATTTGTGATCTGGAGATAAGGGCGAGTGGGAGAAAGGGAGGGAGCGCGCTCCTGGGGTCGGTGCTTTCGCAAAACGTCGTGGAAACCCTCTGAGTCCGATGTGGGGTATTTTGAAGGGGTGTTGTTTGTGGTTTTGTTTTATGTCAACGCCCATTCTGGGCTTCTCCCTGCTATCTTTGCGCTTTGGACATCACATGTGGTTGGGGTCATTTGGATTGATCCCAAGGACGTTTTCAGAGTCCGAGACAAAAAGATGCAGATGTAGCTAGATGGATGGATGGATGGATGGTGATGATGATGTTGTTGTTAATAATAATAATAATTTGGGCGCCTCCGCGCGCCCAAAGCCCGGCTTGCCGGCGGGTCGGCGGCCGCCGGCGGCCGCCGCTCAAGCTCCTGCCTGTCCCTAATGAACGTGAGAGGAAACCCGAGAGGATAACCGAGGAGGCGGGGAGCGCCGGCATCTCCTCCGCCCCGGCGCTCGCCGCTCGCTCTCTTCGGCCCCCTCTCCCCCAGCCAAGAGCAGCTCACCAAGGTTCTCGGCCTCTTCCAGAGGGCCTTCAAATCTCCTTTTTCTTTTTGAGCACCACTTCCCCCCACCCAGGGGGGAGAAATCCCGGGAGTGCCATATCCGCCCCCCCCCCAATGGCTGTTGTGTGTTGTGGTCCTAGACCGAGCGAGCGTGGAAGAGTCGTTTTCCAACGTGACTGCCGGGGACGGTTCCGGGCCCGCCCCTCGCAGCCCTCGGCGCGCACCTGGGGCGGGCAGAAGTGGCGGTGAGTGGCCCCAGCTCCGCCCGAGGCCGCACGGAGCCGTGGACTGGAATCCTTCCGGTGGGAAGGCGGCCGCTCGGTTGTTCTCGGACAGGGGCCGCGGTCCGGCCTGCTTGCGCGTTCGCGCGCTCTGCTCCCAGGCTCGGGGACACCCGAGCGGCGCGGGCCGGGTCGCGCCGGGGCAAGCGGGGCGCTGAGGCCCAGCCTCCAATCTCGGTCGGCCCGGGGGAGAACCAGCAGAAGGTCTCAGCCGGCAGGCACCCAGCCTCCGCAATGAGTCGCGCCTCAAACTCCGAAGAAGTCTTCGTGTTGAAGCGTTCAAGTGACTCTTGAGGCCACAGTCTGGTTTCAGGACACACTTTTTGAAACCCAAGTCCCCGTCAGAATCCCGCCGAGTCGGCTTTTTCCTCCTTTACAGACCGAAATGGGGTGCGGGGACAGAAGGCCGAGCCGCGTTGCCCCTTGGGGCAACGGGGACGGGGAGGTCACTCCTGGAAATTCTGGAAATTCTGGTCACTCCTGGAAATTCTCCCTGCATCCCAGAGCTTCGGGGGTCAGGATTTTTCGTGCTCTCCTCAGGACTTCTTCCCGTCACCAAAGTTATTAGCACAAGAGAGGAGTTGAAGAGGAAACTCCTCCCCCCCAAAGGCAGGTAGATACCCAGACCTCTGCTCTCAGAGCTAACACCAGGGCTTTCTCCTCGCCATAATTAATAGTCAAGGCCAACCCTTTTGGCACGTTTCTTCCTCCCTCCCTCATGAGTGGCAGCGTTGTTTGATTCCCTGAGGCCAGAAACTTTCACTCGAGTTCGCCGGAGGGAGGCCCGCGCCGGCTGTTTTCTGCGCTGCCCGCATATCTCCTTTTTCTTTCTCTCTCCTCTTCCTTTTCGTTGTCTTCCGAGCCGCAGGCAGGTCGCCAGTCCGCGTAGTTTTGTTTCCTTTCCATCATGCAGAAAATTAATCAGCCCGGACGAGAAGCAGAGCTGAGCACGGCGTCCTGTAATTAAGGGACGTGTGCCCTTCGGATTATCTCGTTAGTTTATCAAGAAAACATTTATTATAATTAATTCTCGGACGAGGTAATTATTATTGAGCGAGGACACAGCAACTGGTAGATGGGCTCCTTGGAAGATGGAAAAAAAAAAAAAACAAGGGGGAAGGGAGGAGGGGGGAGGGGAGCGACAGATTGCACGAATTGACCGTTAGATATAAGGCAGCGCGGCCCGGGGCGGGCAAGCGGAGCAGGACCTCGGGCGCCGGGGCTGCGAGGCTGCAGGGCTGCCGGGCAGGGACGCCGGACCAAGTCACTCGCGCCCGGAGGTGTAGGCGCCAAGCGGCTGCGCGGACTCGCCGTGAGACCGCCGCCCGCTCCTTCTAGGTAGGAGTTCTCCAGGGGCCACCTCCTGAGCAGTTGTTTTGAGGCTTGTATTTTTGAAAAGGGATTTCTTTTTCCCCTTCTGGGCTCTGCTTAGAGAGGAAGGGAGAAAGGCTTCCTGGCAGGGCTTTGAAAGTTAGATGGAATTGTCTAAGGCCTCTTCTTTGGAGAGCGCATACCTAGGCTAGCTGTGGCGAACACGTCGTAGTTTTGTTTTGTTCCTTTTTCTTTTAAAGATGTATCCGGTAGTAAATGGAAAACAGTCTATGCCGGGAATTTTGGTCATTTTTCGATGGTAGAGCAAAGGAGCTCCAAGAAGGATCTCTGTCCTGTTGTTTTCTGTTTGTAACTGCTTTTTATGCTGGAATGTGCTACTTTAATGTGTGATGTGTCAGGCATTTCTAATTGGGTGAGAGCTATACATGTAAGAACACTTCCATATTTCTCATGTGCACATCCGATATGATTTCAGTTGTTTCTATAGTAGTTCAGAACTTTCCGACATAGTAAGTTTGCATTAAACGAGAAAGAACTCCAGCTTAGAGGCTATTAAAACCAATACATGACTGTATTTTAAAGCAATATTATTTTCACAGCCTCCAAATAACTATCTTGAAAGGAAAAGATAAAACATCAAGTCTTTGTTGTAGGAGCAACTAAATTAGTTCTACTGGTGAGATAATACAAACTCCGACAAGGGCATTTATAAAATTACATTAAATTAGATCTAAGGGTGGAAAAGCATGATTTTTGTGCTATGAATTTAAATCAGGAAGAAGTTGCAGTAACTGGGTTCCATCTGTGGAGTTTTGTGTCTTGATCTCTTAAGCAATGTAAATATGAAAATCCAGAGTCCTTAAAACTCAGTGGGACCTCTGTAAAAGTAAGAGGGAACTTCTCCTAATCGTGTGTCCGCCATTTTGAAGCAATCTCTCATAGTGTCAAAGTTGCAAAGTAGAGCTCCATGCAGGAGAAGTGCCACCTTTTAGGAAAATAAAAGCCAAAATTGCAAGCAGCCAGTCTATAAACATCAATTTTGGATCCCTTTGCTTGGGGGAGTGAGAAATACTCAACAGAATAAAGTAAATAACTTTTCTTTTTCTTCCTTCCTTTTCCCTCTCTGAGCTCTTTTTCTTATAGGATTTTAGGACTCTTGAAGGGTAGGGAGAAATTCTATTAGTTTCACAACTTTAGGGGTTTGTGTATCTACTTTCTTCAAAACTAGAATGTGCAGAAAGGCGCAGAGGAAACTCTGCTGTAGCTGCTGAGCACCCAAATGCCCGAAAATTTGCCTCCTGCAGGATCAGCAGCCTCTACACATCAAAATCAACATGGAAGCAGCTTGCGCTACAAATGTGCACCCTTTCTACTTGCAAATGTGGGAGCCTGTCATTATCTGATTGGTGGGATTCTAACTTTACTTCAGAATTCCTAGCCCACCCTGTGCCAAACTTGAAGACTTTTTTTTTGCACTGCGTTTAAATATTTGATGGGTGTCGATAAAAAGTTAAATACTTGTTTGTTTAGCTTTAGTTCTTTAGACACATATAATCAAGTTCTCCAAAACCCTAATAAATCTGTTACTTACCTCGAAATCTAATTACCCAGACTACTAATTAGGTGAAAATGATTACTGGAAATGACTTCAAATGTGGAATAATAGTGGTTGAGAAGTTTTCTCAAGTTTGCTGTTTCGCAAGTTGGTATTTTAGATGTTAAGTGCACTGACATTTTAGGTTCGCAGCAGTTGAAAGTGGTAAAAAGCTAAGATAATTAAAATCTGCCTTGGAAAGGCAACAGTCTGGGGAGAGGTAGATGTCTTGAATTGTTTCTTTGTTTCTCACCAATGGCCTTTGTTATCTGCATTATTTATTTAACCAAAGAGTTCTTTGTCTCTGCAAATGGCCCCAATCAAGTTTTGTTTGAGACAATTAGCTAGTGCCAGCCAAGGAGTCCTATGCAAATGTAGGGATAGGAATGCAATGTGTGCATTTGGAGGCGTGGGGTTTTGTTGGGGCGGGGGGGAGCGGGAGGCAGATTGTATTGCTTTCTTCGGGTCTTTTTTTTTTTTTTTTTAAAGTTTTGGCTGGGGGTGGGGAGGACAGGTTTATCTGGTCTCTCTGCATCTCCTCTAGTTCTGAGAAGCTGGGGAGGGGAGCGGGGTAGTGGGGGAGGCTTTGCAAGTCCTTTAAAAGCCTCTGCTGTGCATAGCCCGGGCTCTTCTTAAGTTAGTGGTGGAACGTGGAAGAGCTGCGTCCTCCGAAGCGGTAAACCAGCACCTCTGTTTGTTTGTTTGCTTTGCCTTAGCTCCACCACTCCAAACCCACCCACCAGGACTCTGAATCTGTCCACCCCGGGAGAAGCGAGACCTTCCGGCTGGGTCCCCCGGATTTGGGCCGACTTTGCGCCTCCAAACAACCTTAGCATGATGTCTTATCTTAAGCAACCGCCTTACGCAGTCAATGGGCTGAGTCTGACCACTTCGGGCATGGACTTGCTGCACCCCTCGGTGGGCTACCCGGGTAAGTGAGCCCCGCGGCACTGCTGCCCTGCCCTTCCCCACGCCCGGTCCGCGGGGCTGTGACACTCTTTCCCCCGAGCACCGGGGTTGGCGGTGGCGTCGCCCCCGCCCCAGCTCCAGGCGAGGTCTCCACTGGGTTTTCCTTCCGAGAAGCAGCTCAAAGCCACAGGGCATTTACCGGCCGAGGAGAGGACAGGGGCTGGAGGAAAGGGAGTAGGTGGATCTACAACGTAGGAGTGGGGCGAGAAGGCTACTGCCCTTGCCATTTGGGCGAGGGGACCCTGCCTGTACCTCGAAGTCCAATTCCTCGGAAGTGCCCTCTTGGCGAAGTCGGGTTTCTCATCATAAATTCTCCCCGCCAAGCCTGGGGCTTCCCCTCTGACCTCCAGGCCCTTAGCCTCTAATCCTTAGAGGTGTGATTTACCCCGGGTGTGAGTGCTTTCCTTTCCGATAAGATCTGTTTTTTAAAATCCTCCTAGAACAAGAAGTATGAAATATGCCCCCATTTGAAAGATGGAGGAACAAAGGCCCCTGGAGTCATAAAAAGCCTAGATCTCGGGCAGAATCGAGATTTGCCCCATCAGTTCGAGCTGCCGGTCCTCAGGGATCCTTTGACTTCACAGAGTGGGGTTTTTGTGTTGATGGTTTAGGGGTTGATTTTGGAGGGTTCTTGTTTTCTGTCCTCCATTTTTTTTTTTTTTTTTTTTGGTTAGCTTTCGAAGAGACCCTCTGTCCGGAGCCATCTCCGACGTCTGGCGGAGTGGGGCATTCCCTGGAAGGGGCAGTGTCTGCCGGAGGAGCCGAGGCCGGGAGGGGGTGGGGAGGACACGGGTAGGGTCCGGGTTGAGCTGCTGCGAGGACCAGGGGAGTGCTGAGTGTGGGCGTGGCGGGAGTCGGACACCCGCAGAGACCCCTGTGACTGAGAAGCTGCTCCCGCACCCTAAAGGGCCCTGGGCTTCTTGTCCCGCAGCCACCCCTCGGAAACAGCGGCGGGAGAGGACGACGTTCACCCGGGCGCAGCTAGACGTGCTGGAAGCGTTATTTGCGAAGACCCGATACCCAGATATCTTCATGCGGGAGGAGGTGGCGCTGAAAATCAACTTGCCCGAGTCCAGGGTGCAGGTAGGGCAGATGTAGGTAGACACAGCCATCCTTCCTGACCGTGTCACCCCTCTCCCCAGCACTGTATTTGTTGAGGACCCAGGAGAGTTCCAGGTCTTGGAGAGGACCAAAGGAAGGTTTTAAACTAAACGCTCGGCTCCATCGGAAGCCAGTAAACTTTTCTCTTAGGGCCCCTTGAGTGTCTGATTTCTCCTCGTGCCCCTTTTTGTCCCTCCACCCCCACCCAGTCCTATAACCAAGGTTCTTCCGGTCCAGTTGGCAAGGTAAGACTGGTGATTTAGATGCAGTGATAAAGCACAGTCCTAGAACCCTTGGACCCCTGGTGGACAGAAGCCCAGCCTTGGCAGATTTCAAGGATAGTCACATAATATTTTAGTTCTTCCCTTCCCCTGTTGGAAATCCCCCCTCCCATTCTCATCTACTTTTAGGGATAAAAGAAGCTTAGCTCCTGCATAGTTCCAGTATTTTTACAGATGAAGAAATAGAGTAAATGACTTGCTCAAGGTCACATGTCAGTTTGGTGGTAGAAGAAGAAATTACACAGTAAGAGTGTTTTCTTTGACTTCTTAGGGATGGAACAGAACTTGGTAGATCTGAGCCATTCAGAAGATAAAATATCAACATGGTATCCCAATGATACCTTCCCCCCTCCCCTTACTCCCCCTTAACTTGACCTTAAGCTGGAGAGGAAAGTAAACTCCCAACTCTTCTGGAATGCAAGTCCCATACAGATTTCTCTGGAAAGAATGTTTAGCACCTAAACCACATGTACACCTGGGACTCCCCTTCAGCTAGGACACATCAGCACGAACTGCAGATCAAAAAGAGCCTTTTTCAAAGTCAGAAGAAATTTTAGCACTTGTGAGGCTTGAACTGAAGTCTTAACTGAAAGAAAACAAATGGCTCTGCATGGTTGGAGATTTGTGCTCAGCCTTCACGGCATCATTTTTACCACAGTTAAGACACCCATATGGAGAGCTCATTCAAGAGGACAACTAAGGACTTTTGCCCAGAAAATGCCAGTAGCTTCCCTGACAAGCCCCCCCTCACACACCAAACACAGCACCTTCATTGCAGAACATGAAGAAGGCTGGTAAAGAGAATTTTCAAAGTCACACACAGAGGCAGAGTTGACAAGCCAATGAACATAATACAGTAAACAATCTGTGTGTCAAGTGGCACTACCCTGAAAGCTCAGACTTGAGCCTAGGAGAGAAGTCTGTCTTTGAGCTCAAAGCAGAGTATATACGAGTCACTCCACTTACCATAAAGAAGGTTTTGGCAAATAGTAGCTTTCAGACCTTCTTCCTCAACAGGATCATTTCTCCTGGGGGCTTTCTTCTGTGAGTCTTTCTAGAAGAGACAAAAAGTAGAGTGATGGAACCAACCTACATATTAGTAGTTGCTACCTGGAAGATGGACTGTAAACTGTTTGAATTTAGGCTGTTCTTGCTGGCATATAACAACAGATCGTTTTCCCTCATTTCTCGTATGTTCCCATCCAAAAGACATAGAATAGATATGTTCTATTCCATTGTGAGAGTGTTCCAAAATGCAGCTGGGTCTTATGTGTATGTGTGTATTTGGGGTGAAATGAGAGATAGGAAAGTGAGGGGGAGAATTTTTAGTCATGATTTGGGCGATTATCTTAAATTTTACTGTTCTGAGCTGGGAGTAAAGCAGGGTCAAAAGCTTTTAGATAGAGCCTCCCCAACTTTCTTATAATTCCAGGAACATATATGAGAGTTTCACTGGCAGGAGAGATTGTCTGCTTAGCTCATCTGTCCATCTAGGACAGATTTATAATCTGGGAGCCACTCTTTTCCTTAAGGAGTCACTGAAACCATGTTAAAGAAGTTTCTTTCCCTTTCAAGGTGTGGTTTAAGAATCGAAGAGCTAAGTGCCGCCAACAGCAGCAGCAACAGCAGAATGGAGGTCAAAACAAAGTGAGACCTGCCAAAAAGAAGACGTCTCCTGCTCGGGAAGTGAGTTCAGAGAGTGGAACAAGTGGCCAATTCACTCCCCCCTCTAGCACCTCAGTCCCAGCCATTTCCAGCAGCAGTGCTCCTGTGTCTATCTGGAGCCCAGCTTCCATCTCCCCACTGTCAGATCCCTTGTCCACCTCCTCTTCCTGCATGCAGAGGTCCTATCCCATGACCTATACTCAGGCTTCAGGTTATAGTCAAGGATATGCTGGCTCAACTTCCTACTTTGGGGGCATGGACTGTGGATCTTATTTGACCCCTATGCATCACCAGCTTCCTGGACCAGGGACCACACTCAGTCCCATGGGTACCAATGCAGTCACCAGCCATCTCAATCAGTCCCCAGCTTCTCTTTCCACCCAGGGATATGGAGCTTCAAGCTTGGGTTTTAACTCGACCACTGATTGCTTGGATTATAAGGACCAAACTGCCTCCTGGAAGCTTAACTTCAATGCTGACTGCTTGGATTATAAAGATCAGACATCTTCGTGGAAATTCCAGGTTTTGTGAGGACCTGCAGAACCTCTTTTTGTGGGTGATTTTTAAATATACTGAGCTGGACATTCCAGTTTTAGCCAGGCATTGGTTAAAAGAGTTAGATGGTATGATGCTCAGACTCATCTTCTGATCAATGTCCCGAGAGGCATAGAAGGAGAAATGAAAGGCCTTAGAGGGGCCTGCCAACCAGCTACCTGAAATGGACAAACCATCTGATACTTAAGATCCTATCATAGTTTTAGATCATTGGTTTTACTGATTTGCAAAGTGATCGAAAGCATTCTAGCCACGTGCAACCAAATACCACCAAAAATAAACAAACAAAACTAAATTGTGAGGGAAAGGAGGGAAGGACATAGCCTTCTTAAGCAGAGGTGTTCCAGTGTCCAGTAGCCAATTCTTGGTTGAATCTTAGGAATGGACAGTGTCTCGAGCTCACTCACGTTTCATGACCAACTGGTAGTTGGCACTGAAAAACTTTTCAGGGCTGTGTGAATTGTGCGACTGATTGTCCTAGATGCACTACTTTATTTAAAAAATAATGTTCATAAGGAGTCAATATGTAGTTTAAGAGACAATCAGTGTGTGTCTTATATAAATGGTACATCTGTGGTTTTTAATCTGTGCTAGACTTCAAAACTGTGATCTCCTGTTATTGTATGCAAACTTGAACTCCACCTCTGCAGGGGTTCTTCTGTGATTAAATAGGTTATAATTATAAGTAAATTCAGAGCAACTGAGTACTTATCTAAAAAGATTACCTTTGGCTGGAGGTGAGCTGCACTGAAACTTTACAACAAAATGTCTCTGGACAAGGAGAGTGAGAGAAGAGAAACAAAAGGACACTAACTCATCTGTAATTTGCTGTTGGTAAGCCTAGCAGTAAAGAGACATTGGTCAATTGCTCTGACCCTGATGAATTTATAAACTGAGATCATCGTTGTTTATGCTTGCAGATGTTAACTGGAAAAGTTATATACGCAGAAACCTTTCTTCCTGGATTTGGCAAATATGTATAATTATATTAAAATGGTTCTAGCACAGCATTGGGTCCAGTTTAATTTTATACCACCATTTATGAACGAGAAGCCCACATTCAGCCACTCCTTCCCAAAACGTGTTTTTCTTCGGTCAGAGAGGGAATTAGCAAACTTTATTTTTAAAAAATGTTGAGGGGGGCCTCATCTATGAATGAACAAGATATGAATGACTGGTATGTCAACTTTTTGTGACTTTCATTAGTACTGCTCCGAAATTGAGTATAGAGAGCCTAATAATCAAAAGCTCTCCTTGCTTTTCCCTCCCTACCAGATAACCCTAACAATTTCTTAGGCACTTTACTAGCATGTCTTAACACAGATCAATTTTTTAAGCGAGAAGGGGCGAACTGTAGTACCTCAGAGAAAATGTGAATGACAAGAATTCCTTGTTTCTATTCTCTTATTTGATTAAGGGTTTTTTTTTTAAACTTCCAAAAATATATGAGGTAAACATGAGAGGGAATGTAATCAGAATCTGAAAGCAATTCAGGCAGAAATGATTTCTGAACAAAAGAGTTTCAGAAAAGTTTTAAAACCTATAATTTCAGTAGTTGAACATAAGGCACCCTGGTCAGGTTTTTTTTGTTGTTTTTTTGTTTTTTTTAGAAAGTGCTGAGGGGAAAAAAAAAATAGGTCTCTTCTCAGTTGTACCTGCATTTTGTAAACCAATCACCAGAAAAGACAAAATGGGCCAATGATTATGGTGCTTCTCAGGTAAAAGCAATATTTAATTTCATTTTAAACTCCTTATGCTCTTAAGTCTGACCAAAATTAAGCGATTCTTGATTGTAACTTTTGAAATGAATGTTAGCGGTTGCAACCATTTTGTCTTCTGGCTGATTTCCCCCTCCCTGGCTGCTGCACAGGCTGTCTTGAGCCCTACATGAGATCTTGTCTAATAATTGTTTTTGTTTTGCTGCTAAAGGAAATGAGGAAATGGAATAGTTTACTGTCAACAACTGAGGCACAACTTGATGGCAAGATTTTCTAGTACCTACTGATAATATTCACCCTACCGTAGTTTACAACTGGAATGAGATTGGGGCTGGGGGTGGAGGGTTTAGAGAGAGTTAGAGAAGGAACGTACATGAATCTTTGCTTTATAGCTGTCCAGATATTGGGTCTCATGCAAGGAAAACAGATTCTCAATAATTTCTCACACGGCCTTCAGTTTTCAGGATGCCCCACAAAGGAACAGGAAAGATTACCCTCTCTGTAAAAACAATAACAACAACCACAAACAGCGGACTACTCAGCAAATCGCGCGGTTAGGTTTCTCTCCCCGTACTTTAAAAAAGGAGGACGTCAGAAAAAGGCGCCAAGCCCCCTCTGAAACTAATTTTTCCACCCCCTTTGCACAACTTCGTTTAACAGACCACGGAGTTGAATCCCTTTGAATTGACGGCGAAGTAGAAATGAATTCCCCCTGACCGCAGGCAACGGAGGGAGGGCAAGGGAGGCGGGGAGCTAGCGCGGGCTCCCACGTCCAGAGAGTTCCGGTCACCGCGCCCTGCCAAGACCCGGCTTTATGAAGTTTAGTCCAATAATCGTCATTACTTGGTACTGAAATGACGCCACCCTCCAAAGGCGTCGGGGAGCGATTTCAACTGCTTGCTGGCGATCAACAAAGACTCGAATGTTGATGTAACCTTCGTTTTGAGGGGTGCAGGTGAGGGTGGGGTAGTTTGCTTTACAGAGCTCTGTTGTCCCAAACCTTTATCTTTCCCACAAAGATTCTGGGCCCTTTGTATTTCACCTCGGGAGTGTTTCGTCCCTTCACAGATAAGAGAAATCCAATCAAGTCAATTAAGTTCCGGCTTTCGAAACCTCGGAGTTTGAGATCATGGTCAGTTTCCTCAACTCCTCTCCCACTCGCTTCCCTCTAATCTCACCCTTCCTGCGGCTTTCCACTCCCTCAGCCCCGGAGGCCCCGGGCGGCACTGCGAGGACGTGGTGCTCGGGAACAGCCTGTGCTCCCCGCCGAATCCACGGCGGGCTTTCAGAGCTGTGTTTTCTAAATCTCGACTGCCCGATCGGAGCTAGCCGGGAACGGCACTCCCATCTCTGCCCCGGGGGGCCCGAGGCCCAAGTGGCTCTCTAGCTGGCGCCGCCTTCTGGGCTCCACTCGGCCCTGAGGGCCGGGAAGGGGCGGCCTTGAGGCGCTCGTCCGCCAGCTTCCCCTCTCTCTGGTCCGGCTCCGGCTCTGGTCGGAACCTCGGCTGAGCCGCAGCCCCCATCACGGCCCGGTCCTCAGTCTCCCTCGCGGGCTCCGGGCGCTGTGGGCCCCGGCGAGGCCCGCGCGCCGCCAGCCCAGGGAGGAGCACGGCCTCCTCGAGCCCTGAAGTCAGGCTTCGGCGTCAGCCGTGGTCCTGGGCACCCGTGGCCGGGTGACTTCACGGCCTGGCCGAGTTCGGGGGCCGGGCTGGCTCCAGGTGCGCGTGCGTGGCCCGGCCAGGAGGCGAACGCCCTGAGCTGGAGGGAAGGGAAGCCGAGACCGAAGGAGAGGATGGCGACGTGGCCCTGCCGGGCCCGGGAGAGGGGGCCAGGGGAGAGATGCGGGCCCGACGGGGCCCGCGGCCTCTTGCCTTCCTCTCTCCCCGGGAGGAAGCGCCGCAGACGGCTGGGTGTCCTACTGGCGGTAAAGGGCGAGGCCGCCGCCGCCGCCACAGCGGGAACTCCCGCCGCGCCTTTGGCCTCCGGTGTCCGGCGAAGACGTGGCGCCGACGAGGGGGTCCAGCTGGGCCTGCCTTGGGCCCCAGGAATCCTCCAGGGAAGTCTGGGGCTTCTGCTAGTGGGGCTGGGGGAGTTGTGCTCGGTGTTCTGCCCTCCCTGGGGCTCCTGGGCTCTGAGCTGAGCCTTTCGGGGGGGAGCCTGCGGGACTCTGTTTCCCTTGGCTCATCCCTTTTCTCCGACGCCTCTAGATTTCGTCTTTAAACTGGATGCCCTGACTTTTCCTTTGCAGAACCGGCGCAGCACTCAACCGCCCTGAAGGCCAGAGGCCAGTTCTGGAAGGGGAAAGCCGTGCCTTTGGCGTCCCGGACAGCGCCGGGCGGCCCGTTCCGGTTACCTGCAGGGCAGGGCCGCAGTCCTGCGCCCGCCTCCACTTAACCAGAGGGCGCTAGGGCGGCCAGTCCCGGCGCGCTCACCACATGTTTGAACCCGCGTCTAACACCCGCTGAAAACCTCGCTGTTGTTACCCGGACAAAGCTGTAACCCAAAACCAGGAGTGCCAGTGTGAGGTGGTGGTTTATTGATACACAGACGTGTTTTAATCATACAAAAGAGAAACACAAAGGAGTCGGGCAGGAGACAGGCGCATCCCACACAAACGGAAGCTGACGTCTTAGAAAACGACCAAAATGCGAAGATGCAGGGTCGGGTTCTGCCATGACCTCTGCCTTCTTCAAGCCTTCCTTCAAAACCTTATCTCTTTCCCTTTCGTACCACAAAAGGGTTCACGCCCCATTTACGCATCTGCATGCCCAGATCTGCGACCAGTGTCTTGAACACTTCTTTTCCTCTTCTCAACGGCCAGAACCCTGTAAGCGCAGCGTGCCCTGATAAAACCTGATCCCCCAGTCGCTCCATTTCTGCCCTTGGGTTAGCATGATACAAAAAACGGGGAGCCCCTGGCACTTTCCCCTGGGATGGAGAGAGCAAAACCCCAAACAAAACCCACCCCGATGTTTTTCCGTATTAGGCTCTGAAACTGCACAGATTATGGGATTTGTCTCGGACAGAATTAACATTACATGTGAACGGTAGTGCTTCGGTATATTGAGACACATTGTATACGATTGCTTGGAGCATCTCTTCTAAACTGCCTGTTAATAGCAACATGAGACCTTAAAATAATAAGTGGTTTTTCGGTTTTAACCTGATTAAAACGAAATTTAGACTCTGTAAAGGGCAGTTTTTCTGGTGGAAGCAGTTCGAAGGAAAGGGAACCCATCACGGGGGCTGGAGGAAGCTTTTGTATGGAGAAATGGCTGGAGAGGAGAAGTAAGCAGGCATGCGTTTGAAAGGCCTTCTACTATGCAGCAGTCCCCACAAGCATGGGAGGTGCCCCCAGCTCTAAAGAGAATTAGCCAGACTTCCTCTCTTGCAAGCAGTGTGTTTTATATTTAAAAACCAACCTGCTGTCGACTGTAAAAAACAATAAGCAAATTCAAATAAAGGAGCCCTACCAAGTCCAACCCATTTGGTCAAAGATAACTGCAGGTACCAGAGAGGTCAGGCTATCACTAGGGGGAGGGTCGGCTTCGAATTTTGTTTTTCTCCTAAAGGGAAAGTCGAACAGCGTGAGGTCTGTGACTCACTTTTATTCCTTAATCTTCCCCATCCTTTACCTTCAATTATCAGAGGAAGGAAACATGGTATTGGGGGGCTGGGGGGGGGGAACACAACAACAAAGGGGGAAAAAAAAAAGAATCCCGTAGCAAATATAATGGTAAGTGGCCAAAGTTTGAATTGACTTCTGTTTCAGCACCACAGGGGGGAAAAAAAAGCTATCCAAGAATCAGATGGAATCCTGTCACCCTCTCCAGTGTCCTAGACATAGTTTGCCTACTTCGGAGTGGGAAAATGACCTTTTTGGATGAAAGGCTGCTTAGTCTACTTGACATCACTAGAAGACACTTCCAGCAGAGGACTTTAAAAATAAGATGACAGATTTTAGCAGCTATACTAGTGCCTTTTTCTTTTTTCCCCTTGAACTGCCCATGATGGGACCACCAAATCCCAAATGGTATATCCTGCACCCTGCAGGTCTGCTCACCCTCCAACCCAGGTTCCCGCGGTAAAGGCCATAAAACTCCCGTAGAGACAGCTTTTGGGTGGACTGAAGCCTCTCCTTAGGCCCTGCCTCCAATTGCCCAACTGGAATCTCCAGAGGCCTTAGGCTACACTGAAACCTAAAAATCACTTATAGCAGCCTCCAGTTGTGTTAAAATCTGTTCCTAGAACCAACAGTCACATTTTAGGCTCCTGGGCCATTAATAAAAATCGCCTTAACATTCAAATGGCTCTAAAATGCGTTGATAGCGGATTACTGGGGCCTAATGGACGTCGTGTGTGATAACATGGCCCCTGAGCAGCGACGTTCTGGAGTGGGTGTCCGACCACAGCTACCTGATTATCAGCTTACAGTCAAACCTCTTTTTAGCTGCGATGCTCTTAAGAGGCGTTCTTCCGGACAGCAGAGCGGGAGTCTTCTGTGTTCTTCATTTAACCGTATTTAACTATCGCGTACTGTTCTGGAAAGGGGAGGGGAAAACTTGCCTATAGGCGTAAGGTCACCCCCAGACGTAAGAGGGGCGGGTCGCCGGTCACTGCCCCTCCCCTCCCCTCTTTTAATGGAGCGGTGCCCGAAAGGCGGTGGCTAGGGCACATCTAGGCCCCTGCCTGGGGTGTCGGTTTCCCCTAAGTCTGGGGCTTCCCCGCGGTACTCCCGAGCCTCTCGGCCTCTGGCCGCCTCGGAGCGAAGCCTGTGAAGAGGCTGCTTGGCTTGCCCCGACAAGACCTGCCACGTCCGGAACACTCGTGGAGCTCTCCCGCTGCCCGCGAGTAAGCCTTCTGGACAGGGTGCGCGCAGTCGTCGACGCTAAGGACGCCCTGGCAGCGGCCGCGGCGCAAGGGAGGGAGTGGGTTCCCGGCTTTCAACGAAAAATGTGGCAAGTGCACCGTGTTCCCATTCTCCACCCCCACCTTTCACCCAGCGAACTAAGCGGAAGACTCCGAACGCTGGGCCTTCGGAGGCTGCAAAGTACACCCGGGCATCGCCCCAGGGGCCTCCCCTGCCAGCGCGGCGTCCCGGGCTAACGTCATTTGTCGAGTCCGGAGAGAGTAACAGGCGAGGCCGGGAGTTACTGGAGTGGCTGAGAGGCAGCTTACGCACCAGCTGCGTGGGACATTGAGATCAGACCCCCCCACCCCCAACCCATTCAGCGCACGGGCACCAGCCCCGGAAGTGGGCCTCGAACCCACAGCGCCCCGACCCATGCTCCAGGCCGCACATGGCGCCGCCGGTTCCCCTGCGGAGCGGTAGACTGTGGGTGGCGCCCACCCGGCAGAGGCGAGGCTGGGTCCATAGGGCACTGTGCCTCCTCGCGGAAGCGGGGGCACCCGGGAGCCCGCGATCCGCGTGCTCTTCCTTCTCCAATCGCACCCATGGTCTTTACGAGGATCTGATGGGGGTGTGAGTGAAAGGACGCCGCGAGGCAATGATTACCCTCGGTCAAGGGCGACGTGGGCGCTCTTCTCACCGCATGCCCGGACCGCAGCCCCACGCTGGGCGGGCTCCAAAGTCCAGACTTCCTCCCTCAAGCTTCTTGTGGTGAAAGACGCGGGAACTGAAACAGGCTTGTTCTTAGAGCTTGCGACCTGGCATAACCCCTGCCTACCGCGCCAGGCCTGGGCTAAGACCCCGGAACCAAGTGTGCCGGTCCCGCGAGGAATAGCCGGCACCGTCCCAGTGTCCTTGCGGAAGTGCACCCACCCGGGCCCGAGGGCTTGGGCGGCCGGCTGGCAGCGGCTTCCGGTTCCAACTCGAGGCCTTGCCAGCTGGCGTGTGGAGCGGCGAGATTACTTCGTGCCAGGGTACGTTTTTGAGTACTGGCTGACGAAGTCGTCTAAACTGAATTTTGAGATAGTTTTGAACACTAAGGATGCACATGTAAAGCTTTCCCCTGAGTCCTTCTTGGCCACTAATCTAAACAAATTTGATAATTTCTGAGTTGTGTTTGGGAATTTCAGCCATACTTTCAGTGGTAAGGATTTTTTTTTTTAATGGGAGGCAGATATTTTGGACAATTATATATATTTATATGTGTAATATAGAAATTACACATATATACATGTGTACATTATATATATGTGTACATATATATTAGACATATATGTCTAAAGTGAAATTAGGTAATTTTGGAAAGAAGAATCACATTAATTTTTAAATTTTAAATTGATCCAAGTCTCTAACTGAAATTTATTTTTCAGTAGCTCTTGCTGATTAAGTTGACTCTATTTTTAATTTTCGTCTGAGTTGACCACTTGAAGCTCTAGAAGGCTAACAAAACCTCAGTCTATTTGTTAATTATCTTTTACCAAAATCATAAGGGATATGTTTGGTCTTAAAATTGATCATACTCTAAGGCCCTCTAATTTTGAGGTGGAGGAGAAGTGGTACAAACATGTATTCACCATTTTCAAGGACAAATAATTGGGTTGATTAAACCAATAATATATATTTTTAAAATTTTATTTATTTGTTTTGGCTGCATTGGATCCTCTTTGCTGCCCACGGGCTTTCTATAGTTGCAGAAGCAGGGGCTTCTCACTGCCGTGGCTTCTCTTGTTGTGGAGCACGGGCTCTAGGCACGCCGGCTCAGTAGTTGTGGCTCACGGGCTTAGTTGCTCCGCGGTATGTGGGATCTTCCCGGATCAGGGCTTGAACCCTTGTCCCCTGCATTGACAGACGGATTCTTAACCACTGCGCCACCAGGGAAGCCCTACACCAATAATCTTGATTTCTGCCCATTTTAAGAGGGCATATTGCTTTCTTTCCTTTTTCTCTTTTCTTCATATGTATTGATAAGGATGTGGAGTATGTACTCTTACTAGAAATTGCTTGAGCTGATACCTTTTTCAGGAATTCTTAACCTGTGATTCAAGTATCCTTTTGGGAATGGTTGATTTTAGAGGATGGGTAAATTGACTCAATTGTATGAAAATTTCTTTGGTTTGTATGTTAAGTGTATTTTTTCTGGGCAGAATATCCATAGCTTTTACCAGATTCACAAAAGGGTTTGTAACTACCCCAAATTATGAACCGTTGGTTTTTATGATGCATAGGTTGTGAATGAAGGGTGAACTTGGAGATGGAAACTTTTGTAATTCCTGGTAACAATTGGACAAGATGGCAGCCCTGTAAAATTTAAATCTACCCTTAACTTTTAGCAACCTTTAATTTTCTTTAAACAAAATAATCTTAAAAGTCCCTTTTATTTCTAAATTCTACCTAGTTATTTCTAAATTCTACCTAAATTTGAATTATTGTCCATGAGTCTGTTTATGTATGACACATTAAATTAATGAATGAAGTAGACAAGATTTATTCTAATGGTATTTTGCATGAAATGTCAAGTAGAAAATTTAAGCAAATATTTTAATGATTCAGATCCAAAAGGCTTTTTAATCAAAACAAAACAATCAACAATAACAACAATAATAAAAAGATATTCTCCAACCCTAATTAAATATTTCAGAAAATTTAATGTGAATTGGTTCTCTCTCTTTCTGTCTCCGCACATACATAAATGTGTGTGCACATACCAACCATGCGTAGGTTTCCCAATTTTTCTGTTGAAAAGTTTTTCCTTTTAAAGCTTGATGACTGTCAAAGGTGGATGAAACAATAGATAAGGGAGGTGGGACCTTCTGACTGAGTGAGAAGGAGGGCAAGACTATGTCATCCAGGAGAGGAATTCAAGATCAGGTGGTATAATCTGTAGGGGACCTGGGATAGAATTTAAATTAAATACTTAGAGGAGTTTCGTCTTGAATAGCAGATTTTGCCCACTTCCCCCACTTAGAACTCCCCAGCTTACTTCCAACCTTGTCTGAGAGGATATCTTCCATTAACGCAAGAAGAGGTATAATCTGTGGTTTATTTAGCATTTGATCTTTGCACAGAGGCTTCCATTTAGAGTAACCATTGCAGCTAAGATTTGGATCTGGTCCCTCAAATAGCCTGAACCAGGCGACCTCAGGCAAGTAGACACAAGATACTAGCAATTTATTTCATATCAGCTCCCAAGCCATCACCAGATGATAACAACCCTTGGACACCGTTAATCTCTGCTTGACTCATACTGGTGACTGCAGGGTGAAAGGCAGGGCATTATCTCTGAGCAATTCGTGTGGCCTTCCACAGATTGCCAGTTGGGCCAATACAACTGAAGCCTCTTCTCCAGTGGTTACTTTAAAAAATTCATATCCAAAGTCTTTGGTCTTTGTTGGACTGGAAGGTAGGAGGGCTTTGTCAACGAAAATGCCTGAGGGCCAAGATGTAGGAGCTTAGAATCCAACAAAAATTAGAAAGGTTGAAAAGGTAACCTTGTGTGTTCCCTGCTCAATAAACTTTGAACAACATCACTGTAACTATGACTAGAAAAAGCCTCTGGAAATGAATGTTTTTGCCAAACAGTAAAGGGAAAATTCACCTTAAATAAAAGGCAAAGTCCTATTTAGAATTGGTTTTATTGTTTTGAAAATGGCTTTTATTTTGCCATCTCTAAGGTCAGTACAGATCACCATATACTCATTTGGTGTAAAGTTCAGGGCTAGAAGGGATGGCAGAAGTGGTGGGCAGTGGAGAATAAAGGAAAGGGGTGTACTGAAAAACGAAGCTGGCCTATGTGTCGGTGCCCAGAGAGGGGTGGCCAAGTGACCTGCAGGGAAACTACTACTATTCACATTTTCAAATATGTAGAGGGAAGAGTTTTAGTCTCATGTCCCAGCATACTCAGTTCTAGCCTGAAGTCATAGAAACCTGCCATTACTACTCGGTGGAATTATTCTGCCCCTGCTACTCCAATATACTAGTTGTAATGATTCAGTTTGATTTTGCTAGATGGCTCTAGAGAGAATCGACAGATTTTTTTAAAAATGGAGAGGTTTTAAAAATACTGCAGCTATTTTAATATATTTTTTAACGTCCATGTGTTGGAAGTGGATCATTGATGGTAAAACCAAATTGTTTTAGGTATTTTTAGCAAAAAGTTCCTTTGGACAGGATCAAAGATCAGCTTCACTTACACAGAACTTCAGTTGTCAGCAGTGTCACAGAACCATGTCACTATGTTTCTCCATAACTTCATTCCTAGTCTATTTGTTTGCTGCCCTAGCTTTTTAATTAACTGGTATTTACAAACCCTGTTCCATCGTTTAGTATCTTCTCCCCAAAATGATACACTAAATAAACCTAAGCTATAATTACTAATCATAGGATGGGTGCATTGTAAAGGAACACCCCTTATGACAAAAAGTCACTGATGGGTAAAGTGGTGCGTTTTGTAACATTGGGCAGTTGCCTAAGTGACTGTGGGGAAGTAAGACATGGGGTAAACAATGAAGGCATTTTACCGCTTAAGACTGGCCTTGGCTCTAGTGTTTTGATGATATAATGTTCAGAAAGCATACAGAGAGTCACAACATTTTCCCGGTCAGCCAAGAGGCAAACACACATGTTTAGAGTATTTGTAAGGGCTTACAATTTCAGGACTGTCTTTCTTTAGTATCTCTCTGCTTCATGAGAGGGTCTGGATAGAGTCCAGAACCTTAAAGGGGAAGAGTCTAGGCTTTTGTTTCCTTGGTTAGAGCTGCCACTTCTTCAAGATGATGATGGTGAAGACGGGATCAGTCCCCCATATTGAAATGATTTGCATATGTCTTAAATCAAACAGAGCATTGGACTAGGTGATTTACTCAGCCTTTCAAAGATCTATCCAAGCTGGCAAATTTACTGCTTTCCAGAGGTCAGTTTTTATTGTAGGTCTTGAACTTTTACATTTGTGTCCTTCATTGATAACTTGAGTGGATTTGGTGTCAAGGGACATCAGTAGCTTCCCTTGTGCACGTGCAGCTTCTGCTCATCCTGCTTATCTTTGCTGAATATTTTGAACTTCTCCTGAGCTTTGGTTAATTTTACCCCAACTTCATATACAAATTGTGTTGTGGTTTTTTGTCTATATTTCTAGCTCTCCTGACATTGTAGAAACCCTCACACAACATTATTTAATAAGGAGATGTAACTTCCAGGTGCCTTAGAAAATGTAAGTCAGTATATGTTTTTCATTTTTTGAGAAATTAGCCCCAGTTTCACTAGGGGTGTAGTTAAGGATAGTAGTGAAGCATTCAGGCTTTAGAGTTGGATTGTTTGGGTTTGAATCCAAGCTCCTCTATAATAATATTTGTAGATATTTGTCCTTATGAAGATTACTTAACCCCTCTGTGCCTTAGTGTCCTCATCTGTAAAACAGGAAAAATAATAGTTTCTATTCTCCCAATTGTTGTGGGTATTAAAGCACTTGGCTTAATAAATGCTCAGTCCATGTTCTCTGTTATTATCACCATTATTGTCATCATCATTGTAGTCAACCACTGGCCAGCAAAACTGAGTCAGAGTCAGAAGCCATGATGAACTAATGTTGACTGTGCACATTCTACTAAAAGGACAGGAACACAGATGTAATAGGAAGAATGCAAGAAGAGTGATTATATAATATTGTATAATATATATCAAAGTATATGTGTTACGTAACTGTATGGTTAAATTTGTTTTGTATTGTGTTTGTCTTTGTCACGAAGAGTCTGTATTTTTTTTGTTCAACATTGGTAGAAACCATATGGATTTTGAAATCTGCAAATATATTTGGAAAGAAGGAAGTAAGAGCAAAGACAGATTTTATAAGGGGGTTAAGGTGTAACAAGACAAACCACTCTATTTATTTATTTATTTGGCTGAGCAGTATGTGGGATCTTAGTTCCCCTACCAGGGATCGAACCCATGCCCCCTGCAGTGGAAGCACAGAGTCCTAACCACTGGGATGCCAGGGAGTTTCCCAGCCCTACTATCTTTATTTTTTTTTATTTTGTTTCCTACTATCTTTAAATCATACCTCTAGTCCTCTCCATGTTAAGAGTTAAAATATTTATCCATCACTGCAAGTAGTTTTTTCCCAGCTCCAAGCACTCTGAACACCAACCTGCTCTCACTTTAGTTAAGAATGATACTGGCATCTTTATTCCCACATAATGTGGGTTAGTTCATTCTGTGGACAATGTTTATTCCCCCCACCCCATCTCTAAAAACACTGTCAAAACATGGTTTTAATTTCCTTTTAAATGTGGCTCAAACAGGGCTGCCATTGCATTTCACATTTTCTCCCTTATACACTGGCATTTAACAAGAAGAGTGAGGTAAAGTAATCTAGTAATAAAGTAATAAAGACCTTGTAAATGGGCTCTTGGTTTAAAAAAAGAAGTAAGAGAATAATTGGGAATAAAAAAGGCTTTATGCAAATCAACTAGTATGGATGATGGCAGAAGAAGAAGAGAACAGGGTAATGAATTTGTTCAAATGAATTTACTGAAGATGGCAATTCAGCTCTCTAAGGAATTACAGGGAAAACAAATAAGTGGCTAGAGGGACTGATGTCTCAAGAAAGCCTGAATAGGCAAAATGGACTATGTTTGCAAAGAGTGAAGTTTTAGTCATCAGCTTCCACAGTGCTTCAGCACACACTGTGCAAGCAATTTGTTTAAGGTTGCAAAATCAAAACGTGTCTCTGAGCGCACGGACAAGGAGGCAAGACCTTTGCGATGTCTGCAGTGGAGCAAGGACCTGACAACTACCTGCCAGTGCCTGAAAAGGCATCACCCATCAGGCAGGCAGAAGAATTGTCCAGGACTAATTTGGAGTAAAGTGATGGAAACAAGAAATATGTCAGTGATGACCTCTCACTAGCTATGGAAAAGTTCTTCCAGGGGAGTGGCACAATCTCCAGTTCGGAACATTTAAAGCTAGAGAAGGAAGAACTCTTGGACTTAAGTCTCAGGAACTGTCCAGCATTAGTGGAGGGCTGGAATTGCTGCTAAATGACCTGTTAGGTGTGAGTTTCCATCTACGATGTATCTAACTGTATGCTTATTGAATACCAAATGTAGTTTTCAGTTCTTTTTTTTTTGGCCACACCATGTAGTATGTGGGATCTTAGTTCCCTGACAAGGGGTCGAACCCTTGCCCCCTGCAGTGGATGCACAGAATCTTAACCACTGAACTGCCAGGAAAGTCCCTTTTTTTTTTTTTTCAGTTCTTTTGACAGTTCTGACACTAATATTGTTACTGCCAAAGAGATTTCTGTAGGTTAATATAGATTTGCATTTGTTCCACAAGGAAATGTAATTATTTAATGAGTCAGTATTTGCCTTGAAGGCACTTCAGCTATGACCTCCTCAGGAATTTCAAAGAATAACCAAGCTCATTGCAGCTTCTCATGCCTGCTGTAAATTGCTCCAAACAGCAGACACTAACCGCATTACTAACGAATTACATGAATAATAAAATCATAATGTTTTTCTGATTTTAGAGAGATTAAAATGGATGTTAGAATGGCTATAGGAAAGAATTCTCAAGTGTCAAACTTTTGTAAAATTAAGTTTCCACTTAAACTTTCATTAGAATTTAGGAAAACTAGGACCATTATAAAGATGTATCTGTTCATTCAGTGAATATTTGAGGGTTTTCTCTGTACCAGGCATTCTCCTGGGTTTGGGACACACAAGGTTTCACCTCCTGTGGAGCTCACATTCGTGTTTATGGGAGAACACACTGATGGGTGGTCATTACAGGAGACAGAAACTTCGGAGTCAAAAGGGAAACACCGCTGGGTTTAAAGATGTGTGGAAGTGTAATTGGCATTAGAAGCTTAATGTTTGTCAGCACTTTCATGAATGAAGACAATGAACGGAAGTACAGTGTGTGATGCTCCATTCTCAAGTCCCTCTGGGTGATCTGGGCATGTGGAGGGCGGTTGGAGCACTTAAGGTGCTTCTCAGAACATACATGGGTCCCAGGGTCCATAGCTGCTGAAGCTCCATGTGATATCCTGTGTCCTGGCCTTGTTGTGTGACAGTTGCTGCTAACAAGCTTGGCTTTGGCTTGACCATCTTTGAAACTACCCCCTCCCTCACCCCTTCCAATTGCCTCAATCAAACCAACTCCTTAGAAAAACAGTGCTGTTAAAGAAATGGCCACAGTGTCACCAGAATAGGCAAAGGGAATTACTTAGTGTTTTCTATAGACATACTGATTGTAAATTTTAAAAAGGCCTTTTTGGAAAAGACAGTCCATTAAGAGACCACTTAATGTTTAATTACATGCGGTTGGAAACTCCACAGAATAGCAGCCAGCCAAACAGGGCATCAAAATCTAAGACATGGTGGCTGGTGCGGAGTTTCCTTTTGAGTTCCAGGTACAAAAATTCAAATCCAGAGTGGTGTATTCTCACACTCTGGCGCTACCATAATACTTAATTATTACTGTCTCCGTGGTGTAATATGATCTTGGAAAATGTCACACAAGAATTCCACCAAATTGTTTGTTTTATTACTTTTCCTCCCCCTCCCTGGTTTCCGTTTCTTGGCTCTGTTCTTTTCTGTAGTTGCCTTTATCTCTCTCTCTCCTCCTTCCAAATGGCATTGTGAGGTTGAGTTCACCAGGTGTGCAAACTTCCTCCCGCATCTGACACTTCTTTGGCAGAAAGCGCAGGTAGCACAGCAGGTATTGTCAGGGTCAAGTTAAAAAATAACAAAACCTGCCAATGCAGATTTCCTTCTCGTGGTGCCTGGCATCAATGGGCTCTCAAAAAGACTGCTGTGGCTTTAATATTTACCTTTTACAACTGGCATGAACTTGGCAGTCCATCCACAGCTCACCTCCTTTCTCCTCTTCTGTCTTTGTCAGGACCAGAGGATAGCTGATGTTTCCCCTGGTCTCAAGGCAGGGAGGGTAGGGACAGGAGCAGAACGGTGAACAGCATTACTCTATTTAGAAAAAGTTAATTGGGGCTTCCCTGGTGGCGCAGTGGTTGAGAGTCTGCCTGCCAATGCAGGAACCTGGGTTCGGACCCTGGTCTGGGAAGATCCCAGATGCCGTGGAGCAACTAAGTCTGTGCGCCACAACTACTGAGCCTGCGCGTCTGGAGCTTGTGCTCCGCAACAAGAGAGGCCACGACAGTGAGAGGCCCGCGCACTGCGATGAAGAGTGGCCGCCGCTCGCCGCAACTAGAGAAAGCCCTCGCACAGCAACGAAGACCCAACACAGCCAAAAATAAAATATATTAAAAAAAAAAAAGTTAATTGGAGCAAGTACTGTTGTTAGATCTCAATTTAAACTTTAGTGGTCACTGTTAGGTCCTTGATTTATCAGAAGTGAACTGACTTGGTAAAATATTGGAGATGTTTGATCTCTGTGGTGATCTTTTAAAATTTAAACTTCTTTTTCTTCTTTTTAAAAAAATATTTATTTATTTGGCTGTGCTGGGTCTTAGTTGTGTCATGCAAACTCTTAGTTGCAGCATATGGGATCTAGTTCCCTGACCAGGGATCAAACCCGGGCCCCCTGCATTGGAAGTACACAGTCTTAGTCACTGGACCACCAGGGAAGTCCTCTTTTAAAATTTAAAACCAGAAGGAAATGTGGTACTGTAAGTAGTGAGTTATGTGCCAGGTAAATGCCAAAGTCTTACCTGCTAACTAAACTAGAAACTAGTTGATTGTGAGAGAAATAGTACCAGGGTTTTTGTTTGTTTGTTTAGTTTATTTTTCATTGTGTAGTATTAATCCTAGTAAGGAAAAATAAAGTCTTAAATAAATACATGTCTTAAAAACCAGACATGCTGCTGGCATTAGAAACCTTTGTCTCCCGTACGTCTAGCTTCCATGGCCCTTGCTGAGAGGGAGTGCCCAGACTGTTCCCAGATTTTTCTCAGAATTATGGGATCTGCAGTGACGTTCCTGAACTTCATCAACAGCCAGTGCTCCTAACACGCTCCTTAACACGCTCTTTAACAACAAAGTGGGTTTATATATTTGTTGCTTTCCTTAATTTAATGTGCAAGTCTTTATTTCTTCTGTGTTCACTGTGGGGCCAACCTTTTTCACAGTTGACTCCAGTGAAGAAATTCCTGAAGAAAGGAGATGTGTATGTGTGTGTGTGTGTGTGTGTGTGTGTGTGTGTGTGTGTGTGTGTGTGTGTGTGTATGTGTGTGAGTGGTGGTGACGGTATCTTTAGAAATCGTTAAGTTTGTAGCTAAGCTCTAATTCCCCCTATTTTCTGCTTTTCCTGGGTCAGGTAGGAAGAGTGAGTAACGTTTCCATGGGTTGGACTGCTGTGAGGCTCCTTCTAATATTTTCCTGCTGTAAAACAGGTGGAATTGTAGCTACTCCAAAAACAGCATTCTGTTGCATACATTGACAGTAAAGAAAGAACCATGGGTGTACATTAGGATGCAATATTGATCAAGATGGGGGGTTTCCTTGCAGATAGTACTCTTTCATTTTATAAGAACAGATATGCATTCTACTAAGAAATAAAATAGTTAATATATCTGGAATAGTCACTAATACTTGTTAGTATTAAATGCTATTAATTCATTAGACCATTAAAATTTATATCAAACATCTAACAAACTAATTGTAATATTTTAAAAAATTATTTATTTTGGTTCTGCCGGGTCTTAGTTGCGGTGTGCACACAGGATCTAGTTCACTGACCAGGGATCGAACCCAGGCCCCCTGCACTGGGAGCGCAGAGTCTTACCCACTGGACCACCAGGGAAGTCCCAAACTAATTGTAATATTAATGGAGAGAGAAAAAAGTGTATTGCAGAACCTTGTATTATTTCCTCTTTTTACAAAAATATCTCTTCTATGTAGAAAATATTGGGTTGGCCAAAATGTTCCAGTTTTTTCCATAACATCTTATGTGTTTAAACATTCTGGGCATGGGGCAAGTGATTGCAGGATCAGGGAAAAACTGCCTCTCCTCAAGTTAATGACTGATATGATGATGCTCTTAGCCCCCATTAACTATCCATTCCTGTCTCTTTAGATTAGTCGAACACAGCCATGAAACTAGGATCAGTTGCTGCTAGTTTCACCTGGAGAAGATGACCTGTAATCATTTTATCTTAGAGTACAGCGGAAATCAGGGAGAGGTGGCAATTAACCTCCACCAGCATCACATTCACATATATGTCTGTGTATATATATGTGTAACACACACAACCTTTTTGTTGTTGTCAACTTTTCATGAATCTCTGTCATCTCACTAGGTAGGATAAAAATTTCAGGGGATTTCACTTTAAACTTATTTTTATCCCCTCAGTACCTAGCCCAGGACTTGGAATATGGCAGGTGCTTAATACAAAGAAGTTGTTGTTAGGTAATGATGACTCAGGCAACTGAAGACAAGACCAGAGGGCATTTGTCTGTGTGCTTTGTGCCCTCTCTACCTTGACAGAGCCCTTACTTTGGTCTCTTATCTAGTCCTGCTCCCCACCTTCCAGTCTGTTTGTTCATGTTGCTATTAGACTTGCTTTCTAGAAACCAGATCTGTAACACATACGCGCTGTGGGATAAAAGCTTAACATCTAAGCTTGGCATTTAAGATTCTACAACATGGACTTCCCTGGTGGCGCAGTGGTTAAGAATCCGCCTGCCAATGCAGGGGACACTGGTTTGATCCCTGGTCCGGGAAGATCCCACATGCCATGGAGCAACTAAGCCCATGCGCCACAACTACTGAGCCTGCGCTCTACAGCCCGTGCTCCGTAATGAGAGAGGCCACCACAATGAGAAGCCCGTGCACAGCAATGAAGACCCACCCAATACAGCTGAAAATAAATAAATTTATTAAAAAAAAAATTCTACAACAGTGCTTTTCAAATTTTAATGTTCATACAAATCACCTGGGGATTTCCTTAATGCAGATTCTGATCTGGTAGGTTTGGGGGTGAGGCCCAAGAATGTGTATTTTGAATGATCTCCCAGGTGATACAGCTGCTGCTGATCCTGGGACCGTGTTTTGAGTAGCAGGTTTCTACAACACTTGGCTTAGCCCAGGTGTTAGATACTGTTTTAGCTCATCTTAATTCACTCCCCACCCCACACTCTACATTCTAGCAAAACTGTTGTTCTTGGCATTCTCTGGCAATTCTCTGACTTGTGCTTTGATTCATGTCATACCCTTTCTGCCTGCTAAGCCATTACTCATCCTTCCACAGAGCTCAAATATCACCATCCCTGTGAAGGCTTCCAGCTCAGTTGTCCCCTCCTTGGCCAGCTAATTCTACTGTCTACCAAGTTCTCACAGCGCTTTGCTAGTGCTGATGTTAGGCACTGATTACAAGTTGTCATAATTGTTTACATGATTGTCTTTGCAGCTAGACCATGAGCTACAGGGCAGGGGGCCAGGCCTTAACTATCTTAACTATCTTATAATCTCAGCACCCAGTATACAGTACAGCACACACAATAGTTCCCTATAAATATTGGTTGAATTAAATTAACTGGATTTCTTACTATCACTCTTTTTCAGAAGACTTTTAGTGATGAATATTTTGAGCCGAAAACATATCTTGACAGAATTGATGGGAAGTCATGAAGGATCATAGTTGCAATAATAATAATAATATTGTTAATGATAGGTATTATTATTTTTTAACATCTTTATTGGACTATAATTGCTTTATAATGGTGTGTTAGTTTCTGCTGTATAACAAAGTGAATCAGCTATACATATACATATATCCCCATATCTCTTCCCTCTTGCATCTCCCTCCCTCCCACCCTCCCTATCCCACCCCTCTAGGTGGTCACAAAGCACCGAGCTGATCTACCTGTGCTATGCAGCTGCTTCCCACTAGCTATCTATTTTACGTTTGGTAGTGTATATATGTCCATACCACTGTCTCACTTTGTCCCAGCTTACCCTTCCCCCTCCCCATATCCTCAAGTCCATTCTCTAGTAGGTCTGCGTCTTTATTCCCGTCTTGCCCCTAGGTTCTTCATGACCTTTTTTTTTTTTTTTTTAGATTCCATATATATGTGTTAGCATATGGCATTTGTTTTTCTCTTTCTGACTTAACTTCACTCTGTATGACAGACTCTAGGTCCATCCACCTCACTACAAATAACTCAATTTCGTTTCTTTTTATGGCTGAGTAATATTCCATTGTATATATGTGCCACATCTTCTTTATCCATTCATCTGTTGATGGACACTTAGGTTGCTTCCATGTCCTGGCTATTGTAAATAGAGCTGCAATGAACATTGTGGTACATGACTCTTTGAATTATGGTTTTCTCAGGGTATATGCCCAGTAGTGGGATTGCTGGGTCGTATGGTAGTTCTGGTTTTAGTGTTTTAAGGAACCTCCATACTGTTCTCCATAGTGGCTGTATCAATTTACATTCCCACCAACAGTGCAAGAGGGTTCCCTTTTCTCCACACCCTCTCCAGCATTTATTGTTTGTAGATTTTTTGATGATGGCCATTCTGACCGGTGTGAGATGATATCTCAGTGTAGTTTTGATTTGCATTTCTCTAATGATTAATGATGTTGAGCATTCTTTTGTGTGTTTGTTGGCAATCTGTATGTCTTCTTTGGAGAAATGTCTATTTAGGTCTACTGCCCATTTTTGGATTGGGTTGTTTGTTTTTTTGATATTGAGCTGCTTGTATATTTTGGAGATTAATCCTTTGTCAGTTGCTTCATTTGCGAATATTTTCTCCCATTCTGAGGGTTGTCTTTTCATCTTGTTTATGGTTTCCTTTGCTGTGCAAAAGCTTTTAAGTTTCATTAGGTCCCATTTGTTTGTTTTTATTTCCATTTCTCTAGGAGGTGGGTCGAAAAGGATCTTGCTGTGATTTATGTCATAGAGTGTTCTGCCTATGTTTTCCTCTAAGAGTTTGATAGTGTCTGGCCTTACATTTAGGTCTTTAATCCATTTTGAGTTTATTTTTGTGTATGGTGTTAGGTAGTGTTCTAATTTCATTCTTTTACATGTAGCTGTCCAGTTTTCCCTGCACCACTTATTGAAGAGGCTGTCTTTTCTTCACTGTATATTCTTGCCTCCTTTATCAAAGATAAGGTGACCAGGGCTTCTCTGGTGGTGCAGTGGTCGAGAATCCGGCTGCCAATGCAGGAGACATGGGTTCGAGCCCTGGTCCAGGAAGATCCCACATGCCGCAGAGCAACTAAGCCCGTGCGTCACAACTACTGAGCCTGCGCTCTGGAGCCTGCGTGCCACAACTACTGAAGCCTGTGCACCTAGAGCCTGTGCTCCACAATGAGAAGCCACCATAATGAGAAGCCTGCACACCACAACGAAGAGTAGCCCCGGCTCACCACAACTAGAGAAAGCCTGTGTGCAGCAATGAAGACCCAACACAGCCATAAATAAAATAAATAAATTAAAAAAATAAAAAGATAAGGTGACCATATGTGTGTGGGTTTATCTCTGGGCTTTCTATCCTGTTCCATTGATCTATCTTTCTGTTTTTGTGCCAGTACCATACTGTCTTGATTACTGTAGCTTTGTAGTATAGTCTGAAGTCAGGGAGCCTGATTCCTCCAGCTCCATTTTTCGTTCTCAAGATTGCTTTGGCTATTCGGGGTCTTTTGTGTTTCCATACAAATTGTGAAATTTTTTGTTCTAGTTCTGTGAAAAATGCCAGTGGTAGTTTGATAGGGATTGCATTGAATCTGTAGATTGCTTTGGGTAGTAGAGTCATTTTAACAATGTTGATTCTTCCAATCCAAGAACATGGTATATCTCTCCATCTATTTGTATCATCTTTAATTTCTTTCATCAGTGTCTTATAATTTTCTGCATACAGGTCTTTTGTCTCCTTAGGTAGGTTTATTCCCAGATATTTTATTCTTTTTGTTGCATTGGTAAATGGGAGTGTTTTCTTAATTTCACCTTCAGATTTTTCATCATTAGTGATAGGTATTATTTATTTATTAAATTCTTACTATGTACGAGGCATTGTGCTAATCACTTACATATAAAATTTCATTTAAATTTCACAACTTATATTTTAGATAAGGGCATACCCACATAGTTTAGAGGCTGCAGCCCCAGGGAATGATAGAGTTTGGATTTGAAACCTGACTCTCAGATCCAGCCCATGCTCTTAGCCATTTTTCTGATGCTGGAAGAACAGTCTTGCTCTAGGGCTCTGCTAGGTGTGTCTTCCTGCCTAGGATATTCACCAATTATGTGTACTCTAAATGCAGCAGGGTCTCCCTCCAGGGGAGGGACCCTGATCTCTTTCTGTGCTTTAGACTCCTTTAGCAGTCTCATGATGCTTATAGACTCTTCTGAATAATATTTTTGAATGCATTAAAAAACAAAATTACAAAGGAAACCAATTTTATTGAAATACAGCTATCAAAATAGAAAAAAACCCAAAGCTATGACATAGTAATATGTGCCTTTCTTTATTAATGCCTTAAATAATAAGATCTAGCAGTGAGTCTAATAATGACTTTTTTTTTTGGCCATGCCACACAGCTTGCAGGTTCTTAGTTCCCTGACCAGGGATTGAACCTGGGCCCATGGCAGGGAAAGCACCGAGTCCTAACCATTGGACTGCCAGGGAATTCCCAGTCTAATAATGACTTTAATTTTGAATTATCTATGGGGCTAAACAATATTTTGAGATATCTGCAACTGAAATATGATGAAAATATCCTTGATTTCTCACTATTCAAGACAAAATCACAGGTGTTGTTTCAGATAATGTAGTTTGTTGCCTATATTTACAATAGAAGAAAATTATAACTTCTAAAAAATATTTATTTGTTTTATTGAAGTATAGTTGATTTACAATGTTGTGTTAATTTCTGCTGTACAGCAAAGTGATTCATTTATACATACATATATATTCTTTTTCATATTCTTTTCCATTATGGTTTATCACAGCATATTGAATATAGTTCCCTGTGCTACACAGTAGGACCTTGTTGTTTACCCACTCTATATATAATAGTTTGCATCAACTAATCCCAGACTCCCAATCCATCCCTCCTCTTGACAACCACAAGTCTGTTTTCTATGTCTGTGAGTCTTTCTGTTTTGTAAATAAGTTCATTTGTGTCATAAGAAAATGCTAACTTTCAATAAGAGGTTAGTGCAATTAAAGATGTGTTTTTTTTCTTTCCCAATCATGGACCTCCAGAATTCTATGCACAGACACCTTGGATATGTATGTGTGGGTCCAGGTTAAGAACCCATGTTCTAGGGAAAAGGGATGCTCTACCTTTTTGAAGAGGTTGAGGTGCTCATACGTAGAAGTTATTCAGGTGTAAAAAAGTATCATGTACATAGAAATGCCACAAAGTCAGTGCCAAGAGGTATGTAGTCATGTAATAGACGGGAGGAGAAGGAAGAAGAACCTGGCAGAGTTAGAGCCCTGCAACAGGTAAGAAGCTCTGCCTTTGGGGGTGAACCCAGAGATTTTCTGAAGAGGATGCAGAAAGCATACTTGGAGGAAAGTTAAAGTGTACATAAAAGTCTTAGGAATTGGGAGAAATTCTGTAATTTCTCTTTCCCCAGGAGAGACATATTGTGATAATTCTGTACTGAGGCACACAAAGGGACCTGTGCCTGGAGTCATCATGTGATGGCAAAGTGGGCACTGTCCCCATCTTCCTGTATTATATATACACTGATGTATGGCAAGGGTCATCAAGTCCGCTAACCTCTACCTACTTTGACTGAGTCAAATGACAGTGTAAACCCAAACCTAGTGTATATCTTTATTGACTTTGAAAGATAGGCAATTCAAAGTTTGGAGGCACAGATGGTGTTTTGATCACCCATAGTTGAAAATTTGTCATTCTAATGGCATCAAATGCCTCCATTTGGCATTCAAGTACACTAAGATAGGATCCCTTTTTTCTTTTAGGACCTTAGCTCCCTTTTCTCATGCACTTTATGTTCTTGGCAATTGAACCTATTAAAATTCTTTGCCCACTCTCACTTTATTCTCCTTTGTAAATCCCAACACCAGTAATACCCTTTCTTCTTATCCCAGTCTTCTAGCCTATCCATCCTTTAAGCCTCAAATCAAATTCTTCCTCTTCCATGAAGATTTTCCCGGAACTACCTCTGTCTGTCACAGCCTCCACGCTGGAAGCAATCTTTTCCTCTCTGGAACTCCCATAGCACTTTATCTATATTTCTTTTATGATATATAACTTCAGTGTTACGGTAAACAACAACAGTTGTGGCCTTTGAAGAAAACTCAGACTAGAAAAAGTGCCCAATTATGGGAGGAAAAGCAGAGAAGAGAGTAAAAAACAATATTTATGGCCCTCAATAGTTCTATGTCAATATACAGAATATGAGTAATAACATGAACTTGGAGTATTAACCAAGGTTGTAAATGTAATTGTACAAGTATCACACAAATGGTATAATAGGATTATGAATAGAATAAGGCAAGTAAAAATATATATTTTTGGTTAAGAAATTTAAAATTTTCCATTAGAGGTGGAGGGGAAGTTTAAGAAGATACACAGTATATAACAGCTTGGAATGACATGATCAGAGCCCTCCTTATGAAGATTACTGTGGTGGCAGCTGAAGGATGGATTAGAGCAGAGAGAGATTTAAGGCAGAAAGACCAGTTGGCAGCCATTTAAATAGTCCAAGTAAGATATAATAGGTATATACTTAGGACTTCAAGATTCCGGGTCTAGGTGCCTGGGAATATGATGATGTTTTTAAGAAGAGTATGTAGTAAAAGGATTTGGGGGGTACTCGCAGGATAAGAGTGGTTTGAGTTCTAAAAGCTCTTGGGGGACAGGAAAACTGAAAGCCTTCCAATCAAGGAATTAAATGCAATTGTAGACTGAATTACTACAAATACAATGTCCCAGTCATAACTGCAGAATTGCAAGCAGGTCTGGGTTCACATTTTATGAAACACTTTGTTAAATATGGTAACTTGCAAATTCTCTCATTTGAAGAACATTGGAAGAAACTTGGAATGTTTAATCTGAAGAGATAAATAGGGGGGATATAATCACTGTCTTCACATATGTGAGACATAGAAGAAGTAAAGAGGGAATTAATTACATCTGGAGTGGAAGGTGGTGGGGTGGTGGTAAATGGAGTTACCAGGAGAAAATGTTTGGCTTATCCTAAGAAATAGTTTAATACCAATGACAGCTGCCAAATAGTGGGAAGAACTGACTTCCAGAGCAGTGAGCTTTTCATCTGTGAAGCAGTGAAACAGGAACAGGATGAAACTTTGGTTGTCTGTTTTGTAGAAGGAATTTCTATAGTCTGTAGAAGGGAGGTTGAATTACAGGATGTTTAAGATACCTTGCTACTCTAAAATCCTCAGCTTCTCTTCTCCAAGGAAACCTTTCGTATTTCCTCCTGCCCTGGTGGAAGTGAGTCCCCTTCTCTGTGCTCATGAAGCACCCTGGGGCTACCATTGTCATAAGGGTATCACCCATTGTGGTAACAGCTTGTCTGTCTTCCTCTAGACTGCCATCTCTTTGAGGCTAGGCATTGTCTTTTATCTCTACATGTCTATTGTCTAGTGTGGTTTTCAGATAGAGTGATAGCATTCAGTAAATGATTTTCGAATGATGTATAAATAAATGAATGGAGGGGATTTAGGTTCGACTGCTATAAAATGTGGGGTAAAGAGAGCGAGAGCTGGGAGGTTTCAGTTTGCAAAGTTACCTTCATGGGAAAGTCTCATTCTCATAAATCATGTGATTTCTTTCCCTCTTCTCCCCTAGTACAGACTCGGTTATCCGAAATATGAGGGAGTTTGATTATAATAAAATGAAATCATCTTATCTGAAAAGTCAAAATCATTTGTGCTTTCAGAGTAGCAAAAAATCAAGAGACTTCAAAGTTGCGTTTGATTTTTATGTAATTAATTAAAATTTAAAAGCACAAAAACACCAGTAACTATTAAAAGTTCAATAGCTAGAAACACCAAGCATATGGAAAAGAACAGTATAGAGTCAACTTACACAGCTTGTGAACAGTAGAGCATCATGTGATCACACACATTCTTGGGAATAATCTGACATCGAAGGTAGTTCTCCCAAAGGATCCAGTTTCTTACCTTGCCTTTGATATTATTTGCACACTGATTATAATGCCCGCAGTTGTCAGTCTGTGTTAATGTAGACTGTTGCTGCAGTTGACATGAAGCTGAACTATGTGGTTCCCTTGGTGGGGAATGGTCCTAGTGCCTGGAGTGCATGGAGATGTTCCTTTCTACTAGTTTGCCTTCAAAACTGTGTAAGAGCTGCAAATCAGATCCCAGAACGTGTTCTCTGTGCAGCCATCATCCAGATTTGGAAGTTATAAGGCTACATTCTCTTTTTAGATTTATGCTGGAGCCAATGAGAAATTGCATTTGTTTACAGAGGAAAAAGAGGCAAAAGTCTTCCTTATGGGGAGAGGAGGCAATACGTTGCTTTCTAAGGACATTTAGGGTGGCAGACTGTCTGCTGTCCCCCTGACTGCCAAGCAGCTTTGGACACTTCTTGGTGCCTAGTGCACACTCAGGTCAGGGTGGTGCATGTTAGTAAATGTTGTCTTAAAGATTACACGGCTGCAAAGAGAATTATTCCATTAGAGGTGTGTAGTTGTGACTGTGATGGGAATGATTATAAAGGAAGTAAATGAGGTACCTATTGCAGATGTAAAGGTTTCTTAACAACATAATAATCGTAACCATGATAAACATATCCTGACGTTAACGTTAACACTTTCACCAGTCTGAATGGAAACATATTCAGCTGTCATTTGATTAATTTTTGTTAATAATAAAAGAAAAATCTTACCTGTCTAAAATCCCCTACTATATTTGCATTATCAGTGTTGACATTACGGAGGACCAATCTGCTCATTTGTATAATTTACCTTAAATTGCTCTATCATAAGAGACTGAAGAAAGGATTTCTGTGAAACACAAGACTATATATGTGTGTCTGTGCTTGTATGTGTGTGCATGTGTGTGTTTATGTTTGAGCGCTGCTGTTAACTATATGAGGCATGATCTTTAAAGCTCAAATTTCAATGTGCTAAGGGTTGCATAAACTGAGAAGTATAAATACTATAGTAGAAACTAAAGTCTTAGCACACCTGTACTTAGTAGTTTCCACCTGAATATGCAAAACAAGAAGTGCCTTTTGAACATACTTATGGATCTCCTTCTACTCATGTCTTTATTCCTACCCCACCAGCAATCCTATTTACTTTGAATCAAAGTGTATACAGATGATGAAAGGGAGAACTTGATCTAGTAAAGGATTTTTTCCCCTCATGCATGTTGTCTTACACTTTAGGGAGTTTAGAAAGCAGGGGCAAAATTTCTTATTGGCCATCAGAGATGGACAATTCAGTGAACTGATAATGGTGAATTCTATGAAGAGATTTAATTCATAAGGCCAAGGGGTTTCAGCACAATGGGCTTCTTTCTCAGACAAAATTCCCAAGATAGTCAATGACGTTCAGATTTGACCTCTAATTAATTTTAAGTTCATTGAAAATTTGGCCTGAGGGGATGCCATAGAGGGGACCCAAGGGCTCTTCCCACTTAGCTACGTGTTGACCTGAGGAAACTGTGAAGCTGCTGGCTTTACCTATGAGGTGAGGAAAGAGTGCAGTGGACAGTAGACAGAAGCCAATTTAAAGAGTGTTCCAGAAGGTATTTATGTTAGACAGTTGTAATTCTCTGGCTATGTCCTACTGGTCTAAGATAAACACACTCCAGGTCAGCTTGCAGATCGCCAGAGGGCTTAAAGAGCTACCATGAACATTCCTTTATGAGTAAGGATATTGTAGAAACGACCAGCTTAAACATAAGCTATGAGGGATCATAATTTTTAAAATTTGTTGGCAGAGGTTTTAAATCAACACTCAAGAACTTAGAAGTGATGAAAAAGAAGATCTACCCTGATGATCTCAAAAGCAGAGATAAGCAGAAGGAACGATGATGATGAAGATTACCTTGCTGGGATTCGGGCTGATATTCAAGAGACCTGGAAGGGGATTAGGACTCTACACTAGATGGTCACAACCCTAATCTCAGGAGTTGCCCCACTCATGGCAAATTGTCTAAAAGAGCAGGGGACAGGAAGGAAGAAGGAAAGACAACTGTTCGTAATTTTCCCAAGCAACATTTTTGTCTATCAAAAGACCAAAGCTAAGCTGAACTTTAGAGTCAAGGTTTCCCTTATTGGAAACAGAACAGGCCAGTAACACCTTTAAACACCTACCTGTTTTTCAAGCCACCGAGGGGGGCAAAACCTGCAGAGAGCATGGCGAGGGCAGCACTAGGAAGGCCCTGCAGAGGTGCCTCATTAACCCGATTAAGCAGGTGGATGGAGAGGGCCTCACTGATAATTTACACCTTGCTAATGAAGCGTGTGACTCTTAATCTCCTCCAAACAAGATACACTCATGAAACTCTGGTGCAAGGAAAGGGGAAATTAATTAGGTGAAAAAACAATGAGATGATAGCAGAAGGATTCCTGCAAGGCAACTGTAACCTGGGTGGTTTTTCATTTTAGCCTTTCTGAAATTAATGGCTGAGCTGTCAAGTAAACAAGTTGTGGTACCTTTTGGGCTTAGAAGAGGTTCAAAAGCAGTGCATCACTATGTATAATTTTATGTTTCTTGTGATGCCTTAGAAAATCACTCTGATGGAAATGGTTGCTCTGATTTCTTGTAATTTTAATATATTTGACTACAGCTGTTTATAGTAAGATTATGTAAAGAAGATCCACTTATATATTGCCTATAATTTAAAAATGCCAGCCTACAAATAATTCTTATATTTAATGCAAGATGTGAGAGAATTTTGTGTCCTGAAGTGAAACATTTTATTTTTTTTATTTTTTGGTCACGCCGCGCAGTGTGCGGGATCCTAGTTCCCCGACCAGGGATCAGACCCGCGCCCCCTGCAGTGGAAGCTCCAAGTCTTAACCACTGGACCGCCAGGGAAGTCCCCTGAAGAGAAACATTTTATTTCATATTTATTTAATTTTATTTTCCAGCTTTATTGATGTATAATTTACATATAACGTTGTATAAATTTAAGGTGTACAATGGTGTTGATTTGTTACAATTATACATTGCAAAATGATTACCACCTTAGCATTAGCTAACACCTGCGTCATGTCACATAATTACCATTTTCTTTTTTTTTGATGAGAATATTTAAGATCCACTCTCTTACGAACTTTCAAATATATGATGTAGTATTATTAACTATGGTCACTGTGGTGTACATTAGAGTCCCAGAACTTATTCATAGAAGTTTGTTTCCTTTGACTAATATCCCCCCATTTCTCCAACCCCCCAGCCCCTGGTAACCACCATTCTAGTCTCTGTTTTGGAAGAGAAACATTTTAAATGATTAATTAGAATTATTACATGAATGGTATTATCAGTTTAGTAAAAGAAATGTAATGACAGTAGCTAATATTTGTCAAGTATTTGTATATATCAAATGCTAGCTAAATACTTTTTTTTTTTTGCGGTACGCAGGCCTCTCACTGTTGTGGCCTCTCCCGTTGCGGAACACAGACTCCGGACGTGCAGGCTCTGCGGCCATGGCTCACGGGCCCAGCCGCCCCGCGGCATGTGGGATCTTCGCAGACTGGGGCATGAACCCGTGTCCCCTGCATCGGCAGGTGGACTGTCAACCACTGTGCCACCAGGGAAGCCCACTAGCTAAATACTTTAACTTTACTAACTCGAGTCCACATAACGGCTGTATGAGGTAGGTAATCATTATTAGTCCATTCGTTTATAGTTGAGTAAACTGAGGCCAAAGAAGTTACGTGAATTGTTTATATCATGCCATGTGTTTTCATGCTTACTTGTAAATGAAATAAACCAGACCTTAAAGCCAGAAATTAATTTAAATCATGTTTATTTCAGAGGATTTCTCATATTTTTTGATCAAGTAGGAACTGGATTTAAATTTACTGTCATTTACTGTGATCTTGGGCAAGTTACCTAAGTTTCAGTTCCTTCGTCTCTAAAATGGGTATAATGATTCCTGCCTCATCAGATTGAAATGAGTCTTACCTGAGATATTGCATGTGCTGTACCATGACACAGTCAGGGTTCATACATGTTGCCCTCTCCACAATTCCCTTTTTTTTTGGGTCTACATGGGACTTCATGACAGACTCTCAGTCTAACTCATAGCTGTAATTACATAAAGACCTGCAAACCATTGTTTTAAAACAGCTTCTATTCCCTGCCATATCTAAACCAAACTTCATGTTCTCGAGGCTCCACAGGCTGTCTTCTGTCCTAACTCCCATCCTTTGTTCTAAGTCAGGTAGCGTTTTCACTGTGCCCATTCCTACTTCCATCCCTACACTCTTTACTTTCTCCTTGTTTGTGATGTCTTCCTCTTTTCTTTCTGCCAATCCAGATCTATTAATCCCATGAGACCCAGCTTAGTTCCTAAGTTCATTCATCCATCCACCTATCCACCTAGTCAAGGAACCGGGTATCAAGCACTGGACTAAGTCATGAGGATCCAAATGAGACAAGGTCCTGGGCCTCTAGGAGTACATTGTTTAGAAGGGCCAGCAGACACATACGGAACCATTTATTCCACGCCAGGGGAAGAACACACTGGCAATGGTACAGTGGCGAGGGCATGCTTAATTCTGCCTGGTGTTAGGGTGACATGAGAGGAGCTGTCTCTCAATGTGGATGAGGTTGGGAAAATGACTTCAGGCAGAAGGAACTCAAAGACATGGAGTTGTGAAATGTCAAAAGATATTAGGGGAACATCAGTTGCTCTAGTCCTGCTGAGTTGGGGTCTGTGTTGGGAGCTAAGGTTTCTGTGCTCTTTTCTCTGGGCAGTGGAAATCCCATAGATCCTGGGAGTTTACATTCTAAATGTAAATGGTGGATTATAGGAGAGCAAGACTAGAGGCAGGGAGATGAAATAGAAGTCCATTGCTAAAGTTCAGCTGAGAGGAGATGAGGTCGGCTCTAGGGCTGTAGCTTTGAAGGTGACCAGAGATCAGCCAGCCAATTAGAGAGCGATTTAGGAGGTACAAAATAGGAAGCAATCACTAAAACAGTGTGATACATAGTACATGCTCAATAAATAGTTGTTGAGTAAATGAATGAATGTATGTGCTTTTTTGGTTATTTTTCTCCTATGGTTGCAATTTCTTCGCAGCCCTCTGAAGATGTTAATTATAGTTGTTTTGGAAGTCTTCCCCCTGCCTCTACCCCCCGCCCCAGTCCCCTGCCTTGTGTCCTCCAAGTCCTGTATTTCTGTTGTTAGTTTGGTCTCCATCTTTAATGGCAGAGGTCTTCCTCAAAAGTGGAATGAGTCTGGCATGTCAGTTCATATTTAAACATGAGGTACTAAAAGCTGATTGGAAGCTGTGTGTGCATGGGCAGAATTTTGTTGACTATTGGGGTTCACCATAGGATGGTTAGGCATGACCTGATGTTTATATTTGGGGACCCTAAATTTTCAATATTTTTCACCAGAGAAATATTCAGTTTCACCAGAGAAGAATTTTTAATTCTTCCCTGAGGGTATGAACAGGTGTGATATTCAGCTGATACACACTAATGCAGCCATACTGGTTGTTAAAATATTGAAACTCTTATTACTGGTGTCATAAAGCCACTGCCCTGAGCCACGCTGACCCTTCTGAGCCTCATATTCCCTACAACTAGCAATTAAAGGGTCAGAGCCTGCAGGGCCTTGCCTCAATGCTAAGGCCAGTGTCCATTCCAGCTGATTGGTGTCCGTGCTGTACTGGCTATAATAACATATTAAGAATAAGGCATACACCTGGCATTCTGGGGAGCAGGAAAGGGGGCTGGGTGGACCTGATTTGCATGAAATCTTTCAATCATCTCCTGCACCTTTCAGGGCAGCATTTCACCCCTGCCCTCCTCCTTGCCTTGTAAGCTCATGTCCATGGCCAGAGGTTGCCTGGTTCACTTTCTTCAGAGAGACACCCTCCTATCTCTTGCTGGTGTGAGGGTCACTTGGCTCCTTGATGAACAGCCACATGGGGGACTGTATTCTTCAGTATAAAAGCCTTACCCCTAATTCACTCTTTTTAATAATATCTGGAGCCTCTGAATCCTGACCCCTTCTTGCGTTCTGTGGCACAAATCCACTTGCTTTTGTTTTGTTTTCTTTTGTTTTTGGTCTTTGCCCTCTGCGGGGGCTGACAATTGCAATTTCTCTGCTTTGCTGAGTCGGTTACTGCCTGACTATCTGCTTTCCATCTTCCAAACTGTTGTGGACATCTTGGCACTAGCTTCTCATGGATACTGATGATTCCTGGGACTCTCTTTCAGTCACCTTGAGCTACTTAGAAGAAAAATGTTAGTCAAGACTCAGTGGCTTCATGGAAAAGAAACCAAGTCAAACTGGTTTAAGCAAGAGTGGGAAGATTGTTTCAGGATGCAAGGGTTTTCTTTCAGACTCAAGGGCGTGGATGCAAGAGGCATCCTGAATCTGAAGTGCAAAGCCTCTGGGTCTTCTATGTTTCTTTTCTTTTCCGGGTATTTTTACTTAATTCCCTTCCTGCTTCCTTTCTCTGTGACCAGTTCTCTCTGCCGCTGTGGTCCGAGTGGTGCAATATAGCATACCTAGTGATCCCAAGGACTAGTGGAATTTAGCTTGGTGCCCCTCTGACCCAGTTCCAAAATCTGAGGAAGGAATTAAATGGCCCAGCTTACGACAGGTGACCCCTCCCCGCCACGCCCAATCCAGTCAGTGAAGATCCTGGTGGGGCACAAGGTGCAGGCCATGTTACCATTTGATAGACAGGGTAGGAGAATGGTTTCCAGGACTGAGGGAGCCATTGCGAGCCAGGCAGACACACCAAAATGTGTTGACTACAACAGAGGCAAAGAGTCAATTTTTTACCCACCTAATTTCTTTAGGCTTCCATTCCTCCAACTTTTTTTGGAGGGAGGGGAAGATAGAACATGGGAGGCTGTTTTGGAAAGTTGCTGCCATTGCAGTCGGAGACTAGGCCTGGTGCTCAGGCAGCCGCAGCAGTGGCTAGATTGGCCTAGGCCCTTTGGTGCCCACTGTGGCACTGTTTTCGGAGAGGAGCAGCCTGATCTCTGGTGTCCCTCCCCAGGGGGGCTCTGGTCTGTTGCCCAGGAGGCCTGGGTCAGCTGCTCTTCACAGCCTGGGGCCAAGACCTCACATAATTTGTCTTTTTTTACTTCCCCTATTTGAAAAGGGAAATATCGACCAAGATCTGCTTGGGGAATTTTTTCACATAAATATAGCAGTACACACACTGTGGACTATATATCAGGTTCCTCTGAATATTACATGCCGAGTAAGAAGTTTAAGAGTTAGAGCTCCCTCTCCCAATAGACAGAATTCATTTTTCTAATGAAATGTTTATTGAATAGGGCAAAGGAAAGCTAGCACATGTGGTAGTTATGCTAATCAGCATTTGATAAGTAGAATGCAATTTTCTCTTTAATCAACCTAGTGCCCATCATGTTCAATTAGTAATGCACTGGTGACAGTCCACGCAGGGCTGGAAGGAGAGAAGCAGCAAATGCTGTTCAGGGATCTACAACCCACCAGTTCAACACCACCCAACACCATGCCTATGCCGTTAGAGTTAATTAAAAAGGTCAGAGCTCACAGGCCTATATTTCCAGTCCCTTCTGTAGATATAGGGGCCGTACTGCGTGTGTCATGAAATTCCTTTGGAAGTTAAGTTCTTTTGAAATGAAGTTATAAATATTGTGCTTATAGATTGAGCAGCTTCATGATAATAGCTGTGAATCACTGAGATAGAAAGTACTTTTCAAATGAAGCTTCATTTAAACATTGTATTATGCTAATAGCAAAATTAGAAATAAAGTGAATAGACAGATACACTTATGTTTTATTCTAATATTTTAGGCTTTTAGAATTGTCCTTGGTGCAAATATGCTGATCCCTAGAGTGTGTGCTGTGAGTACAGTGAATGGCACTTAGTCACTTCCCCAGTTTGTTATTGTCACTGTCCTAGTGGTTTTCACTGAAACTAGCCATGAAGAACAGACATACATTTTTCTTCTGGCTGTTAATAAAGTGTTTCATGCGTTGTTTTAGAGATGCAAAGTCCCCCTTATACCCGTTCTATAAGACAGACTCTGTAAGGTAATACTTAACATTTAGAATTGCTCCCTGGATGAGGCTGAACTTATGAGGCTGTAGGGACTGTCTATCCTTGAGAAAGTTAGTTTCTAGATAAAGTTCAAAGTGACCATTTTATTTCCTTTTTACAGTGTACCTTTCCTTGTTGTTGGTCTTAGCAGATTAAAAAAAAATGTTCCTTAAACTTTTCCACTAGAGGGATTTCATTTTCAACCTCAGGTCCAGACAGTTGAGTTAATCATGCTTCTTAGTTTATATCACACCATCATCTCCCTCAAGCTCATCCCCATTTGCCCTCCCATTTCCATAGGTACGTTCTCTAATGCAGATCACATTTTTCCTTGGATATGTATGTATCCTTGGAAGATATGCAGTGTGGGGCTTTTGTTTGTTTATTTATGTATGATTTTCTGTTTATGTGTTTTAATATAAATAAGTGATGTCGTACTGTGGATCTCATTCCAGTGCTAATTTTTCCCTCAACACAGTTTTTAAGATCTGTCCTTGTTGCTGTATATACATGTAGTTCTTTGCTTTCAAACACTACATAATATGATGTCGCATGCATCTACCTTGTTTGAAGTCTCCATTATAATGAAAATGTGCCAGGAATATCCTTATACCTGATCATTTTGGAACTTGTGTGAGAATTTCTCTCAGGTACATACTGTTAATCGTATCAGATTATATTGTAGCATAACTGTACTTTGGTCTGCACTCCCATCAGCAATGTACGAGGGTTCATAATTCCCCAAATAGTCTCCAGCACTTGACACTATCTGACTTTCCAATTTTGTACCAATCTGGTGGACCTAAATTTTTTTTAAAATTTATGTATCTCTGGTTATTAATGTTGTTGCCTATCTTCCCATGTATTTGTTAGCTCTTTCCATTTCCTTTACTGTGAATTGCATATTTATGTCTTTGGATCGTTTTTCTCTTGGAGTTCAAGAATTTTTGTGTTTTGGTTTTTTTTTTACTGATCTGCAGGAGTTCTTTGTGTAATCTAACATCTCGTTAGTTTTACTCAAGACAAATATCTTTTCCTTATATGTCATTAATTTGTCAACTTTGTGGTGTCCTTTGTTGGATAAAAATTACTACTATTATTTTTTGTGAAGTCCAACAAACTTTCCTCTTTCAGTTTATGCCTTTAAATGGAAAAAAAATTCTTCCTCACCATAAGTTCACAAAGATATTCAACATTTTTCCTATATTAGCTTTTTAATTTTATCTTTCACATTGACATCTCTAATTCTCTCTGAAGTTCATTGTTTTTAGTTAGAGATTCTTTATACAGTGAATCAGTTTTACAACTGTTTCAGTTGTAAAACTGAATCAGTTTTACGAATCAGTTTTACAACACTGATTCGTAGTCCGAATGACCCATCTTTACTTAACTGATTTTTTTTTTTTGCTGTTTAAGTGTATCAATAAATGTACCTTTATGTTCTTTTTTAGTTTTATTTTGTTTATTGAATGAAAGATTCTTTAAATTTTATAGTGCTTTACAAGTTTCACACACGTGATTTCATGTAATCCCATAGTAACCTTCTTTTTTCCCCCACCCCTATGTTGACCCTCCCCTCCCCCCGCATTGGCAACCACTAGTTTGTTCTCTTTATCTGTGAATCGGCTTCTTTTTAATTTTATTCACTAGTTTGTTGTATTTTTACATTCCACATATAAGTGATACCATACAGTATATGTCTTTCTCTGTGAGACTTGTTTCACTTAGCATAATGCCCTCCAAGTCCATCCATGTTGCTGCAAATGCCAAATTTCATTCTTTTTTATGGCTGAGTAGTATTCCATTGTGTATATGTACCACATCTTCTTTATCCATTCATCTGTTAATGGACACTTAGTTTGCTTCCATAACTTGGCAATTGTAAATAATGCTGCTGTGAACATTGGGCATGTACCTTTTCAAATTAGTGGTTTTGTTTTTTTTAGATGTATACCCAGGAGTGGAATTGCTGGGTCATATGATAGTTCTATTTTTAGTTTTTTGAGAAACCTCCATACTGTTTTCCACAGTGGCTGCACCAATTTATATTCCCACCAACGGTGTGTGAGGATTCCCTTTTCTCCACACCCTCACCAACATTTGTTATTTGTGTTCTTCTTTTTTTTCTTTCTGGTACGCGGGCCTCTCACTGTTGTGGCCTCTCCCGCTGTGGAGCACAGGCTCCAGACGCTCAGACTCAGCGATCATGGCTCACGGGCCCAGCCGCTCCACGGCATGTGGGATCCTCCCAGACCGGGGCACGAACCCGTGTCCCCTGCATCGGCAGGCGGACTCTCAACCACTGCGCCACCAGGGAAGCCCTATTTGTGTTCTTTTTGATAATAGCCATTCTGACAGGTGTGAGGTGATATCTCATTGTGGTTTTGATTTGCATTTCTCTGATGATTAGCGACATTGAGCACCTTTTCATGTGCCTGTTGGCCTCTTTGGAAAAATGTCTCTTCAGCTTTTCTGCACATTTTTTAATCAGGCTGTTTGTTTTTTGATGTTGAGTTGTATGAGCTGTTTATATATGTTGGATATTAACCCCTTATCAGTCATATCATTTGCAAATGTTTTCTTCCAGTCAGTTTTCATTTTGTCGACGGTTTCCTTTGCTGTGCAAAAGATTTGAAGTTTAATTAGGCCCCCTTTGTTTATTTTTGCTTTTATTCCTTTGCTTTGGGAGACAGGTCCAAAAAGTATTGCTTCGATTTATGTCAAAGAGTGTTCTACCTATGTTTTCCTCTAGGAGTTTTATAGTATCTGGTCTTACATTTAGGTCTTTAATCCATTTTGGGTTTATTTTTGTATATAGTGGTAGAATATGGTCTAATTTCATTCTTTCACATGTAGCTGTCCAATTTTCCCTGCACCACTTATTTAGACAGCTTTTTTTTTTTTTTTTTTTTTTTTTTTTTTTTGGTACGCGGGCCTCTCACTGTTGTGGCCTCTCCCGTTGCCGAGCACAGGCTCCGGACGCACAGGCTCAGCAGCCATGGCTCACGGGCCCAGCCGCTCCACGGCATGTGGGATCTTCCCAGACCGGGGCACGAACCCGTGTCCCCTGCATCGGCAGGCGGACTCTCAACCACTGCGCCACCAGGGAAGCCCCAGCACCACTTATTGAAGAGATTGTCTTTTCTACATTGTATATTTTTGCCTCCTTTGTCATAGATTAATTGAGCATAAGTGTGTGGGTTTATTTCTGGGTTCTCTATTCTGTTTCATTGAGCTATATGTCTGTTTTTGTGCCAGTACCATACTGTTTTGATTCCTGTAGTCTGAAGTCAGGGAATGTTTTCTTCACTGATTTTTTTTTTTTTTTTTTTTGCGGTACGCGGGCCTCTCACTGTTGTGGCCTCTCCCGTTGCGGAGCACAGGCTCCGGACGCGCAGGCTCAGTGGCCATGGCTCACGGGCCTAGCCGCTCCACCACATGTGGGATCTTCCCAGACCAGGGCACGAACCCGTGTCCCCTGCATTGGCAGGCGGACTCTCAACCACTGCACCACCAGGGAAGCCCTTCACTGATTTTTGATGACACTTTCCTTATATACAAAGTTCTTAGTGTACAAGAGAAATGTCATATATTTATGTATAATTATATTACATATTTATTTATTTTTAGACTCTCTAGTCTGAATCATTGGTCTTTTCCTGTATCTACACAACTTTTTAAAAAAAATTATTATTATTGGGACTTCCCTGGTGGCGCAGTGGTTGGGAGTCCGCCTGCCAGGGCAGGGGACACGGGTTCGAGCCCTGGTCCGGGAAGATCCCACATGCCACAGAGCAACTAAACCCGTAAGCCACAACTACTGAGCTTGTGCTCTAGAGCCCATGAGCCACAACTACCAAGCCCACATGCCACAACTGCTGAAGCCTGCGTGCCCTAGAGCCCGCACACCGCAACTACTGAGCCCGTGTGCTGCAACTACTGAAGCCTGCATGCCTAGAGCCCACGCTCCGCCACAAGAGAAGCCACCGCAATGAGAAGCCCGTGCAATGCAATGAAGAGTAGCCCCCACTCACCGCAGCTAGAGAAAGCCCGCGCGCAGCAACAAAGACAAAACGTAGCCAAAAAATTAAAATTAAAAAAAATTATTATCAAGTCTTTATTGCATGTCTGACCATCTGGTAGAGTGAATCTTGCTCCTCCCTCTTTACTCTTAAGTGTTAATATCTTAGCCATTCACAGTTCTTTATTCTCCACATTCAAGTTAGAATATGTTTGCCTTTTTTTTTTTAAAAAAAGTCCTTTTGGAATTTTGATTAGAATTTTAAAAAACATACAGATTATGTTATCATCCCCTTACAACAACTGGGCATAAAGACTGTCCTCATATTACTAGGCTTCCTCCTAGAGATGGGCCGGCACTGATATTTTTCTGCCCTGGGGAGTGCGGGCCCGTGCACAGGGCCTCCCGAGGCACTGCGGGGGAGAAAAAGTGCACAGCAGGAAGGGGCTCCCCTCTAAGCCGGTTGCACATCTGGGACACCTGACCATGCCTGCTTCCCCTTCCCTCTGTTCCCTGTGCTGATCTAGGGTTTATAGGTTCTGGATTCATCAGTCCCCCTCTCAGTTTAGTGGCACCTCCAAGGTTTGCGGTTTAATGCTGGATGCCAGTATCCTGAATTTGTTGCCATCTCGTCAGGAACCAAATGTCTTTCACTATACATTTCAAATATATTTTCTAATGCCCTAAAAAAAAAAAAAGCTCTTTATAGGTTTTAAAGTAATTTCCTGTATCATAACTCTGTGAGATATAAGGCAGGTTATCATCCTGGGCTTTAGAGAAGTTTGGTGACTTCCCTAAAACTGCAGTGTCAGGAAGAAGTTAAGATGGGACTAGAATGTCACACTTCTACATCCTGTTCCAGAAGAAAGTAGCTCTAATGAAGTAGAAGGCACTGGACCCGGAATCAGCAGTCTGGCTGTAATCTCCATGCTGCCTTCATGTCACACTGTGTCCTTGGGAGTCGCATGGAGTCCTAAGCCTCAGTTTCCTCATGTCTGGGATGGACAAAGTGATCCATAAAGCCCTTTCCATTTCCCAAATCATGAGATTCTGAATACACAGAGGAGGAACCAAGGCTATTTTATGGGAATTCCAAACTTTTGGTTATTCTTGTTCTTTTTCTGCTGAAAACTAATGAAAAGTGAAATGGCCAAGAAGCCCACAGACTGGAGGGTTGCTGTGGAGCTGTGTAATTAACAGGCTGCACATATGGCTTCTGGATAAACTGAGTGGGTTTTATTGTGATAGGTGCTCTTTAGTAACTGAAGGGGGACGATGCTCCCGACGTTTGAGTTTCTGTTTCTAAAAATTATGCACTGCTCTTGGGGAAAGTGTGCTAAGAATTATTGATGAACTTGAGAAAACAAAACAAAGCCCAGAGGACTGATTTGCTGTTCCTGGTGCCAGTGCTGAAGAGAGGACAGAAAGGGAGAGGGGTCCCTATTCCATAGACAAAGAAAAGAATACTGCCTTTATGCGAAAGCAATATTTGCCACAAGAAAAAATATGTTTTAAAAAGGGGGCTGGGGACTGAGTAAAAGAAGAGAGAATATAGGGTAAGAAGGTAATTCATTTAAAATCCTGAATATATATCCATTCCTAAGATATAGTCAACAATGGGAGACAAGATCCCAGACCTCAGAAAGAACTGGAAGAGCTCAGGAAAGGCCTCAAAGAATCAATGAAGTGTGAAGAGTCAATGCGTGGGAGGCTATTTTGAGAAATGGCAAAATTTCGTGCTGAATACCGTCTTGTACATCAGTGATGTCCATAGTTAATTAGGCTAAGAAAAACACAGATGTTTTCTTTAGTGATGTTTGAGTCAAGTATAGTAGTCAGCATATCCTATCTATGGTGCTCCCTCGCATTGCCTTTCATAACGTCCACTTTCCAATGACACACAAAACGATTCCTTACGTAATTTTGTATCTACAACTAGTTCAGTCCTTTTGTCCACATTGGCAAAAGGATTCAATCTCACAAGTTTGGCTGATTTGGGGTTTTTTTTAGGAATTAGCTGTTTTTAGTAGAATAGTATCTCAGTGCTGGTCTTTAACTTAATAAAAAAATCTCTTGGGTTGTTTAATGGGAAAAATTCTGAACTATGATAGCATCAGCATTTTATCTGTAAAAGACTAAACTCATTTTGAATATAAGCCAGTTATAAAAAGGGTTTATTCATCTTCATGTTAGTGAAGTCCCTAACTCAGAGACTAACCTGCACACGAGGAGAACACTTTGGTTACAACTTTGAATTTCTTAGACGGTTAAGCCTTTAAAGTGTGGTGTAAATTGCAAAACCGGAGTTGGATATGTGAACAGCTCAGATTCTAAACCCTAGTTCTACATTATCTGTGAGTATTTTGGGGTAGTTAGATCTTTGAGAGTTTCTGAAGTGAGATCCTCTACTCTTATTTGTTCACAATGCAATTGAAAGATTTCGGGGAAAAAAAGCCTCTGGGTCTCTATGATTATACAAGACCACCCTAGAGTTGGACCCCTGCCTGCCTCTGTCATTTCCTCTAGCAACGGGGACCCCCTCACTCCCACCCTTCCAATCACCTTCCTTCTCTTAGTTCCTTACAAGGAACTGACCTCACCCACCTGAGGACCTTTGCCATGTGTGCCTTCCACTTTTCCTCCTTGGCTTCCACCAGCTAATTCCTACTCTTCTTTAAGGTTTCAGCCCAAATGACATTTCGTCAAGGAAGCTTTCTCCAGTCCCAGAAATGATCTGGCCTCCTTACTCTTTTGTACCCCTCCCTCTGAAGGCAGGAACCCCACTGGTTTTGCACATCATTGTACCCTCAGCCCCAGTGAGATGCCCAGTGTGTCATGGGTATCCCAGAAGTTCTCAAGTGACTCCACGAACAAGTTACCCAAGACACAATCTGCCTGCTTCAGTAAAGCATCATTAGATTTTGAAAAATAGGACTGGAAAGGATCTCAAGAAATCATTTGACCCCTTCTGCACTCTTTAGAAGCAGGTGATGAACAGGTAAAAGAATACATTGCTGAAACAATGAGGTGGTTCAAGCATCTTATTATGTGAGCGAGTTTGCACGAGCGATTGTGACCAGGAACTCCACTTTAGGTTGCATGTTGCAGGGAGCACAGGTAGGTACGTGGTTAGTTTCACTGTGGCTGCTCTGTTGTCTTTGGACAGAAACTGTGATTCTCTTTATCCGCAGTGAGGCAGAGTATCCTGCACACGTGCAGCCTGTGTCCTGGAAGTTCCGCTTTGTGAAGCTGGGAAGCCACTGACTGATGGAACCACAGCTCCTGCTTGGTCCATTAGTCTGCCTAGGCTGTTGTTTTGTTTATTTGTTTAACAATTGCAGAGGCAGAGGTGTGTGGCTCTTTCAATTGTTCTACTGAGAGGAAGAAGTAGAAAGCATTTAGAAATGGCATTTCTTGAATGCATGATGTTTTACTAAACTGCCCTAAGAATGGAGGCTGTTTTATCATTAATATTCCCATTTCAAACGGGTGTCACGAAAGACCCGTGTATGTCAGCTCTGGTTACTCTCTAACCTTGAAAGGCCTATTTTTTCCTCTTGCCAACTTCTCCATGCAGCTTATCAGGAAGAGAGGATTGCTGTTGCTGTCTAGTGCCCATAATTAATCCCAGAGACAGTGAGGATTTAGGACCACTGATTGTGGCTGACTTCAAATTAAAAAGCCACTTTTAGCATGTGAAACAGACACCATATGTTATAAATGAACCCTTTGCATGATGAGAATGGCAAGATAATTTATATGTAAACACAGGTTGCACTTAGAGTAGGTGTTTTTACACATGCCCCTTCACACTTTTCAAAGATGTTACGAACACACAAACGTGGAAGAACACAGTGTTTTCCCTTCCCAGAAAATTTGTATGATTTTAAACATGAATGTAGTGCAAACCTCAGATTACTGGTTATGAAAGTTGTCTTTCTCTTTACCATCAATGTGGCGAGTACAAACAAAGGCAGACACTGGTCCGATTGGTTAGTGTAATCCAATTGCCGAGTTGAGCTTCTTTTCTTGTTCCTGCCATGACTAATTTGTGGTTTCGCAAAGTGTTTCTGAATGTCAGACACATCAATTATAAGAGATGGGCAAGATGCATAAGGAGAACCTTAAGCGGGAGGCGTACTTTAAAAATGTTTATGAGGAACTAAAGTAGTGATTGTAGGCAAAAGTCTTCCTGTGTGTTTGCAAGAACAATTCTCTTATTTAAGAAGGCATCTGGATTATTTTTCAATTAAAGAACAAACTGTCTGTCCACTTCCAATCGGAACTATTGGCTACGCAGTTGGTGTTCCTATTTTTACTAATTGGTCCTCTCCTTTCCTTCAGCTGGTTTCTGAGATAAACACAACAATGGCACCTTCACTCTGTAGACATTGGTGCTTTAAGGGAAGGCTGGGCTAGGTGTTCATAAACAGATTCTCTAAAGGTGTTTATTTTCGATGGCTATAGTGATTTTTCCCCCTACTGAAATTCTATTATATACCCTTTTGTTGTCACTGGCTGAAGCCTGTTGTTTCTGTAAAAACAACAATAGGCCTGAAGATTAGGGTTGCATTTTATGGGCCTAGCAGCCCAGCAGGGCATCGTATTTGTATCAATCCTATAAATTCCTGGCATCAGGCCTCTTTACTCCTAGTAATTAATCTTTTTCATAAATGCTGCCACGTTCAGAGCCGTTTTATTAAGTTTCTGGGCTCTAAATTTCTATACGCCACTCCTTTACCTCATCAGTGTCAGAAATGAAAATAGAAACACAGCCACCACAAAGCAGCCAGATGGGTAGATCTTTACAGCTTTCTTTTCTTACTGAGGACGGTCAGGCAATCTAGATGCAAGGACCATTTTTTTCCTCTTTATGAGTACTGACCATCATCTCCAAGCTTTGGGCATGGTTTGCTGTGGTTTGTTCATGCTCCTTGTTTGTGTGGACACTTGTCAGGTGTAAGAAGCTTAAGAATCAGGAAGAGGACTTGCTTCTTTTAGTCTCACTCCCTTGTCAAAATGCAATAGCTAGGAGAGGAAGACTTGTTTACTGCCATTGGGCTGGCCTTTCTCATGCAGGGAATATTGCTGAATCCTGTCCTTTTTGCCTCTTTTGGGATCGCAATTGCATTGGTGTGTGTGAGCAGCATTTTTCTTTGGCCCACTGACCTAATTGCAATAGGGGAGGTAAAATATTTTCATTACCCTCTCCCCCAGAATATAGAAATCTTCAAAGGGAACCCGGGAGGGAGGTTAGCCTCTTAACCCTAATTTCCCTGCCACCACCTCAGCTTGGCTGTGCATCGCAAAATTAGCCTTTAGCCACTGAACATAGTGGCACCGGGATTGTTGTCAGTTTTGCTTTTAAAAATCATTTCATATTGTAAACCCAGCGATTATTTCATGCTGCTTAAACTATATTTGTAGTCTTTGATCATGCACAAGTAGACTCAAGTTAACTGCTGATAGAATGATGATATTGTTCTCCGTGTTTCTTTTTCTTCTCTGTCTTTAAGGACCCTGTGCCTAAGAGTTGGCATCCAGAAACTTCCATTACTACATTACAACATGCCTTTGTTTTTTAATTGGTTCAGGATTACCTATTTGCATAACAAGAAACATAATTCAGCTAGAAAAATCTGTTGTTTGTATGGTATGCGTAATATATATTTATTGCATTTTATAAATTACAGATTATTAAAAATTTTGAAAGATGCTGGATTGGCAAAGAATGCCAAAGAGAAGGGGAGAGTAGTCATCATTGCTGATTATTGTTATTTTAACATAGGCTGGTTTCTTCTCTCCTTCCTCCCCTCCATTTTTCTTCAGGAGTTTCTTTCTGTCAGCTACCCTTCTGGCACCTTACTTCCCAGTGGGAAGATACTGTACCTTCACGAGTCTGGGCTGAAAATGGGGCAAAATAGGTTTTGAATAGCTGTGTCAAATAAATTCAAGTGCCTTTCTAAATATATTTCAAGATTAAGTAATTAAGGATTGTAAAGCACTTGGAAAGAATAAAGTGCCATGTAAGTGCTAAGTAATAAAGGTCATCATAACAGTAGTGAAAGGGTGAACTGCTAAATCTTTCTTCCTTCTTTTCCTCTAAGGATTTTCATCATTTCAGATTTGGCTCCTGAGTACAACTCTTTTATTTCTAATGAAGAACAAGGGCTGGAAATATTAATTCATAACGGGGAAGGCTTTTTTTAAAAAGGTTTATTTAGTGACTTCGGGAGTTCATCCTCTACCCTGCCTTTTCCCCCCGACAGCTGCTCACCCAGGAAAGTTTTAAGCTTCATCCTCATGGGTGGGCTGCAGAGGAACTCAAACACAGAACCCCCTTCAGAGGACACCGTTGTGGCAGGCGCAGCTACTTCATCAACCCAGTAATCAACCTAATGATGTTTTTTTAATTATTATTTTTTGGTGTTTTTATGATTTGTGTCCGTTTTCAATAAACTTGAGACCACCTGCGGTGGCCATTGTCGGTTCCCATTCTAGATAGGGCATTTCATCCCATTGGACCATTTTTATCACAACCTGACTACACTTGACTTCTGAATGCTCTCTCTGTGTGACCCTATTTATCAAAAATGTATGTGTGGGGCTTCCCTGGTGGCGCAGTGGTTGAGAGTCCGCCTGCCGATGCAGGGGACACGGGTTCGTGCCCCGGTCCGGGAAGATCCCACATGCCCGTGAGCCATGGCCACTGAGCCTGCGCGTACGGAGCCTGTGCTCCGCAACGGGAGACGCCACAACAGCGAGAGGCCCGCGTACCGGGGGAAAAAAAAAAAAGTATGTGTGTAATTTTTTTTTAAATAGGGCATACATATGTTTCTATCAGTGTTTATTTTCCACTCCCTCCAGCCTTTGGCAGAAAAGCATCTTTTCCTTTATCTTGTGCACATCTTTATCGCTGTCTGTCTGGAGAGCCCAAAACCTTGCACAGGTGGGACTGTGATCCCCATGGTTTTTGTGCTCACAGGTACGCAGACCACGTGTGTGATTTGGAGAACCAGGAATCTAATTTGAATACTTGGTCCTGGAGGTGTCAGGTTTTCAGCCTGTTTTTTGGATATACTAAATAAAGCCTTAGCGATACAGATTCAAAATTGTCATTTACTTTTTTGCTTTTCACTTTCTTTCGAACAAGGGCCTCTGCTGCCTTACATTAAATGTAGAATGTCATAGAATTTGTGTTTTCTGTACTTCTTCTGTGCAATATCACCACATAGGATATATGACCAATATGGAAACCTGTTTGATTGCTTTTCTGGGGATGGGACAGAGAACTGGGATTCAGCAGAAACTTTGGTTAGATAGCAGTAACAACTAAATAATAAAACAAAACAGTTGCTTATGAAAGGTTTGGTTTGCTTGTTGTGGTGTTGTTGTCATTTTAAGAATGGCTCTAGGAAATCTCTTTAATTGAGGCACATAATAATTTGTGTGTATACTCAGTAGAACCTGACCTCAAGGGAAATTTCATGTCATACAGAAATCAAAGAGGAAATGTTCAAAGATTCTTCAGTTGGAAACAGGAGGTAATTTTATTACTACCTCAGGAGAATTTGAAATTCTTCAATAAATCTTATATTCAAAACACCATCAGCATTGATAGGTAAGATTCGTTCTTAGGAAAATGCAGTTCTTGCAAGTTTTTAGACGTGATTCCCAAAACATCCAGAAGTCAGGCTTCTGTACTCATTTTAAACACATTTCGGCCTTTACTCATAAACACACTCTCACTGATTCTGAGGTTTCCTTCATGTTTAGTAACGTGGGAGACACAGGTGATTTAAAGCACAGGATCAGCCCCAAAAGGAGGGATAGGAATTTAAAATTAGGCATGGAAATGTGGGGTCTATAGTAATATTCTAAAAGGCAAAGTAAGAAGTTCTTTGTTTGAAGGTTAACTCCACTGATGATTTTTTTGCATATGACTGATCAAATTGCTTATCTCTGTTAGTGTTTTGTTGCATTAGTCAGCTGTAGTGTTCAAAGAGGTGCTGTGAGGATTAACAATAATTACTTATAAATAATTAATTTTGGTATAATGTTCTAATAATTTAAAATAGTCTTTTAAAGAACCTCTTTAACTTAAACTTCGTAAATTATTTTATATGTTAAAATATAGTTTTTAAACATACACTTAAATTTCCCAAAATATATAACACCTTTATAAGGTTTCATAGGGAAACATAATTTGAGAAATTTCTCTATCATGGTAAATTACCTAAATAAATATGCAGACGAATGTAAGAACATTTGTAATTTATGGCAGAGGACACAGACACTGAAAACAATAGAAGTTACACTCAAATTAGGGTTCTCAAGTGTAGGCTTTCACATTTTTACAAAAACGTGTATCATTTGTCAGTAATAAAATCAGCACGTTACAGATCGAAATGAAGGAGCATAGACAGTTTGATTTACTCCAGGCCCAATACACTTAACTTCCTACTGTTGTGTTGGTCCTTTTTTCCCTCCTTCAAATCCTCAAAACCCTCAGTCAGTTTTAATTAGGCCAATTGGAAACATCATTAAACTTTGCCATCAGCATGTGTGAGAACCTTAGCACCTTCATTTGCCTTAGGGGCCTTTTGAATTACACCTTTGCCCAAGAGACGAGCCCTTCCTGGCTAGGACCAATTCCTGGGTGCCTTTTGAAAGACACCCTGAATTGAGGGCACAGCAGCAGAGTCTGTGAGGGGTCCCGAACAGATTGTGTAACTGTTGCACAACCAATGTGTACACGTGTGTCACTAATTTAATTTTAATTTTACTGTATGCGTTTGTATAAGATCCTGCAGCTGTCATGTGCCCATCATCTGTCACTGAACTATCACTAAGCCATGCTGGGCTAAGACAGGATTATAAACGATGAACTGCCATGTGCTCTAAATCTTCTTATTTGCCTAGCCTGGAAGGTATGCCCTGTAAAATTTGATTGGCAGTGTGCTCTATGCTGGCCATTGACTTTTGAAGGCCTTTTTGATTGGTTCTTTGAGCTGCTCTCAGTAGATGTATTGACCATCACCTGCTGATTCCTGCACGTGCCTGACCTCCAATCTTCACCTCTCATCTTTTCCTCACTTGTTTGGTTACCAGCTCAGAGGCTGCAAAACAGGCCCTGTCGCTCTGGTGGCACGTGCACTATATAGGGCATATGGCTGACTGGTTGTATGCAGAAGAGGATAACTGAAGCCAAGCAGCCCCAGCACTGTTATTACGGCAGATGGGGGAAGCGTGGCATTCAATATTTAGACAGATGCCACCTCCTTATTCCACCTGTCTGGAAGTTGGACATTGTACAGAATGAACTGTCTGCCTAATGATGAAGGAAACAAAGGGCACATTAATGAAGCTTAGCAGAGCAGAGTATTTACTGAGCATGTACAATGTAATTGTTGACCATAACAATAAACGTAAACTGCTACTGGTCAGAGCGGCTGGTAGATGCATGCAATTACAGTAGGAGCAGGGAGTTGCTACTTTTTACCAGCTGTTTTGGTTTCTTTAATTTTGGTGACTGGGGGCAATAGATAGGACTCAAAATTTGTGATGAATGCCCGATAGAATCAGATTTTCTCAAATGATAGTCCATGCCCCTTTCTTGTTAAAATCCTCAGACCAAGTGTCCTTTCCTCTCTGTTTTGCATGGTTCTTCCAAATTCAATCCTTAATTTTCTGGTCTATGAATGAATGGTTTCTAACCAAGCAGAAAATGAAGAAGTTATCTTTGTAACTGCTACTATTTTGATGTGTTTGGCTTCAAAGTGAATATGTATTTTTCCTTTAAATTCAAAATACTGACATTGCTGAACCATAGTGATTTATAGATTTAGTTAGAAATGAAAAATAAGTGTACATTCTTTGAGGGTGTCGATTTTTCCTGGTAGATCATTCAGGGTGATCTTTTGTATATTTTAATTTGTAAATTGTTTTATCCCTTTCTTACAGATTTTTTTGTCAGTACTAGTCTTTATTTATGTGTAAGACCGCCTCACATTTATCAGTGATCAGCAAGTGAGAATAAGTATGTACAGTTTATGAATTTCCTGTAGACTTCTCGCAAGAGTAGAAGTTGATTAGCTTGTTAAGAATCGAAATACTCCTTGATTTAATGCATCTAGTATTTATTTATTATTATAACTATAGGCATAGATGGAAGGTTTCTTTCATACGGAAACAGTAAATAGAATCCTCCAAGCCAAGAAAGTTGAAGGCAATAATTTACAGAGTAATCAATGATTGCACTTTTTCAGAAGCACAGAACATCATTTCTGTTTTAGAACTGGCCTGTGTGTTAAGACAAAACCTTATTTTAAAAGATTCCTCCATATCTGTTATTAGGAGCATTGCTGATCTGAAAAACCCAGAATTATTATTTTTAGCGGAAGCCACCAATTAACGACCTTAGCTGAATAAATAACTAAGAAGCACTTGAAGACAGGGAACTTTTTCATCCTGGTCTAATTTTTTTCGAAGCATTCTTTTTTGGTTCATTTTTCTTCAGTGATTGTTTTACATTCAAGCCCCATCTGAGGAAAGGCATATGGAAGGGAAGGGAGGTCATTCCTAATTGAACAACCTAGGACTTGTGAGGTTAATTACAGATATTAACGCTGCAGTTCTTCAGCTTCTTGCCCTCAAGAAGCCTCTAGCTTCCAAATGACCTGGCTCCAACAAAGAGACTCTTCTTTAGCCCATTAACTAATTGATAAAAATGTGAGTGTTTAGAATGAGTCTAATTAAATCACCCAGCCTTACAATTACTAGTCCATTTGGTAGCTGTTGGGAGATGGGTAACCTCAGCTGGCATTGTAGAGGAATAAAAGATAAAAATAAAAGGGAGCTTAACCAAGATCATTTTGAAAGCTGTTCATTTGAAGACAAAGTACACATTTGCCTGAAACGTCTACATTTCCTACTTCAAATGCATTCCCTTTCTAGGGTAGCACAATCTCTGAAAAAGAAAATAATGTCTTTTTTTCTTCTTTTTTAAGAGCGGGCATGCTCCACTTTGTCTAATAAAGTTACATGAGTGGCTGGGGAATTTTTTCTGCATTAGCATTAAGCTAAATTCCTTTAGAGCTTGGAACATTGAAGTTTGTCCATTGAGCTTTGTTTAAGGGCCGGTAAATGTCTTGAATAATAGAGATTTTAAAACCCAGAGTGGGCTCTGGGACATCTTACTTTGTCTGGAGTCTGTTTCAAACTCACTGTTACTGCAGCAGCCCTGATTCATGGCCTTTCTTGAGGGCTGCAGGGCTGGAGGCTGCCTGGGCCCTGGGTGGGGGATAAGAACCACTGACTCAACAGTGGCAGGTACAGCACTGCACGTACAGCGAACCAGCCATGCAGCTCAGATGGTGACTTTTTGTCCCCAGTTGAGAGACGTTTGGAGACTCCTTAGTGGGGGATAACACAAGGATAATGTGATACTTCTCACCAAAGTTTTTAAAGCAATCTGCTAATCCAAGAGTCAAAGGATTTAAAAGGGGGAAACATAATCTCTAAAGATCTACTGAATATTTTTCTCTATTATTAAAAAAATACTTTATAGTTAAAAAGCTAACTTTTCCTGATGTATCAGCTAACCTAGGCAGACTCTGTCGAAACAGGTAATATAATGGACAGGAGAGAAACTAGATGAGGGTCCTCTATCTTTTCCAGTGCCTTTGTAGTAGGTGGTCATAAAAATAAAATTGTGGCTTCTTGAGTAAGAATGAATACTCCTATACTTAATCAGGTGTTCATGTCTTCACTATTAGCTCTGAGAGGTGGTTACTTGTTACTGTTGGAAGCATTCAGATAGTGACTAAGCAACAGTTATTTTCAAAGTTTTTGTGATGTCGAATGGATGGAGATACGTACCGGCATAAGTCAATTCTCCTTAGGCACATTCATTGCCAGAGACGTTAATATTGATGAACAGTAGGCTGGCTCATCCTTACACTCTACATTAATATAAACCCAAGCAAAAAGTGTTAAAAGGACATTTCACTTTTTAATCATTTACTCCTAGTCTCCAAGAGGAAGTATTTCCTTTCTGATTATCCTATCATTCAACTCATGCTAATTAATGAGTGTAACAGAACTTTAGCAGACAGTTTGGTTGCAGGTGTATTCAGACCAAGGGAGATTTAATTACTGGCTAATTGCCTGGTGTCCAAGGTAACATAATATTATAGTTGCAAATGCTGTGGTATTAATCCATCTTAAAGAAGTGCAGTGTGGCTCAGTCTCTGCATTCAGAGACTCCTGGAGGATGCAGCTGGCATTGCTACACGTGTATCGAGGATAAGGGATCTTGTCTTTTGTATTTGTGACTAAATACCCAGTGTCTGGCCTAGGGCAGGACACATAGTAGACACTCAGTAAGCATTTACTGAGTGAGTGAATGTGAATGAAAGTAAGCCAACAAAAAAGTGCACTATGAATTATCTGAGCACAGGAAGGAAGGCTGTAACTTAGGACGTTAAAAACAAAACAGAAAAAAAAAGAAACTAACATTTTCTAAGTACCTTCTGCAGGCCAAGTACTCTAATTTACCTACATTGTCTCATTTTATCTTAGCAGGTTAATGTAATAATTAAGACTATGAACCTTGGATGAGAAAGCTCTGGGTTCAAATCACAGTTCTACCTCTTACTAGTTCTAGGTCCTTGGCCAGTTCATCTAAAAGCCTCAGTTTTCTCATCTATAAAATAGAGGGTGTGGGAATAATGTTTAACTCAAGGAATAGTTGTAAGGGTTAAACAAGATATATAAAATGTTTAGCATATATATTTGCCATCTTACAGAATGGATCATTGAGACTCAGAGAGGCTAAATAATTTGCCCAAATTGACAGAACTGGCAAGGGGCAAACAGAGCAGCCTGACTCCAGATCCCATGCTTTTTCCATTGCATCCGACTACTCAAAGGAGATCTGTTATCTGAGTACTTGTGGCTTGATGTCACTGATTCTATGGTGAATCAGACCCTAAAACAAGCCCCTAAAAGTAAGCTGGGTAGTTCTGAAAGCCAGCATGTAGCATGGCAGTGGTGAATCTCTACCTGGATTGTGGTTTACCAGCATTGAAATGCTGCTTTCTGTCTCACCCTGATCCTGGGGTTGACACATGGAAAGACTGGGTAATAAAACCATCAGGAAAGTGCTGCACAGTTACCTAAAGTCAAGTAGCCCAAAATCAGATCAACAAAAGAAAAAAAATGTAAGGGCACACTGAACTACAAATCAAACTTTTGAGCTTATATTAGGTGAATGGGAGATTGCACCTTTTAAGAGGCCATCTTAAGCAGTGAACTGGGTTTTTTGGCCAAAAGTTATCAAGTATTTTGGGCCCAACTTCAGGTCAGTCTGTGTTTGTTGCAAAGAAAATACATAAGTGTTGACTTGTTAATCTGATCGGCCATACCCAGAAGCTTCTGATGCCATCTTTGATTAAAGGGCAATGGCTTCTTTAGCTTGTGGGATGAATGCTTGGGAGTCAAAACATCTGGATTTTCCTAGTTGCTATTTCTGACTCTGGCTTTGCATAGCACCATGAACTGAAATTGATCACATTCACCTGTCCTTTCAGAGCTAACTGTGCAAGGAAGTCAATTTTGCGAGCTTCTCAATGTCTGTGGCTGAGGTTCATAGTTCCCTGGCCACGGATTTTGGCCCCTCCCGTTCCAGCCACATTCAGACCATGTGAAAGGCTCAGGGTGACTCATCCTGCTAGAAAGTCATCTTAAAGAGCATGATGGACGATCAGGTATATAGCCTTGTCCCTCACCCTCACCACCATCCAGGATGTTGCTCTTTTACCTTCCTCCTAGTATTTTCCAGTCCCCTTGCACTTTCCTTCCTAACAAAACTTGATGCCAGTCACTAACATTAATAACAGATGTTTACTTTTCCCAGGGATCTCTGCCTTATAAGCCGTGGGGCAGAGACTGCCCGCTGTTCACTAAATATTTGTTTCATCTTCTTTCGGGGTACCCAGCTAGTCTACATTTCCTAGATTTCCTTGCAGTTCTGTGTGACAATGTGACTGAGGTCTAGACCATGTGGATGACGTGGTCCTCCATGCTCCTCCTTGCTTCTACCCCATTCTGGCTGATTGGGGTGGAGAATGATCAAGTTAACTTTGGAAGTCATGTATAAAGATGATAGAACCTCTGTCAGCCTGGGTACCTGCATGGCCATGTAGAATAGCTCTATCTCTGACCTAACATATGCCTGGAGTGTCTCTAGAAAAAGAAGGAAATTTGGTGCCTACTTGTTACAGGGGCAAGTAATACTCTAACTACTACAGTCTGGGTCTCTAGTGTGGAATAAAGGGCATGAGCCAGTGTAAAAGGAATACCAGGTACCACCAAACAGATGGTGGGAATATTGAGGGCTAGGATTGTCTTCCATTCTGCCTTTCCTACCGTAGAGGTGACATCCGTCCCTACACAGGTCTCTGGATCTTGATGATATTTGGGAGCAATTAAAATAATGCTGTTCCCCCAGAGCCTGTTAATTTGTGAGGTGGGCTTCATTTGTGTAAGGGCCCACCCGATGGGGGGTCTCAATGCTAAGTCAAGCCACTGGACTAAAGGACACTGCTGTCTCCAGTTCAGGTAGCAATGTGGGACAGTTTTAGGAAAGTCATTAAGCATCCTGATTTTTCTGCCTTTGGGTTTTTTTTGTCATCTAGATGTAGTGTGGTCACCCTTTTCTCTATGCTCAAGCCACAGAAGAAGGCCACCCACATTATCTGTCAGAAGAGGAATATTTCTCAGCAGGGCTCACTAGTCTGCTCATTCCTAACGCATTGTCACCAGTTAGCCATTTGGGGAGGGAGGGCTTGGTTTTAATTTTGTCAGAATCAATAGGATGCTTATCCTACTGATTCGTTGTTGAGAAATTTATGTGAGTCCATGAATTACCTCGAAGGACAATGAACCAATGAATTTTGACTTGGGAAAGTGTCACATAAACAGCTTGTAAAGGCAGATGTTTTTAGATTATAGAGCCCATTCTTACATCAGCTACTGTAAATTTCAGGGTTTGCATTTCGCTTCTCAAAGGGACACATCCATATATTTCCTTTCTCAGTCTTATGCAAGCTCCGTTCTCAGACTCTGCAGTGTTATCAAGGAACTCAACTTTGGTGTGATTAATATTTCTCATCACGCTTTTTGAGAAGGGTTAGAGGCTTTCAATCCTTATCAAAGGCAATGAGAGAGCATCAGTGTGAGGGAAACAAAAAGCCAAAGGCAGCTATTGGATCAGAATCTGAAAGTCTAACAAATGCCTCAGACTTGAGTAAATCCCCACTAATAAGCACATTCTGTATCACAGCAAAGTTGAGGAGCATAATCTGAAACCATAAAGGGAAGCATCAGGCAATTGGGAAGTATAGGAAGATAATTATCAGCCTAAACCCCCAGCCATCGTCTGTGCGCCAAGGCGTACCATATGCACTATACATTGATTATGATAGTAAAGGGATTACAATTCATCTTGGGCATTTTGTAAATTACTCAAATCCAACAGATGGGAAATTGGCAGGTCCCATCAAATAGAAAATTCAACGTTAACTCAAGTGGGCTGATAAAAATAATCATAAACCATTTAGAATATCCTTCAATCACAAAGCTCAGTGATTAAAATCAGACACCTCTCAGCTCCCATCCAGTGGTCATTTCATGGTATGCTATGTTTATAGGATGTCTTGCCCCTAAAGTTCAGAGGTTATAACTTCAATTTACATAGACTGAGGCTGTGACACTGTATAGGATTAAAAAGCCTTTTGAAGTCTGTCCCTAAAGAACATTTAGCCAGGCAACATCTCAATAGGACAAGTATTTTTCAAAATGATTGACTTCACACTGCTTGAGGGCTGGTAGATTAGATCAGTCAACAGAACTAACTATATGACTGCATGGCTAGATGGATAGAAAGATGACAATGTCTATACATTAGGTTGGAGGCTTTCCAAAAGGAGGTGCCAATGACTGACACTTGCTCTTTTGTTGCTGAGAGATGGGGAGAAGATTGGATGTGAATAGGTACCTTCTTAAAGGTGAAGATGGCAGATGAATAGCAAGTTTCTTCAGAGCAGGGCAATGCCTGGGAAAATGGGTAGGATAGTATCAGGGTGATGAGCAAGCAGTGCACCCCAAGAGCTGGTGGTAGAACCCCAAAGTTGTGATTTTTATAGACCTGACCATATGATGGCAGTATGAGTCTGAAATGGCCCAACTACATTACTTCAAGGGCACTACTCTGGGGGCGGGGAGGTTCTGTGGGGCCAGTGGTCTGCTCTGGAGCATTTGCACTACTTAAGTGGTCCATGAACTGGGGGAGAAACAAACAAGAAAGGAAACCTACTAATTGGGTTATTATTTAATATTCGGTCCTGTTCCCTCTTATACTAAACTTGCTGACTCAGAGACATGATTACAAAGGTTTGTGAAGATACAATACCATTCTGTCACTTGGAGTTTTATTTTTAATTAAAGTAAATTAAAACAACTTTTAGAAATTCTTGAGATGATCATGGGCATTACCAAAATCTGAGTCAAGAATGATGGCTTCAGGGACTTACCCTCTCCAAGTATGCTTAGCCCTTCCAAAGAGTTCAGTTTATCTTTTCATCTTTCGCTGGACATTTCTGCCCAGCGAAAAGGAACTTAACAATGAAAAAAGCGCAGCTGAGAGTCACATTTTTCACTTGTACTGGAAACTCAGAGACATCTCTGTGCATCTCTCTTTTGAAATTGGGGTGCTTATTGTTTGTGGGAAGTTTCTGAGGCCTATCTATGTCACCAGAATATTCAGTCAAGATGGAACCAAGTTTTCTCATGGAAGATATTTTAGAGCATTTTTGTTTCCATGTGTTCAGCTGGACCTGTGCCTTTCTCTCACCCCAAATTGCTTCCTGGAGTAACTTGAGCATTGGGGAAGAATAGGAACTAAAAATTATATGCTGTGAACCTCTCCCAGGAGGAAACATCATGCTGATTTTATACAGACCAAAAGCTCAGGTGTATTTATGCGGATTTTCTCAATTGGTGACTTCAACCTTTTTGCATTTGGCACTTATTAGGGGCTCTCCAGGGGCCTCCTGCTTCACGGAACCTCCTCCCTCCAAGATATTGCAGTTGAGTCAGAAGGCAAAACAGACACACAAAGTAAGCAATTAGAGAACAGGGAAGTGTCAAATTGTGCAGAGCCGCTGCTGGAAGTAAAATACTGTTGTTTGGAAGAGGAAATACTTTCCTGGGGTGTGTATGTGAGGGGGGTATTATTAATGGACTTATCTGAGGACATGTTGAATCTAAGGAGATGAGGCTTTTTCCAGGTACAGACATCTGGAAAGAGCTGTTAATCTAGAATCAGAAACTGGGTGAGTGTTCAGGACTGGAGAAGTATATAAGTTTCCAATTTTTGTGTAGGATGATATGAAGAAAATAAGAATAAATAAGTTCTTAAGGATTTAAATTTAGAAAGACACAAGTAGAGGATTAAGGAGTATCCTCAGTCAGAGGGCCAGGAGGAGAAAGAACTAGGGAAAGTCATATTACAGAAACCAAAGTCGTGTTTGAAGGAGAGAGAAGTCTTCAGTGTCACCAGCCACAGAGAGGTGAAACAAGGTAGGGAAACGGCAGCTGACGTTCTCTAAGGCAGGGGTCTGGACATGGTTCAGTGATTCTGAGTTACTCATAGGTAAGACGACTGGCCACATGGGAAATCTTGTAACTTCACAGACTCAGTGTACCTACCTTAAAAACTTAGACACACCCTGCCTGGGATCCAGAGGAGTCTAAACTAATGAATTTGTACAGATCCCAAGATGTCAGGCATTGAATGGAATGAGGGAGTCTTCTTCTTCTTCTTCTTTTTTAATAACTTTATTTATGTATTTATTTATTTATTTATTTTGACTGCCTTGGGCCTTCGTTGCTGTGCGCGGGCTTTCTCTAGTTGCGGCGAGCGGGGGCTACTCATCGTTGTGGTGCACAGGCTTCTCATTGCGGTGGCTTCTCTTGTTGCGGAGCACGGGCTCTAGGCACGCGGGCTTCAGTAGTTGTGGCACGCGGGCTTAGTTGCTCTGCGGCATGTGGGATCTTCCCGGCCCAGGGCTCGAACCCATGTCCCCTGCATTGGCAGGCGGATTCTTAACTACTGCACCACGAGGGAAGTCCGAGGGAGTCTTCTTATAAACAACAAGCCTATACTGCAAATTTGAATATGTTATGCACTCTCATTTTGCAAGGATTTTAAATGTTCATCGGTAGTCCTAGGGGATATAAGGATGCTCAGAGGCGAAGTAAGAAGTGAGTGCCACGCTTCAGAGGCTGGCCTTCTAACCCAGGCAGGGTCAATTGGCAAAGCCACATAACCATTCAGAAAAATAATTATGTCATCTGCAAAGTACTGTAGGTATAATATCTATGAGCATTTTGAAAGAGCTGAAATATTGATGAGTGTATTAGAAATAATTAAAAGCTTCTGAACCAAAGCACTTTTTAAAATTCCTTAAAATTTTAATTCACTCTGAAAAATAAAAGAGTATTAGGGTAGGTGGCAGGCAAACACTTTGCCAAAAGCTCATGTATTAGAATCTTAAAGTGTTTTATCCAAATTTTCTTATTTATCTATGCTTTAGGACAGGAGAAGGATGACATATAACATGCACCAGATATGGCCCAGAGAGGTTGATATGGCTTTCAAAGTAACACAGCGACAGTGAGCTGAGGATCTAACTCACCCTGTGTTCTTCCAACTCTGGTATACACACCACCTTAATTACAATCCTGACGAACATACCTCATCCTGTGCCTGATCCCTTAACAAATATTTGCTTATATAATGAATAGGAGCCCCAAATTGAAATGGCCCAACCGTGGAAATAAATACAAAACAGCCGTCAGAGCTGCTGGTATAAATTCCAAAGGGTGGTCCCTCTTCAGGGTATATCTTCCAGAAGCCTCAGGGAAGGGGTGTTTTGGAAGTCTAAATGTAAAACATTGACATTTTAGCATATTTTCCTCTCTGACTGCCTGAGAAGAACAAGAAGGGGCAAGTTGTAGACTTAACTAATTAAAACATCATCAGGATCAGCAAAGATCTGAAATGGGGTCCATGCTAATTAGGCACTGGGGCTTTGCCCTGACGGAGAGTACTCTGAAAACAGCCCCTGCTCTTCAAACGGGCTTTGCCCTGACCAAGAGCATGCAGTGGGCATCACGCAGTTGCTCGGCGAATTCTTCGACTAGCCTTGACTTGATTGTGCCTTACAGATTTCTGTCACTAATAACAGCAAGTTGCTTAACATGACTGCTGCCTCTATTTCTTTATTTGAAAATTATAACTGACTACTTGTCCCTCCCACCTTCAAAATTGTTTATGAAGAATTTTATGAAGAGTTCTTAAGTTTAAGTAAAAGAATCAGCAAGCAATTATTAACTGTCACTTGTGGGATATACAAAAGGGAAAGATATGGATTTTACTCTTCAGGAATGTACAATTTATTTGGTAGGACAAAATGTGTATACAGATGATCCCCGACTTACGATGGTTTGATTTACAGTTTTTTGACATTACGATGGTGTGAAAGTGATACACATTCAGCAGAAATTGTAGTTCAAATTTTGAACTTTGATCTTTTCCCGGCCTAGTAAAATGTGGTCCAATCCTCTTTCGTGATGCTGGGCAGTGGCAGCCCCCAGTCAGCCACACGATCACAAGGGAAAACAACCGATACACTTAAAACCATTCTGGACTCAAACAACCGTTCTGTTTTTCACTTTCAGTACACTATTCAATAAACTACTTGAGGGCTTCCCTGGTGGCGCAGTGGTTGAGAGTCTGCCTGCCGATGCAGGGAACACGGGTTCGTGCCCCGGTCTGGGAAGATCCCACATGCCGCGGAGCGGCTGGGCCCGTGAGCCATGGTCGCTGAGCCTGCGCGTCCGGAGCCTGTGCTCCGCAACGGGAGAGGCCACAACAGTGAGAGGGCAGTGTACCGCAAAAAAAAAAAAAGCAAAAAAAATAAATAAATAAAATAAACTACTTGAGGTAGTCGACACTTTGTTATAAAATAGGCTTTTGTTAGACGATTTTGCCCAATGTAAGTGTTCTGAGCACGTTTAAAGTGGGCAAGGCTAAGCTAGGTAGGTTAGGCGTATTAAATGCATTTTTGACTTAACATTTATTGGGTTTATCAGGATGTAGCCCCATTGTAAGTCAAGGAAGATCTGTACTCAAAAAAATTAGCAGAAAATGGTTGGCACAGTTTGATCAAGAGCTAGGCATTTTGGTTCTTGCTATAAATGTAATGGGGATTCAGAAAATGGTGGGACTAGCTAACATTCATTGAGGTTTGATTACTTGTAAAGTTGTACATGCAGTTAACTCCCAAAGCCACCCTGTGAGGTAGGTGCTATTTTATTGAGGGGAAAGTGGAATCTCTGAGAGGTTAAGTGTCCGGCTGGTAAAGAACAGACCCAGAGTTTCAGCCCAAGTCTCCTGGGCTTCAGGACTCCTTGGTCTTGATCATGGCACGGTACTGGGACCTCCATTCAGGGATCCAGGATTCAATTATCTCCACATTTGCCCTCCTCACTTCCCAGCCGTTTGATTTCTGGATTGAGAAATATTTTCCTCACTGTATTTTTTGTTCCTGGCAGAAGGCAGTGGCAGCTTGAGAGTGGCTTAAGGAAACCTTAAGATACAGAGTGATTGGTCTTACCACCCCTCTTTTCAAAGCATCTCACGAAATTCAGCATTGTATGATGTTTATCAGTGACTATGACGAGGCAGCTTTTTCAGGTGAGAGAATTTCTGCACCCTGATGAATCTGTGCTTCATTACGGTGCTGAGAAGTACAGTATGCTTTGGAAGCCAAGGGAAAAGAGAACACGGCAACCTAATTGGTCACTACCATGAATCTATACTCAGGGGACAGATAGCACGACCAGAGGTAATAGCTTACACACGTATTCTTGAGCTGTGCAATAGATGGAAAAGGGTCCCAGATGGATTGGGCAGGGGCTTAGTTCCAGGATTATGATGAGACAGTGGGTAATTATTGAGTGGCAGGGCCTCAGCCCTGATTAGTATCTGCAAGCTTGTTCCCCTCCTTCAGAGGAAAGCATTGATAAAGATAAACCATGCTGCTCCGTGTCCTTCCTGCAGCACAAAACAACACATTTCAATCTAACAGGATCAGGTCTCCACTTTGATCACAATCTGTTACCTAGATGTCTTTGCAAATTAATCAGTCCTGCTTGTTTAGCTCCAGTCAGTTTGTACTGCTAAATTAATAAATGTACCAGGAGTAACAGAACACATAATTAAATTCTACAGTTTAATCTCCACATAATAATTTTGATCTTAGTCTGGGGCCTCTGTTCTAGCCAGTAGAATGCAGAACAAGCACAACCTTCCCTGGGTGGTTTATACTAACAGCCCCCCTACAGATGGACCCTATGACTGACAATCAGAGAAGTCCTGCTAGAAAAATGCAGAAAACCAACAAAAAACCATGTGCTGGGCTTCAAGGCGGAAAAGGCAGGTGAACTAAGCAGCTGGGCTTCTGGGCTGTCTTTAAAATCTAAAGCCTCCTTTTGGTAAAATTATACAGACTTTCTTGTTTCAAAAACAAAGGATGTATGTATGTCAAATGCAATGCCCTGGGAGACTGCAAACCAGCACCTCACTACAGGGTGGGAGCTCTTCTGGAGAGAACTTGGAACCTTAGTGTGGGCTCTTTCCTGTTGGTCTGATGTAACGGATTTGCTTTTCTTGAAGGTCATCAAACTGATAACCCAGGTTGTGTGCTTTGACACCGAGGCAGATGTGAAGCTCATACAACATCTTGGGCCTGAGTTTTCCTGTAGGTCTTAAAGTTTTTTGTAGGTTTTTCATTGGGTGCCTATTAGGAATGTGAAAATGTTTTTCATTTATTTTGTAAAAACTCATGTGTACTTTTTTTTTTTTAAAATAGGGTCTCTCTAGCCCTTTCCCACTTCCAGATTATATAACTTACCAGATGTCATGCTCATGTGTACTATTAAAAGCTGGTCATTTTAATGTTAGTCGAACATGTGCAGAGAAAATTATTTGATACTCAGCTGAGGTGAATTGCTGCATTTGATTTGAGTTCCTGATCTTGGGTAGCATTATGCTGTCTTCATTTAAAGTTTATTGTGCTGGCTACATGCTGGCATCATTTCCTTGATTTCAAAAGCAATGGAGTCAGGGCAAGACAGTATCCGTTGCAAGAATACTGAGCTGGGAAATGTGAGTTCATGATTGGACTCTGCCACCACTGACTAATGACCTGGGCAGGGCACTTGACCTCTGTGGGTCTCAATTTTCTCATCTGAAAAATAAGGGGGTTGGACTAGATAATCTCCAAGAGACAAATTCTATGTGCCTGTGATTCCACTCACACTGAGTCAAATGGGAATTAAGGCAATTATGGGGATAATGCAAACTGAAGGGACACTTCTTTATTTTTTCCTCTCCATGATTGGGGTATTTCAGGCAAAACTGGTTGTTGAGTTTAGTTTTTAACCTGAATTATATAGATAATTGCCTTAGTTCTGCCACTTAATTGTGTGTCTGTCAGCATAGGCTTGATGTTTCTACCAGATAACCAATGATTAAAGTATTTGGTTAAATATTCAGCAGTGTGGAATTTTCATTCAGCCTTGCTTAAAAAAAGGGGGTGAGGGTGTGTGTGTGAGTGTGTGTGTTTGTGTGTGTATAGCCCAGGGGGTAGGGAAGGGATTATGCATCATTTGAAAGTGTGTAATATTTGGGTCACCAATGTTTTACCTAAAATGAATTGATTTCATTTCAAAAATAAGTTGGTCTTGTCACAAAAGATCTCCAGCATAAATTAAACATGAGGAATGCAGCTGTGCAGTAAGATGTTAAAATACAGATGGTTTCTGGAAAAATAAAATGAGAAAGGCTTAAAGGAAAGGTTTTAACCTGAAATTAATTCAAGTATTATTTGCTTAAATACTCTGGCATGCATTTGTGTAAATGCACCATCTATTTTTATAAAAATGACTTTATTTTGGCATTCTGAATTATAGATTAGAAATGTCTGGTGAAGGGAGGAAGGACTAGTTTATACACCTTCTGGCTTTCATCTGAAAGACTGAGGGATTAAAACAATTAACTTCATTTTTATAATAAAATAACTCGTTGCTACTTACACAAATGGATCATATTGTGGTTCCCCTTTAAATCTTTTCTAAAAGCACCATCAATATCATTTAATATGTGGAATTCCCTGAGGAAAAACTATTAAAGTGTCCGTATGTCACCCATGTGAATAACAAATGAATTAATTATGACTGGTGCAATTACAAGGAATAGTTAATGAAGCCATAATGACCAGACTCTGGTGGTTAATTTTCAAAGCACAGTGAGAGGGAAATGTGGCAAAAGGTCCCCAAAGAAAACAATAAGCTTTGTGTACTCACCTTGGAGTCAGGGTCTTTGAGTGTGCCGTGAAACAGGGCTTCTGGAGAATACTAACTATTCAGATGGAGCCTTCCTGCAGTCCATAACCAGCTCCCCATGGGTTCAGATGTCCTAGCCGGAGCTCGACCAAGCCAGCAGCACCAACTAGTCAATCCCGTTGACCAAAAACATCAGTATCTTACTTTAAGTACCTAGCAAGAGAGAAGGATGGTGGAAGTTTCAACAATGATAGGGTTTTTATTGAATCTGCTGCTTTACATTTCACCACTTCTAGAAATAATCTAGGCAGTTTACAAAAATACATGCAGTTAAGCAAGACAAATTAAACATAGGTGAGAAAAGTGAGGTAAAGAAGGTATCTGACTATTTGCCTAGAAATTCACCTTCTTAAACACACACACACACACACACACACAAATATTAGGTCTTTAAAGACATTTTTAAGTTCAAGTATGCAAAACTATATTGTTATGTTATTAGCAGTTAAGAGGTCTATTTGTCAGTTTTTTTAAAATATGAGGCCTGGGAGCTTGAGTCCTTACCACAATGAGGAAAGCCCTGGCTAGATCCATCGGGTGCTCGTGCCAAGCGCCTTCCTGAGGTCATGCTCTTCCTGATAGGAGCCAGGGCTGGACGACAGTCAAGGAAGAAGGGAAGGTCATGATAGCAAGTTAGCCCTGCAGAAACCCAGAGGATCAGGTTCTAATGTCCCCACCCCCTTTCACCTCCATGAATGTATTTATTCACCTCTGTGGATGGGAATTAGCTAATATCTGTCAAAATAACAACTAGCAGGATCCAAAATACACAGAGGACTAAGTACTTACTACCTAGGGGATTTTTATAGTGGTTTATCTGTATAATCTACATTCACTTTTTTTTCAAGGGATAAAATCCATGTCAAGGTCTATCGTAGCTGTCTATCTCTGATTGGCTTACTATTTTTTAATGTCAAGAGGCATTCCAATAGGAAACTCTCTTCAAAAACATCTGTGAGGGCTTCCCTGGTGGCGCAGTGGTTGAGAGTCCGCCTGCCGATGCAGGGGACACGGATTCGTGCCCCGGTCCGGGAAGATCCCACATGCCGCGGAGCGGCTGGGCCCGTGAGCCATGGCCGCTGAGCCTGCGTGTCCGGAGCCTGTGCTCTGCAACGGGAGAGGCCACAACAGTGAGAAGCCCGCGTACCGCAAAAAAAAAATCTGTGAGTGGGACTTCCCTGGTGGTCCAGTGGCTAAGACTCCGAGCTCCCAATGCAGGGGTCCTGGGTTAGATCCCTGGTCAGGGAACTAGATCCCACATGCTGCAACTAAAGATCCAGCACACCGCAGCGAAGATCCCTCAGTGGCAAGGAAGATCCCCCATGCCGCAACTAAGTCCCGGCACAGCCAAATATATATATATATATATATATATATATATATATATAAAAGAAAAAAATCTATGAGCACTGCCTCAAAGGAGCAGGTTCTTATGCATTCAGTCTTACGAAAATATTGCTGAAATACTGGGTGCCAAGCACTTGACTAGGTGCTGGGGATGCAGTGATAAACTGACTAAATACCTATCCTTGTGAAACCTGTAATATTGCGGGATGCCAGACAAGGAAACAGACACTTGTACATGTGTAGCATGGTCTACATGGGGATTGGCAAGGGGCTAGGGAAGCACCAAAGGAAGGGTACCTAGTCTTGGCTGGGGCTAAGGGGGGTGTTCAGAGAAGACTTGTTGGAAGAAGTTGACTTTTAAGTCAAGATCTAAAGGGTGAGGGAAAGGCAAAAGGGCATGTATAGAAAGTTAATGCTGTAGGTATAGGGAACAGCAAGGGCAAAATCCTGGAGTTTACATAACAATGGTAGCTAACATGTACTGAGTGCTTACTCTGTATGGCACTCTTCTAAGCACTATATATACATATATTTCCCCCCTCACAATAACTCTATGAAGCATAGCATTCTCGTTTTGTAAATGGAGAACTGAGCGATAGAAAGTTTAAGAAACTTGCCCACGGTCGTTGAGCCAGTAATTGGAAGATCTAAGATTCAAGTCCACATCATCTATTCCAGAGCCACCATGTTTAATGACAAAAGCTATATGAATTCTCATGATGCTTTAGGGGAATTGAAGTGGTCAGTGTGGTTGGAGTGTGGCAGAGCGAGGATAGATGATGCTGCAGAGGTTAGCAGAAGCCCAATCATGAAGGTTCTTTGAGAAGCAGAGCCCCTTTCCCCTGAAAATAAACATGAGGGTAGAAAGATGGGGAAGGATAGTCCTATATGGCTTTGGATACCATTTCTAGGAGCTGAAGTTATTATTTTTTTGGTCCCTTTTTTCAGCTTGTCTGCACTAAATATAGGAAAGAGTAATGATATAAATTAAGCAAAATATGACTTATTGGACTTTATCAGTAAAGTACAATAAGGTAATATAATAATGACGGTGATCATAACAGTAGCAGTAGTAACCAGTTGACATCTACTGTGGTGGCCTTGCAGACATTTTTCATCCTGGGCTTCTTAAGGGCTAGAACATCCTAACTTCCATCTGTGACCCCAGTAGGTTGGGCGTCAATTCAGAAGTCCTCTCAGAAGTTGTTCGCTTCCAAGACCGTAGATAGGAAAGCTTGTTCTCACTGCTGTAGGGGAGGTCTGGGATCCCACACAGCACCCCCTGCTCCTCAGCAACTCTGATCATCTGATCTCATTTCATAAAATAGTGAGGATACAATAAAGTGGAAAAAAATGATAAGGGTACTTTTTCTTCGTGTCTTAGAAGTATGCATGAAAAGGGGGAGAATCTAATACAAGATGTGAACACAATGAGAAAGAATAAATATACTCAACCTTAGTACTTTTCTAAGAACAGAAGAACTATGCTTTAAAGAAAGAAGTAAGAATTCAGGTTATTTAAACCTTTCTTGGGGATCTCAGTATACCTTTTATAACCTGGGGCTAATATCTGTACAAGGGCTAGATCTAAACTAGGATCTACCCCACCTAGGATGGGGATCTTTTGAGTCCTCATCTCTAAAATCTCCATTCGCTGAGCACAAATGCCACGGGCAAAGAACTGGTTAAAAAAGAGGCAGCCTTGTTGTCACTTATAATTAAGTTAAGGAGACAAAGCAAGGAGCTTAAATGATGACAAAGACGGTAGCCACCATTTATGGAGAGCTCACTATACACCAGGCACTGCACCAAGCATTCAGTGTGAATGATCTCACTTCATATGCACAATGCTTCAATGTGTTAGGACTATTCCATCCTACAGATGAGGAATCAGGGTTTGGAGGGATTAAGTAATTTGCTCGAGGTAACATAGACTAGTAAATGTGGCCCTGGGATCTGAACCTAGCCTTCTTCATTCTAAGGCCATGAGAAATAGTGTTCAATATAAACATGTACTATGGGGCTACCTAATAAAATATAAACGAAATTCATAAAAATCACATAGAGGATGAAGAGGGTGATTCATGAAATGGTTTCAAAGGGGAGAGAGATGTGAAAGTAAACTTTATTTATACTTTAAATATACTATCTTTTGGTATTTGGTTATCATCTATTAGATCAAATGTTAAGAGAGATGTATATCTGATTCCAGGCACCTTAAATTCATCTCTATGTCCATCTTATTTTTAATTTTCTTAAAGAATTAAGAAATTAGAATATTGCTGTATTGAGAAGCATCATTTCACCAATTTTAAACTCCTTGTCAATCCTATATCTGAAACTACTTCAGAAGTGCAATACGGTATCTCTTTGCAGTAAAACTATAAAAATTGTGAATATGGTGCATTACAGCAAGTAGACCAACCAAATCTTGGTGCCTAGAGTGAAAGCATTTAGAAAGTACAAAATAACCACTTAAACCACTTTATTTTTTGTTTGTTTCTTTGTTTTAATCTAATTGCACAGAATGCAGAACTCAAAAGTTATCAAAAAGGCATGTAGAGAAGTATCCCTTCTACAGCTACCCAATTCCTTTCACCAGAGTCAAACACTTCATGTTGTTTGTTTATCACTCCAGGGACATTTTATGTATATTCAAATTTACTTGTATGTCTTTGTGCAATCTATCACCCCCATTTAAGAATTGAGGTAGCATACTGCATACACTGTTCTCCCCCTTTTTTTTTCTAACTTAGCAATATATTTTGGCAGATCACTTCATATAGGTACATAAAAAAGCTTTCTCACTTCTTATGGCTGCACTAATAGTTCATGTAACCTCCTTCCTATGATAAACTGAAATGATTCCATATACAAACTAATATGCCTGTAGGAAAAATTCCTAGAAGTGGGATTGCTGGGTCAAAGGGTAAGTGCATTTGTGAACTTGATAGCCCCAAACTGCTTTCCAAAGAGGCTGCACTAATTTAAATGCCCCCAGCAGTCTACGGCAGTGCCCATTTCCCCACTGTCTCACCAACACAGCACCATGCACTTTTGATCTGTGCTAATCTGATAGGTGAAAACAGGTATCTCAGTATAGTTTCACCTTGCATTTCTCTTCCTATGAGTGATGTTGTGCCAGAGATGACAATTTACAGTGATTTTCCTCTTCTTGGTGTCTCTCGTGATGCAAAGCACATAGGATGACTAATTGCACACTCTGTGAAGGATTATCGAGGGAATGACATAGGAATACTAACATAGTCTGAATTGTCAGGTCTTAAAAAAAGAAAAGAATCAAAAGTAAAACTCATCGTTCACTGAAGGAACTATACAAATCAACAGCAGAGAAAGTAATTTGCAAAAGGTGAGGCCTCAAGTTGTCAAAATTATGTTTCCCTGACTTGCTACTTAGATTTTTCTAGATTGGAGGAAAGCCCTTCAAAGAGCAGAGGTTCCATCGGGAGAGGCTTGAGGATTAGCTGCCAGGCTGCCACCCTTAGACAAATCTTTGACAAATTCCTGCCTGGAGGATCCTGGGAAAAGACCTCACTTTCCTTCAAAAGGGTCTCAGGATCACTTTAAAGTCGGCAGTAAATCCCAATTGCTCCTAATTAGGCCTCTGTTTGGTTAATTGCTCTGGGAACTCCCTGGGAGACAGCAGAAAGCCCGGGACCTGCAGTGGCTTGGCTCTAAGTGTGTGCGACGGCCCGTTGAGAGCAGGACCTACGGAGCTGCTCCAAGCAGCCGGGCTCGGAGCTGCTTGGTGACGCCTGGAGAGGCAGAGGTAGGGAGCCAATGGGGCCTGGGAACAGTAAATGTAGGAGCAGCAGGCCCTGCTTACTCCTTCCTGAAAAAGGAATCAGGAAAAGCTTGCCTTCTAGTCACAGCTCTGTAAAATATTCTTTGCAAAGCCCAGGAGGTTACTGGGCTTTAGCACAGGTGCTAAAGAGATACAAAGTGCCCAACCCTTAAAAAAAAAGTCTGAATATGAGCTTTTCCACCTTCCTTTTCATCCATACTGCCCTTTAATTTCTAACAAAGGCACTGCTCTGTAGTTGTTGAAGTGAAATCAGATAGCAACTTGGAAGGCACACTAGAGTTTCTACGGCATTTCCATATATGTTAATATATATTAGCACATGTGCTCCTACCCCTCGTAGGGAGAGCTGGTATTACTGTTAGTTCCATTCTATCCAGGAGGACCCCGAAGCTCAGGGAGATTAGGAGACTTGCCCAAGGGACACACAGACACAAAGAGGAGAGCTAAAACTGAAACCCGTTTCATCGTGTTAGCCCCTTAATACCATTCTGAGGTCATAAATCTCACGTGTTTAAAATATATTAATTAATTCCATAAATATTTATTAACTTCTACTATGTGTCAGCACCAGTTAAGGATGCTAACGATATAGCACTGAACAAAACACACAGGTCTCATCTGTCACAGAGCCGACATTCTAGTGGGTGAGATAAACAACAAACAAAAAATATGTCAGGTGATGATTTACCATGTAATTTTTATTTTCCAAATCCCTTCCCTTTTGAGTGTGAGAAGGGGAGTTTTTTTATAATTACTGTAAGACAACAGGTATAAAATAGGACTGTCCTATGCAAAAGTGGACATCTGGTCTCAGGGAGCTATGAAGAAAAACAAAGCTAATTATGTCACAGAGTATGGTGACACGTAAGCAAGAACCAGGAGACCTGGATTCTTGGTCTGAATTGTCCTCGGAATTCCCGTGTTACCTCTGGTTAGTCACCTCAGTTTCTGTGGGCCAGTTTTCTCCAACCATGAAATATTTATCAGTAGTCTGCCTCCTGTGTCATCTGGGGGGAATTCAAGGAGTTCTAGCTATAAAGTACATTGTCTCTATAGAGGAATGATACCCAGTCTAGAAACCTGGATTCCACACCTGTCTCTTCGAGAAAGTAGCTGTGTGTGCCTGTTGGCTGAGTTTTATTCTTTCCATCCTTCACCCTTTTATTCAACCATTTACTATGTGCTCTCAAGAGGAATGTGTTTCCTTATTTTTATATAATGGAACTGATAATACCTCACCTACCTGCCTTGTCCATTTAGTAGTGGTATAAATCACAGCCCCTAAAACTGAAGGATCCTGCGAGATATTTGATCCAGATTGGGGTTTTGGGGCAGTGTGGAGGAGTTAAAATAGCATTCCTTGAATTTTACAAATGAGGTCAGAGGCCCAAGGTCATACGGCCTGTGGGCAAGAGAGGGCACACACCTCTGGTTGTCAGGGCTGAGCTCTGTCAGCTACTCCACGCGGCTTTCAAAATGGGATATAGTTGGAAGAATGTGGTCATAAGTGAAGAACATCTCTCAAATGAAGTCTCCCAGAGCTGATGGTTGCTTTGACTTTCCAAATTGGAAAAGACTGATATAGTTGTCAAACTTTAAATGTAATAATCTCTGATAATCGGGGAAGATGTTTTTGTCTCCCTTTATGTCCACTGCTTACCTCTTTTTTTTTTTTTTTTTTTTTTTCCGGTACGCGGGCCTCTCACTGTTGTGGCCTCACCCGTTGCGGAGCACAGGCTCCGGACACGCAGTCTCAGCGGCCATGGCTCACGGGGCCCAGCCGCTCCGAGGCATGTGGGATCCTCCCGGACCGGAGCACAAACCCGCATCCCCTGCATCGGCAGGTGGACTCTCAACCACTGCGCCACCAGGGAAGCCCTGCTTACCTCTTTTTTAAAACATGAAAACCCCACCTGTTCCATCTTCTGGCTTATCTATATAATTCTACCTAATAGCTACATCAATTCCAAAGGCACCTGGATTCCCACAAAGTAAATGCAGAAGCAGAAAGGCATTTTCACAGCAGGAACCGGCTATGTGCAAATGAACGTGTGACAAGGAGGTGAATCCTGGAGTGTGTGTGTGTCCGTGGTCTGCCCTCCAGGCTGAGGGCAAGCTGGCTGACCCAGCCTTCCCCTGAGGTCCTGTTTACCCAACAGGTTGATATTTTTCTCAGTTATTGGGAGGTGATAATGTGTTCCACATATGAAATTCATATCATTTGTGTTTGGCCTCCTTTGCCATGCTAAGGGTTGCGAGGGGCACCATTTTAAAATTAATTTGCTGGGTGTTCTGTCTATCTGTGAGAAACAGGAGGAGGCAAGCCTGGTCCGAGTATTTATCAGACACATGCCGCCCATCTGCCAGAGCTAGGTCGAGGAGGATTTGCTGTTAATCCTTCAGACCCATCTGTAGGGGGTTCAAAATGCTGACCAGGAAGCTAGACAAGATGAGGTTTATTTAATTAGAAAAATGGCTCTGGAGGTTACTGGAAATCACTCTGAAGAAGGAAGGGCTTTCGATGGCATCACTCCTGCAGGGGTGGGAGTGGGCTCAAAGTGGAGAGAGTGCCGAGATTGTTTTGTGTTGGGCTTGGGGGGTGTGTTTTGATCTGACAGTGGTGTGGCCTGGACAGGGGAGAAAGCTTCCTCCCTGGTGAGGCATGAGCCAGGACCAGCCTGAGTTGGGACGATATCACAGGAAGTTCATGTGTGAGGCGCAGCGCTGAGCCACGAAGACCAGCATTTGCTTTGCAAGTTTGTGTACAGACTGACGAAGGCCAAGGAGCTGGGTGAGGCCAGAGCAGGATAAGGTGGCAGCTGAATTCCCAGCACTGAAGCCAGCCTGCTAGAGGCTGAAAGCAGCTTGGGGCAAAAACTGTTACCTACACTTTAGTCCTCGAAATGTGCTAGAAGCTTCTTGTAACTGGGGCCTACTGCCATTTGAGATCTATTTTTGGAGGGAAGGGAAACAACAAAATTGCATTAAAATTTTCCCCAATGGAAAAAATGACATCCGTTCAAAACAAAATAACCAGCAATCGCATGTTTCCTTTTTAGTATGAAAATATTATTAGCATAATTGGTTTCTGCAGGGCTGCCATTTGGGACAACTGGGCAGGGGAAATTGCGTGCCTTCCCCCAGCTTCTGATTGTTATTTCATGGCAATATAAAGCATGACAATTTTCACTGAGGTGGGTCGAGATAAGCGGTCCCCTCTCTGCCTCGGGCTTTTTGAAATGGTATTCCTGTTGCTAGCCAGATTCCTGGACACTGGTCTCCCAGGGATCACATTTTTTGAGGCTGAGTTTTTAAGGGTTATCATCCAGGGACCAGGGGCCAGAAACTCACCTGGGAGTAGGTGTCCAATAGAAGAATTTTTTGCCAGAAAGAACAAAACATTTATTTTAGGAATTGTCAACCACTCAGAGGAGCATGAAGTTCTGGGCTGCTCTCTGCACACCCTCTGCCTGTCCCTCACACTGGGGGATGCATGGTTTGAAGCAGCAGGGTTGCCCCAGGGCATCAGTCTTTTCTTTTTCTTTGTTTTTCTTTTTTTTTTTTAACATCTTTATTGGAGTATAATTGCTTTACAATGTTGTGTTAGGTTCTGCTGTATAACAAAGATATATGTATACATATATCCGCATATCCCCTTCCTCTAGCGTCTCCCTCCCACCCTCCCTATCCCACCCCTCTAGGTGGTCACAGAGCACCGAGCTGATCTCCCTGTGCTGCTTCCCACTAGCTATCGATTTTACATTTGGTAGTGTAAGCTGGGACGAAGTGAGAGAGTTGCATCAGTCTCTTCAATTCACCTTCTACCTTAGAATTTCCCAGGAATTCTTTCTTCTTCTACTTTCGAAACTGGGTGATAGGAGATACCAGGAATCCTGGGAAAGTTAGGAGGCAGCCACGCTCCAGCTATCCAAACTCAACCATATAAAGATGTCTAGAGTGTGACTGTGAGGAAAGAGAGAGCTGGGTAGTACTGACTGGAGAGGGAGTTTCAGAGAACATTCCTCTTCTAAACAGAGCTATCAGATTGACACTGCACCGACAGCACTTCAGCATTTTGACAGGGTGGACTAACCAGTCATTTCAGTGGAAAAACAGCCAGTCAAATTCTCAGGGTCATGTAAAACACATGGTCACTTAATGGGTTACATTTCCCACTTCCCACCATCCAACTGGAATGTTCCACCAGAATGTTTTTTAAAAAAAAAGCCGGGGAGGCAGCAAAACCCAACGGCTCTTTTGGTTGTTGAAAATAAAATTGAATTTTACTGTAAAAGAGAAACCCTTTAGTTGCAGCCTTTCTGCTTTCTCTATCAAAATATACTTCTTTTCAGACCTAGAGGAAGGGATACTATATTGAATTTTTAAAACGAACGTTTTATCTGTAATTATTGATGACTTATTTTGTCTTTTCAGTAAGAGCCCCAAAAGCTTTTGAGCAGCTGGTTATAAGAAATATGATATTCAGCATCAGGTTAATGCATGTTTGGAAACATTATGACTTAAACTTAATTTTTTAGGTTAAGTATCTATCTTCTTTCATAGAAGTTAAGCAAAGCAGTAGTTGAGTGTGTGAAATATTTAGTGTGGGCAGTTCCTTGCAGCAGAGACTGTAGAGGATGGATTATAATTTTTTCAACCAGAATTTTTCACTAATTTTCCTCTGCATAGATTTTTTAAAATTGAATATTGGGCAGTTCTATTTTAAATTGAATATTGGACAGTGTTCCTATTTTCTGGAGTTGTTTTAAACTTTGCCTGTGATTGTAATTGTTTTGAAGATTTCACCAGTAACCTGAGTGAACTCAGGCACTTCCTTTGCTGCTGGCTTTAAAGATCATTAAATGATGTTCTTTTTAAAATGCCAAATTAATCACCAGCCTTGCAAAATCACCATCTTGGCACCAAAGAACGCTGTCCCTAAGGGAACTTCCCTTTTTGTTTCCAGATCTGCAGGGCTTTACACTCAGTTCTCTTTACCTTATGAAAACCTGGGACTTAAGGAAAACATGTTCTAATGCATCTGAAGAAAATGTGATTTTCAAGCCAGGACTATAGAAGGGGAGGCTTCCTCCTTTCCCCCGGAGACTCGGGGGCCTTGTCTCACTGCAGTGGAGTCTGGCTTTCAGCGACTTGTGCATTGGCAGGAGGGCTCCTCTTGGCATTATTTCCCTTGGATATTAACTAGTGAGCTTGATGGCTACTGCAAGGTTTCAGAAGATTGAATTTAGACCAGGAGCATTCCTAACCTGGGCCCATGATGGACTTCAGAAGACCTGAGATCCCCTAGAAAAGTTAACACTCGTGCATGCATGTACGCATATGTGTGTGTTTCTTAAAAGAAGGATCATGGTTTTCATCAGTCTCAAAACAATCTCCCAAAATTAAAACAATGATTTTTACAGTGAGAGGTGTTGCAGTGCTCCATCCCCTCATTCAAAGGAGCACTTGAGGGGCTTCCCTGGTGGCGCAGTGGTTGAGAGTCTGCCTGCCGATGCAGGGGACACGGGTTCGTGTCCCGGTCCAGGAAGATCCCACATGCCGCAGAGCGGCTGGGCCCGTCTCCCGTGTACCACAAAAAAAAAACAAAGGAGCACTTGAGAAACCCAGGTGTGGTCTTCCCAGCAGAGGCAGCAGACCTTATTTTATCTCACTTCCAGGCCATTATCTCTTAGTGTCTGTATTCCCATATTTGCTTCTAAGTTCTTTGTCTTCCTTATCTTGCCCTTGAAGAACCCTTTTTTTTTAAAACCAAGGTAATACCTTTGTATTTCCCCGCCCTTGGTTATTTCTGATTCTTGCTGTTGATAACACTCCAATCTTTTATTAACTGGTTGATTTTTCACTCATTTATTCTTTCTTTCTAGGTTCTGGGAACGAGCTTTGGGATTAGGCCATTGGTATTCAAATTTAGATCTGCCACTTACTGCCTGTGTCCCCTTTGGTAAGTTAACTTTCCGAAGTCTCATCTGAAAAGCAAAGATGGTAATAGTACTTAGTTTATTGTGAGGCTTAAGTATAATCATGCATGAAAGTATTTAATTCAGTGCTGAGAATATTGTATGTTATCATAAAAGGTAAAAAAAAAAAATTCATTCCACGAATACTTAAGGACCCAGTGGTGCCAGGCACTGGGCAGGTTGAAATCAATGCTGACTGAATAACAGATTGAGCTCTCTGTTCTCCTCCGCTCATGATCTTCCCAGTAAAAGCCTGTTATCCTTGGCAAGACACTACAAAGTCCATTTGCAGCATTTAATTAGCACTTCTTTGCCACCATCCTGGCCATTCCTCCTACCAATAATAGTAATATAACAACAGCCACAAAAATGGCATCAAGTACATATGTAGTGTTACTACATGCCAGGTACAATTCCAAGCACTTTCCACATATGACTGGTTTAATCTTCACAATATCCCTTTGACGTAGGTTCTGTTTATTCTCTTCATTTTATGGATGAGGAAATTGAGGCACAGAGAGGGTAAGTAACTTGTCCAGAATCACACAGCTGGTAAGTGGCTAAGCCAGGTTTAAATCCTGCAACGTGACTCCAGAGATGGTGCCCCAGACTGACTTATACTTAATAATAATCCTGAATAAAAATATTAAATAAGAATGTGCCCCCTCTCTCCTTTCAACCATACTTCCTTTAAAACCTGTCTCAAAACCCCCTTCCCCCATAAAGCTTTATTTAATATTATTACTACAATGATTTTGCAACTCCTGACCCCTGAATTATTCTTTGTACAGCCCTTACTTGTCCCCTCAATATGTTGTTTGCCAGTGTTCAACTGTTTTTCCCTAGCTAGACTCAAGTTCCTCAGAAGCAAGGGTTGTTATCATTTGCTTATCTGGATACCTTCATGGTGCCTAGTTGAAGACTATTCCCTTGGGGGACAATCCACACATCCTTGGTGACATATAGTTATTTATTCAGTGAGTGTTTGTGGATCATCTGTACCAGCGTAGTGTCCCCAGCACTATGCATATAGCAGTGGAAAGAGGCAAGCATGGTGCTCAGGATGCCTGTGACATGGCGTGGGGCGGTGGGGAGAGAAACATGTAAACAGCTCTGGGCAAGGGCTAAGAGAAGGGCACAGTTTGAGAATGGTCTATATAGAATGGGGTTTGACTCAGTCGAGGAGGTCAGGGAAGGCTTCCTGGAGAAAGGGATGCTTTAGCTGAGACCTGAAGGATGAGTAGCCCTTACCCAGGTAAAGGAGCAATGGGGAGCATTGGCAGCAAAGGCTCTGTGGTAGGAGGGAGAAGCTGGCTGTGAGGAGCGGACGGTCAGAGGGTACCAGGGGAGCCACATGAAATGAGGTGGCAGCAGTCAGCAGGACCAGGCAGGGCCTTGTTGACCATGTCAGAGTTTGTGTTCACCCAAAGAGCAGCAGAAACTATTGAAGGATTTTAAGCCAGGGGGAGATGATGGTAGCTTGGACCAAGACAGCGTTGTTGAAAGGAAAGAATTGGGTGTATTTGGTGGCTATTTAGAGGTAAAATGGAAAAGGATTTGGTGATTTTATAGGGAGTTGGGGAGAACCATTTTTTATTGAACACTTTTATGTTCCCGGCACTATTCTAAGTGCTTTACAGGTCATAATTCATTTAATGCACACAACAATCCTATGTGGTAAATGTATTGTCCCCAATTTATAAATAAGAAAACAGAGGTGTAAGCCAGTAAATGGCAGGGCTGGGAGTTGGGCCAGGCATTTGGGGTCCAAGCCCTTACTCTTGATCACTATCCTGGAGTGCCCTCTTGCTGGCTCCACAGATGAATGGTGAGGCCATTCAGTGAGATGGAAACAGCAGCAGAGCGCTTGCTGCAAGAGATGGGCCAGAAAACTGGGGGGTCAGATTCAGACATGTTGAATTTTTTTTTTAACTATTTTATTTATTTATTTAACTTGGTTGCATTGGGTCTTATTTGTGGCAGGCGGGCTCCTTAGTTGTGGCATGCAAACTCTTAGTTGCGGCATGCATGTGGGATCTAGTTCCCTGACCAGGGATGGAACCCAGGCCCCCTGCATTGGGAGCTCACAGTTTAACCACTGCACCACCAGGGAAGTCCCTAGACATGTTGAATTTGAGTTCAGATACATTATGAAAACCAAATTCATCTGATAGTCATGCTCAACCTTTCTCATCTCCTTAGGCAAGTCTGTGCAAGAAGATGTTACCTTCTCAAGGAGGTTTACCTTGACCATTCTGTTTATAACTATTCTGCCCTGTCTGCTATCCCTTGTGCCCCCGACTCCTCTTGTCCTTGCTTTTTCTTCCCCACAACATTTATCACTTCTAATGTATTACATATTTTACTTATTTGTCAAGTATATTGTCACTATCTGTCGCTCCTTTGAGGGTGTAAGCGACTCCAGGGTGGGAATCTTTGTTTTCTTCACTGATGTATCCCAAGGACCTAAAACAGTGCCTGGCACATGGTGGACACTAATAACTATTTGTTAGATGGATGAATAAAAATGATTTTTCAGCAAGACTGTTTAGAGACTCCCAAATTTGTCTAGAAGACTAGAATTCATGCTTACATGTCAAAATCATGGTAATGATTAACTAGAATAACTCCATGAACAACTTTTACTGATTTATATGTTATCTTAGTGGCCACTATTAAATTAGCTGATTAGTTCTATTTTGATGCTTCGCCCTGTAGTTTTATAAGGGATGGTTACTGTTTCATGATAGGTGGTATTTGTTGAGCTGAAATATTATGCTTGTGTTTTCTCTTTGCTTCCTATTTTTTTCTTTACTCATATTGATGTGCTGACATCTTTGATATATTCAGCTAAGTAAGTAAGGCATAGCTGCGTCAGTGATATCTTTCTTTAATGCCTTCATATCTGATGGCTAAAGCACGTGGCTCTCAGATCAACTACTACCCTCAAATATCATCATGATTTGCACTTATTGGAGATTTCTGTCATGAATTGACAGTGATTCAATACCAGCCAGAGAATTTTAACAGGATAGCAAAAGGACATGTTCATTAACCATTTTTCTAGATCCTCCAAGATCTCTCCCTTTATTAAGTAAAATCAGGAGAAAGCAAAATACTTAGTACTACATTATCTCAGCTGCTGCTCCCTTCCCACAGAGCCATAATTTAGCTATGAGCTTTCTGACCACACAGTGTATAGAGGTGAGTGGAAGAGTCCTCTTTGAATATTTAAAGCCATTAAACAGAAAGCATTATTCTGTTATCCAACATACTGTACTCAAGAAACCACATCATAAATTTCTCCTGGAAATTATTTCCCAGAAAAGAATTTTTCTTTAGTCAAGTGTGCATGTGAGTGTGTGCATGCATGTGCGTGTGTGCGTGTACGTGTGTATGCGGGTGCACGAGTGTGCTTGGTGAGGAAGGGCACCATGTAACCCAACATACTTTCCTCTTTGCCTTAGTTACCTAGAGACTAAAAGCCAAAATCAATCTGCAGCAACACTAATTAAGTCCTCTTAGAGAGTTCCTGGAAGACCTGCTTCCCTGCTTCCCCAGATGGTCTCTGCTCTGTTTCTATCTTTAATTGTCCTGTTTGATATGATTTTTCATCTTGTAAGTCAGCTGAAATCCTTTTTTGGAAGATGTGAGATATAATCTGAATTGTGGTCAGTTCCTTTGGTCTAGGCTGTCATTTCTTGGGTGGGAATTTGAGAATCTCTGGAAGTAATAATAACAGTAAAGATGGACTTTTCACTTCCAGGCTCCGGAAAGTAAAGTGTTAAACGTTCAGTTCTCCAAAATGTTCTTCACATAAATTTCTGCTCTCAGCAAGTAAGTGGCAAATTCAGGATTCTAACTGCAAACTGCCAGATTCTGAAGCCTGTGCATCTTAGGATGGGACAACGGAGAAGAAAGAAGCACCATCCATGTTTTCCTGGCTGTACTGACTCAAGAAGGGGAGATTCCCAGGCTCTGGGCCTCACTGGGCCCTTCAGAGCATCTTCCCCTGTCCCCCAGCAACTCTGCCTCACTGCCCGATACCCAAGAGTAGACAAGATGACACAAGCTATAAGGCAAGGGCTTGACGGGACGTCCTCCACTGGACCCCTACTCTCGGCCTTCCCCCACCATGTCCCTACAAAAGGAAATGGAAAACAACCCTCCCTCTCCAGGTTAGGGATGCCCCAAAGACAATTACCCCGCAGGCTCAGGGGCCGGCATGGGGATTCTCCCCCTTGTCTCTCCAGCTTTGCTGGATCCTAGGGAAGATGAGAGCTACTATAATTGTGGCTCTTGAGGGTAGGGTTGGGGTTTCACTTTGAGATCTCTATCCCCCAACTCCACATGCTGTCCTAGTCCTTTGTGAATTACAAACAGCAGATCTCCAGTAGAACAGGCCTTGGTACTGGCCTCCAGCCTCCTCCTGCCCTGAACTTCCTCTCTGCCAATCATCCCCTCTCCCGACTTGGTTTGAATTTTCCCTTCACTGGATTATTTTATTTTATTTTATTTTTTTGCGGTACACGGGCCTCTCACTGCTCTGGCCTCTCCCGTTGCAGAGCACAGGCTCCGGACGCGCAGGCTCAGCGGCCATGGCTCACGGGCCCAGCCACTCCGCGGCATGTGGGATCTTCCCGGACCGGGGCACGAACCCGTGTCCCCTGCATCGGCAGGCGGACTCTCAACCACTGCGCCACCAGGGAAGCCCCCTTCACTGGATTTTAAATCTCAAACTCCAGCACCTCCACCCCAACCTCCCTTCATTTTTCTGTTGTTCTTTCTACTTCCCCGAATAGCATGGTATCATGCCAAGCCTTGCATCCCATACTTCAGCTATTAAGTTGTTGGCTAATATTACACAGTGGATTTTGATTCGGATCAGTTAGAGCTAATAGCAATTTTCGGTAAAATATTAACCAAACACACACAAAAGTCGCTCGTGTGGCTCCATCCTCTCCTTCAATAGGATTAATCGAGTTAGCTATTTACTCTTCCCACTACTCCAGTGTTTTCCCACCTTCCACTCCAAACAAGAAATTGACACTAAATTCATTTAATACAAATTTATATTATTGTCTGAGGCATTTTAAGCAATGCTTAATTTAATTTCCTTGTTTGGAGTGTGATATTGGAGAACAAGACCACAGAGTAATGTAAAAAAGGGATTCGCTCGTCCACCAGGCACCCAGCTATATTCTCCAGTGAGTCACAAGAGCTCTGTTTACATTCAATTGCAATTCAAATGTGCCAAATCATCTCTCTGTGTGCAGTAAAAAGAGAAGTCGGCCTCTGAAAGCAGATCATTCCACCCCAGGCTGACAAACCCTGAGGGTTTGACCTTCAGGTTGTGGTACAAGTCCTTTTATTTGATTAGACTTCTGACAGGTCAAACATGTTGACTGTTCACATTCTCTTGGACTAGTAATCAGTGAGCTAGAGTTCTAGTTCCTTCTGCTTGGGGAGATGGAAATAACCTTTTCTGAGCATCTACAATGTGCCAGGCATTAAAAAAAAAAACAAAAACCCACCTAACAGTGTCTCATTTTTAAGTGCCTCAAAAATCCCATGGGTAAATGGGGTAAAAATCCCCATTTTACTTCTAAAAACCATGAGAAGCAGAGAGGATATGTAACTTGTTCAAGGCCACATAGCCAGTAAGTGTGCGTACGACCACGTACCCCCGTAGTGCTGGCATTTTGCACGATCTCTCAGGCCTAAGCACACAGGGTCTCGCCAGTGTGGGGCAGAGTTTCTTAAGGCGTTAAGAATGGTGAGCTCCAGCCAGGCCACTGAGTCTCTGAACTGGTATACAGAACTTGTATGTATGTACATCTTTTTGAGGAGGGGGTCCATAGCTTTCTTCAGTTCTGAAAAGGCTCCATGATTTAAAAACTAATAAGCACTACTGCCCTGAGCTTTGCATGAGGACCAGTGACTGAGGGCTTTGGGGCACTCAACACACATTGCTTCTCATTCTGCACTTGGATTTGGCCAGATACTTTAGTAACAATCATACATCAACAACTACGATTTGTTGAGGACCTACTAGGTGCCGGCTCTGCTGAGTGCTCTCATTGATTGGCTGGGGCAGGGGTGGGAGAAGGGTACTGGCATTCCTTTTTAACATCTATTAATTAATTTATTTATTTAGGCCACACCACTCCGCGTGTGGGATCTTTTTCTTTTCATGTAATGCACTTTTTTTTTTTACATCTTTATTAGAGTATAATTGCTTTACAATGGTGTGTTAGTTTCTGCTTTATAACAAAGTGAATCAGTTATACATATACATATGTTCCCATATCTCTTCCCTCTTGCATCTCCCTCCCTCCCACCCTCCCTATCCCACCCCTCCAGGCGGTCACTAAGCACCGAGCTGCGGGATCTTAGTTCCACGATCAGGAAAGCAGGGATCAAACCTGTGCCCTCTGCGGTGGAAACTTGAAGTCTTAACCACTGGACTGCCAGGGAAGTCCCAGCATTCCTTTTAGAGCCCTCAGTCTTACCTGGTAGTAATAAGAACAGAGAGCCCCATACCTGCTGAGCATAGAATGTGTCTAGGAATGTTTCTGGCCCCTTGACTGGAATAATCCCATCCAAGCAGGGCAGGGAGAAAAAGAAAGGTTGATGTGAGAGCAAGCTGGACGTCTGGCTCCTTTTCTGCCATCAACTCCAAATGGCTTTAGGCAGAATCCTCTTGTTACTCTAATAGGCCTATCTCTAAAATAAAAATACCTAGCTCCCACTCCCCCTCTTAGTAAACCAACAAAACAAAACACAAAACAAACTTTAAAAATACGTGGCTATTACTTAAGATTGTGAAACTAATGAGCTCCCAGTCATCTAATGCAACTCAATTCATTTCACTGACATCTTGGAATACTTGTTTCCAGACATGCTGTGGGGATAAAATAATGAAGGCACAACCCCTGGCCTCCAGGGGATTAAAATCTAGTATGTATAGGGCTTCCCTGGTGGCGCAGTGGTTGAGAGTCCGCCTGCCGATGCAGGGGACATGGGTTCGTGCCCCGGTCCGGGAAGATCCCACATGCTGCGGAGCGGCTGGGCCCGTGAGCCATGGCCGCTGAGCCTGCGCGTCCGGAGCCTGTGCTCTGCAACGGGAGAGGCCACAGCAGCGAGAGGCCCGCGTACCGCCAAAAAAAAAAGAAAAAAATCTAGTATGTATAGCAAAGCAAGTATGTAAAATAACTGTAACACAGGTAGAATAGAGTAAACATTATATGAAAGCTATCAGTTTCTTGCTGTGGGGGGGGTCAGAAGAGGGAAAAATATCTCCCTTGGGGAATGAAATCAGGGAAGGCATTGGTAGGAGGTGGCATTTGAAGACTTGAAAGGATTTCATCAGGCAGAGGACGTTTTTGAAGGTTGCGTAAGGGTGCTGCATAAGGGCATGAAAGCTGCGTAAGGGCATGAGAAATCTGGGGCATAGTTAGGCCATCAGGAACAGCCAAGAATGCCTGGACAGTGTGGGCCTGGTAAGCCTGCTGTGGAAGGCGGACTGCTAGGCTAGAGCGAGGGCCCAATGAATTTACATATTACCCCTAGAGAGTCTGATTTTTTTTTTTTTTTTGGCCGCGCTGCGAGGCTTGTGGGATATTAATTCCCCCACCAGGGATTGAACCCCAGGCCCAGGGCAGTGAAAGCACTGAGTCCTAACCACTGGACCACCAGGGAATTCCCTAGAGAGTCTGATTTAAAGGGCTCTATTGAATATTGCCCTTTGGAATTTTTAAAATCCCCTTGGGTGATTCTAGTTTTGCAGACAAGGTTGAGAACCCCTGAGCTAGGTGGTCTTCAAGGTCTCCTCCAGCCTCTGAGAGAATTGTGCCCTTTTTGAGAAAAGGGACTCTGTTTGAAAATGTGGGTGGCTGGTTGTAATTGCTAAAAAGCTGATTTAAAGTCCTTTGCCCTCAGGCAATGGGTTCCTGAATAACCCTGGAGGGTTGTTCTAAGAGTGAGCGTCCAAAGCCCAGATACATCCATAATGTCAGTGAGTTAAGTGGGCCTGGTAGGGACTGGCAATCTAGTAATCCTGCCCCATCCAAAGGGGGCAGCCTCTACTTAGCTCCAGCTGAATACTGCTAAGTAGGAACGTGGACCTGGGGTTGCCAAGGCTTGTGACTTTTCAAGAGAAGCCAGGAATCTGGCAAAAGATCCTGATTTTATTATGTTAGTAAAAAATACAAAATTTTGATAAAACACTATGCAAGCCAAGCAAAACATAACAGCAAGCCAGATTCAGTCAGCAGGTCTTTGGGTTGATGCCTCTGACTTAGAGTTTTTATTATTAAAAAGAACTGGCTTTCTTTTCTATTAAGTGATTGCTACCTGACAAATGATCTTTAGAGAGACAACACTTGTGTTGACTTCATGCGCTTTACTTTTTTTTTTTTTAATATAATATCTGGCTGAGGAGACATTAAAATCTCCCATGTGCATTTATCAACTAATGGTCAATATTGTTTTAACTGTACTCACTTCGTCCCATATTATTTTCAAGCAACCCTCAGATATCATATTATCTTATCCATAAATATTTAAACATAACCATAATATGGTTATCACCCCTAAAAACAAACATGTCTTAAAAATATCCAGTGTTCAATTTCCAATCTCAAAATGTCATAATTTTTTTAAAAATTCAGTTTGTTTGAATCAGAATACACATAAAGTCCACACGTTACAGTTGATTGACATGCTCATGTTCGCTTTTGATACATTTTTGAACATTGATCCTGCTGAATTGGCTATTATTAATGTGTTTGTATGTAACCTTCCACTAAAGGATTTGTAAAAATGTAATGAAGGTTTACAAGGCCAAGCTCTGTGATTATGTTAGAAGTAAGTTTGATATAGTAAGTCTTATAAACAGCTAAATTCTGTCAAAGAAAAATCCATTTTTAATGCATGATTGAATATTGATAATTAATAGGAACTATGAGGAAGTCATATGCAAAGATTAATTACCAGCTGAGCTCTGAGAACATTTTTCTTCCTTTGTAATCTTACCGCCTGAGAGAAATAGTCTATATTGGTCCTAGAGTGAATTGACAGATATGTCCAGAAAGAAAAACCACAGACTTTAATCTTTATTGGTCATGCTTAATTGGAGGTACTATTATTTTTTATTTGCAGAGACAATATTTTTCAGTTAATTCTTTCTGCAATGCTGGAATGGGAAGGTGGGATCCTGAGGCCTTTCTCAGTGTACTGGATGTAGGGGGGTAGGGGTACTGGGGTTCCGATTATTTCTCCTTATTAGAAATGTTTGAAATCAACTCCTTCTGATGGAAAATCTGATTGTCTGAATCAAGGCCATCCTCTACAGGCCAACTCTTTTCATTGCTGACGCTAAACTCTGACAAAAAGCGATGCCCTGAGCTTCTTGCTTCAGAAAGTAACTTGAGTGAAACTGACCCCTGAAATCCAAGTTCATTAAAATGAGGAAAAATACTGTGAGTCCATCAAATAAAAGGCCAGACAGTCTGTTTGCCCCTACCGGCACATACCGCATTTGCACATCCACCTAGGCTTCTGTTAAGAGGCATCCGCGGGCCAGTCTGTGACTGGCAGCAGCTCAGATTCAGTTTGCAAAGGTGGCTGGTGGCCGGTGGCTAATTACATGTTTGATGAACTTGTTGTTAAGACAATGCCGCATGTGTCCTCCCCTGGCTGCAAATTGCCAGGTTACTGGAGAGTTTCCTGTATGGATACTAATTATGCCTAATTTGGTCCTGAGATTTCCTCATGTGTCTTTCTGTCACAAAGTTTGTGATTACAAATCACTGATGTTGATTGGGAGTGAGGCTAAATTTCTGCATAAAGCCATTCATGAAACCAGCAGTGTTCCGTCGTCTTTCTAGTGCATAGAACATCCACGGTTATTTGCATCCCTGAGAAAAGTTTGCTTTCTGTAGGTGTTTGTTTTCACAAAGAATTAATTACCTGTAAAACATAAACAAATCTTCCAAATGTGACACTGTGTGGAAAGGACAGCCATGTGCTACCTGGGAAGGGACAGCCGTTATGTTCCTGAGGGGCGTGCATTTAACCCCCATAGGCGGGGGTGGGGGGGAATTGCTCCCCAAGGCAAGTGGGGACAGATGTCATCCTATGGTTCTCTCCATGTCACGCCTGCCTGGGAGGCCCTGGAGAAGAGAGAGGGCTTACCTTGAATACCGGAAGTAGCAGGCAGCCCCTTGATGGCAGTTTCACTAACCAGGGGTTCTTGGGAGCCAAGAGCCCCACTGCCGGCCGGGTTTCTGTCTGTGGGTAGTGGGGACACAGGTGAGAGCTAAGGCCTTCAGGATGGGATTGGGGGCCCTCTTGCCCCTCTTCACATTTGCCTAACGATTGCACAGGCTCGGGACCCGCAGGCTCAGCGGCCACGGCTCACGGGCCCAGCTGCTCCGTGGCATGTGGGATCTTCCCGGACCGGGGCACGAACCCATGTCCCCTGCATCAGCAGGCGGACTCTCAACCACTGTGCCACCAGGGAAGCCCTGCCTAACGATTTTTTCAAGGAGCCTGATTAAGACACCGACTCTCAAATATTTTTCTAAGACATCTCTGATACTTCCACTTCCAAGAAAAAAGCCTCGGGAGTACCCCTGGTTCCAACCCTGAGACTAAGGATGGCGCGTGGTGAAGAAGGTGAGGGAGGAAGGTAAGGAAGCACAGAGGGAGGGCAGAGGTGAAGATGGATGTGGATATGGTGAGGCCCTGGGGACAGGGGACAGAGGCAGGAACTGAGGGGAGAGGGTCCTTCCAGAGCTGACCTGGCTGCAGGGAGTGTGATTGAGCATATTGGGCTGGTACTGCAAGGCCTAACCCACCCAGGGAGAAAGTGGTCAGTGGAGGCCTGCTCCAATCCAGGTCCAGTGGCCAGGTCTGTCTCCTTATCCTTGGTCTCTGAGCTGGGCCTCACATTTGCCATCTCTATCCATCTTTAATGAACTACAAGTATTTGGAAACTGAGCGATGACTGGAGATCTATTTTTGAGAAGAGGCTTGTGCACTTCCTGTCAACTAGATCCCTAGATGTCTTGTGACATATTTTGAGTCAGTAAAGTACTAACTGTTAACTTGTTCTGATCTGATTTTATTTGCATTTATCACCCAGGATATGGAGGCTACCTTTACTGCTGAGTCCCAAAGGCCTTCTATGTGACCACAAAAATCAGAAATCAGAGGGGTCTGAGGTTTCCCCAGCTGCCCACATTAGCATAACTGGAAAAAGACCATTCATTTGTTCTATACAGGCGGTCTCTTTTGTAATAGGTGGTCATAGATTGATACAGAGCAACTGGAAACATCCATGTTACCCCAGAAATGAGAAAACCAATCCTGTTAAAAACTGATAACCCAGATAAGGTCAACATCCCTGGCCACCAAGATTAGCCAAATGGCCACTCACAAGGTCATGGGAAAAAGCTCAGACAGCCTTGTTTTCCCTTAAGAATGGCAAGGGCCAAGTGACCTTAATGTCTGAAATTGTGTCCCTCTCAGGTCCTTAGCTGACTCCACTAGAGTGAAACAGTCTGGGGGCAAACATCACAGCCTTCCTTCTGGCATCAATTCCTTTTATTTTTTTCTGTGCCCAGAATTTCCCTGGGCACTAGTGAGAATCTTGCAAGTAGAGAGAAACACCTTCTGAACAGTATAGGATGTACAAAAAAAGGACAAGGGAGGATGAGGGGTGTTTGAAGTGCTTAAATCCCACACATAATTACTAAGAAGTTAGCATTTTTGCTGGGAAAATTAAAGAAATTAGACTCAAATATAATTTTTTTCAATGCAGAAGTGTAAATTTTGCACTTTACCATTTGATCAAAGGAAAGCCCACTGACAAAATGAGAGCTCTTAAAAATGCAGTGTGGGGGCTTCCCTGGTGGCGCAGTGGTTGAGAGTCCGCCTGCTGGTGCAGGGGACACGGGTTCGTGCCCCGGTCCGGGAAGATCCCACATGCCGCGGAGCGGCTGGGCCCGTGAGCCATGGCCACTGAGCCTGCGCTCTGCAACGGGAGAGGCCACAACAAAAATGCAGTGTGGGTTACTTTCATTAAAATGAAATTTATTGATAATCTAGAGTGAGACTTAATAAAGTCTTTACTTTTAAGTTAAATTTAAATTGATCTCACTGTTTATTTATTCATCAAATATTACCAAATGTCTAATTTGTGCCAAGTTCTCATTTAGAAAATGTTATATGGTTCTTTTCTGAGAAACCTTGTTAATCATGTTGTTTTACATTATTAAACTTTTTTAGAATGCAGTTCTTACTGTGAAAGTTCATTCTCTGACACTTAAAACTTTTTCCTTCATAGGAAGCTATGATGCTAGAGAGAACCCACGTGCAGAAGCTAGTTGCCATCACTAAGGTCAGTGTTGGAACTCTCTGCCTTGACTCTCTTAGGACCAAAGTGGAGGGCGTGTAGGGAGAAAACTTTTCTTGTGTACCTACTATAGACCAGATGCTTTACAAAAATAATCCCATTCAATTTTAATTCTCACAACACACAGATAGGTAAGATTTCCATTTATTTTTAATCTTTTATTTATTTTCGGCTGCGTTGGGTCTTCATTGCTGCGTGCGGGCTTTCTTTAGTTGCAGCGAGCAGGGGCTACTCTTCGTTGTGGTACATGGGCTTCTCATTGCAGTGGCTTCTCTTGTTGTGGAGCGCGGGCTCTAGGCACACGGGCTTCAGTAGTTGCAGCACACGGGCTCAGTAGTTGCGGCGCCTGGGCCCTAGGGCGCAGGCTTAGTAGTTGTGGCATATGGGCTTAGTTGCTCCATGGCATGTGGGATCTTCCCAGACCAGGGATCGAACCCGTGTCGCCTGCATTGGCAGGCGGATTCTTAACCACTGTGCCACCAGGGAAGTCCCAAGATTTCCATATTATAGTTCAAAAAACTGAGGCTAGGAGGGATGATGAAACTTGTATGAAGTCAAGTAACTAGGAGGTACTGGCATTGCTGACCCTCACTGCCTTTCAGCACATCATCCATTTAATCAATACAGAACTTCCTTGAGCACCTACTATGTGCTAGGCACAGTTCCTGGCACTAAGGATACAGTGGTGACAAAACAAAGTCTCTTCCTCATGAAGTCTCTAACCTGATGGTTGAGAAGGCAGTAAACAGACACGTGATGTGATGTTGGGCAGTGGCAAGGAGTTGAAGAAACATGAAGCGGGGGGAGGGGATGGAGAATGAAAGCAGGGGGTGGCTCTTGAATGCCTGTCCGTTCAGCGTCAGGCGTGTCTCCAGCAGAGTGCATTGTGTTGCCAGTCTCTTTCCTGGACGAGAAGAGAACATGCGGGGGTGCGTGTGGGCACACGAATAGGCACCTGCACTGCGTGGAATGCTGGGAGTGAGGGCAGTGAAACAGAGAGAGAGGAGGAACAAGGAGACCAAGCAAAAGTTCCAAAGAAGGCTTGTTCCTTGGGCATCAGCCTATTTGTCTGTTTATGTTCTCTTTCAACACTCCCAGCACACCCAATCTTCCTCACCTGCACTGTGACCCTTGCTACATCCTCTTCTTCCTGGGCAATTCTGCTCTGAAGATGGTAGATATCACCACCGTCCCTTCCAGCCCCTTAGATATCACCATTTCCTTGTGACCTTGCCTTGTCTCCTTTATAATACACATCCTGTGGTTCAATCCTCCAGGGTCCATTACGTGACCAGATGGTTAATTTTTTCTATACAAAGTTAGCTGGTTATGCATTTGTATTACACTTTGATAGGCTACAAATTTGCCTGAGGTTGACGTGTCCCAGGACTTTTTCTTGCCTTTACATTCACCTCTTTGGTGATCTCATCCGGTTTCAAGGCTTTTAAATGCATCTATAAATAGATAAGTAAGTAACTCAAATTTATATTCCATGTAGATCACCCTCTCTGCCTATCTGACTTTTCCACTGGGAAGTCTAATAAACATCTTAAGATGACAACTGTATGCCCAGATCCTGGTTTCCATCTGCAGCCTTCTCCATCTAAGTAAATGGCAACTTCATTTGCCCAGCTGCTCAGGACAACAAATTTGGGGTCATCTTTTACTCTTCCTTTATTCTAACACCCTGAAAGCATTGGTTCTCCTCCAAATAAATCCAGAATCTTTTCCTACCATTTCCTCTGCTACGACTCTGGTCTAAGCCATCATTATGTCTTGCTTTGGCTATTCCAACAGCCTTCTACTCTTTCTTCCCTTGGTCTACTCTTAACTCAGCAGCCCGAGTGATCTTGTTAAAAAAGCAACTCAGATCAGCTGGTTCCTTGGATTACACCCTCCACTGGCTTCTTCCTCACCCTGAGGAGTCAAGCTGGAAGCTGCTCTCTTCACCGCTGCTTTCTGGAAAAAAAGCAAAAAAAAAAAACAAGGCTTGCCTGTTCTAGGCAACACCGTTTTGTTCTCCCTCGCTCTCTTGTGAGAGCGTCAGGGCTGCTGATGTTTTCAGGGCCACACCCTGCTTCCAGTTATCCTCACATGCTAATCAGCTGGTTATTTTAAAGTTGGTCAAGGTTAGATTTGCTAAGAAATGTCTACCCCAGATCCGGGAACTCCCCCTCCCAGCCCTGGAAGATAAGACCTTCTAGTGGCTTTATCTAAGGAGAGATTGTCCCCTTTGTCCCCACCCAGATAGGAATCAGCACATTGTCATCATGCGACAGCTCAGAACCCACACCTATAGGAAACACCTGTTTGTTTCAAGCAACATTTAACCCAGCAGCTTTCTTGTACTTCAACTACTTTTTCCTCTTTTTTCTTCCCTTTAAGAAAACTAAGTCTGTTTTAATTTTATGGGCTTGACAGAACTAGGACAATAGGACAATGTTTGCTCGGATCAAATTTTTTTGTGCGAATTTTTTTGGCAGAATCAGTGTTTGCAAGAAGCAGATAAAACTTGACTGTTGAAGAACCTTGCCGTAGCAAGCAGCTGCCTGCTAGCAAATCTCCAGTTAACAACAGAGCTGGAGTCATTGTTAGCCAGGTGGGAGAGATGGTGGGGAAGAGAAAGCCCCAGAGCTTCCTTGTTAGGCTCTAAATGAACTGGTTGTTTAGCAATTACTGTTAGACAGCAGATCTGAGTACACGAGCTTTCTAAAGATAACATCTCAACTCGGTTCGCCCTCCTTACACAACACGGGTGCATATGCATCAAGGAAGCCCCACAGCCCCGAGATATTTTATTCACCTCACACTCGGAGGAGTTCACTGACTGGAATTCAATAGAAGCTGTTCTCTGTGTGAAAGTAATTTCAGAAAGTAATCTAGTTTATGGAAATGAAAGGCATCAAAACACAAAAAAACACTGTTTCTCTACGAGTACTTTGCCTCAAATATTTGACATGGAAATTTGTATAATCCCTCTGGGGGCACGTGGGTTTCACCAGTGTTAACATCTTTTGAAATGAATTTCACAAATGTTTATTTGCTGTGCCAGGCTGATAAATAATTTAGAATATCAAGGCATCTTACCAAAATCAAACTGAATGATATGTATCTCAGATGATTGTGGAGGTTAAAGGGTGTGAATTTTAATTGGGTATTGGGGGTGACGTCACTTTCAAATACCGCCCCGGGGAGCAAAGGTGTCACTTAGCTGCTCTGGGTCCCCAAATCTCCTTGCTATATAATGCACCTCAGAATTGACAACAGATGGTCCATTGCCACATTCTGCTTTTATTTCTCACACAGGGAACAAGTCTTATGGCACCTGCCTGGAGGGAGAGGGAAGGGAAGGTGCTGAAGCAATGGGCAGGCTCAGGTCTGATGTGGGCATCTAGTGGAACAGGGAGAGCTGCGTCTCGCCAGTCCTGAAGAAAAGAGCAGGTGCAAGATGAGCAGAAGACAGGCTTAGGTTAGAACAGAATCAAGGAGGAGAGAGAGAGGGAAGCTTATGTTGTCCATCGTCTGAACCTGAGTGTCCATGGAAACCCCCTTTTCTTCCTTTGGGGGAGCAGTGGCTTGTCATCTTAGAGAACCCCCCACGGTTCTGTGAGAACGCTTGCCCCTCATGCAGGAGGACCCTCATAATGAGGGTCTCTCCCTGGAGCCGTGGTCCCCAGTCCAGTTTAGCTTTGCACAATCTTCATGGCACATCCAGTGGTTCAACACTGCTGTTTTACAGAAGGTCAGCTGCTTGGCTGCGTCTGCATGGTGGGTGAAGAGCAGAGTTTGTTGCAGACCAAGGTTGCTGCTCTTTGGCCCAGAATCCTCCCTGCCCCCAATCACCTTTCTCAGGCTAGATGGTCTCTAAATGCTGATGACTGTCCCCAGGCCAGAGGGGGGGTCTGCTAGAGCCGGGAGCCATGAGCCTTATATAAGACCTAAAGCAGGGGTACACAGACCCTGAAGAGTGGTGGAAAGCATAAACGGGAGAGTGGGCTTCTGGCTTTACAACACCTCCACCCCATGGCCTCTTTTCTGAGTGTGTCCTGACTTCCATCCTACTGCTGGTGAGATACCTCCATCTGGAGGCCTTATGAGCACCTCAAACTCTATAGCTTCCACCGAAGCCTGTTCTTCTTCCTGAATTTCCAACTCTTTATGATACCAGTCATCAAATCTAGAACCTCAGCATGGTCATTGACTCCTGTCTCCCTCTTTGCTCCACCTTCATTCAATCACTTGCTGATTTCTATTGACTCTACCCCATGCAGAGTCTTCTATCTACCAGTATTATTCAACAGGGCGTGGTGGGTAGAATACTTCTTCATTTTGTGGGACTGTCCTATGCATTGCAGATCATTTAGCATTCTTGATCCCTGCACACCAAATGCCAGTAATGCCCTCCAGCCACTGTGACAATCAGAAACAGATCTCGACTTTCCCAAATATCCCCCAGGCTCAATGTCATCCCAGTTGAGACACACAGGAAGTGTCACTGCCCTGGATTCTAGCAATTTACTTTCATGGGGATGTTGGATTTTGCATATGCTCTAATTGGCCTTCTCACTCCTAATCTCTCCTTTCTCCAATCCATTTTTCACAAAGCTGTTAAGTAATGTCTCTAAAGCACACCTCTGATTAAATTACTCCCTGTTCAAAACACTGAGTAGCTCTGTACGGCCTCTGTAATAAAATCTAACTCCTTAGCCTTGCATTCAAGACTGTATAAACTGGCCTTCACATTCCTTACTCTCTACTGTTTCCTTTTCAATTGACTAATGCTGCATCATAAACTACTCAAATCTTAGTATCTTCAACCAATTTTATTTTTATTATAAACCCTTGGGTCAGGAATTTGGGCAGGGTTCTGCTGGGCAATTCTTTTGTTCCATGTGGTGTCAACGGGGGTGTTTGGTGGTATCAGCTGGGAGCTGGTCTGGTCAGGAGGATCGAAGATGGCTTCCCTTTGCATGTCCTGTCATCTCAGTGTAGACAGTGGGCAGGCTAGGCTCAACTGGTTTCCTCTCCTCTATGTGGTCTCCACTCCCCGGAGAGGGAATGGAACTTTTTCCATAATGGCTCAGGGCACGAGAGGAAGGCAGCAGAGACTGAACCGTATGGGTGATATTATAGCACAGACGCCAAGCTGCAGCTTCCACCTTTACAATTCAACACGTTTCTTTCAGACCCTGTTGTCAGTATAGCCCTGAAGTGGAAAAAAAATCTTCACTTCTCCCCTTATTTTACCTCTGCCCTTTATCTAGTCTCCCTTAATTGACCTACTCTTATCTTCTCCTTTGGCAAAGCTTGAATCAATGAGACATCATGGCCAGACCCAGGACACCACTGGACAATGGAGTCTAGAGCAGCTCTGTCTAATAGAAATATAATGCAAGCCACATGAGTTACTTTAAGTTTTCTAGTAGCTACATTAAAAAGTAAAAAAGAAACAAGTGAAATTATTTTACTTGACGCAATATATGAAGAAAATATTTCAACATATACAGGCACGTCTAACTTTCTTGTGCTTTGCAGCTATTGTATTTTTTACAAATTGAAGGTTTGTGGCAACCCGGCGTTGAGAAAGTCTATTGGTGCCATTTTTCCAACACCACTGGCTCACTTCGTGTCTCTGTGTCCCATTTGGTAATTCTCACAGTATTTCAAACTTTTTAGTTATATTTATTATGGTAATCTGTGATCAGTGATCTTTGATGTTACTACTAAGACTCACTGAAGGCTGAGATGATAGCATTTTTTAGCAGTAAACTATTTTTAATTAAGTTATGTACATTGTTTTTAAAGATATAATGCAATTGCACACTTCATAGACTACACTACAGTATAAACATAATTTTCATATACCCTGGGAAACCCCAAAAATTCATGTGATTTGCTTTATAGCCATATTTGCTTTATTGTGTGGTCTGGAACCAAACTCCAAGGTATGCCTGTAATCAATCAATAAAATTATTGAGATATTTTGACATTCTTTTTTTATATGGAATCTTCAAAACCTAGTGTGTATTTTACACATACAGCCTGTTTCAATTCAATCCAGCTCTCAAGTGCTAGTGGCTAGCAGCTACTGTATTGGACAGTGCAGGTCTAAAGCCCTGTCACTGGTATTTGCCCCACCCCGTCCCCCAAAAGAAAAAATGCTCTTAAAGTGGACTTATGCTAGAATAAACACTTAGGTATCCTTGAAGGAGGCAAGCCACCCAAGGATGTACAGATGAAGGAGAATCCCCCCTTGTTGCTTAGGTGGGAGTGGGATAGATTGAAACCTATTGGTGCATTTTTCTACAAGCTGCAATCACCTTATTCCTCAGTGGTTGTCTTTCCAAGTCGGACCCTCAGTCTCTCTGTCTTAGCTAAGGAGCTAAGATATTCATTTCAATTTAAATAAGAGTCTGCTTTACCAAAGGATTCGCTTCAGAATTGCTTAAGCCTGAGCATTTCTCTTGTGTATTTCAAATACATCCATTTATTTTTAAAAGATTTAATCACATTTCACCAACATCTGTTGAATGAAATAAATGGTCCCTACATGTGAAGCCTTCCTAAAAGTTGAATTGGGGCTGAACATGAGCACAAGAGGAAATACTCATAGAGTGTTAGGGCTGTAAGAAAACTTGGAGCTCACAGAATCTAGTCCAGGGATGGCAAATACAGTCACCTGGGCCATCACTTTTCTTGGCAGACGTGCAGGATGGCCTGCCCTCGTGACAGTCCCGTGTAGCCCCAGGCATCTACACCTCCCCGTAGGCAGCTGCTACCAACAGATCCCCAGTAGTGTTGAGATAAAATCTGTTCTCTCTGTTCTGACAATTTGTAGGGAAGCTGTGGGATTATCTGTTAGGCTTCCACCAGTATTCTGAAATTCACCTGGCCCCTCCACCCAGGGTTGATTGATCTAGTGTGGGCGCCTGACCTAAGGTGAGCCAGAGTGGCCCTAACCAAGATTCCGCATTTAGACCAAGAGCACATCCTGGTGGCTGAAACAGTGAGAAGGAAAACTCATGAGCTGTCTGGGCTCCGCTTTATCATCAGGGTAGGATGGAGCCGTTACTCTGAGGAGAGCAGAGATGAGAGAACAGAGCCCCAGAGGTATCCCTTGGGCCCCTTAGTTGTTCAGCTCTCCCTTGGTCCCACGATACCACAGTAAACATCCACTAAATTATCTTTACCTTTAGAATGAGTATGACTTGGCTTCTCTCATTTGTAAATCTAGACTCATAACTAGTATAGAGGGCTGGCTTCATGAATGTGAGACCTGGGCATTTGCACAGGTCCCCATGCTTAGGAAGGCACTGATCTTGGTTTTAGGTTCTTTCTTGGTTTTAGGCTCTTTAGAATTTCATCTTGAAATTCTTGATTTTTGAATAAGGGGCCCTGCATTTTCACCTTGTATGGGGCCCCCTAAATTATGTAGCTGATCCTGCAAACATACCTTAATTTCACAAGAGGTAGTAACTGAGACTGAGATGAAGTCAGTGATTCATTTAAAGTTGCAGAGCTGGTTACAGAATCCATTTTCAGTCCATTGGAGTCCAGACCGGGAGTGAGAAACTGATACAAACCGGTGACGCAGACATGCCCTAATCCCAAATCTTAAGGGCCATTGTTTTGCTGCTCAATTTTCCTATAAATAAGAAGGAGAAAGGACAGGTAGAAAAAGGTTGGCTGGTGTCACAGAGCAATCGTTCTGAGAGAAGGAAACGTTTGCCATGTTGCCAAAGCCAACCTCATTTCCCAATTTCCCAAAGACCCAATTTCCCCAGCTGCTTTGTTGACATAGCAACAGTGAATTCTGAAAGAGCTGTTATAATATTAATATGTATTTCATGATGGCCTTGCCCTGTGTTCTTCTCTAACCTTGTGATCCAGGTCTGAAAAGAAGTGCTTTTGGCAGCTGGCCACTGAAAACAAGAAACCCAGAGCCCAGTTCTCCCGGTGGGATGAGAAGTATGGAGCAGGTGCCTCTGTCAGCACATTTAGATAAGTGGTGGAAAGGTGGGGTACCCCAGTCCCTCAGGCTTCTCAACTTTCCCCAGAGTGAAGAGGCTGACTATGTAGATATATTAAGTGAAAGCTGCACCTTGGGATACATTTCCATCCTCCTACTACTCAGGGTGTTAAACGTAGCACCTGTGAGCCATTGTGTAGAAAATCAATTATACCTTGAGCCCAGTGATAAGAATTCATCCCCCGTGAGCTCAATTTTCAAATGGCTTCAAAAGGCCTCCCACCTCTTTCCCTTTTTCCAATGCAAATGAGCAACACTGGAAATTTGCATGCCAAATTCCAGCAAGGGTTTCAAGCGAGTAAATGGTCATATTTATTAGTAATAGCAGTAGTAGATGAGTAAGAGGTATTTAATAAATGTATGTTGAATGTGTAGCATTTCTATAGCACTTAACAGTTTTCAAAACTTTTTTTTTTTACCCCCTGTACATCATCTATTTGATTCTTAAACAAGCAAACAAACAAACCCAAAAGCACTGTGATGAGGACAGAGGGGAATTATTATCCTCATTTTACTGATGAAGAAAATAAGGCTCAAGAAAGATTTTATCTTGCCCAATGTCACACAGCTGAGTCATAAGTGTCAGAGTTATGATAAGAACTTGAGTTTGACTCCGAGCTAGCACTGCCTTACTGCTGTGCCACGTTGCCTCATGGTATTTCAGAAGGGACAGGGGGGACAAAACAGAAGTTGTATTAAGTGATTGCAGGAAAGTTCAATCAATAATAGCTAAAATGTATTACTAGGCTTACCAGGTGTCTGTCGTGGATATTAAGTCATTTAATAATTTTAAACTTTTTAGTTTGGGGTAGCTGTAGATGCACACGCAATTGTGGGAAATAAGAAGAGGCTCTGGGCTTCCCTGGTGGTGCAGTGGTTGAGAGTCCGCCTGCCGACGCAGGGGACGCGGATTCATGCCCCGGTCCGGGAGGATCCCACATGCCACGGAGCGGCTGGTCCTGTGGGCCATGGCTGCTGAGCCTGCGTGTCCGGAGGCTGTGCTCCGCAGTGGGAGAGGCCACAGCAGTGAGAGGCCCGCGTACCGCAAAAAAAAAAAAAAAAAAAAAAGAAGAGGGTCTTTTCCAGTGGTGATGTCTTGCAGAACTACAGAACAATGTCAGAACCAGGATATTGACATGGACACAGTCGAGATATACAATATTTCCATCACCCCAGCATTCCTCATTCCTTTTATTCACACCTACTTCACTCTCACCCCCATCCCTCCTTAACGCTTGACAGCCACTAATCTGATTTCCATTTCTACAAATTTGTTATTTCAAGATTATTACATAATGGAATTATACAGCATGTACTCTTCTGTGGTTTTTATTCCCCCACTCAGCATAGCTGTCTAGAGATTCATCTGGGTTGTCTCATGCATCAGAAGTTCATTCCTCTTTATTGCTGAGTTGTATTCCATGGTACGATGCTCCAAGTTTGTTTAACCATTCACCTCTTGAAGGACAATCTGGGTTGTTTCCAGTTTGGGGCTAATATGAAGAAAGTTATTATGAACATTTGTGTATAAGTTTGTGTGTCTTCATTTCTCTGGGGAAAATACCCAGGATTGCAATTATTGGGTTGTATGATAGTTACGTGTTTAGTTTCTTAGGCAATTGCCAAGCTGTTTTACATTCCTACCAGCAATACATGAGCAATCCAGTTTTTCCACGTCTTTACCAGCATTTGGTGTTGTCATTATTTTAATTTATTTTTCATATTATTTATTTACTTATTTGTTTTTATTTTTGACTGTGTCAGGTCTTAGTTGTGGCACATGGTATCTTCGTTGCGCCATGCGGGATCTTTCGTTGTGGCGCGGTCTCTTCGCTGCAGCATGCGGGCTTCTCTCTAGTTGTGGTGTGCAGGTTTTTCTTTCTCTACTTGTGGCACACGGGCTCCAGGGCGTGTGGGCTCTCTAGTTGAGGCACGCAGGCTCAGTAGTTGTGGCGCCCGGGCTTAGTTTTCCTGTGGCATGTGGGATCTTAGTTCCCTGACCAGGGATCGAACCTGTGTCCACTGCATTGGAAGGTGTATTCTTTACCACTGGACCACCAGGGAAGTCCCTCACTCTTTTTATTTTAGTCTTTCTGATAGGTGTGTACTGATATTTCATTGTATGTTTTTTTTTGCATTTCCCCAGTGCTATTGAACGTCTTTTCATGTGCTCATTTATTTGTATATCATCTTTGCTAAAGTATCTCTTCATGTCTTTTGCCCATTTTCTATTGGATTGTTGTTCGTTTTATTTTATTCTTTTTTACTGTTCAGGTTTGTGTTTTGAGTTTTAGATGTTCCAGATACTGGTCCTTTATTGGATATATGATTTGCAATATTTTCTTCCACTCTGTAGCTTGTTTTTATTTTTATTTTTTTTGCGGTACGCGGGCCTCTCGCTGTTGTGGCCTCTCCCGTTGCAGAGCACAGGCTCCGGACCCGCAGGCTCAGCGGCCATGGCTCACGGGCCCAGCCGCTCCTCAGCATGTGGGATCTTCCCGGATCGGGGCACGAACCCGTGTCCCCTGCATCGGCAAGCGGACTCTCAACCACTGTGCCACCAGGGAAGCCCTGTAGCTTGTGTTTTTTTTTCATCATCTTAGCAGGGTCTTTTGCAGAACAGACTTTTAAATTTTGATGAAGTCCAATTGATTAATTTTTCCTTTTATGGATCATGCTTTTGGTGTCAAGTATAAGAATTCCTTGCCTAGCCCTAGATCTTCTCCTATGTTTGTTTCTAAAAGTTTTATAGTTTCCATTTTACGTTTAAGACGATGATCCATTTTGAGTTCATTTTTATATAAGATGTGACACTGAAGTCTTTCTTCTCCCTCATTCCCTATGGACATCCAATTCCTCTAGCACCAGCAACCTTGAAAAGACTATTTTCCTGTATTGAATTTCTTTTTAACCTTTGTCAAAATTCAGTTGGGTATATTTGTGTGAGTCTGTTTCTAGGTTCTCTGTTCTGTTTTGCTTAATGTTTAACAACCCTTTGCAATAGATGCTATTGCTATCTCTACTTTACAGATGAAGAAACTAAGGTACAAAGTTGGAAGCAAGGTTTCTGTCATCCACTTTTCTACTGTAAGGGGCAAGCAATGAACACTTTCGAACACTTCTGCTTATAATGAGAGAAAGCTATATTAAAGGTGGGCTCCATTACATTACAATTTATTCTATAAAGAGTCAAATCAGAAAGAAACGTCTGTGCTTCCTTTGGAGACATCCTCATCCAGCTCATCAGAAAAGCGTTAAGAAACAGAAGACCTAAACTTGGACCCAATAAAGTGACTGCCAACTGGATTTATCATTCTATTTAGCTCAGTAAACATTACTTTGTTGCCCTAATACAGTAAAGAGAACCATGATTTGTTAAATAAACTAACCAAGTGAAGAAAAAAACTGTCAATAGGGAGCTCTTTACCTGTTGACAGGCAGCTGTGATGTGAGACCTGGCAGCACATCCCGATTACTTGAGAGCCTTTAAAAAATGCAGATTCCCAGGCCACACACTGCAGCTCCTCTAGCTGAACCTCCAGACTTGAGCTGCTTCTATTTATACTTATTTATCTACTTTTACCTGTTTGTGCATGGTTTTACAATTCTCTGGGGAATTTTTATGCAGCTGGTCGTTGGATGGGCGAGAGGACTAAAAGAAGTTTCTAAAGAAGTGGCAGATGCTGTTAGAGAGGAGTCCAAGGCCCATTTTGAGAAACTGAGACGACATGAAGAACCGTTTCATAGTGTCCTCTGTTTGGTATTATAGGAAAAAAGAGCTTCCAAAAGTTGCCCACCAGCTTCCTACTGATATCCAGGATTGAGTGTGATTGCTAGAGATTTAATTGAGTTTTAATTTAATAGAGATAGCTCTGTAGGATCAAAAAGCATGGTATGGGCCGTCAAATATTCTATTGTGGTGTGCAAATGAATCCTGATGTAAAAAACATCTGTATCTCCAAATTCAAGTTGTTTAGGTAGTGGTGTGTTTAGGTAAGATTCTAACACATGAAACTGGAATTGTCATTCTTCTCCTTTTCTCTGATGATCAAATCAATGACTGGGTAATCAATACATGAGCAATCCGGAAAGAACTGCTCTCTGATCTCTGTGTCATCGTCCAAGAATCTAAAAGGCTTATGTTTGTTGTCTTCTTAATCTTCAAATTACCTGGAGTAGATTTGTAATTTACTCCCAACATCCATCCCACCTTAGATTAGCCTAATCTTATTCCACTGCTCTACTCCCACCAGTTTTGCAAGCAGTTGGTCAGGACTGGGTACAGTGGTGGAGGCTTTCCGGCGCCCTCCATATCTGTTTCTACTTTCCTTCCCTAGGACGTAAGAAGATCACACTTCTCATCCACTTGTGTCTGGATGGGGCCATATGACTAGTGGGCCATGAATGAAAGTGGCAAGTATCGCTCCAGGATTCAGCATTGGATTATTGCACAAGACCTTCTACCACTCTATTCCTCTGCCACAATGAGTGTGGAAGAATATTTGGGGATGCAGATGCTACAAGATTTCTGAGCCAACTCATAGAGATCTCCACCCTGGAAAGTCTCTGGACTCACAGCAGACTTTTCATGAAGAAAGAAATAAACTGCTGTGTGAGACCACTGAGGTTTGGGGATTATTTCTTACTAGAGCATAATTTAGCTTACGCTGTGATCCTATTCTAGATATGAGATGTGAGATAAAGTCTGATGGGGTACTTTAAGGAAATGTTTCCTCTCTTCTAAATACACACACACACACACACACACACACACACACACACACTCGCACACGAAGAGGTAATTTCTCTCTTTCCTCTGGATTTTGGGTCTGGGTGTGAAGCCTGGGGCGGACTGCTACAGCTATCTCACTCACAGCACAAAGGTGGGGCTGACACTTAAGATGGCAGAGTAGAGAGAACTTGGGTGCTAGATAACATCTTTAAGCTGCAGTCTTTTTTTTGAATGCACCACGCAGCGTATGGGATCTTAGTTCCCCTACCAGGGATGGAACCTGGACCCCCAGCAGTCCTAACCACTGGACCACCAGGGAATTCCCAGAATCAACCAGTCTTGGAACTCACCATATCACTTTTCTTCCCCGTTATATGAGATAATAAATCTCCTTATTGTTCAGATTGGTTTGATTTGGACTTTCTGTTACTTGCAACCAAAAACATCGTAACTGATAAATCATGGCTATTAGCAAGGCAAGATTAAACTTACTTCAGTTCACTGCAACTACTACTCTTATAGGAAAAACACTGCTAAAAGCTCAATTTCTCATTTAGTGGGAAACTAAATTTAAAGTAAGATGATGTCCAGACCTGCAGTTGTTCCAAATGCGTTATTGTAATTAAGTCTTAAACTCCGCTTAAGCCAGTGAGAGAATATGTCTATCTACCAGCTGTGGGGATGGCACAGAGATGCTGAGTCTTACTGGCCACAGAGGGGTGCTCAACCCTGGAGATATATTCTCCCATAGAGATCCTGCTTCCCGACCTGCTAGTTCAGCATCTCCCCAAATGGAACATATGGGTTTCAGAGAAAAATCTCACAGTTGCACAGGATGTTTCAGATGGAAGGTAAGGGAATCTCAGCAGAGCTTGTTTGCGCTCTGGAATGCCTTGTAAGATGAATTTCTCTTCTCGTACCAACTTCCCAAGACGGCTTTGTCTTTTATTGTGGGAAGTCCAGGTAAAATATGTGTGTTGTCACTCCAGTTGTGAGTGTTCTTAAAGCCTCATAGAAAGGACCTGATAGTCTTTTCTTTTTTTTTTTCCTGGCAAAACACTAAATATATTTATAAGTCATCTTTGTCTGGGACCAAATGAGGAAAAAACGGGTGCAGAGGGGAAAGAAGGAGGGGAGGTGAGGGAAGTGAGGTTTAAAACTTCCAATCATTCACAAAAGATAAAAGACATCTGATAGCAGCATGGAAGCAGTCAGCTGTGCTGAGTAGACCATCCAGGTTCGACTGGAGACCAACTGTGTCCCAACGGGAGCCTTAAAACCCCGCTCCAAGGCTGGTCCGGGGAAAGTGAGTGGTAGTTTGATTGTTACTGTTGTTCCTAATCCTGGTATTGGCAGATACACTAAATACCACAACTTTAACGGGTGCTGGGCAAGTCGGAGGTCAGTGTATGATTACTTATCTCGAGATACAGGTGTATGTTCGAGAAGGAGGGCAGCGGGTGTTCGGCTTGGGCAGCTGGATCATTTAGGAAGTCCCCGATGAGGATTGTGTCATCATGTGAACTACTGACAATCTGGAATTCATCGGACTGGAGCTGGAAAACTCTTCCAGAATGTTCCACAAGGGCCTGTAGACAGAGAGTTCCTGCAGGAGCACAGGGGAAAGACCTGATATTCTTGAGAGAAGACTCTCTTACAGATCCCCTCAAGGAATCTCTGAAGGTAAATCTATGCAGATCCAAATTATACCTAAAGGATCACCCAGGAAGGCAGAAGAAAGGGACCGAAGTGGGACTGGCTTGTCAGTAGCAAGAGCAAGAAGTGACAACAGAGGGACGCCATTGAAGGGGTGTGTGCAATGACAGAAGTGTTCTTTTGTGTGGGAGGGATTACATGAGAGTTTATATTTCTTTTTTCTTCCCCTAAAATTTAATTCTGTTCTATTATTTTTATATTGTACTATATTTGTAGGAGGATGTAGATAGGGTTTATGTAAATAGTTAACTACCAGGTGTGATATGGGACAGCCGTGGTTCTCTTGCATTCACTCATTCATTCATTCATCCATCCATCTATCAAACATATGTTTATTAAGTATCTACCGCATGCCAGTTACTCGGCTAGGCACATGGGTACAGAAAGAAGAGACACTGTCCCTAAATTCGGTATACTGGGGAGGGAAACAAACAGGTCGTGATAATCTAACATGACAAAAGCTATAGGAGATTATGCCTTGGTAGCTCTGGGGGCTCCAGGGAAGAGCACTTCCCGAACATATATCCCACAGAACAGAAATTCCACTATGGAGATGTATTGTCTTAGGTTAAGGGAGCGAGGCTTCTTGAGAAGTTCTGTATTAGAAGGGATGTCTTACCTTGTGTTCTCCGAAAAAGGAGAGTCTGAGATAAGGGCTTATGTGCAGGTTGTTTATTTTGAGATGTGAACTTAGGAATTTGGAGTGGAGGAAAGCCAATCCAGGGTTGCATTAGGGGGCTGGTTACCACTGTGGGTAAGTGAGATCAGCCCCCCGGGGGAGTTTCGGAAGAACCACGTGGAGGACAGGGGAGAGGGGAGTTTTACCCACTGGCTCTTATCTCCATTGGTCAAAATTTGCTCTGGGGAGTGCCAGCGCCCTCACACTCCAGATCTGTGCGTGGTTGTATTAGAGAGGCCAAGCTGGTCCCCACAGGCAGGGAGGGAGAGGAGACCTGGGCAGAAAGTGGGAGAAAGGAGGCACAGCTGAGGAAAGGGACTGTCGGGCAGCAGCTGGGTGCAGGTGTGCCACAGTAACCACTGGAGCGAAAAGGTGCCCTTAGTCTATATGAGAAAGGGCACAAAAGCTGTCTGGCAAAAAGGAAATGTTATCTGAGGGGAAATAAGTCATTATTACTTTAGGTTAGTGCCAGTCGCTGAATACATGTATTCAGCTATGATCAAGCATTTATCAAGAGCGCCGGGTTGCTCATTCAGGGTCCTGAGGAAACAGAGTAGAGGGCAGTAGATTTTGATAAGTCAGTGGGAGGAGAACAGTTTGATGATGGAGAGGGAAGACCCAGGAGGCCAACTCAGGTCACCTGAGGAGAGCATGGAGAGAAGCCTGGGGTCTCTTGTGAAAAGGAAGAGAAAAGCACCCAAAGCAAATCTCTGCCACTTTACTCAGGACTCAGGGACTTCAAGAAGAGGTAGGCTGACAAGTCTTCGAGAGGTCTGAGAAGCTTGCATCCTCAGCGTATTTTTTGAACTAATGCCACATTGCAAACCCAGGCCATTGCGCATACTTGAAACATAAGACATGTTTCCCCAGAAAGCGAGGGCAGTTTCTACAAAGATTGGTCGTAATGAATAGCTTTCTCATTGCTTCATCAAACTTGGGTTTCATTGGAATTGAGTTACACTGTTGCTGCTTTGAACATACAATATTCCTCAGCTGGGAGCTAACAAGCCAGCTCTGTGGCTGGAACCCTGCGCTATAATACAATAACTGTCAGAACCACTAGGCATCGGTTCTGACTCTTCTTTCCTTATTGTCGTTGGAAAATACCATAGTTGTGTTTAAGAATAAATGCCCAGGCTTCCCTGGTGGCGCAGTGGTTAAGAATCCACCTGCCAATGCAGGGGACACGGGTTCGAGCCCTGGTCTGGGAAGACCCCACATGCCACGGAGCAACTAAGCCCGTGCGCCACAACTACTGAGCCCGCGTGCCACAACTACTGAAGCCCACGTGCCTAGACCCCGTGCTCCGCAACAAGAGAAGCCACCGCAGTGAGAAGCCCGTGCACCACAACGAAGAGCAGTCCCCGCTTGCCGCAACTACAGAAAGCCCACGCGCAGCAATGAAGACCCAACAGAGTCAAAAATAAATAAATTATATAGCACAGGGAACTCTTCTCAATACTCTGTAATGACCTATATGGGAATAGAATCTAACAAAAGTGGATATATGTATATGTATAACTGATTCACTTTGCTGTACAGCAGAAACTAACACAACATTGTAAATCAACTATATTCCAATAAAAAAATTAAAAAATAAAAAACTGCAAGTAAAAATAAATGCCCAGGTGTTTCATCCCAGAAGGCCAAATATAGCCTGGAATTCTTCAAGCAGCCTGGGCCTCCACAGTATCCCACGTGGTTTATTTTTCGCATGTGCAAACCTACAGAGATCCATATGCATGGGCTGTAATTCCTAAACCAGAAGAGGATAAAAGAGAGAAAATCATCCACAAGAAGGAGTTTCAAATCTCCAGTCATAGATTTATTAATTAGAGCTGCCGTTTCTTGCATGCTTGCACTGTGTGCCAGGCCCCACATAACATGCATCTCCTTGTTTAATCCTCACCACAACAGCATGAAGTAGGTGTCCATTTCCCCATTTTTTTTTAATTGAAGTATAGTTAATTTACAATGTTGTGTTAGTTTCTGGTATACAGCAAAGTGATTCAGTTATATATATTCTTTTTCATAGTCTTTTCCATTATACATAGTTTATTACTGGATATTGAATATAGTTCCCTGTGCTATACAGTAGGTCCTTGTTGTTTATCTATTTTATGTATAGTAGTTTGTATCTGCTAATCCCAGACTCCTAATTTATCCTTCCCCATTTCCCAATTTTATAATCAAGAGAGCTTGACAAAGTGACTTGCCCAAGATCACACGGCTTGAAGGGGAAGATCCAGGACTCACACTTAGGTCTGATTCTGAAGTCCAGGCTTTGGACATTGAATTGGGAAAAAATGATTTTTATAAACAAGAATAAAAATATCCCCCATGAAAACACCTTCTCTCCAAAAGGCTAAGAAGAGTTGAGACGTTTCTAGTAATTTGTCATAATTGCTTCGGATTCTCAGCCTCACGAGCAGAGATGCTACCTTTTCTCTTTCTTGATTGTTCTACAAAACCAGGCCACCTAGCCACCACCCCCCACCCCTCCCCCAAACCACAACCAATTAGCCCTACACACTCCGGCTAATTATGCTGAGTTATTTAGGTCCTTTTAAATGCAGAGGGAGTGGTGGGGCCAGTCGGCCATGAAATATCTTCCTTCCATGAATATTCCTCTCTGGGGCTGAAGACTATTCTTGGCTGCCTAGTGCTGGGAACACAGTCTACCCTGAGCTGGGTGGAGACTTTTTCTTCCTTCTGACTCCAAAGGATGTTTGATTGCATCATCCCGTGGTGCTGAAAGGAGAAGGTACTGGGTAGATTAGTTGTGAGTTTTGACTGTAGTCTATGGTTAGGCCATGGCATGATTGATTTGCCTCTCTTTATTACAAGAGTTCCTCTTTCACATACGTGGATGCCTACCGAACCCTCCAGAGGCCACTTGTCAAGTAAAACGAGGCACTTGAAAACAACTGAATGAACAACCCCTCTTTTAAAAATTTTAATCGATTCTTTCATTTTGCCCTTGCTCTTGGTGGGTGACTTAGCATTTTAAATGCACACCTTTTCTCCATTATGCCCTCTTACCTACTCACGGTGCCTTTCACCTCCTCCTTGTGGAGCACAATCGATATTCTGTTATTCTCTGTCATTTGGATGTTACTTTGTGCAAACAGTAGTTTATAACGTCAGGAGCTCTGCTGTCTACACAAATCAACAACAATGAGAAACAAGAAGTGGATTACTACCCAAATCCTTTTTGTTCTAAATTGTAATCAACTATATTGGATGTGAGGTTTGTCCATTTTAAAAAATTTAATAATGGGTTTTGGTCCTCTTGGTTCTATAAAAAGGGCATTTATAAATATTAATATGGAACACCAGGGAAAGAACAATACATAACAATAATGAGAATCACAAAAATCCCATCACATTTGACACTGTCATATCACCAGCTTAAGGATTAGCAGGTTAACCTCAGAGTTAAAAATATTGCTTCGTGATTAAAAAAAAAAATCTCAGAATAAAAAAAGCTCCTTGTTGCATTATATATTCCTTTCGGCTTCCTTATTTTTCTTCAGGTTATGGGATCACTGCTTCGATTAACATTTGGGGGGAGAGTAGGCTGATGGGGAAGGTGGTGGGTTGACTTATCTGCATTCTTTCCTGCCCAAGTCGTGCTGAGCTTGGCTTTTGTCTAATTCTAACCTCTGACACTGCTTGAGTCAAAGGCCTGGCGACTAATACCCACATCTTAGCTGGGTTTTTTTTTATCTACCCGAAGCTCCATTTTAAATGATAAAGTTACCCAAGGTGTCAGTTTTCACCAGTATTTCTAAATACATCTAGTAAAAATGCTGCAATTTCATAGAAAATCCAAGCTATTGAGATCTAATCACTGCTTAAGCTGTGGCTTTATTCAAATCTGGATCACCAATATGGCTTAAGATGTAAATGAAGTGCAGAGAGAAATAAAGCAAGAAAATCTCCGATGGCCTTTCTCTCTGCTGTTTGATGCCCGGGCCCTTATCAGTCAATTAATGCCGCTAAACTTCAGTGGCGGCATCAGTGTAACAGCCCCAGTAGCTGCTGAACTCCTCCAGCCTTAGCCAAACAAAACACACTTTGAGTAGCCCTAATATGAAACGGAAAAAAGGTCAAAATAGACGGGCTTTGCCAAATAAATCCTGAAGATCCATTCTAATTTCCACCCGTGGATCTTTTAAGTCGTCCTGGATGCTCTTTATGTTACGTTGATCCACATTTAGTTTCATTAAAACTTTGTGACTTGGTATTTTTCAACCTGATAGCTTCACTAAAAACTAGTTCTCAGAGTGTTCACTAAGCCGCTATGCATAGAACTACTTTGCTATCATGGTGGCTTCTAATATCACCTAAACGCAGGCAGCTGCCGTCCTGGAAATGAACCTGATCTACATGCATTCCATCTGAGCTTGGGAATTAACTTTGCTTTTGCTTTTACTGGATGTCTTATGAGGAAGAGGGGGTGTCCTCTGCAGCCCCTACGCTAAGCCCTCTTGAAACCAAATGCTAAATTATCTACCACCCCGTATTTGTTCTGGAAGCAATCTACACAGAACACGACTTTTATCTGCTAAGGTTTCCAACTGGGATTAACAGATGCTAAAACATTTGGGGAGGAGAGAAAGAAGGAGGGGCCCACAGAAGAGAAGAGAATTAAAATTGAGGTCTCTTTCAATAATGGCGTGGCCGATACAGGGGAGATTCAGACTAAGCTGAAAAAGCAAGAAGTTTCTCAGAGGGGTGCACCAAGAACCTGACTCTGCTGACATGGATTTAAAATGGTAAAAGAAGAAAAAAAGAAAAGGAAAGGAAAAAAACCCCACCACTCTGGGCTCTTGGCTAGCCTGAAAATTACTTCCAAGCTGGCCAGGTCTCCCTTGCTGATTAGTGCCCCCTTGGCTTCCCTCCGCCCTGAGATCTGACAGAAGCCTTTATTTCTTTATCAATTGCCGTGCTCAGCATACATAACTGCAGTTAACAGAACTATTGGTAAAGGGCTTCAAAAGAGGTGGAGATTAGTTTTCTAGGGAAAAACGGGATTAAATGTAAAATAAACAAATCAACAAGGCAGAATAACCAATTCCCAGCCTCAGCTGAGTCTGCAGTTGTCATGTTTTCAGGTAACATGGTGGCCCCCGAAGTTCTTCCCAACACGACAGGTGGACATGGCTCATCATCCACTCGGGGTGCAGGGTGGGAAACCAGTCCTCACTTTAGCCAACCTTGCCTTCCCCCATGTGCTTTGTCTCAGGGTGTGAGAGGTATAGGCTGAGATCTGACACCAGGCCTGCATTTATATTCATAAACTACCCGGCTTTGCAGGGAAATCAACCTGGACTGGAAACTTCACTCTTTTGTCAACTGGCTGTGTGACCTTGGGTACCTTTTCTGAGTCTCAATTTCTTCATCTATAAATGAAGTGATAATAACTCCCTCTGCTTGAGTTGGTTAAATGAGGTAATTTATGTGAAGCAGCTAGCCTAGTGCCTGGCACATGCTTGATTCTTAATACGTGAGTTAATGCAATGAAACATTATTGTTGTATTATGACTCTGCAAGTACTGGGGACCGGGCTGAGCGTGCCTGTGCACTGGGTCTGTTAAACAAAACAAAACACATCCTGAAGCATAAACCTCCGCTTTTCTAGTGTCGTTGAAAGACTCTCACTGTAACCAAACTGCGCCTGGATGCCCCTCAGGACTTGGGAATCAAGAATGTTTAATTCTCCACTCACGACCCCTTCACCAGATTGTGTGTGGTAGAAAGATATGACAGCCCTGGGGAGGCTTGAGTCCCCACGAATGTTGGGAAAAAGTGAAAAATCCCTTTGGAGAACTCTTAGAAAAGCATAGTGGGCTCTGCTAGGGGACTTTAACTCTACCTGCCTTATCCTCTTTCCTTTCGCCACTGCAGGTGGCTGCAGGTGCTCTGCTTTTGGGCCCCAGCAGGCCAACAGGGATGACGCATGCTCAGTTCTGCTTTCCTAGTTGAGAATCTGTAACCTCTGGGAACCTGCTTCAGAAAAGTGAAGTCTTGTGATGAGAAAGTGATGGGTATAAAAGCCAGAGGGGTGGAAGAGAAATCAGCCACAGGAGATGTTTCCTGTAATCCCGAAGAATCGGTTTTGAGGTGTGGCTTCAGGCTTCCAGAGAAGTGTGTTGATCACCTTTACTGATTCATGAGAAATGAGTAAGTCATCTCCTTGTCAATAGCATTGAAAAGTTTCTGACAGCTTGGGGTGCTGGAAGAGGCCTCCTTCAAAGAGGAATAGGTGGAAAGAGCACTGGGCGGAGAGGTCAGGGGCCCCTGTTCCTGCTTTGCCACAGAATCACTGACTTCACCTCTCTGGATCCTCGTGTCCACATCTGGAAAATGAGGTTGTTGACACCTTTGACAGGGATTCTCTCTGAAGTGTGAGACTGCAGGGAGAGCTTTCCCTCCCCAGTTTGAACACCTCTCTCGTTTAAGAAAATTCTTTCTAACAACACAATTGTATTATTTCTACAATAGAAACTTTTCATTGAAAATGAAACTAAAGTAAAGGGATAGGACTGGTGGGTATGGATTACAGAGGTGGCCAGGTAAAGACAATTTGGGCAACCGAGGAAGTCTTTGAGCTCTTGTAATGACCAAGACAAGATAGTTTCTGGGATATGATCATAACGTAATCAGATGAAATTAGGCCTATAAAACCTAGATTCTACTGAGACCTGCTTCTCACTCGGATAAACATATGACCAACTCAGCTCCCTCCCCTAAGATGCTGGTCCTTCAGAACATTTCCTGGCACCATGAAATGGGATTCTTGGGGGAAGGGGAGCAATGGGGCCGAAGCTGCCCCCAGTCCTTTCACCAAAAGGACATGGGCATGAGTCAGTAGTTCGACATTTCAGACCTGGCTGCATATCAGAAGCACCTGGGTAGTGAGTTAATAACACAGAGTCCTGATTCCTATCCCAGGAGGTTCTTCAGTAGGTCTGAGTGGGGCCCAGATGTCAGCGTTGACTACGAAGCACTGATGCCACCAGGCCAGTACAGTGAGATCCACTGTGACACATTACCAGATGATTTCTTTAGGGCTTCCCAGACCTGAAAACACAGCTACCCAGGGACAAAGCATCCAAACAGGTGAACCTAAACACTAACCGCAACCTCCCAACACACCATCCACACGTGGGGATTGGTGATGGGGCCTCTACATGGGCCACGGGTGTTTTGGCAATCCCGCCCCAGACACAGTGCTCTGTTTCCCCACCGGCCTCTCCCCTCCGCCCAATGGCAAGCTAACACACAGATGGAACAAACCTCCAAAAAACAAGAACAGCTCTGCAGGAAGCACGTTTCGCTTGGGGAGAATTCAGTCCAATTTGCCACCAATATCAAGGCTAGCTTTTGATTATGTTGATGATAAAGACTGTAAACAAAACAGCCTTTCTCTACTAATTAATTCCCTTCAAAGAACTCTAAAGATCTTTAATTACACAGTTTGAAAAGCAGCGGTTACCCAGTCAGGCTGATGGGCCTGTGCACTCCTCTGTCTGCCCACCCGAACGGAATATTTTCTTGTTTTCTCTGCTTCACACACCTAGGATGGGCTTGCAGTAAATCCTGTCAACTAAACGCCTGACAAAAGTGCTCTGATGTCAGGTATAAAGAATGCCACCTACAGCTTAATGTCTGAAAAAAAATTCCGAGGGCTGCAAACAATGAAGGTTTTTGTCTTCTTAATGCCCAGTATGCAATCGAGTGGAAATGCTACTTCCATCCGTAATCTACAAATGAAATTAAAGTTGTTGAAAGACACAGGGTAAACCAGAAGCCTTTGTTTCTTTGCAGAACAGGAAAAATTTAAACCACTAAATGTTTTAGCAGATTTACTAAATTTCCAATTAAATCACAGAATGTATTATTGCAGAGCTCGGAGAGGGCTCTCTCTCGCTCGCTCGCTCTCTCTCTCTCTCTCTGACTCAACATAGATATCACAAATCAAACTATGTCCTCCTATATTTCGCTTCATTCTGTTCCACCTGTGGGGAAATTGGAGCGCAGAGAGGGGCACACAAGCTTGCAGGGGAATGAGGCCAGCTCAGCAGTGTTTGCGGGCATGGCCTAGGCCAGTCTTTGGAAAGAAAAACAGCAATTTGCCCCACGTGAGGGTTCCAGGGCCTCCAGCTGGTGGAGACAGCCTGGCTGGAGCGGGAAGGCATCGGGAGCTCATTGGTGGGGAGGGATTCAGATCTGCTATACAAGAGCACCCTCTGCCAGTTGGCACAGAGGGCTGGCTGGAGAGACCTGAGGTCCAGAGTCGGGGGAGGGGGTGCGCGGGGAAGGGGAAGGGCACGGGACTCTGCATACAAAGCCAGCGGGGCTGGGGGCCAGGCAGGAAAGAGATTCTATCTCCAAAACTAGACAGAACCCTCACCTCTGGAACAATAGCTGGTTTAGGCAGGGGCAATGCTGATTTTTCCAAGGGCTCTCCACGTTAATCCGCCCCACCAAATCCAGCCACTAGGAGACTGAATGGTCCTCCAGACACCCATTCACTAGAAAATGACGGGTGATTTTTGCCCTTGTCTCGGGAGATCTCCGGTGAGCACCGCTGCTCTGGCTGACATGTGTTTGTAAAGATAAAGCACCAGGCTACTTTGGGGGCCCTTCCAGGCTATTACAAAGAGCAAGTGGTGCCAACTCAGGCTCTGCATGGCTTTTTAGAATTGAGTTGTTAATTTTTTTTTTAAAATACGCACCTCTTTCTGAAAAGGATTTGAAGCAACTTACAATAAAGGCAAACACAATAAGGTCATTCAACTAAAATTAGAAAAGCAGAGCCATGGAAAGGAAGAAGAAGCAAGCATTGACTGTGAAGTGTAATAGAGTTACTGTGATTTAGCATCAGATTAGGCTTTGAGCTTCCTGGCAGCCAGGGTGAAAAAGGACATTCAATTAGATCATCCATACAACCTACTGGAAGGAAGTAGAACAATTCTCCAAGAGAGATATGCTTTTTTTCTGGCATTAATTTTCTTGTAGAAGACTTTGTATAGGAACTCTGAAAACATCATACATGTGTGTTGGACTATCTTTTCATATAGCAAACGCAGAGGCTATTCTGATATAGCTATTTCTTGCTATAATCTTTGTCACTTGTCAAAGGCATACAACATTCACAACTCAATAATGGTAAGTTTTTGGGGTTTTTTTTGCAGTATGTGGGCCTCTCACTGTTGTGGCCTCTCCCGTTGCAGAGCACAGGCTCTGGACGCGCAGGCTCAGCGGCCATGGCTCACGGACCCAGCCGCTCCACAGCATGTGGGATCTTCCCGGACTGGGGCACGAACCCGTGTCCCCTGTATCAGCAGGCGGACTCTCAACCACTGCGCCACCAGGGAAGCCCAATAATGGTAAGTTTTAATGGGAGAAAACAGTGTGGGGTGGGGAGTAGCCAAACAAATGTGATTCAAATTTTAGCTCTTCAGTGTCTCATTCATTCACTGATATATTAGATGTTTATTAAGTGCCTACTAAATGTCAGGTTCTAGATGTGGAGAGTAGAGCAGTAAACAAGCAGGCAAAGTCCTTACTCTAGGGGTATGATCTAACCTGGCACTAGAAAAGAACTTAGCATCCTCAGAGGGGTGGGTGGGTAGCAGGTGAGCTTTCTTTAGCTTAGCTGCTGAATAAGGTCAGGTGTAACAGAGAGGATGCTTTCAGATGCAAGTCTCAGAAATCCCAACTTATACTGGCTCAACCAATAAAGAAATGTGCTTTCTTTGATTCAGCAGCTCAACAGTGCTTTCCCTGTGCTACACCACCTTCACTGTTGGCTCCATCCTCAGGCTGATAGCAATTTGGATACAGTAGCTCTAGGAGTCACAAATTCAGGACAACCTCCAGAGCAAGGTAGGAGACCATTTCTTCCTGCGGCTTTCACTTAGGATGGAGGAAAATTATTTTATTGCTGCTGTCCCCACCCCATTCAGCAGACAGCTCTTTTTGTCCCACTGGCCAGAATTGGCCCACTTGCCCATTTCTGGTTCAGTCCTGGCAAGGGGGATAGGGGCACCCATAGACCAAGCAGGCCAACCCTGTAGTTCTTGGCCAGGTGGGGAAGGAGGATTCCTGAGCAAAACTGGGATTGTGTTAGGCAGGAAAAAGGGCAGGGGATTAATGGATGCTGGAGTAGACAGCTAACACTGCCATTTTTGGTCTTTAAATACCACTTCCCTGGGCAGACTGGTATAGGTGAATAGTCGTCAAGGCTGTTGCAACATCTGTCTGCTTGGCTTTCTCAGAGAAAGAGCATCCTTATTATTCGCCTTATTTCTTGAGTCAGATTTATTATTTCCTATACCTTCTGCCTTTACTTACTTCTCTTAGGTCTTTGCTTCCACTTGTACACACTGAAAAATAATTCTCCTGACTGGTCTTCTTACCTCTAATTTTACTTAAATATAATCCATCTTTCACACTGTTAGTAGAACAATCTCCTTAAAAATTAATGTACATTGTTACTCCTCTGTTTAGCCACTTTGACTTCCTATTGCCTACAACATAACATTAACAATCTTTGCATTAGCACATAAAAATGAAATATTTAGGTATACGTTTAACAAACATGTGCAAGATCTATATGAGGAAAACAAAAAACTCTGATGAAAGAAATCACAGAAGATCTAAGTAAATAGAGAGGTATTCAGTGCTCATGGCTAGGAAGACTCAATATTGTTAAGAAGTCAATTCTTCCCAACTTGATCTATATAGATTTAATGTAATTCCTATCAAAATCCCAGCAAGAGGGCTTCCCTGGTGGCGCAGTGGTTGAGAGTCCGCCTGCCGATGCAGGGGACACGGGTTCGTGCCCCGGTCCGGGAAGATCCCACATGCCGCGGAGTGGCTGGGCCCGTGAGCCATGGCTGCTGAGCCTGCGCATCCGGAGCCTGTGCTCTGCAACGGGAGAGGCCACAACAGTGAGAGGGCCGCGTACCGCAAAAAAAAAAAAAAAAAAAAAAAATCCCAGCAAGTGAATATTAGCAAGCTGATTAGAAACTTTATATAGAAAGGCAAAAGACCCGGAAGAGTCAACACAATATTCAAGAAGAATGAAGTTTGAGGACTGATACCACCTATGCGGTATGCAGATATGATGCAGGTATCAGGTATATGCAGACCTGTCAAAGTCCCTATCTTAGAGGAGCCCACAGTCTGCTGGAGAGACAACAATTCAAACAACCATTATAAATATTTTACTAAAGACTTTGGGTTCATTCAGTCTTGCTGATTGTACTCCACAGAGTCAGAACTCTCCTTGTAGTTATAGGATGGCTTCTGGTAGCTTCCCTGTTTCTCCAGATGGTAACATTGCCACTACCTAATGGTAGAGGGATGAAATCGATATTGTAGTATTAACTCCCGTGTGTATTTCCAATGTATAAGTTCCATGTAAGTAGTGTGCCCATTCTACAGGGTAGCAAAAGAAGCTCAGGGAAGTTCAGGAATTTGGGTAAGATTGTTCAACCAGAAGATGGCAGAGTTGGTATTCAAACTTAGGGCTTTGGAAGAACAGAATTCCTACCACCTGCTGGTGGCTTCAACTCAGACAGAGACCCCCATAGCTGGTAAATGAGAAGGGAGGGTAGCATCACAAGTCCCCTGGGCTCAGAGCTCACACTCTTGACCACATGCCACACGCCAGGTCCTCACCCAGGGCTAGCCCTCCTGGAAGAAGTGCCTAGAGACGCAAACTGGAGGCTGGAGCCGGCAGGCCCCGCTCCGTCCTCATAACCAGGGAGATGCGCAGTCACCTCAAGAAAGCAAACAGGTTGTGGCGGTAAGATGTAAAGGTGTGTTGGGCAAAAGACTTAGTGAGGAATGTTCGAAGGCTCAGTGTGGTTCACTGACCTCCTCTAGAAACATCTCAGGTTACAATAAAATTACACATGTCATTCTGAATGTGTAGGTAGAGAGCTATGTGGGAAGCTTTCTGCCAGTCTCTGAAGGCAAAGAAAGGGGCTGTAGCCAGAAAGCAGTATTGAGTGGGGCATTCCTAAGTGGGGACCATGGAACTGTGGATGCTGGGGAGGTCCTGCTTCTGTCTCTGGCAGATGAGAGGAAGGCAATGTCCACCTTATCAAGCACAGGGCCAGGGCATGAAGGGCCTGGGGGCAGTGGGACAACGTTGTGAATGAACCGTGCACACCTGCATGGAACGATCAGAGGAAGGGTGACAGCATACGAATGAGTTAACAAAGGAAACAGCGTTGTGATGCTGGTATTTATCAAACTCCAGAACACACAGAGCCAGGTTGAGAGGTGACCCTGTGATGGGGACTTCCAGTTGCCGCCAGCCTCGGAGGGCGCCAGTTTCCAAAGGGATCTCTCCGCCAAGCAGCCGAGGTGCCTATGGACGGTGCCTGAAAACACTTTGAAAAGATGGAGGGGATGAAATACTTTTCCCTGCCTCTAAATTAGGGATAAATTAGAGATCAAGCCTACGTTAACAGGTCCTAAAAGGACAGCCCACTCCCTGGCTGCCACGGGCAGGAGTGAAGAGGGCCGTGCAGGTGTTGATGCAGCCCTACCCCAGAATGGGGACCCACTGCTCATCATCCTAGGAGGTGGGTAGGACAGAGGATCTGGGGACTGTCTGGCAATGGGAAACTGCTAAATCATCTCAAAGATCCCCCTTTCAATTTAGGGCTGAGACATGCTAAGAGGGGAAGCAGGCTCCAGGATGGCACGGGGCTCTCGCTGTATGTTCATCCCTTGGCTGCCGTTTGGAGGGCAAATACTGCCATGCGTAACCCTGAGAAGAAACATAAAGGGGAGGCCTGTCCACCCCATATGTTTCTCTGGCCTCATCTCATCCCCACTCCCCGATAAAGTTGAAATTCCTGCGGGTGGCACACAAAATCCTTCAGCAGATGGCCTCAACCCACCATTCCACGCTGTCTCCCTGTTACTCTAGCCCTCGCTCCTACTTAGGAATCACACAGACCTTATTCCCTAAACACACTGCCTTCCTTCAAGCCTCCATGCCTTTACCAGCGCCGTCCTCTCAGCCTGGACCACCTTACCCTCTCTTAGACTTAGTTAGCCCCTGACCATCCAGATCTATCTCACCTTCCTCTGGAAAGCCTCCCATTTCCTCTAACTCGGAATAGTGCCCTCCTACGGACTCTCTATGCTCCCCCCCAGGGTAGCATACTTGCATTGCAAGTACCCGTTGCCCTGTTTTTGTACTCCACTGGGGACTCCTGAGGGGCAGGGCTCTGCCAGGTTTCCAATAAGCATTCAGCTCCTGGTAGGAGGCCAATCACAATATTAGTTGGTTGACAAATGGAGTCTGAAAAGAGCAACTACTTGTTTAGCAAATATGTAAACAAAACATATTCATAATTTAAGTCACTATATTTAAGTTCCTATATAATTAAGTTTTAAAAGGGTAGTAAAAACTCAGTTGACGTTTACTTATAGGAGTTCAGAAGAGGGGCTGGAGGAGTTTGGGATGAATTCATGGAAGCTAGACCTTGGATGAGGAAACTTTAGATAAGCGGTGAAGTGGTTAAGAAATGAAGTGTTTGGGGGAGGGTGAGTAGTATTAAACTGGGCACAAGCGGAGCGTACATCTTGGAGAGTGAAGGGAATACACTGCACAAGTTGGGTTGAGAGGCTTTGGATACCTGGCCAAGGACTTTGGACTTTATCTTATAGGCAGGGTTTGGAAAGAGGAGTGACACCATGATAATGGCATGTGAGAAGGATGAATCTGATGCCTTAAAGGATTAATCAGAAGTGGGGAGGCTGGTTGGGAGCTACAGCAATTGTACCACATACAGCCTAGATGAGGTGATAGTCATTAAAATGATAATATCGGGAATTCCCTGGTGGTCCAGTGGTTAGGGCTCTGTGCTTTCACTGCTAAGGGTGTGGGTTCAGTCCCTGGTCGGGGAACTAAGATCCTGCAAGCTGTGTGGCCAAAATATAAAAAATAAAAATAAATAAAAATGATACTATCATCCTCAATTCTTCACCCGCCCCCACCCCCATAATAGAATTACACATTCACAGCCTTGCCATGGCCTCAAGCTGGCAAAATATCCTTTCCCCAACTCTTGATTTTGAGCTTGGCCAAGTGACTTTCCTTCACTGCTGGGATGATAGCATATGGAATGTCAGCACAGGCTAGAGATGTGTTTGTATGGCTGGGTTTTCTCCACTGGCTTCTGCCACTGCAATAAGAACATGCTCTGCTGGTCCCAGAAAATGAGAGATTCTTTGAACAGCCTGGAGCCAAGGGCCAGCTCCAACTTAGATCGGCCGATCTCCAATCTAATTACAGACTGTGAGCGAGAAACAAATTCTTGCCATTGTAAGCGACTGCCCCACCTTTCTCTGACCCCTCCTTCACAGGACTTGTCCCTTTTCTTTACCTGCTGTAGAACAGGCACTTCAGGCTCTCAGCTACGTCCACCAACTGTTCTTTTTGCTTATTCCTTCTCATCAGCATTGAAGCTGGCTCTACTCTCTCCAGTCATTAAATGAAAACCTCCATATTGACCCCAGTAATCATCCAGTCTCTCCTCAGTCTGATTTCTTGGAGATTTGTCCATACCAGCTGCTAAACTTCCTGTCTGCATATCCTCCCTCCAACTCATTCCTCCACACTGAAAGTGGATCGTCACCTCTACCATCTCATGGAGCTGCCATTCTTTGTCTGCTTCCTCCCAGTCGTACGTGACTGTGGATCACTCCCTCTATGGAATGCTCTCTAGCCTTGGTTGTTTGATACCACACCGGCTGTTGCCTCCTAGTCTCCTTTGAGGATACCACTGTCTCTGCCCTTCTCTTAAAGGTTCATGTTTCTTGGGGCTTGGTCCTAACCCACTTTCTCTTCCACTTTATGTCCTGCCCAAGGGAGATCACATCCACTGCGGGAGCTTTCTCTACCTACCTATCTATCTACCCATCTAATCTATCATCTGTCAACGGCTTTCAATCCTCATCTTCAGCCCAGAATTCACTCCTTGAGTGCCAGACCCATAACCCAGAGTCCTAACGGAATCCTATTGCTTTATCCAACATTTTATTGGGTACCTCCTACCTGCCAGACATTGTTGTAGGTACTGGATATATGTAGTGAACAAAACAGACAGAAAACCCTGCCCTCATGGAACAAATATCTTGCTAGAGTCAGAGAAGTTGGAGAATGAATAAACCAGTAAAATAATTAGTGAGAGCCACTGGAAGGTGGTAAGCAGAGCAGGGATGTCATCTGTTCGTGTTTTTAAAGGCTCCCCTGGCCTGCTGTGTTACAGACAGGCTGGGGGAGGTGGGAAGGCAGAAACAGGGATGCCAGTTAGTTGACCTCTACTTTTGAATGACCCACAGACACCTCAGACTCAAAACTCCAAAACCGAACTCAGTACCTTTCCCCAAACTTGCTCTTCCTCCCATGCTCTGCAGTTCAGTGAAAGGCAGCTGAATCCACCAAGGACTTGAGTGGGATACCTGGAATCCCTGACCACTCCAGCCCCCTGCCTTTCCATCTAACCAGTCATGAATCCTGTCCACTCCAGCTTCTAAGTACCTCATTGCTTCCTTCCTTTATTTATTATTTCACTCATTTACCAACTATCTACTGAATACTTACCAGGTTTTAGGCCAGTACTAGAGACGTAAACAATCAGATGTGATCCCTGCCCTCTTGGAGCTTAGAGTTTAGTGTGGGAAATAGATAATATAGACAAAAATAAGCCAATACACATATGACATCCTCCCATGATAAGGACTATAAAGAAAATGAACTTGTTTCAGCAAAGAAGAAAAATATGAGAGAAACTCTTAGATAAGGTGGCCAGGGAAGAGCCCCCTAGGGAAGGCACAGGGCTAAGAAGGGATGGGTCATGTGAGAATGGCGCCATAGTGAAGGGCCACAAATTGGGAGGCTGCAAACAACAGAGTTTTATCCCTCACAGTTCTCGAGGCTAGAGGTCAGAAACCAAGGTATCAGCAGGGCCATGCTCCCTCCAAAGGCTCTAGGGAAGGATTTTTTGTCGCCCCTTCCTGGTTGCTATGGTTACCCACAGTCCTTGGCTTGTAGACACACCGCTCCAACGTCTGCCTCCATCTTCACATGGTCCCCTTCCCTCTGTGTCTATATCTTTATATGTCCTCTCCTCTTCTTATAAGAATACCAGTCATTGGATTTAGGGCCCACTTTTACCCAGTATGACTTAATCTTAATTAATTATATCTACGAAGGTCCTATTTCCAAATAAGTTCACATCCTGAAATTCTAGGTGGACGTGAATTTTGGGGGAGACACGATTCAACCCAGTACAAATGGCAAGATCCTTTCCAAGTAGGTGGAGCGGCTTTTGCACAGGCCCTTCAGGTAGGAAGGAGCTTGGGGTGTTTGGAGCCAGTGTGGCTCACGTGTAGGTGTAAGAGGTAGAACAGACCCACGGAAGCTTGCAGAGAGAGGCAAGGCCAGATCGGGGAGGAAAGAGGGAGAGGGAGAGGGGAGGAATGAGGTACGAATGATGTGCAAGATAAGAAGTCCGAAGGATCAGAGTCCTTGAGAAGGTGGCCATCGTAGGATGTCACGGTTGGGACAGGGTTGGCTTGTGATAGGAGGAGGTTCAAAAGCAGAGAAGGGGAAGATGGGCACAGGAGCAGGTAGGTGTGATGGCGAGGAAAAGAGAAATGCTTTCTAATGGCTTCTATTTTTTCAATTAAATGGGAGATAGCTAAGAGGAGAGGAGGAAAGGAGCTGGAGTTTAGAGGAGAGAAGAAACTTGTGATAGTTGTCTTGGAGAGAGAGAGATCAAGCTTACCAGGATTGCTAGGAGAGTTAAGAGCCCTTTCCAGGTTTGTGGTTCTCTAGAATATGCCCATTTTTCTGCCTTTCACTGTCGCCCCAGCTCAGGCCACATTATCACCTCTGTGTGACCGCAGCCACATCTGATGGGTCCCTCTTTCTCAACCTCGCCCCTACTCCAGTCTATTCTGTACGCTGCTGTCGCTCTGATCATCCTAAATTCACGTGGCATCACACTCCAGCGTAGAACTCTTCCAGTAGTTTCCCATCACCCTAACATACAACCCAAGCTCTTTCATGTGAGTCTTCAGGTCCTTTATGGGCTGGTCCATGCTCGCTTCACAGCCTCATTTCTTGCCACTACTACTTCAAATTCCACATTTCAAACATCCAAGATTACTATAAATTCTTGAATGTGCTCCACTCTCTCTCCACTCTGAGGCTTTTCACTCACTATTCCTTCTTCCTGAAATACTTTCTCCTCCTGCTCTAGCCCCCTCCGCTGTCTGCCTGGTTGACTCTCCTTCTCCCGTCTCAGTGTCTCCTCCCCAGGCAGCTTTCTCTGCCATTCCCTCACTCCGAGTTTGGGTGGGTTTCCTGCATAACCCTCTGTGCTCTCCTTCAGTTACCACATTACAATGTAATTGCTTTTTCATTTCTATTTGGCCCTCATAAAGCAATAACCCCCCTAAAGTACCATACCTATGGTTTTCATATTACTTTACACATAGTGGATACTTAAAAAAAATCTATTAAAAAAGTAAATAAATGAAAAGACTAAGACAAGTTAATGTCTATGCTGAAGGCCGTCAGTAACGCAAAGCTTTAGAGCAGTTGACTCTGCTTCCCCTCAAGGCACGACGCGATTGAACTTTATGCTGTGACATCAGGGAACTTCACTCTGCATGGCCATCGCAACTCAGCTACCTGTTTCACGCTCTGGTTCTCAGTTGGACTCCTGACTTTCCATCATAAATTGCGCGAGGCTTTGTAAGGGTTCCCCACAGGATAATCTCTGCTGTCTTTTTGCTCTATCCACCTCCTTCCACAATCTGTGGCCTCTGTTATTTGGTTATAGGTTATGCTTTTCTTTATAAGTGGTCTTCCAGCTTCTGTAAGTCTTGGGACAGTGTGTGTATTGTAGTCTCTTGGGTTATTGGATTTTGAGTTCTCAGAAATTCTTTTTTAAGCTGCTTTTTTCCTGCAGCAAAAACAACTTTGTCCTAGTTCCGACTCTTGAGTGGTACTTCCTGCTCTGCCTTCCAGCAGTGGCCCAGGGAGATACTCCCACTCATGCCCAAGTTGTCCTCAGATGGCTTCTCAAGTGATGATGGAAAAGAAATACAACACGTATTTCTCTCCTATCAGCAGGCCCTCTGATCTTGTTGGAGGCATGTTGATTCCACTACTCCTGTATGCAGACCCAATTCCCACCGTGACCACTTTACATCTTTAACCCGTTCTATTGGTGATGTAATAGTTTCCTTTCTCAGTTCTAGCCTTCACAACAGGTGAGTCCACGCCAGTTCCTGTGCCATTAGGTGAAATCAGCTGCTCCTTGCCCTTCTGCTCCATCTTCTAATAACGTACTGTTTACCATGCTCCAGATATCACATAAACAGTTACATTATATTGGCCTTTGCTGATTTCTCTATTACTAGGATAGAGGAAATGAAAGAATTCCCATCCCCAGCTTCTTTGTGTGTTGACCTCAATACCTATAAATTCTGGTTGGGACAATCCCGCTTTACGAATTTGTCCATTTCAGAATGCACATTTATTTTCGGTTCAAAAGAAACTATTTTCTCTTATTTGTAAATAAGCTTTTTCCAAAAAAACATGTTTTCAGCACTGTAACTCTTTGAAGTGTAGCAGATACAGTGTACTGATGCTTGACATTTATTCCAACCGCCTTCTAGAATGCCTTCCATACTGCAGAGGCTGGGAAATGAAAACTATTTCTCAGACACCAACCTTGCAGCTGGGGTTCTGGAAGTGAGCTCCGTTCAGCCATACAGATGCATGGGGTTTGGAAGGCAGGAGTGAGACACAGCGCTTGCTTCTGTTCTTTTCGCAGGAGGTGTGGTCATGCACATTTAGTTTCGCTGTGTCTGATCACTGGCTCTGTGTGTTGAAAGCTATGGCAGATCAGCTGTTTCCTGGTGTGGGTTCTAGTGTCCACTCGGGTGGTTCAGGCTGTAGCAGATGCAGGGGCTTCCTGACCATGGTGGCTTCCCGAGGGCAGCAGGGGTGTTGTGGTTCTGGAGTAGCTTCCTGCTTTGACAGAGAGCTTCCTGGTGGTGGAAGCCACAGTTCTGCTGGTGACCCAGCTCTGCAGAGCAGCGTTGAGCTCATCCTGGAAAGGACCAACCTAGAGCCTGTCTCTGCTAATTTGTGAGCCATTTAATGCCATGTACTAAGGCCCTTTCTGCTGACACTAGCTGGAATGGATTCCGGATTTTGCAAGGGGGACCCTGACAGATAAACCATGGGAGTAGTTATTTGCAATATTAAATATAGCGTCTGCTTAGAAAGATTTTAAGGCAAGAGAAGCAGCTATCTAAGAAGAGAGGCAAGATTCAGGCTTGTTTTGTTTTGTTTTTTGCTGTACGCGGGCCTCTCACTGTTGTGGCCTCTCCCGTTGCGGAGCACAGGCTCCGGACGCGCAGGCTCAGCGGCCATGGCTCACGGGCCCAGCCGCTCCGCGGCATGTGGGATCTTCCCGGACCGGGGCACGAACCCGTGTCCCCTGCATCAGCAGGCGGACTCTCAACCACTGCGCCACCAGGGAAGCCCGATTCAGGCTTTTTATTGGCAGCTGCAGCTATGTAGGAACCAAATCGAGGCTCTTGCCATTTTGGGTGTATATATAACTTTCTGTGCCAATACGGGTTTGAGTGATGGATGGGAGGCAGAGCTCTGGAGGCCCTAACTTTCACATTAACTTGAATTTATCCTAAAACTCAACCCTAAGTTTATAAGCTTTCAGGTCGCATTCTCCTGCCCCAACTTTTCCAATGATGAGCAGCCCCTCCCCATTCTCTCCCTGTCATCTCTCTGGTTCCTTCCCTCCCCTCCTACAGGGGTCCTTCACCACCTCTAGTCACCCATCACAGACACACACACAGACACACACACACAGACACACACAGACACACACACACACACACACACACACAAGGGAGGAGTCCATTTGTAAAGAAACAGAGTGCTATAAACAACAAATTAAAGTTTCCAGGGAGAAATAACAAGATCTGCAGTAGAGTCTGTCCCGGGGAGAAAGGCTCATTGTTCCTTTATGAAAAGCACAAGGGGAGAAAGACAATGTGGCAAGGGGACAGTAAACAAGAGCAGGTCCAAGTAGACAAGAGCAGGTCCGAGAAGGGGCAAGTCTCTCTTCATCTCTCTTAGGTTCAGGTTCTGTTTCTCTACACTTTTAAGACTAGGCAATACTTGCTCATGGTACAAAAACGGGCACACAGCAAGTCTCCTGCCACCCTGGAGCCCACACTCCTCGTCCCTGACTCAGAAGCCAGAACGGTGGTGAGTTTCTTCCCCAGCTCGTTTTCCCAAAGGGGCACTTCTGACCTGGGGATTGCGTGGAAGCCTCCGAAATGGTGGGGAAGAGCTCTGGGGGTAAAGGTGGAGGAAGGGGCGTCCGTGGTGGTGGCAGAGGCGGTGACGGCCAGGACTCCAGCCCAGCCGGCTGGTGCCTGGCCGAGATCCGATCCCGCAGCGTGGACAGGACACCTGTGCTTTCCGCCTCCCAGCCGCTTGATCCTCAGGAAATAGCCGGTTCCCTGGCAGGAGGCGGGCCTGTGCCGTTTTCCTTTTAAGGTTATTGTCTGCTAGGTTTTATTATGTTGTGGTTTATTCCCACAGCTTTCCCTTCAGCTGCAAATTAGAGTGCTTATGGATGAATGTTTGTTTATATATGTCATGTTGCTGTCCTTTCAGGTCCAAATACATGCATCTGAGGCGGGAGGCCGTGTTTGTTTTTTAAACTAAGTGGAACTGCCACACACCCTCTGCCCAGATCATGGAAAGTTGCCCTATTAGGAGTTTACGGAAGAAAAATCGGTGCCAGTTATAGCAGGTATTGAGAGAGGAGGAGGGAGGGAGAGCCAGAGCCAGAGACTGACACAGAGACAGAAAACCTGAATAATCCTCTGGCAGTTCTGAGTGTGACACAAGATTCTCTTCCTTCTTAGCAGTTCCGTGCCTCGTTCCTGATAATTTTAGCGTCTGCTCTGTCTCTTGCTATGAGAATTAGCATCAGCAGCTTTCAAAATGACTTACCAGTTAACCCCTCCAGAAATCTTAAGACATTATTCTTTTCTTCTCCAAATTTCCCATCTCTAAGCCTTCTAATTCTCCTTCAAATTTCCATCTGTAAAGTTAATACAATCCAATAAGAAAATAATGTGCTCTTGAGACATTGACATGCTCAGAGCCATTTTATCCTGCCCTAAAGCCTGGAAAGTTTGAATTTTCCTTAGGATAAAAAAGTAAGAAATAATAGAATAATTCACTGTACTGTAACAATTAAATCCAGCGATTTAACATTACGCATTGGTAAATATAATGCTCACGACGACCCAAAGTCTCCCGTGTGCTGACAGACAAAAACAAAGTTATAAATCTAAACCTCCTATTCCGAACCACATTCCTAAATGTAAATAAGCAACCAAGCATGCTGCCACATATCTTTACAGAAGCAATTACAAACAAGCCTTATCAGTCGCTAAGTCACCGACACACACAACGCTTATCTGCTATGCCCTCTACTGGATAGAGTACACAAGACAAGTCGCATTATTTCCAATTCATTTTTGGCATCATCCCTCTGCATCTGCTTTAAGAATGCAAGGCGTGAAATTTATAGTAGCAGGTTTAATATTCCATCCAGCCAAAATTATTTTGCTACAAGGACTTACCTTTGGTGGAATATTTTGGGTTGGCCTTTTTTTTTAATACATAGATTGCTTCTCCCCTTCGTGCAACCCACTGTCCCAACTCTCAAGCTGTCACCAAACTCTGTACATGGCAGGAATAATTTCATGCTGAGTAAAATGTGTTTAATTTCACATCCTGTAAGAATAATTACTTAGCATAATGCCACTTAAAATGTATTTCTATCTGCAAATGCTAATGAAGCTGCAAAAACCTGAATCATCTTTGGAAAGAATTAGGGAATTAAGAGTGCTTTGCCTTCACTCCCTCTTCTCCTGGAGAAGGACTGCCTGAAGAGAGAAACCCAGACCACAGGAATAATCCAAGGCGAGATCCTGCTGTCTTCAAACTGGGTGTGAGTCCAGTGGCTTTTCGGGGAAGTTAATCCCACAGACCTCTCCTGAGCCTCCGCCAAGATGCTGCAACAGAGCCTCAGGCTCCCTGGAGATGCCCAGTCCTCACCCAGGTCCCACTGGACGGCCACTAGGAGGGGACTCAGGCCCAGGGCCAGTGAGGACCACCTACCCGAATGGCAGGGCTGTGGCCTTTGGCCTTAAGGATCTTGTCTCTTTGATCGTTGGTGCGCCCAGGTAGTAAAGACCACTGTGCTAGCTATTGCTCATCTTGAGGCTTAAAGCTTTCAATAAAGAACGACAAGGACTAAGAGAGAAAAGAAGTGCTTTGCCTTAAAAAAAATTCTTTAAACCGCTTTATTTTGAAATCATCTTAGAATTATAGAAAAGTTGCAAAAATAACTCAGAGAGTTCCTGTATACCCGTCCCCCGATTCCACCTAATTTAATAGCTTACGTGACTACAGTACAATGATCAAAACCAAGAAACTGACATGAGTGCAACATTATTAACTACACGGCAGAGTTGGATTCGGTTTCACTAGCGTTTCCACTAATATTTCTTCCGTTCTAGACTCTAATCCGGGATCCCTTATTGCATTTAGTTGTCCCAACTCCTCAGTCCCCTTCAATCTGTGTCACACTCTTTGTCTTTCCTTGTCGTTCACAACTTTGACACTTTTGAAGAGTACTGGTCAGGTATTTTGCAGAGTGTCCCTTCATTTGGGTTTGGGTGCTATTTTCTTGTGACTACATTGAGGTTATACATTTTTGGCAAGAATGTTACAGAAGTGCTGATTCCTTCTCATTGCTTTGTGGAAGAGGGGCCTGTTCTCTTCCAGCAACGGAGTGAAGCAACAGCATGTGCTGAGGGCCTGAGGGAGCCACTGCACCTCTTAGAACCTGGGTGGTGGGTCCCAGAGAGTCAGGCACTGAGCCTGGGAGCACTCAGCATGCTCTTCTTACCTGTCTCTTCCCTTCTCCATTACCGTGGTGGCAATGGAGAAGTGAGAAGGTTTCTTCTCTGTAGGCAGATAGCACTAGTATTTTCTTAATCCGGTGCAGAAGGACAAGGTGTAGCCAAGGAAAGCAGAGTATTATGGATGCTGGGGGGAGAAGAGGTGTGGGGAGAGGAGGACCACGACGGAAGTGTGGGGAAAGGAAAGCCGTTTGTGGATTCAGCAGGGCTCTCTATGACCTAGGAGTGAGATGAGGACATCTCCGTGGGTGGGAACTGTGTTAATTTGTGTTGAGGCAGTGGTGGTAAACATTTCTCAATCAGCATTTGTAACAATGAGACGGCAGGTTTGATTTCCTCAGTGGGGTTAAATGTAGTGGTGGTACAAAAGGACCCTCGGGTAGATTTTAAATGCTTGCATTTTGGTTTTCTCCTTCTCTAGATTGGAAGTTCCCTAGGGAACAGGCCCTAGTCTGTCTGGTTCCCCTCCCCCTCTGAAAACCTAGTACCCGGGGCCTGGAACACTGTAGAGCTCAAAAAGTGTTTATTGATTAAATGAATTTTTAAAAATGAGGTTTTTTTTTAATTTCCTGGTGTTTTTTAAACTTTTTTTTTTTTTTTTTTGATGTTGGGGTAGGAGTTTATTTATTTATTTATTTATTTTTGCTGTGTTGGATCTTCGTTTCTGTGTGAGGGCTTTCTCTAGTTGTGGCAAGCGGGGGCCACTCTTCATCGCGGTGCGCGGGCCTTTCACTATCGCAGCCTCTCTTGTTGCGGAGCACAGGCTCCAGACGCGCAGGCTCAGTAGTTGTGGCTCACGGGCCTAGTTGCTCCGCGGCATGTGGGATCCTCCCAGACCAGGGCTCGAACCTGTGTCCCCTGCATTAGCAGGCAGATTCTCAACCACTGCGCCACCAGGGAAGCCCTAAAAATGAGTTTTAAAAAATTGAGTGGATGAGATACTCATTTACAAAACACACTGACGGGCACTCCACTCATTCTTTATTGCAAGTCTGTGGCCCCACCCCCAGCATGGTTTTGGAAGCCCAGTGGTGGCTGTGAGTTCAGGGCTCCAAGCTTTCCGACCCATATCTGTCCTCAAAGTGCCTGGCGGAGCTGTGTTGTGGGGAGGCTGTTCTTTGAGAGGTCCTGGGAATCTACAACGGAATCTACACTCTTTGGGGGAAAGTGGAATCAGATCAAATGTGTAGATGGCAAAATCTCATTTTGGGAAGAGGCAAATAGTAGTAATGTTGGAGCTTCCTGCCTCGTGGACCATGGTTTGGGGAAGCCAGTAAAGAAGGGAAGACAGTGATGGTAATGGGGTTGCGTGGAATGGATTTTACTCGTGTGTGTGTGTGTGTGTGTGTGTGTGTGTGTGTGTGTGTGTGTGCGCGCGCGCACGCGCACACACGTACTCGCAGGTTGAGTCGTGTTTCCCTTACTGATGGGACTGCCTTCATTTCTTCACGTGTTCAGTTCTTGGTTATGCTCTTATAATTGCCAGTATAATTTAAATAACACATTATTTATAATTATCATTGTAATTTAAATTGAATTGTTTTTCAGATGTATATTTAGTGAGAACTTGTTAAACGCTCAAGAGAGAAGCAAAGCAGCAGGAGGCTTTGAAGACTTAGTGTACTCAGGTGTGTAGAGTGGAGCACTGGTGTTCTGGCGCATTAATAACCGTCAGCACCCTGAGCAGTGGCTACGCGCCGGGTACGCTTCCGTGCACGCTGTCCGCGTCAGCCCATTTCGTCCTTACAGACACACCGTGAGGTAAGTCTGCTATAACTCCCTTCTCCAGATGAGGAGGTTAAGGCACACAGACACGTGCACCACGTCATCCAGCTACCAAGTGGCAGAGCCCTTGTCCAGCCCTAACCACTGTACTATACAGTGTTCTAGTGCAGTCTAGAAAAGGCCTGTGCTTTCTGGAACAGCTTGGCAGCTGGAAATGTGAATGGAAGAGTTGGGAAGGACTAGGATTCTGCTGTTTCAGGGACACAATGACCCCGCCAGGCACACGTCCCTCTGTGTGTGTGTGTGTGTGTGTATGGTGTGTGTGTGTGTGTGTGTGTGTGTGTGTGTGTGTGTACTGCTTCATGCAGGCAACAAGATCTCGAGTTGTCCTTCCCTCCATGGGAGGTGACAGTGAGTTCCTGCAGGAGACTGCACACTGCTGGGGGAGCTTTCAGATGAGATGAAGGTGTTTGTTAAAGTATTTCTTTAATCCAGCAGCACTATAATAAAAAAGGAACATAAAAGTTCTATCTTACAAAATTTCAAGCAGGTCACATGTTTCACATGACAATTATAAGCACAATTATTAAGAAATCTAATGGCATTGATTTAAAATAAAGTTCTAGTTTTGTTTGATTCTTGCACAGGCTCCCACATTTATCTTGTACAAATTAGCTCATAGTACTCAACAGGTTTAGGCTCTGTAGATCAACTATTTAATTGTTCACAAGGGGACATGTGAAAGGAGAAAAGTATCGTCACATAAACGCATGCAGCACATGATGTGACCACATGTGTGGTCACATCAGAAGGAGTCTTTGTTGCACGAATGACACTAAGTTTATTTGCCTCCCAAAGATGAAAAGCCAAACTACTTCCAGCTCTGACAGTAAATGCGGGAATGAAGCCATTCAATGGATATTAAATGGAATTAGTTGTTATAACAATAATTGTTATTATTGTTGTTACACATTTTTACAAATCATAGTTATGACTTCAGAACCAAATTTGGAAGAAATCATTATCATCGAAACACTGAATTGGTAAGGCTCACAATTAGGAAAACAGATATTTAGTTCTTCACAGAGGCCTCTGACCTTCTGGACACTGTCAGAAATTTTTAATAGAGTGGCTGAACCAAACAGAACAATCATGAACACTGGCTCTAGGTGGTTTTGGTTTCTGGGAGGAAAAGTCTAATTCCCAACTCAATGAACATTCCAGTGGAGCTGGGACATATTTCCTTCTGCAAAACATAGAAATACTATTATGTTCTGAACCCTGCATAGGAGGGGGAAGGAGAATATAAACTAGAGCGACATTTTTCAAATGGAGCGTTCAGTAGCTGATTCAGCTGGAATGTAATTTATGCTAATAAGTTCCTGGATTTCAAAGTGACTTTTTCTTATCACACTAAAACCTTTAATTTGGATATATATTCCTAAGTCCAGAATGGGTAGGAAAATTCTCTATCAAAAGCCAGTGATACAACTGGCCCTGTGTAGAAAGGAAGAAAGAAAAAGAAATTATATTCCAGAGGTTTGGAGGAGGGCAAGAACGAAGTTCAGTGTATGGCTTTTAAACAATTTCCTATGACATAGTTCTTGATTTCACACCCCTTTTACAGCTAGAAAAGTTTATCATAATTTTAACATGACTGCATAATTTGGGTCAATGTGACACAGAGTTGATAGTAGAATGTAACTGGTTTCATTTAACTGTGATGGAAGAGGGGAAAGTATACCAGATTGAGCCAAGAACCTTGTTTCTAGTCCCTAACTAGATTAGTTGTGTTAGTTATACTAGATGATCCCTTAGCCAACCTTTTTGGCATTAATATTCAATAAATTTGGATAAATTCTCCTAGGCCAGCGGCTTTCAAATTTATTCTTTACTGTGATCCACAGTAAGAAGTACATTTTATATTATGACCTTGTTCACATACATTTATAGATTTATATGTAAATGTTGTATCTATATCTATATATCATAGTATGATACATGTGCTGTACATAAACCACACACACATATATGTGAAATGAAACAAAATTTCGTGAAACAATAGCTACCCTTGTTACCTCTGATGCATTATATTTTTTATTCTATTTCATTATGAAAAAGCTGGTCAATTTCCACTAAATTGACGTTATGACCCAGCCTCACTATTACTGTAAGTAGGCACAGTCCTGCACTTTGGGGAGCTGCCTCCAGATGAATGCAGGTTACTGCACAGGTTGTTAACACTCTGATCGCTGAAAGAAAAATATAAAAACTGTGTGGATACCAGTCCACATATTGAAGGAATATGCTCTAATTTTAGTGAAAAATTATGACACACTAAGTAGAAACAACCACTAAGTACAAGTACTCTCTATCGGTGAACTTACCCATTTTAAACTCTGCATAATTGAACTTTGGTTTTTCATTCTTCTATAAGCAAATCTATTTTTGAAACTTCCTCTCACCTGGTAGACTGGCTTTTAAGTCTTCAAGCAAAGGAACCTAGAGTTTTGATAAATGAATCATCTTCTATTTATAAACCACCCCTTTTAAAGCTTCTGTGGCTTTTGCTGGAGTATTTTAAAAGAGCCCTTGATTTTTTTTAATATTAACTTTTAAAAGCACTGTTAATAATAAAACAATTTTAGGGAATTTCCTGGTGGTCCAGTGGTTAGGATATCCATGCTTCCACTGCAGGGGACCCAGGTTTGATCCCTGGTCAGGGAGCTAAAGTCCCGCAAACCGCATGGTGCAGGCAAAAAAAAATTTTTTAAATAAATAAAACAATTATATAATGTTTTTCTTCCACTTTCAAAACCCATTTTTTGGGGAGATACTGTAACAAGATTCTAGTCCTTGCATCTTTTACCCTGTCCTCAAATCCTCTGTGGCAGTTTTTGAGTAAAAGTCTTGGCATGCCAGATATTACAGGGATTTCTTGTGTCTCAGATGGTACTCAAGGATGTGCGGTAATAAGTGATTCATTTAGGTTCCATCACACTATAATCCAAGGAAGAGAAAATTGGGTCTGACTTCACAAGCATTGTTCCCTTGTGGCTTTAATCACACATACTTTTGCATATAAGTGACAACCACAGGTATTAAGGGTATTTCCAATGGTTCAACCATTAGGGAATATCTTATTTATATGAGAGAAATCTCCAAAGATTTTCTTTAAAAGGTTATATTATAAAATAACTCCTCAGACAACATTTCTTTTTTTAAAATATTTATTTACTTTTTATTTTTGGCTGCATTGGGTCTTAGCTGCAACGCAGCTAAGTACGCGGGATCTTCGTTGCGGCGCATGGGCTCTTCATTGTGGCACGGGTTTCTCTCTAGTTGTGGTGCGCGGCCTTTTCTCTAGTTGTGTCACATGGGCTTCTCTCTAGCTGTGACTCATGTGCTCAGTAGTTAAGGCTTAAGGGCTTAGTTGCCCTGTGGCATGTGGGATCTTAGTTCCCTGACCAGGGATCAAACCTGCATCCCCTGCATTGGAAGGCGGATTCTTAACCAGTGGACTACCAGGGAAGTCCCCAGATAACATTTCTAAAATAGAAGATGGTTATGGTTTGTTTGCATATTTTAAAAAACAGGATGTAATCTTCATTTATTAGTTTATAATATATAATGAATTTACCAATATAAAAATTATAATTCACCTATGTTACCCCCCCCATACTACTTGTACAGATTTATAACAGATTCTGAACAATTAACGTTCTGAATGGGTTAAAACTTCGATTGGGCTTATTTCTATTTATCTTTTATTAGACATATATTTAACATTAACCTCATCTAATGGCAATTATGTACAAAAAGACTTGCAACTACTTAGGTGCTCTGTGAAGTTGGATCACGTGGATGGGAACATGGTCCAATTATTTGTCTTTGTATTCGATCTGTATCTTGAAACTTTCTCAACCTTATCAACTTTTTAAAGTCATCACAATATCTGTGCTATTGAAAATTAACCCTCACCAATAACACCTGGGATCAGTGGAAAAGATCCAGATAACTCTATTTACAGGGCAGTAATTTCAGGCTCTGTGTTTACAGTTTTGTAACCTCTACCTGTCTCTCCCATCTTTTTCTTTTTGCGATATGACATAAGCTAATCTTTCCAGGATATACAAATATGTTACATTGTTGAAGAGCAATCAGATTTTTTTTTCAGAAAAATCCCTTCCTCAAGATATATTCCTACTCGTTTACCTTCCGATATCCAGGTAAGCACATCGTGCTATTCCTGAGGCTTGTTTTATACCGTCCACGCTGATCCAAGTCAAACAGACCTTTAGAGGGTACTGACAATGACGTCTTCATTGAATATGATCGCGCTAAAGCTTTAGCTCCGTTTGCTCTGTAATGCTGTGCCAAGATCTTGGCCTTTAGATGTTTCCAGAATCCCTGGAAACATTACTTATTTGTTTGTGAGTATAAGCCTTAGAATGGGTTTGCATTCACAGCAAAATATGAGGGTGAACAAAGCAGTGTGAATCTCTTACTGAGTTTGAGGTTTTTCTTTACCGAACCATAGGGCTTGGAGCCAGTTAGAAGAACAGAATTGTAAGTAATACTCTACATTGGTGCTTTTATAAAATATACCAGAATTAAAACAGAGTAAAAGGATTTGCTGTAATAGGATCCACTTTTTAAAAAAATCTTTGGTGTTAACTTTTTGTCCTGAATATTAAAAGTATTAACATTTCTAAATTCTGAGGGATATTGGTAGGAACTATGAAAAAGGACTCACACTGTTTAACTTTCAAAATATAAATTAAAAAACTACTCTTCATATCCTAATCTGATGACTTAAAGAAATCAGCAGGGTATCATACAATAATCCTAACACTCAAAATGGCTTTATTTAAGTATAATAAAAAGGCTAAACATCATGGTTCTGTCATTAGAAAGGACTACGAATATAGGCAGAAATAACATTTCACAATTTCTATTAGAAGACTTCAAAATAGGACACTAGTCATTGACTCACTTCTATTTTGGCTATATTTTGAGTCATAGAACAAAAGCATTAAAAAAAAAAGGATCCTTTGAAAAAAACAAAGAGAAGAGGAAAGTCAACAGCAAGAAGCAAGCATACCTCCATCAGCGGGAACAGGGCTGGGGAGGTTTGTTAGGGAACGTGGAAGCCAGTCTCCCTCTCCGCTCACTCTCTGGTGTGGGCCAGCCTCGGTGCCGGGCAGGAGGGCACCACAGCATGTGGAGAGGCAGACAGTTTTGCTGGCTCCCACTTGCTCCTCAGGCCAAAGTCCAGGCAGAACTTGGCCTTGCAGGGTTCCTGTCATCCTGCCAACCCTCGGCACTCCAGGGACACTGCTAGGAGAATGCCAGCCAAAAGCTGCAGAAGTCACCTCCTTCACGTCCTCTTCCATGTCGGGGGTTAGACTAAAGGATACCCCTTCTGTCAGATTTTATGGTGTTTGTGTACTAGCCAAGGAGAAGTAAGAGAAAGGAAAAGAAAGCAACTTGTTTAACCTCACACAGCAGAAAGGAAAGAATTCTTCAAAAAGTAGTTGATCTGGGAATGAAGCCCAACATCCCAAAAATCTCAGCTCAGTTTGCTCTTTTTTCATTCACTGCTGGTTTTTGGAAATTTAAATGATTATGATCCTGTCTACTGTGGGCCATCATATCATTGCTTTCTCAAACAGAGAGTGGTCCAAAGCCACTGATGCACAAATACAGAATAATCTATGTACCATCAGACAACAGTCAATATGCAAAGCATATTCAGGCATATATGTAGTACCACATTATAGACACATTTAAAATGCAGATATTTTCAAAAAGAGGCCCTCATTTTCCATTCTTAAGGCCATAAATAGGAAATATTACTCCAACACCAGATGTGTATATAGATGCTGTAATAATATTTACATATTATTCCATATACAATATGTAGGTGTTCAAAACCAATATGATCATCTCACATACGCATGCAATCTCTTTTCTGAAATAATAAAGACAATCCATTTCCAGGGAATGCATATATGAACTTTATTGTACTCTTTTTAAAGAAAAGTGGAAATCATCATCTTATATAATTCTTTCAAATGGATCAACTTAGACAATTTATCAATGCTTCCTTAAATTTTTACACCACACTGCACTCCAACAGGTTTTTGTTTTAAGGTAAACCAGGTTTTTGGTTCTTCCCTGTGGAGAAGTTACTTTCAAGTCAGTGAAAGTTCTTGGCCCATGATTAAAAGTCTTTGCCAATTAGTACTCAACAACTTCAATTCATTTTTTTCTGGTTCAAGATGAGTAGGAGCCTAATAAGGCTGTGATAAAAGGGCAAAAGGCACCGAGAGCCAAAAGCGGATTAATGAGCTCCTCCATTTATTTGTCTTCCTAACAGCTGAACTGTTACAACTATTGACACTCTTCAAAAGGTTCCGCTCTGAACCCCGTCCAGGCACTGCAGGCTCCAATGGACATCTTCAAATCCAGAGAATGGAGGGGCAAGAGCTTCCCCTGTGTGATGCCAAAACCAACAAAGCCCCATGGATCAGGTAATGAAACTTCAGCTTTTCCCCCTTTGAGATTTATTTACTGGCAGCTGACAAGGGGCAAATTCAGCTCGAATTGTGCAGTCAAGGCCCTGTCAAGCTTTTAGAGGCACCCTTGTCTTGAAGCACCTTCATGACTGGCATTTCACTCAAAAGCCCTCGGCACTGGTCCTTAACAGCTTATGACATCACAAAGGACACTCCAGACAGATGCCTACATGGCATCCTGCAGCATTTTAAAAGAGAATTAGTGGTTTTAATTATGGTCGTAGTATGAAAGGGAACCATGCAAGCTCCACAGGAGACCTTTGATCAGACCCTTTTGCTAGTACAATGCCACGGAACTGTGACTATTCCTGGTAAGGGGCCTTTTCTTGCTGAATGACTCACCAGTGATCTTTGAATGCAGACAAGCTTCTAGCCCTCCCTCTTCATTAGTGAGCATTTCTATACAGGGGCCTATATAGTTCTTGGAGTCTAGGAGCTATACAATTGGGGGGAAAAGAATCCCTACAGATTCAGGCCTCTACTTAGGAAGTGCTGAAGGACTCTGAGTGACTTTATTCATTAAAACAGGTTGCTATTAATTAACTGTCATAATAAAATAAAGAACTATTATTTGCATTTCTTACTATGTTCTCTTTAGTAATATGTATAAAAGATGCTTGTAACAGAAATGAATTTACTGAACCACTTCCCCACACCCCCCGAGCCCCTGCCCTTTTTTTTTTTTTTTTTTGGCATTTTGGCAGCAGGACTAATTATTGGGCCCAGATTTATGAGCCCAAATGGAAGTAAAACATGAATATAAAATTAATTAAGGAAAGACAAAATCCTTTTTACTTGCCAATCAGTTTAAGCAACTGAAAAAAAAGCAAACAACAATTAGCTTAATTTTTTAGTGATTTCAGAGAATGATCTAAGACAATAAAACCCCAACCTTTTCAAAATACCATTTGGTTGGTATTTAGTTTGAAGTGTGAGATTATGTAACAACCACAGCTACTCAAAAAAACAAAACAAAAAAAACCCAACAGTATTCTAACTTGAAGCATAACAAGATTCATTCTTAAAAAAAATGATTTCACTTCTCGAAAACAAAGAATGTTTTTGGTATGGTATTAATGTTTGAAGAATTTAATTTCAATCCCAATCCCAATAAGCAGGGCCCTTAAGATTCATGGTCAATATGTTAAGTATATGAAAACAGTTCATTCTCTTCTAGAATCTAATCAAGCAACTCATTTGGTGAAAGACTGTGGAAGTAGGAAGATTTTTCAAAATATTCTCGCTGAAATGCTAATTCAGTAACACGGGCTAAATAGAATTTGCATAAATAGCACATCTCGGTCTCTAACCGCCCCCCCCCACAAACAGTACGGCTGCACCATGTACTTATATCTGGGAGATGACTTAGGCCCCCATTTTTTTATGCTGTTTCTTTTCTTGGATGAAAAACTTTTAGATTTTGGAAGCCAAACGCCAAGCAGGTTTTTCACAGTTTGCTGTCTCAGCCATTTTTCATATTTCTCAGACTTTGCAGTTCTTTTCTTAGGTGTTTTAGAGCAACTGAAATATCGGTCAGCTGTGGATCATTCTGGGCCTTCTGAGTGTAGAGACGGAAGTGTCTGATGGTTTCAGATAACAAGACTTCAGGGTCTGCACCTCTTTCCCGAAGGCGCAGCATCCGTTCACAGGCGATGGCATAGTTCTTATGCCAGTTCACTGGATGTTCCTTTCGTAAATAGACAATCTCCTTATAAAGCTGGAAGACAGCAAAAATGTTGGTATTCCATTGTTATCCCTTGACTTTTTTCAAAAAAAACCACAGAAAACACAGAGAAATTAGCACAAGAAAAAAAAAATCCAACCAGCCTACAGTAAAAATCTAATTGTTGCTAGGCCATGCAGAAAATGCAAGGATGTTACTATAATTATTACAGTAGCAGGAGGCACATGTGCTTCATCTAAAACTGCTTCTGGGGTTTTTTGGATGTTGCAGGGGGAACCTAAGACACACTGTGTCAGGACAAAATGCTGTTCCTCCAGAAAGATGTTCTGAGAAAGGGATTTAGTTCTAATGCATGGAAAGCTATTTACTCAACAGGCAGAAAGGATGAAACTCTAAATTTAGCTATAGGAGAAAAAGATAGCTTTCTTTAGAAAACTGCATGGAAAAAGAACTTGAAGAAATTTAAATTTTGTCCCTCAGTTTTACATAAATTTCTCTCTATATTATAAACAACAGTAATAACAATAGCGACAATAAAACACATCAAACAAATCCAGCATCAAACAGACTGGGCATAATAGAATTTAAGAGACATCCTTAAAGTGAGATATTGAAAATCTTCACAGTGTCCTAAAATTACAATTTTCATAGTTAAAACTTTGCCCACAGGAATTCAGAGTTTTGTTTTTCAATATCAGAGATAGTATTAATTGGATAGGGTTAGAATCTTTAATATTGATTTTTCCAGAGGAAAAACATCAAAATTTAACAAATAAACCAAAAAGTAGATGCAAATCTACAAAACAGAATATTATCCTTGCATATTTGGGAATTTCACAGCCTTCCTGGGGATTATCAAATTGGAGTCAGATCCACAGGCTCTTGAGTTAACCAGTAGCCTCCATGAGAGCACAGGACAAGCAATGATGCTTTCTCCAGGGACAAGGGCTTTCTGAATTAGAACTATACTCATTACATCATCCAGTTGAAAGGGACCCAATTATATTATCTATTTCCCCAACCCCTACTCCAGAGCAGACAAATGCCTACCTAATCTGTTTCAAAACAACATCCCCATGAAAAAGTCCCCAATCTGTATGTGATATGTCATTTTGATATTTAATAACCCTCAGGCCTCAAGCTGCCTTTTAAAGCTATTTTCCCCTTAGTTCTCTTCACTCCATAAAATAGGAGAGTCACCTTGCACTTTCATAGACATCAAAGCTATTAAGTCAGCCTCCTACCCGTTTATTTTCTTGGTAAAATATTCAAAGCTTCTCTACCTTTCCTCATAGTTTTTGGCTTTTTTTTTCCCCTATCCGTTGCTCCTCTTCCCAAGCCTCCCTCTGATGAGGGACATCTGTAAACTGCGTGGCAGGCTGCCCGGAACAAAGTAGGTGCTCAGGAACTGCTCAGGTTCTTTTCTTCCCCAAGTTTTCAAAATCCTGATAAGGTTCTGGAGTGCAAGACAGATGCTAGCACTTCATTTCCCAATGGCTCAAGAGAATAAGAGGCAGCTCATGACCTCCCTGCTTCAGTCTGCAGACATCAGAACAACTACGCTACCCTTTTCTAGAACATCAACTCATTCTGGATGGCCCATTAGGCCACATGTGCTGTATCTTAAGAAGCTAAGAGTCATTTCTCATCATGTGGAATTACATTTCCCCCTCTAGGCGTGTATCACTGTGACATTAGTGTTAGTGGAACGTATTCTGTCTTGGGGGGAAATCTTCAATGTATCAGATGTATTCCTAAAGATAACAAAGATCATTCTTGCTCTCCCACTATACCTGAACTTAATGTCCTGTATAAGCTATTGAGCAGGATAATTTAATAATAACAAAAATATCTTTTATAGCTAACAAGGCTGTTCTTGAAAAACCTGTACTAGGGGCTGATTTGTGTTGACCCATGGAGTACTTGGCCTCATTTGTCTTGCAAATGGTGTCACACATCTGGAGACATATGTGAAGGAGATACCTATAGACTGCTACAGACTTGTGTTCACTGAACAGAGTAATGCTTACAGGCCCAAAGGGACAATAAATCCATGAATTAGCTTCAGTGGTGGCCTAACAACTGACCATGGAACAGATCACTGATGAGAATATAAAATATTAGTTAAGTCTCAGATTTCTCCCAACTAAATACTACTTGTTTTTCACAGAATTATACAGGGTATTAGAGATGAACCGGATATGACCAGGATATGAGAGATAATCTATAAAGTTTACAGTCCACTTTTTTTTTTAAAGAAAAAATAGAGGTCTGGAAAGGTTAACTGGCTCACAGTTGACAGTGAATGGTGGAGCAGGCCTTGAACCTGGACCTCCTGACTGCCAGACAGAACTCCAGCATGCCGCTTCCTATAACTAGTCCCTGGCTGTCCTTGAGTGGGCACCTAGGAGGTTTCCACCTTTGTCCCTGTGGTTCCGTCGTTACGGACTGTCCGCCCTCCCCCACTTTCTCGCTACCCTGCCCCACATCTGCCTGGCCAGTTCCTTCTGATCTTTCAGGATGACACTGCGGTGACATCTCCTCTAGAAGCCTTCCCTCCCTTCCTCACCAGCCCCTCCCCAGAAGGCTGTACTCATGTGCTGCTCTCTGCTCCCACTGCACCTCTGCAAACCTCTCGTAACTCTCACGACTGAATTAACTGAGGACCTTATCTTCCACCTCTCTCTCTAGCTTGTGCCTCTTTGACAGCAGGGAATATTCCTGATTGTCTCCATCACAGTATTTGGTACAGACTGGGTGCTCCATAAATGCTCCATGAGTGAATGAATAAATGAATAAACAATGGACCAATGAGCACAAAATTGAGGAGTAAAATCTGTCATACTAATTGGACATCATGCAATTTTGACTCAGCACCAAACAAATGCCCTGGCTGAGTAGATCTACAGCAGCCCAGAGACAGCAGAAATACCTCCTCACTTGCTTAGACATACAGCTCCTGGGCTCTGTTCTTATTGGCCTTCGCCAGGATGTCTATTTCCTACACAGCAGGTTCCAAGACTATCTCTGAAGGTGATGAACAGCCCAGTGCTATAAATCTCAGAAAAGCAGGGACTTGTTAACATAGTGCTACAGCAAAGCAAGCCTCTGCTCTGGACTCCCCTTGCCATCACAGAGGACCAGCTAAGCAAGAGCCTCAGTGTGGCTGGATGTGAAGGCTGTTTGGTTTCCTGGGGCCACATCAGAAGACAGAGCCACTCTCCATGACCCTTTATCTCGCTCATAAAATCCCAACCAGGGCTTCCCTGGTGGCACAGTGGTTAAGAATCCGCCTGCCAATGCAGGGGACACGGGTTCAAGCCCTGGTTCAGGAAGATCCCACATGCCCCGGAGCAACTAAGCCCGTGTATCACAACTACTAAGCCTGCGCTATAGAGCCCGCGAGCCACAACCACTGAGCCCGAGTGCCACAGCTACTGAAGCCCGCGCGCCTTAGAGCCCGTGCTCCACAAGAGAAGCCACCACAATGAGAAGCCTGTGCACTGCAACGAAGAGTAGCCCCCGCTCGCCGCAACTAGAGAAAGCCTGTGCACAGCAACGAAGACCCAACGCAGCCAAAAATAAATAAATAAAAATAAATAAATAAAAATTAATTAATTAATTAAAAAAAAAAGAAATCCCAATCAGCCACGGCCCGATCATTTCAAGTGCAGCCAGGGTCATGATTTTGCGTAGAGGGCAACCCATCAGAACTTGTTTCTTTTTTTAAATAAAGCCATCATATTAGTTTCCTATTGCAGTTGTAACTAATCACCACAAATGTAGTGGCTTAAAACAATATAAATGTATTATCGAATACTTCTAGGGGTCAAAAGTCATAAAAATGAAGGTTTTTGTAAAATCAGCAGGGCTGTGTTCCTTCTGGAGGCTCTGGAATCTATTTCTTTGCCCTTTCCAGCTTCCAGAGGCTGCCTGCACTCCCAAACTTGTGGCCCCTTCCTCTATCTTCCAGGCCGTATGTGTGGCAATCTTTTAAGTCTTTCTCTCTGACCTCTGCTTGCAATGCCACATCTCCTTCTCTGACTCTGACCTTCCTGCCTCCTTCTTCTAAGGACCCTTGTGATTACGTTGGGCCCACCCGGATAATCCAGGATAATCTCCCCACCGCAAGATCCTTAATCACATCTGCAAAGTGCCCTTTGCCATGTAAGGCCATATACTCATAGGTTCTGGAGATTAGGACATGAACTTCTTTCATTAATCTGTGGACCACAGCCATTTACTTTAGATATTATTTGTGATACACATGACTATTTTTCCATTTATACTGCTTTATAATGCCAAATAAAGCTGGAAACAAAAAAGTAAAAACTCTACTGTGATACACCCTTTCTCCATCCCAAACAGCCACCACCCTCCCACCAAATAAATTTATATATGTAAAAGTACAACATACGTCATACGCGTGAGTGTAGAGCTGAGCTTTCACGTTTGAAGGCAAACTTGCAGTTTCTGCCAGGTTAAAGATGAAGAACGCTGTTTTCATCCTGGGAGGGGGAGGGTGTTCATGTCAATTTTACATTCAAAGCTAAATCTGCCAGACTTTTCCATTGATAAGGAACATACAAAACCATTTATTGTATTCTTTTCACTTCTCTCGTATTAATAGTTTACTCTGAACCAACGGTAATCCTCCCCCGCCATCCCAAGACACTGCATTCACACCTAGTGCCAAATCTTAGAAAGAAGCTTATGTTCATCATCCCTACTGTACATCATCTTCCCTCCAGATGTACATTTCATTATGCAAGAGCAGCTAGGAGGCGGAGACTTGCTGAGTTTGTCAGCATATCCCTGAAGGTACCCATCGCGACAGTTCATGCCACGTGTGACCACTTCTTCAAAGATGGCTGGACTCTTTGACCACATGAACTCATCCAAATTGTAGTCAGCACACCAATTAAATCAATACCTGCCTGAATAATGACCTGCTTTCTTCTTTTATGTGATTTCTCCCCCAGCTTTCCCGCATTCAGTCACAGTGAGGAATTGTGGAGACATTCGGTGTATCTTTGATTAGTTCTTCAAAGCAACTATTTGTTCCTATAACTGGGCTGATAACTTGCAATATGCAATTTGCTGACTTTTTCAAAAACACTACTGCAAAAACTGTACGTTTTTTGTAATTGTTTTTTTGTCAAGAACCATTTCTTAGCAATTTTTTTTTTTAAAGATTTTTTTGATGTGGACCACTTTCAAAGTCTTTATTGCATCTGTCACAACGTCGCCCCTGCTTTATGCTTTGGCCCTTTGGCCGCGAGGCATGCGGGATCCCAGCTCCCCAAACCAGGGATCGAACCCGCACCCCCCGCACCAGAAGGCAAAGCCCCAGCCACTGGACCGCCAGGGAAGTCCCTCTTGACAATTTTTAAAAAAAACTTCTTTACATGTATGTAAGCCCTTTACACCCTAACTCAATTCTTGGTGCAAAGCACAGTCCCTGGCCCAGAGTGGGCATCAATGCATTTTTACTGGAGGAAGCACTTCATACTTGGTACCCCTGTCTGCATCACTTAAGACTTTTACATTAATATTTAGGCCAAAGTCTGTTAGTGTTATATGTTTTGAATATTTTAAAAGAATGACAGGAACCCAGAGAGTCAAGAGCGTCACCATGAAGTGTTTGTTCCACACAGGAACAACAGGAAAGTACAGTATCAAGCACATGAATAGTCAGATCTCTTTGAACATGTCTGTCTGTTCCATTAGACTGAGCTCCGTGAGAGTAGGAACTGTGTCATATTCATATGTGTAGCTTCCATGCCTAGCACAGTGCCTGGTCTCTAGGAAGTTTTCAATAAGTGCTTAAATAATTAACTAGCACATTACACATGGAGACAGGGTTGTAATTATCAACTTCTCCTCAATCAATTACACTCACTTTGGTTTAGTTGAGATAGGAGAGCATAGGAATTAGGAATGTTCCAGAGTCAGACAGATGTGAGTTTTGGACTCTATTGGTAGAACTATGTGGCCTTGGACAAGTAACCTCTCTACCTCCGGTTTGTTCTTTTGTAAAACGGGGATAATAATAACTTCTTCACAGGTTATCGTGAGGATGAAATGAGATTATGCATGGGTAATGATTAGTACAATGCCTCAAACAAAATAATTGCTCATAAGTATTATTTTTATGATCCCCACGCACCACTACTCCCCAGGTGAAAAGCACCAGAGGCTCTTCTGCTGCATTACAAACAGACTGCAAACACACACGTGTACGTTATTCACCTGGCTTGCCACATCTCTTCATTGGCCACAGATTCCCAGGAAGATGGAGCAAACCTGCAGTTACAAGAAAACGGTAACATGTTTCTGCTAGCTACCTTTAGTGCCGTGGACATGTAATTCTTGTTTTATAATCTTACGTAAGGGCAAATAAAATAGGCTGCATCCTGAAGTACTGATAGAGACCAAAATAACAAACTTATTCTCCTAGAAAAATTTGATCATTAGGAATGTGAGGTTTGGGTAAATGTATTCTTAATCTGCATAATGAGCCCCAGTGCCTCATGGGGGCAAACTAAAGATTAGTGGGAAGAGGCTGGAGGCATTTGGGGAGCCAGCTGTTCCTAAGAACTGTCAGGTGGGCGATGGGGCAGGGCTGAGGCCTGGGTCACTCTATGGACACAGCTAAGAGCCACTGAGCTGTAAAGAGAGGGGACTCCCGGCTTGGATAAATCATTGCTGGAGCTAGGATGCTGCTCCCAAAACACTGGCTGAACCATTTGCTGATTTTTTTTCACTTAATTAAAATTTCTTTTATTATGTATCTATTTTGACAGAATGGAGGTAATGAGTGATGCCATGTACCGGTACTGTTGTTAGCTGTTTGGAGAATAGGTGATTTTCTAACTTTTCCTCACAATGGTCACAGAGTAATTTTTTTTTGGCCGCACCGTGCAGCTTGTAGGATCTTAGTTCTCTGACCAGGGATTGAACCTGGGCCACGGCAGTGAAAGCGCTGAGTCCTAACCACTTGACTGCCAGGGAATTCCTGTCACAGAGTACTCTGAGGTAGAACTACTTATCCAGCTCTCGCTGGTGCACAGCAATGTGGTCTATTTGCTCATATTGACTCAAAAAACTTTGGTACCATTTGTTCATATGATCTTGACTGTTGTTCTTAAATTATAAGCAATAATTATCTAATCTTTGAATAATTCATAATTTAAAAAATAGGCAATGGAGACACCTATCTTCAGATGGTGACTCATCTTCCATATGGGAGACAGTCAAGTCTAGGTAGAAATGCTTCCAGGAAGACTAATCATGCCCAAAACGACAGACCAAGGCTGATGACAAACAACTGAAGAAAAAGTTACTCAAATCCCAGGCTTCCCTACAGAGAAGTGATCTGCCATTCTTGAAGGAAAAAAAATACGAGTTTATGCAGGTGGAAACTATCATGGGCAACAGGGTGAGTGCCTTTTAAAGCTCTGTTGCAGTTAATAAATCTCTTCCACTTTTAGGGTCTAAGCTACAGGATGGCGGACCGTGTAGCATTACAACAGCTGGAGGTGGACGGTGGCACATGTTTAACTACTGTGGTGCCCAATCAACCACCACCGCCCTTCCTCCATCTCCAAGCCTGAGGACAAGAAATATATGTTCTCTTTCTCTATTACAATACTCTGTGGGCAGCAAATAACAATATTAACTAGTAATAAAAAAACACAAAGTACATCAAATAACTAAAAGGCATCTCTAAGTTTCTTAGGCACACAAAATGGCTACACACTGATGAAAAGCATAACTGCTCTCCATACCTTCCATAGTCTTCAGTCCAGTTATAGATGTTTCTCGTAAGTTTAATCCACTCCTCAGGGTCGAATACAATCTCCGAAGAAACTAATTTGTCACAAGAACCCCATGGCCAAAGTGAATAGTTCTTTTTCCACGTTGGGTCGCCTTCATGAATTCCTATGCAAACAAATGTTTCTTTTCTATTGAAAACAGAAGAATATGCATTTTTAACTTAAAGTTCTAAATGTTAAAGTATAACTCATGAAGGGTCATTTCTGACTCTTTAAACCTTGGTTACCAATAAACCATTTGTGAACACTTTGGTTTATTTAAATCTCTCCCAAATAGATTGTTTTAAATTTACATTGAGGGACTTCCCTGGTGGTGCAGTGGTTGGGAATCCACCTGCCAATGTAGGGAACACAGGTTCGATCCCTAGTCCGGGAAGATCCCACATGCCGCAGAGCAACTAAGCCCGTGCACCACCACTACTGAGCCTGCGCTCTAGAGCCCGTGAGCCATAACTACTGAGCTCGCATGCCACAACTACTGAAGCCCACGCACCTAGAGCACGTGCTCTGCAACAAGAGAAGCCACCACAATGAGAAGCCCGTGCACCGCAACGAAGAGTAGCCCCCGCTCGCTGCAACTAGAGAAAGCCCGTGCACAGCAACAAAGACCCAATGCAGCCAAAAATAAATAAATAAATTTTAAAAGTAAATAAATTTACATTGATATTAGTGTAAAAAATGCTATTTGGGAGGTTGAGGCGAAGCACAGAGACATAAATGATAAAACTACCTGTTTGTGACATTGTATGAAATCACTTGGGGATAAGCACTGTTACAAGGAACGCTTCTGTAGTTCTGTTCATGTGTAAATATACATATTATTTGATACCTTTAAAATTTTATAGGTGGAAATATGTCTTCATAGTAGTAGTACTACTACTACTAATCTGTCCTTCCTCAAATTTCCATTGCATTTTATTTTTAATCTCTTTTAACATTATTTTATTGAACTTGTTATCTTCATTTATAAATCTTTCTGGGAAGCCCAGAAGCATCCTGAGGATAGGCTCTCTATCTCTGAATTAATTCGAAATCCCACATAGCACGATGCATAGCTAATACAGAATATTTGCTGAATAAAATTAATTAGATTTGACTAACTATTAGCATCTTCAAATCCTGCAAAAATTCATAATAGAAATGGTTTAAATAAGCTTGGCTCAAAAACATTATAATTGACTGGTTCTATTCCAATTTTTGGTGTATACCTTAACAGCTATTACCAAGCAGAAAAATAAAGGAGCATATTAGGAGCAATTCCTTGAAAGTAAAAACTTCATGAACTTTGAAACAAGACACTTCTGGCTTAAATTTTGGATTTTTTCCACCATGTATTACCTCTATGATTTTGGGGAAATCACTTAATTACCTGTGGCTGGTCTCCTCATCAGTGAAATTGGTATGAACTATCTTTCACAGCTGTTTAAGACTAAATGAGATATCTGACATAAAGTAAAACATAATAGAGTTCTGGTTCTAGGGAAGATGGAGTCATCAATATTCTATTCTGTCTCTCTCACTGCACGCAACTATAATTTCTGAACAAAAGACCTGGAACAACTATCTGAAGACTCTGAAAAGTAAATGGTAGAAAGAAGATTGAAGGAAGAAAGCAGAGTTCTAAGTTCCACCAAATCCACAGTGAGTTTATCCCTTTTCCCCTTCCAGGATTACCTGGCCTGGACTCAAAGGAAGCCTGAAACCCAAAAGTACATACCAAGTAAGGACAGAAAGAACTCCAAGAAAAGCCCGGCCCCCTCCCTTTTTCCTAGTCCAAAGGGCAGGAAAAGGAACTTGTACGGACTGAGGAGAGCAGAGGAAATCCCCAGGATGTTTTCCCTTCTTTCCTTCCCTGGGCACCGGGCAATACTGCACCAGCAGCTGCACAGTTACAGCAGTGGCAGCTGGGCAGGTCCCTATAGCTCTGAGGAAGGGGAACACTTCTCACTAATCAGAGGAGCTGTGTTTCCAAAGGTTGGGAGCAAATTCCTATTACTCCTCGACTGGGTGAACTTGAAGACAGATCAAGAGAAATTATACAATTTAAACAAAGAGAAAAAATATTGAGAAAAATGTACAGAGTTTAGGCACCTGTGGGACATTATCAAAAGGTCTAACATTGGTGTCATCAGAATCCCAGAAGGAGAAGAGAAAGAAGGTGGGGCAGAAAAACTACTTAAAGAAATAATGTCAGGAAGCTTCCAAATTTTGTGAAAGACATAATCTTTCAGATTCGAGATACTCAGTAAATCCCAAGGAGGTTAAACTCAAAGAAAGTCATGCCCAGATACATCATAATCGAACTGCTGAAAACTAAAGACAAATAAAAAATCTTGAAAGCAGCCAGAGAAAAACAACACATTTCACACAAGGGAAACAATGATTTGAATAACTGCAGATTTCTCATCAGAAACCATGCATGTCAAAAGGATATAAAATAACATTGTTAAAGTGGTGGGGAAAGAAAAGAACTATCAAGCCAGAATTCCATATCCAGAAATATCCTTCAAAAATGAAGGTGAAATAAAGACATTTTCAGATACAGGAAAACTAAGAGAATTCACTGCTAACAGTCTTGCTCTAAAAGAAATGCTAAAGGACTAATTTCAGATGAAGAGAAATGATACAAGAGGGCAGCTTGGAATATGAGGATTGCAGGAAGAGCAACAGATCTGGTAAATATGTGGACAAATATTTTAGATTATCTTTTCTCTTAGATTTTAAAATATATGTATGAGGGTTGAAAACAAAAATTATCACACGTCTAATATATTTGACAACTCAATCAAAAGTGGGGAGGTTAAAGGAACTTATATGCCACTAAGGTTTCTACAGTTCACCTGAAGTAGTAAGTAGATTGTAAAAAGTTAAGTATGTCTGTATACTGTAATTCCAAGAGCAACCACTGAAAAAATTTACCAAGAGACATAGTAAAAATAATTTAACATGAAATACTAGAAAAAATCCCAAGAAAGCAGGAAGGGAAACAGTGGAATGAAAAACAGAGAAACAAACAGAAAACAAATAGTAAAATGATAGATGTACATCTAAAACATATCAATATTTACATTAAATGCAAATGATCTGAATACACAATGAAAACATAGACACTGTCAGAATGGATAATAAAACAAGAGCCAAATATGTACTGTCTACAAGAAACCCACTTTAAACGTGACACAGGTGGTTAAAAGCAAAAGGATAAAAAGAGAAATACCATGAAAACACTAATGAAATTAAAACCAACCAAAAACCCAGAAGGATTTTTTTGTAAATATAGAAAAAGTGCAAATGCAATTCAACGAAGAAAGAATAATGTTTTCAACAAATGATATTCATATGCAAAAAAAGGCCTTTGTTCTAAGCAAAGTTAACTCAAAAGGGGCCATTGATCTGAAATGTAAAACATAAAACTATAAAACGCTTAGAAGAAAACATGAGAGAATCTTTGTGACCTGGTATTAGGCAAAGAGTTCTTAGGTATGAGATCAAAAAGTATGATCTATAAACTAAAAAAATGATAGTTGGATTTCATCAAAATAAAGAAACTTTTATCTGCAAAAGACACTTTGAAGAGAACAAAAAGGCTGGGAGAAAATATTTATGAATCACGTATTTGACAAAGGATTTGAATCTAGAATATACACAGAACTCTCACAACTCAATAGTAAAAAAACAAACAATCCAGTAATCCCACTCCTAGGTATGAAAACATATTTACACACAAACATGTACATGAATGTTTATAGCAGCTCTATTCACAAATGCCCCAAACTGGAAACAACCCAAATGTCCTTCAACAGGTGGATGGATAAACTGTAGTACACCCATACAATGGAATACTACTCAGTAACGAAAAGGAATAAACTATTGATATACAACAATAATGTGTATGGATCTCCAAGGCATTATGCTAAGTGAAATATGCTGATGTCAAAAAGTCACATACTTTATGAGTCCATTTATATGACATTCTGGAAAAGTTAAAACTATAGGAACAGAGACTAGATCAGTGGTTGTGAGGGTTAGGGCTTTGGGGACAGTATGATGACACAGGACAGCGAAAGGGAGTTTCTGGGGTCATGGATGTGTTCTGTATCCTAATTGTTCCTACCCACTTGGCAAATTCTTACTTAGCCTTTAAGTCTCCAACATTTTATCCATACCACTATTATCATGCTTGCCAGCTGATACTATAACTTATCAGTTTCATGTTTAAGGTACCACTTGACACCTCTCTGAAAGACTGCGACAGCAGGGATTCACACCCATGCATCTGCAGCTAGTATAGGTCTTGGGACATTTTGAATACCCAATATTTATTAAATAAATACTGCATGAATGCCCCTGGGAAGAATTAATTGCTTCCTCATCCATGCTCCCAGAACACTTGGCTTATACTGTCAGTTAAATCATCTATTTAGTAAACACACATTGAACATTTACTGTGTCTCACACTTTACAAGGCTTTGTTAGTATAGAGCTTATGCCATCATATTATGGCCAATTGTATTCATATCTGTGTGTAGATACAGCTAGATTGTAGTCTTACTTAAATCTGGAACTGTCTCACTTTATTGCCTAATACAAACTGGTACATAGTAGGTTCAATTAATGTTTATAAGGTTGAATTAAATAAAATTCATCAAAAATGCTGATTTGGAGATGTTAATTGTTAACATTTTATTCCACAATAGAACAATTAAATATTACTCTCACAGCACATTTATACCTATCACCTTCATATTACTTCATGAGCCAGAGTAAACTTCAGGCTCTGAACACCAGAAGTACCACATCATTAGGTTCTTGGTAAGGAATAGTTCAACTTTTACAAAGAATTTCTGAAGTCCCCTTTATAAGAGAATAGAAATTATGAAATAAGTTTTCTTCTTCACGCTCTGGACAATCCCAAGCATTTCACGGACAGGAAAAATGTTCAACACTCTACCACTGAAGGAGTTATTTATTCTTGACCTTAACTATGAATAATTTTATGTTCTCAAGTATAGAATTCACAATTCTCATATGTTATCTCAGCCAACATAACTGTAGGTGTTTTTCTTATTTATAAAAATGGCTTATCCTTTAGAAAAAAATCCTTAAGCTATTTTCATATAGTGATTATTCCTGGAAAACGTTTGCATTAAACTTAAAAGGGGGCCATGGTGTTGATCAGGGGGAAACTATAATTGCTTGCGATCTACCTGCAATGATTTCAAGTAGGCAGGCACATCTCCAATTTCTCTGAATTGTACTAAGATCTTATTTGCTATTCTTGCTAATCTGTCTTTATTTTTCTTTTACCCAGAACAATAACATTTATTTCTGCCTGGCCTCATTTATGCACAGATATTCAATTTAATTACAGAGATAATCTCACCGGTGACAGGGAAATAGGTGTAGAAAATTGGTCTTTTGGATGAAGCACAGCTGCTACATAAACAATTTTAGAAAAGCTTAAGATTTTAGAAAAGCTATTATATGAAAAGAGTGCTTACAGTTTATTTACTTCAAGAAAATGATAAAGATTAAATGTGACCATTCCACTAGGTAATATTCCTTCCACAGGATTCCACCGGTTCCCAGGAAATTTGACGCCTGGTAAATGCTTTGCCATCTTGGGTAAATACCACTCATAAGTCATCATCTGCCAGAAAGATAAAATATGGTATCATGCTTTTAATATGTTTCTTTAAAAAGAATCAAGTTTATCAAGGACAATGAAAAGGTTCTAAAATGTGGAGGTACTCATTAAATATAAACATAATTGAAAAGTACATACAAATGCAACTGAGGTATGTGGCACTGACTCTTCTTCTAATGCCTTAGACCTTAGGTTTCACGCCTTCAATTATAACTATCAGCCATCAATAAAAGCAGCACCTAGTTTCACTTACCTCCATGCATTTGCCAGACTACCCAGAATGACCTCCCGCTCTCATGCCTAGAGAGTGTACTGAGCTTTCGGAACCAGCTTAAACACCACTGCTTCTCAGATGCCCTCCCCAGGTCCCATGCTCTTATAGCACTTTGTACCTACCTCAGTTATAGCTCTTAGCCTATTCCTCACTAGACTGCAAGCTCCTACATGAAAAGGGCTGTTTTCATCTCACTGCCTCTGCGCCTATCACATTGCCTGGCACAGAATACTTCCCAAACTATGTTTGCTGGACCTGAAAAGTCTTTCTGATGGCCAGACTAGACAACCTAGGCAAAATACAGAGACGTGTCATTACTCTGTTCTTTCATTCGTTCATTCATTCAAAAAACAAGTATTGCTCACCTATAATGAAGAAGATATCAATCCCTGCCCTTGAGAAGCTCAATTATATGATAACCTAGGCCTCAAAATTAAAAACCCTTTGGCTAAATTATCTGAATTTATTAGTAGCTCCAAATTAATTACATAGTCTTTTGATTAAAATAAATCATTAGTATCAAAATTTTTTTCTTAATTCTATACTTAATATATACTTCATTCTATACTTTTATATGTACAGATTTCTTTTTTTTTTAAAGAAAAGACTCCTATTTACACCTTCAAAGCTTCATTAAGTTTGGATATCATCGTTTGAGCAATTATGCTTATGTTTTACTTGTCTATACAAACCATTTAACTAGAAGTGACAAATTAATTTTAATCTAAGTGTACATTGTAAATACTCAAAAAATACTTATTGAATTAGTTTATTACCCAATAGTTTCAGTTCTTGAGTATAGTAACATTAACTACCCACTGTGTGCTATGGCCTTACTCTTTCTAATTTAATTCTCATAATAACCTTATTATGTGAGAATAATTAAGTTATATCAGACACTGTTGATTGCCCACTCAACAGCCAATCCTTTCCAACTAACACAATCCTGGTTTTAATCAGGTAGTTCTAGTCATTCTCCTTAGCTAGTGAGTAGTTTAGGAGTGGTCAAGTGACCCAATACTGGTTAGTGGGGCCCAAGTAGAGGTCTGCTGGGGGCATCTGGGGTACATGTTACTCCCAATACAGAGAGAGAGAGAGAGAGAGAGAGACCCCAGGAGATGCACTTTGCATGTGATGTTTGGAACCAGGCATCCATCAGTTCAAGAGACCTGCAGAAAAGCTGCCCCAGAACACTGTCATCATGGAACTGCTTGTATTATCAATCCTAAAACCTCCTCTCTCCAGACTACTTGTCTTATGAGATTAAAAACTCCATAGTTTCAGCTGCTCTTTAGTCAGGGATTTTGTTCCTTACATTCAGAAGCATCCTAACTTACTTATCTAATGATCATTTCCATTTTATAGATAAGGAAACAGAAGCTCTGAGAGGAAAAATCAATAGACCCAAGTCACACATCCAAGGAAGTGAGAGGATGAGGACTTGAATTTGGGTGTAATTAACTTTGAAATCCAAGCTTCTCAATCATAGCAGCTGTCATCCCAAATAGTATTTAAAATCATATTATGATACCATATTTTCAACAAATGATCTAGCTTTGGTCAGACACTAGACTGAAGATCAAATTAATCATTTGTGTACATGATATAAATGCAAACTCCTTCTAAAAATATGTGTAATTTTCAAATTTCCCTATATTTTCAAATCTGTTTATAGTGTTCTCAAAAAATTTTAATTATTCATTAACTGAATGAAATTTATTAAGTAAGTATTGTGCCTAATAGTTTGCTCAAACTAAATGTATTTTTTCAAGGTTAAGAATTTCTCTTTTCCTGACAACCGTTCTAAAAACACCAGAGAAAGATTTGTTCCCTTTAACTATTTATGGCTTAAACAATAAACCCTATAGTTTACATGTATTTTTTTCAGTTCAAGAAGATTGTTTTAATAGACCTTGAAATTTTCACAAGTCCTCTCCAAAAATACTTTTGTCTTAAGATCAACAAAATTTACAAATAAATTCTATAGCAGAATTGTGGTTAATAATTTCTATTTTGCATGAAATGTATACCAACCTGCAGTATGACTTATTTTATAGTCAGCCTAATTTAATTTAATCCCTGGATCACTGGGAAGTGTTAATTTGAATGGCTGAGTTAGCTGGACGTAAAAGAACAATTTAAAAATAAATTTACAACACAACATTGTCATGGTCTGTCACGTGAACTACAGACCTAGGATGCTGTTTGAATCTAATATGAAACACATTAATTCTTAGAACATTCAGTTTAAAAAGGAAAGAAGCAACTCATGACTTTTCCTATTAGTTAAAATAAATAAAAGAATGTGATATATATTTTACCTAAGAGTGATCATAGAAACTGTACCCAATGTTTAAAAAAAATAGTTCTTTAAAAAACATATGTTTTAAAATGATGGCTACTACTATATTCTAAGTGTATCTTTCATATACTTACTTCCTGATCCACTAATGAAATATCTGGCCTCAGTCCCTCACAATAATGCATGTAACGGAGAGAATTCCCTGGCAGATCTCCTCTGAGTAAGATAATTGCATCATGAGGCATAGAGGCTAGAAGATTCTTTGCAAACTTATCGATCACATAGTTGGTCCTTTGGTCACAAATGCTAAATAAAAGGATTACAAAATATTAAAATAGCAACACATTATTTTAGTTTTAATAAGACTGGGCTTATTTCCTGCTCCATTCCTTTCCCATCACACAATCTACATTTAGTGCTTTAAAATATTCTAACATATCTTCTAAGAGGATGCATATATTTGAAAAGGGAACACTATTAACTGGGGGAAAAAAAGAAGGAACTAATTGTGCAATTGAGAAAAATCAGCATACTGCTTTAATTATGGAATTCATTATCATTTCCATAAAAAAGGGAATCAGTTAGTGGTCAATAATAAGTACTTTTTTTCTAAAAGCATATCCAATTTCACTAAAAAGAAGTAAGGTTTCTGATTCCACTTGGAGTTTAAGGTAATTTCATGTTAATTCCATTTAGCTCAAAGGAATTTTCAGAAATGCAAAAGGAAATCTGCCAGTTTCTGGCATAAATTTGCACGTTTGTCTGACTCTCTTGCACATAGAGGTTGATCCTTTCCACCACTTCCCTGGACCAAAGACTCCCTGTGTTCCTCTCTCCCTTCTAGACTGAGAAATCACTAGAGAATGAGACCAATGAGAAAGAAGGGAAGGAATAATTTGTTGAGATGTTTCCTTCTCTCCAGGCATAATCTGCCATTGCCAACAACAGCAGTACAACTCTTTTCAGGGATGAAGTGGACTTTCTAACTTCAAAGAAAAAACTGGCATGAATTCTGAGAGCTTTCCGTGAAAAAAGAAAAAGAATACAAGAAAGGAAATGCATCGAAAAACAGAAGAAGCAATGTCCTTCCTGTTATTATCAGGTCCATTACATGTAATGGTACTGAAAAACACAGCCTAAAGCTGAATCACTGGGTTAGCATCACAAAGCAAATGAATACTTCCGGGAACAAAATATTATCCTTGCCTTTGTAACTGATGCAACCATTTTCTATTGTGATTCCTTACATTGCAGGGTGATGTCTCACATTTTGCCACCCAGGAAAGTTGCTGTCTATTCCATTCACCTGGGGTAAAAAAAGAATCAAAACCAAACCAAACCACCCAGTCTGTGCAGGCATCCCTGGTGTGGAACTGGAATTGCCCTAAAGACCTGAGCCACGAGAAGACTGGGATAAAAAAGGGTGAGTGGAACTTCCCTGGTGGCACAATGGTTAAGAATCCGCCTGCTAATGCAGGGGACACGGGTTCGAGCCCTGCTCCAGGAAGATCCCACATGCCGTGGAGCAACTAAGCCCATGTACCACAACTACTGAAGCCCGCGCGCCTAGAGCCCGCGAGCCACAGCTACTGACCCTGCGCTCTAGAGCCCGTGAGCCACAGCTACTGACCCTGCGCGCCTAGAGCCGGTGCTCCACAAGAGAAGGCACCGCAATGAGAAGCCCTCGCACCGCAATGAAGAGGAGCCCCCGCTCGCCATAACTAGAGAAAGCCCGTGCACAGCAACGAAGACCCAGTGCAGCCAAAAAAACAAATAAATAGTTAAGGTTTTTTTTTTTTAAAAAGGGTGGGAAACACACTATGGGCTCGGCAAACCCTTCTTGAACTTGGAGTTGTATCTGGGACCTGCATCCCCTTTCCACAAGGCCTCCTGGTGACACAGCCTTCCTAACACCGGCTCTTCCTCAGTATTATAAAGAACATCAGTTTTTCAAGTTAAGTTGAAAGGGGGAGTGTAACCTTTTAAAGTACCAATCAAATCTCAGTGTAACAAAACTCCAATGGACTCTTCCACTTCTGTAATGTTTACTCAATACTGCCGCAAATAAATGAACTATCATCTAAACTTTTACATCTTTTATGTTAGACTGAAGTTTTCATTATAATGGTTATTAAGCAGATTTTGAAAAACACATATAATACTAATAATGCATCAGGGCTAAGAAACTTCTAGAACTTTGATTATTTAAAATACTTAATATACACTACTACAGAGAATACGAGATAAGGGCCAAGGATTACTCAAAAGATGAAATCTTTGAAGCATAAAGTGAATTATTTTAGGGCATACAAAAAAACCCCAAATGTCTTTAGTCTCCATCTAAGTGGTATTTCAGATCATGGAATTTTAGGTACACTCCAGATTCTACAAAGTATCTCTAGGATTCCTTAGTGGAAAATATACAGAGTGTTTACATGCACCAGCCAAAACCTTGTTTGCAATTGGCCTGAAACTACACATCACTCATGCTGAGATTCTTGTTCAAAAGTTTAAGAACCACTGCATTCAGACCAAGCTGTCTCACTTTGAAAACTAGTGGAAGGTAAAAATAAGACAAACCCCTAGAATCTAAATATCCAAACGCCTCTGGCTTGAATGCTACTTTTCATAAAAATAACCATGTGTTACCTATAATTAGAATATATTTGGTAAATTACAAAAAGAGTTGCTGAAAGCCATTCCAGACACTGAAGCCCATTGGTGTTCAGTACTCGGTTACTCTCAGAAACAAGTGCAGCCAAACCGATGCCAGCGAGGACAGCCACCACTGCATTGCTCTGCATCCAGAACCGTTCCACCTGTGAAAGAGGCATGCAAACAGTGCGTCCAGTTGATTGGTTCATGCAATCAATCAGGTATTTATATATTTTTAAAATATATTGCATGTATCTAGCTGCTTATGCCTGTGTCATTTAGGTATTCCTAACTGACTTCTCCAACCTAACTCCATGTCACTTTATTTTTCAATTTTCAAGCATTCCTCCTTCCTTGTTTGACGTGTGGATCTTCCTTTTTGGATCCACACATTCTTTTCTATACTACAAACTTCATCTTGAACTCTTTATTCTAACATTCAAAGCAGAAGAGGTGGAGAAATGCTTTTGCTTAACTCCTGATGTTTCCTTCCATGTAGAGAAGCTCCACTAGTATAACACTCCTGGTCTCTCTCTACCCTCACTTATTTCTTCCTGAAGGATTGTAGGGACTGAGCTGACTGGGGAGTTTGGGAGCTGGGACTGGGCCTGCATAGCCCTCCTCTTTCCTCTCTTTTCCTCTTGGAAGTGAGCCGCCCACAGGAAGTACTTGTCCAGGGGAAGACTCTGGGGTGAGGTGAGCTGGGGAGGGAAGAGGCCTGCCCTGTGCAGCACTGCCTGTGACTAGTCCATTCAGGGATGCAGGATGAGGAGACTCCCTTCCCCACAGATATTAACCACATTCTCCAATCTCAGCATTATGGGTAACAAAGGTGATTCTCCCACCCAATGTACTGGTTTATCGTGTTCTCAACTGATTCAGAACTCAGGTTCTCAAGTAAGGTATTATCATCTGGCCTCTTGAACACACACACACACACACACACACACACACACACACACACACCCACACACACACCCACACTCTGTTTCAGCTGTTCAAAAACGAGCTATCTACATTTATATAGTTTCTTCTGTAAGGAGAAGAAATACTCTAATCTCAGATATGGTAGTCAGGGAAAAACAGAAATATACTTGCTCTTTTGCACAGGCTTGGACTGGTGAGGTAAGAAATAAGGGAATGTGTTGGTAGAGCCCCTAATTACAACCCATATTTCTTTGCTATTTTTAAAAGAAAATCCCAGGAGAAATGCAGTAGTACCTATATCTGCAAGCACACATATAAAATGACTCACTGAAATCTACCTTACATTTATTTTTCTATTTAACTATTGTGTTAACTAAACAATGCTTCCCGCCCCCCTCCCCCCACCCCCCCAAAAAAGAAGGCTTAGCCTTACTGGTTCAATAATTTAAATTTTGATTTATAATAATGTATATACAATTTTAACTATTTCTGAGATAACTTGCTCTTCTACAAGATTCATGAAAGACAAATTTGTACATTCTTCACTAACTTTCTGGTCAAAGGATATATCTAAGTAAAACTTACCACACCCATGAAAAGTGGTTTTGAAATATCTAAATTTGCCCTCCAAGCAAAGAACAATGAATAAATGCAAAACATTCCAGTAAAAAGCCATACTAATGATGAGTTCTGTCTGTCCCTATAAAAAAAATTAAAATATGTCCAAAATTATTTATGTGACATGAATATCAATAATAATATTACACAGTTTTAAACTATGAAAAAAAATTTGGAACTAAAAAACTTTCCATTTTTAAGTAGGAAAAAAGAAAGATCTTAGGTTTAAAAATATGAGTTGGAATAGATAACCAAAGCATAGTAATAAACCATACACTGCACTACATGTTGTCGACAGCATAATTTGGAACTATGCAGCAGAAGATACGAAGTTAAAATCTGCAGAAGAAATATAAATGACTAATCTTGTTAAATTTAAGATGTAATTAAACATATGCAAAACAAAAGAGTAATTTCATGCATCAAAATAATAAAGATTTAAAAATGACAAATCTCAGTGCTGGTGAGAATGCAGTTGTATGAGAATATATGTTAGTACAATGTTCAAGAAAAGTTAATTTGATAATATATATCAAGAGCCTTAAAGAAAATATTCACATTCATTGACCCAGTAATTTGACATGTGGGCATAAATTTTTAAGCAAGAACCAGAAGTGTGGATAAGAATTAATCCACAACAATGCTTTGGTATTACTTATAATAGTGGAAAAAGTGGAAGCAATCTAAGACCCTCAAATACGAGAACATTTAAATTAATTGTCCTAGGTTATAGTATGGAATATTATACAGAAATTTAAATGATTCTAAGTATCTCTTATGGTATGGGAAAAAGCTCAAAATATAATGTTAAGGAAATAAAACTATAAATGTATATACAAATATATATTTACATAAAATACACTCAAAAGGCTAGAAAGTAAATGAACAAGAAAATAATGGAGGTAAATAGTGCTATATTTTTTTAGGTTTCCTTTTATCATTGGAGGTTACTTTTTTCTTCAGGGGAGTTCAAATAATTGTTTGCCTCTTTTGCAAAGCAACAATAATTGGCTATGTATGGGATAGTAAGAGATCAAACCAGAAGTTTAAGATATCAGATGGCCCACTTAGTTAGATTATAATATACTGTTCAATCTTCCAAAGTCATTAATTTATAATTAGAAAAAAAACCTAGCAAAAAAGAAATACATATTTGCCTTAATACAACTGGTTAGAGTCATTTATTTGGAATATAAAATACTACTGGCAATGTTCTATAATGACATTGAATATATTAATTCAATTAATGAACATGGGAAAAATAATGGAAAAAGGAATTACTTTACTCACTTTCTTACTAAACATATATTTGCCCAAACTGCAAGGGCTTGAATGTTGAATGAGAGTTGGGTCCTCATATTTGTCACCTGAGAACTGTAAAAGACAATCTAATTTATTGTTGGCAAAAACCAAATTTGTTAGTTCCAAATAAAGCATTCTTTATAGACTATATCTGATTATGCAATGAATAATTTTAAGGCTTTGAGTCAGATTTTAAAATTTTGTGTTCTTTTAAATTGGGGAGAAAAAGTACCACAAGAAAGAGTTAAACAGTCTAAGATATTTTCCAGTTGTAACATTTGGTTAACAACTTACACAATTTGACCTGAGATAAGAACAAATAATTATTCGGTATTTTTGATATTGGTATACTATACTGATATTATAAACCAATTTGTATCCTAGATTAGTTTGATAAGAAGTCATATGAAACTGAAAATAAAACAATTCAAATAATTTTCTGGAGATCCAATCATGAAGAAAAAAGGAAAGAGAAGTGATCTCTAACCATCCTTTTCTAGGTTATCTTCTTCCGTAAAAGGCTTCCTTGTTTTCTATACTATTTGGTTCAAAAAATGTTTAAGCAATCTCCAAGAAATGTATTTTTCCCCTACAATTAATCTAAATTCTTTCATTAACTAATAAGCATTTTCTAAGTGTTACCTGAGTTCTCAAATAGCTCTAGCAGTCTCCAATTTTTAAAAAAGAAATGACTCTATACACTATCTCAAAGAACTTTCTTCTCCCTACTGGCAGTTTTACTGGAAAAAATGTGATGCCATAATTATGAAAACTACACAATGTGTATTTTACTAATAGAAACGTATCTACTATGAGAAGATATCCTTACTCATTTTCAAATACACTTGAAAAATTGATTCCAGCATGAGGCCCATTTCAAACCATTCTTCAAAAGGAATGAAGTCAGTCTCAAAATTTATTCTTGGAGATCTGTTGCTTAAATGTAAGCTCTAAAACATGGTCACTGCCTAGGGTTAGATTCAATAATTTCCAGAATGCAATTCAACAGGATTTCAATTTAAAGATATGCATGGAGAAAGAATGTAATTTGCTTGACTGGAAAAGAGAAGATGATTAGGTTCCATCATGTTGAAGGATTTTCTAGTAAGTTAATTATGAGTTGCCTTTCTCAATACTCTTGTCCACCTGAAACAAAGACTAGAAATTCTCTCACTCATTCAGAGAGTGCTAGGATTATGCCCCCATACCGTATTACGATTTCGTTTGAGCAAACAGTGTCGGTGTGAGTGGTCATCGCTCTTGTCAAGTCTTTTTTTCTAAGTATATGACCTAACTGCTATTATTTCAATGTAAAAGAGGTCTTTAAGTTCCCCAATAAATGACTTTTATGTGCTACTAATGAGAGTTAGATGTATGGTCTAGGATTAGTCTTGAGGCTTCTCTGGAGTTCATGTGGGATTGTTAAGACAAAATATACTAGTGATCTTGAATGTGACAACTTTGGAAGGCAGGTAGAAAAGAGCCCGCAGGGAGTCTTGGCATGGAGAAAAGCAGAACAAAGGAGAAGCCCCAGAGACACTGATAAAGTTGTCTTTATCTTTAAAAGGGGAACTGAGCTTCTTACTACCTTCTTCCCAACAGAAAAGAAAAAGGAGCCACAAAAGTCTCTGTCAGACATAAAAAGAAATATTTAAAGTCAATTGTAAGAACCTCAAAAGGTTATATAAGAATAACTGGTGGCAGGGAAATATTTTCAAGATATAGTATTAAATGAAAAACAGCAGGCTAACAAAACAGAGTATACATTATGATTATATTTTCAAAAACAAGCAAAAATATTAAAAATATTGGAAGGATATAGACAAAAATGTTAATGGATTAAGAACAGTGGTTATCTCTGCATGTTGGAATTATAGTAATTTTAATTTCTTGGTTTGCTTGCCTGTATTTGCTAAATTTTCTGTAATAATTATGTATCATTTCTTGGAGTAAAAAGAAAGTAATTTAAAAAGAAAAGAAGGAAGTATGGAAGGAAGCAAGCAAGCTAGCAAATGAACAAGACAGAAATTGTGAGAACCTGTGAACTACCTCACATATAGATTTGAAATATTTTCCCCATATTTTAAAAATAGTTTTCAAGTAGTCCTGTGAATTCCATATTAATAGTTAGGAGATCACTTTAGTGTTAGAGAAACCTATTCATCCCTAATTTTATATTGAAAATATTGTAAGAATATTACAGAACTGGTATGTATATTTTTCAAGTTGCCTTAATCTGTATAGGTTTTTTTTTTAACATCTTTACTGGAGTATAATTGCTTTACAATGGTGTGCTAGTTTCTGCTTTATAACAAAGTGAATCAGCTATACATATACATATATCCCCATGTCCCCTCCCTCTTGCATCTCCCTCCCACCCTCCCTATCCCACCCCTCTAGGTGGTCACAAAGCACCGAGCTGATCTCCCTGTGCTATGCAGCTGCTTCCCACTAGCTATCTATTTTACGTTTGCTAGTGTATATATGTCAGTGTTACTCTCTCACTTCATCCCAGCTTTGTATAGGTTTTAAAGCAAATATTAACCCATTTTTCAAAGAACTCTAATAGATAATATAGATGAAAATATATTTGCTTAAGCTGGTTCTAATAAGGCTGGATGTTTAAACATATGCAAGTCAAAAATAGAGCTTACAGACAGCTTAAAGGAACTCTTAAAAAACATTAAATAAATTAATGTTTGAAGAATTAAATGAATATAGCTCAAACCAAAATAACAAGAAAATAATTGTTCAAATTGTGTTAAATACAATGTTCTAAAATGTCTCCAAAAGAAAGAAGATATAAACAAAGAAAAAGTTATTTCTAAAGCAACAATACATTGGGTAATTTTGTATACAACTGAAAGTTGAAACATTTTCATTTTATATATTCTATTTAGTCTCCTAATAGTCTTATTTACTGTTTTATTTATTACTCATTTTAAGCTTTATCTTATTGAAGGAAATGCTGGAATATTTGTCATTATACACAAAAACTGTTAACCACAGAGGTGAAAACTACATCTCAGACGTACTGCTTCACAAAGAGATAAACTCAGAAATCCCTAAAATCGTTTAAAGGAACTAATAAAGAATTCATTTAAAAATAGTTTAAGATATTTCATACTCACAGCAATATTTCAGACATACTGGATCCTATTTCAGATTTGGCCTAAACATAAAAAAGTTTATTTGCATAAGCATTAAACTGAAGCTTTGGTAGACTATTGTGTTTTAATTACCCTGATTTAAAAGATACATGTTTAAATATACAATGCAACTTGTCTCTTCATTCAAAGTGTTTACTTCAGAGCCTTATTGGATTTTTTAGGAGAAGTCAGTGAAAACTAAACACAGATATCCCTTAGGAATAATTTCAGAGACAATAATTGGCTAAAAATCAGTTAAACTCTTCCAGCAGGAATGATTAACACATTAATGAACTAACAGATTTTACACTTTCATTACAAAGTCTCTTTAAGCTCTTTTTTTGGGCACTTTGGTTAAAGCTCATTATCGCCTGCCTGTAATTTCACAATTATGTGTGAATTATACACATTTCAAATCTGGAATGGCCCTCAAGCAATATTTCAATGGAATAAGCAATGTAAGTAAACCAGAGTATAAATTTAAAGTACCAAACTTTCTAAGTCAAAAAATAATAATTATCCTTTTATTAAATGACTTTATTATGAAATACCTCCTACATACGAAAAACATATATAATATATATTTAGGGAATAAAGAGTTTTAAAAAATCTATAGACTCACCACTCACTGAAGAAACAGAACTGCACGAATACCATAAGGTATCTCACAAAGCTCTCAAAGGGGCTTTCTTGTCCCCCAGTGGTAACTGTATATATATATATATATACAGTTTTACTATATCGTTTTACTACTTTTTATGTATCCTTCAGCAATAGACTGTTTAGTTTTTGCATGGCTTAGAATTTTGTATAAATGGTATCATATAATATTGTAGTCTTCTGAGATTTGCCTTCTTAAGACACAGAAAGTGCAAACCATGAAAGAAAAATCAGATACAACTGTCTTTCTTAAAATAAAAACCCATCTATTTATCCTTTCACTTTTCAGATAGCCATTACCTACAACCACATTTAGTGTTTTCCCCTAATTTATGTCTTAGGAAAAGAAAGGCCTTTTGAAATTCTTTAGAACATACAGTTTCCATTAAGTGAGATCATATTTTATGAAGCATTTACATATTTAGATACCCCACTGAATACTAACATGAACACTGTTCATCAAATATGTTTAAAAAAAAGAAACAAATATGCTCATTAAGGTATATTAAAATTTTTGAGATTTTTTTCCCTTTAATCATTTCCAAATATTTTTAATCACAGACCAAGAGCCCAAGTGATACCCAATGCTAACAAGACTGAAATGCTTCAACTGCGGGCAGCAGTCTTTTTACTGCTTGTTATCCTGAAAAACACATTCAGGATATACAACAGGATGATGTCGGATTAAGTGATTCATTTTTTTTTCTAACATATGTGAAAGGCTACATTCCAAGGGGCAAGTCTGCTATACAAATAACAAATGAAAATTCCAGGTACTGTCATTGATACAAAAACACTGATTTTTTTTTTTCCACTCAAGGTCCAGGCAGAACACTGAAGTTTTGCCACTTATTTCCTTAAAAGGGCTTGAAATATAAATTTACCAGATTGAATGTTCCATATTCTTCCCTGAGAAAATGTGTCAAAAATCCTGGCAATGTTGTCTGGTCTCCCCAGGTCCAACGGGCTTGATGGCGGTAGGATGAGATAGGAAGGTAGACATAGGGCAGCAAACCAGCAGAGAGGTACAGACCCAACTTCAACAAAGAGCCCAGGGAGAGTTCCTGCATCAGAGCACACGGTGTCACATGTATAATAATGTTTATTTTAGTCAGATTCATCCTGGAACTTCAAGAACACATCAAGGAAAACATCAAATATGTTTACTCAGAGCTGATCTCTCAATTTATATTAAGTCACCACAGAATACGATGTTAAACTTTCTGATTACTGTGGATTACTAGAAAATTGCATCAGTCTGAATTCCTTTGCATGGCAGGTGAAATCTGAGTGAAGCAAATAATATTAGCAAAGACTCATGAGTATCATGTCTATTGCATCTTTTACATTTAAAACCATGTCATGACATGCAGCATTGCACAGCTGAGATAACCCACTTGGAAGTGATTACGGTGTCTGGCTGTTTTTGAAAATGCCCAAAATATTGTTCTAATACTGATTCACTTCATTCCCATCATCAGGAGCAGACTTCAACTATATACTTTATTATGATTGTACACTGACAATATGTTCTTTCTACAAGTGTTTTGGACATTTAATGAAAATACTTGGCACAAATGAAGCTAGCTTTTAAGTAACATCCCAGTTCATCCAAATGTTCTTTTTTCTCAATTTACACAGGAAGGAAGGAAACTTGTTGTTGTATGCAACAGTCTTGCCTCAAGGAGAATATATTTCTCATCTTCACATTTCTAAAACAAAGGACAACACTGCCAAATTTTTATAAAGATTAAGTCCAGAAGAATTCTGGTATACTAGAAAGATTCAAATAGTGGTTGCTTTAGTAACTGGGAAAAGGGTCTCTTACAAATATTGTGATTGGAAATTGCCCATTTTTCCTTTACAAAAAAGGAAAATTCATAGGTGACAGTGAATATGAGTACCAAAGTTTGCATTCACCAGAAGTAGAAAAGCAGTTGACTTACATCAGCATTTTCAAATAAACATTCTTAATTGAAAATGGAGTGTTTTTATTATAGTACTAATTTTGTTTGACATTTCTAAAGTGGTAATGAGATTCATAAAAATGATGGGATGAAAAAAGTATAAGAAATAACTAACTGAAAAATATGCCTTTGCTATTCTTAAAAGTACCTTTAAAGAAAGTAAATGTTTAGATTTTGGTAGTTTCTGCATATTATAAGGTTCAGTTTAGAATGGCAAGATGCAGTTGCTGCAGAATTTTCCTTTTGTATGGGAAATAAAAAGGGAAACAATCACATAAGATCTATTTCAGAGAGTACAGGAGAGAGGTTCTGAGTCCCAGCTGCATGTATACTGGAATCACCTGGGGAACTTTTTAAAAATATTAATATCTGGGCCTTACCCCAAATCAATTAAATCAGAATTATTTTAGGGTGGTGGGATCACACACACACACACAGATACACACAGCCACACAGCCACACACACATGCACACTCTCTCTTACTTACTTTCTTAAAGCTTCCCAGATAATTTAAGTGAGCAGTCAGGGTTGCAACCAACTGACTCAGGACCTCCAGCTCTGCCTTAGATCACCTGACCAGTGAGATCCAACTCCCTGTCACTTCACTGGTAGATCTTATTTTCTAGCCTCTGCTCTTTAAATAAGGAAAATAAAAGGTCCTTTGAAGAGTCATACTTTCCCAAATTTCGTCATTCATCAGTAGCTGATCTAAGTACAGAGTAAACAGGCTCTCAGACCAGGCTCCTAACTTGTCAACTATTGAGTCTTGCATGTTTTATATAAGAATACAGCTCTCCCTTCAAAGAACTAACACAAAAGATTTTTAAGTTCATGCCAAAGAATGTACCTCTCTGATATCTAAATGCACCTCCTGTGATATCAGAAGACTGGCTAAGACTGACACCATCAAGATGGCAACATAAATCATTCCCAGCTTCAGTCCTCACAAAACACCATCAGCAACTATCCATAGACATGGCCCCACTGTGAAAATCCCAGAAACTGGGGTTGAGGCTAAAGCATATTCCTGGACCACAGAGACTGAGAAAGACCACTTTCGAAGTGTCAGGGGGCACTCTGACCACGTCACCCCTCCCCTAGGCCAGCACAGCACTGCACCAAGAGGACTCCCGTAGGACTACAGTTTTTCCAGTGGGAGGGAAAAGAGAGCCCAAGGTGGATATCCCACTCCCCCAGCATTGCAGGATGCTTCCCAGGAGGCTCACTCAGTTCTCACCTCGCAGGGACTACTGGGGGGATCTTCAGGGCTCAACCATTGGGGATCAGATAGAGACGGAGAAGGGGAGCAGGGTTTCCAGCAACCAGTCTCCCATCTTGGCAGACCACGTTCCTGCTTGCAGCAGTGCCAGAGCAGAGATCTTAGCCAGCAGTTGTGCACGTCTGCAGAGCCGAGCCAGCGGCTGATCCCAATCTAAAATAATTCTGATTTAACGGATGTGGGTCATACATTAACGTAATAAAAGCCATATATGACAAGCCCACAGCTAACATCATACTCAGTGGTGACAGACTGAAAGCTTCTCCTTTAAGATCAGGAACAAGACAAGGGTGCCCACTCACCAGTCTTACCACTCATGTTCAACATAGTACTGAAGTCCTACTCAGAGTAATCAGGCAAGAAAAAGAAATAAAAGGAATCCAAATTAGAAAGGAAGAAGTGGGAATTCCCTGGCAGTCCAGTGGTTAGGAATCCACGCTTCCACTGCAGGTGGCAGGGGTTCGATCCCTGGTGGGAGAATTAAGATCCCATATGCGGCTCAGCAGAGCCAAAAGAAAAAAAAAAAAAAGAAGAAATAAAATTGTCTCTGTTTGCAGATGACATGATCTTATATAGAAAATCCTAAAGATTCCATCAAAAAGCTGTTAGAACTAATAAACAAATTCAGGAAAGTTGAAGGATACAAAATCAACACACAAAAATTAGTTGTGTTTCTATATAATAACAATGAACTATCTGGAAAAAAATAAACTATCTCATTTACAATAACATCAAAAAGATAAAATGCTTAGGAATAAATTTAACCAAGGAGGTGAAATATCTGTGTACTGAAAACTATAAGACATTGATGAAAGAAACTGAAGAAGACACAAATGAAAACATATATCATGTTCATGGATTAAAATAATTAATATTGTTAAAATGTTCATACTACCCAACGCCATCTATAGATTCAATGATATTCCTATCAAGCTTTATATGAAATAAATAAATAAATAAAGCAAGCCCCATGTTTTCTGATTCCCTAAATGTCATAGTGGGCATAAATAAAATATTATGAATTTTCATTTTTACTCAAAAACTTACCTTTGGGGCTTCCCTGGTGGGGCAGTGGTTGAGAGTCTGCCTGCCGATGCAGGGGACACGGGTTCGTGCCCCGGTCTGGGAAGATCCCAAATGCCGTGGAGCGGCTGGGCCCGTGAGCCATGGCTGCTGAGCCTGCGCGTCCGGAGCCTGTGCTCCACAACGGGAGAGGCCATGGCAGTGAGAGGCCCGCGTACCGCAAAAAAAAAAAAGAAAAACTTACCTTCTCTTTTAAAAGTCGAAAAAGAATCCATGGTATTATGCACAAAACATAGACTACTACTGTGTGCTGATTACATAAGCTAAGGCCACAGCAGAAAGCACCAATTTTAGCTATCTGAAAAGAAAAAAAAAGAAAAAAAATCCAAGTTAAAAATTCACCAAAAACAGCACAATAGTAAAAAGCTATTCTTTATATTAAAGCTAAGCATTTGTACAATAAGTCTGGTTAAAATCAACATCTTAGATGCAAACAGTCATGCTCTAACATGCACTAATGTTTATCACCATTATTTTTTATTATTATTTTTCATTCTCATCAAATCATTGCAGAGTGTGACCTTAAATTACTGTCTTCAAACTAAGTTTTACTAAGTCCTATACGATGACATGTCCTAACAGTAACAGGATATTGTGTAATTCTCATTCAAGTGAAATCTAGAACTGAAGTTCAACAATTCTGCTTTACTTTTTCTCCTATTGAATTAAATGAATTGAATATAACACTTTTATTTAGAAATCTGGTTCTCTATGGGTGGTCTTTCTGCTATTTTTGAACATCTGTTATTTTCATAATCAGAAAAAAGTTTATTTTAAATAAAAAATAAACTCTAGGGGCTTCCCTGGTGGCGCAGTGGTTCAGAGTCCGCCTGCCGATGCAGGGGACACGGGTTCGTGCCCCGGTCCGGGAAGATCCCACATGCCGCGGAGCGGCTGGGCCCGTGAGCCATGGCCGCTGGGCCTGCGCGTCCGGAGCCTGTGCTCCGCAATGGGACAGGCCACAACAGTGAGAGGCCCGCGTACCACAAAATAAATAAATAAATAAACTCGAATAGCACCACAGGTTTGTTTATGGAAGCCACAGATAAACTTTTATATTCTTTTGTTTCTATAATCTTTAATGACACAGGCTGTGCATATACTAAGATGATCTGGCACTCTTCAATGTACAGACGGTAAGCCCTTAGAAGACAGGGTTCCTCCACATTTCAAATTATTTTGATGATAGTGTTGGCCTTAGAAGTCACTGTAATCTCTTTGGGACTACTTCATTTTACAGTTGATCCTCTCCTTTTAGTTAAAAAAAAAAGTGCAAATTTGATTTTTTTGGCAATTAGAGAATAAGTCGATGTGCCATAATGGTAAATAATTTAAGGTAGTCAACTGAGGACTTGGCATCTTAAGATCACACACACACACACACACACACACGCGATGGTGGATTAACCAAGTCTATCTTTCTCATAGGACTCAAAAGGGATTTCAGAATACCCTCATTCTTCAAAAACCTTCTGAACTCTGAAAGAAAAAAAAAATTGCACGTTTTATAAAGGCTCTCATCGTTCATAGTAAAAGAATTGAGAATATTTTCTCTCTCAACATGCCTAGATTACCTCGACAGTAATCAGAATAGATAAACAATATCTAAACCAAAGTTAAAAAGAAATAGAGCATGTCTAAAAATTAAAACAAAAAGTGATTTCACTTTGATCAAAATAGGTTACCTTTGATCTTTCTTGTGCAGTTGTTGCCTCCTCAAAATGTACAGTAAGAGCCATAAGCAGCCCCACAAACAGATTGTTTAAGCTAAAAACCTCTGCTGCAATGGACCACTGCCATGTTAGACGAGAAAATGAAAACACCCCCGCAGCAAGGATTCCTCCAGCATATGAGCCAGAAAGCCTGCAAATACAGATAACATGAAATCTTCTTTCCCAACCAAAAGGACCGACTTTACTTTCCTTTTTGTGAACTGTAGCAGCAGCAATTATGACAGTCGCCCAGCACTATCCCAACACATTAGATGGTTAATACATTACTTCATGTAATAATTCCTTTCAACAGATTTTAATTATGAAGTCCATATATTAACCTATTAACAAACAAATGAACAAACCTGCTTGGTATCCTATGGATTGGATGAGGTTTAGTTCTCAGATGTAACCTTTAGGATTCAAGCCAGTTCAGAAAGCCTGAAGAGACAGTAGCTAGAGAGATAACAAACCTGTGTCATTTTTCTTGCTATATCTAAGAAGAAGAATGATAACGACTGGTTAAGACTGAAATGCGTTTAATTGTAAAAATTAATGAAACGGCAGAATACCTGTTCAGGAACATTCCCTTATTGTGGAATGTTTGGATCTAGGTACTTCCTACATTTACCTCCCAACATTTGGCAAAATATGTCTTGGTCACAATATTTGGTGCTTTTAAGATCTTGTAAGCTAGATTCTTAGTTTCTGATGATTTCTTCTTTACACAACGTCAAAGTTAAAAATGATATATCTTTTAAAGAGAAGGATGGGAATGTGAATTTTAGAAACCCAGAAGAATCAAATGCTACACTTGGAAACAAATTCCTCGCCCCCAAATGCCAACAAGAGCCCCACATTTCAAATCAGTCAAGGAAACTGGATCTCAATTCAGAGATAAGATTTGAGACTGGTAGTGTGGCATATCAAACCAAAACAACTTCCTATTTCACTATAAATCTAAAGCTATGAAAATTAAAGCTATTACTGAAAATCTGTTGCTTACAAGCATTATTCAGCAAGCATCTCTGTGTCTAATAATTATGATATTATATGGTCCCAGGGCATTACTTTTTAGCTGTATTGCTTTGCATAAAAAGTATGGAGTAACTGCATGGCTTTTAATCAATCTTAATAGAAAAAAAAAAAAAGCTAAAAAATTTCAGTATCACCAAACTTGTTTTTCTTTGAGTTTCTCTTTACAATTTTTCTGTTTTCTTTCCCTTATAAAAATCATCAGTTTCCTATTTCTTGCAGAGAACCCCATTCTCCCAGTTATCCTGATTCAGTACCCTAAAGTTATTTCTTCTTTCCAAATTCCTTCCCAGATTCCTTTTGATTTGTATTCCTATTGCCTTAGACTCAATTATTTTAATAGTTTCCTAACTTGTCTTATGTTTTTCCAACCTTCTGCAATATAACATCAGATTAAACTTTCTGAAACATACTCTTTGTGAATACTCTTCATCCCTATAGGATAAATAAGAAATGAGTTAGGCTGGAATCCAGGCTCCCAATAAACCAGACACCCCTAGCCACTAATTACCAACATGATCTCCCACCAACTAGTCAAGCTCCTCAAAATTCCCTAATAAGACAGGACTATTCCTAGCTCTGCACCTTTGCTCATGCTGTAGTGCTGAACTGAATATCTTCACTGCTCCTTTATTAAAACTCTGCTCTTTTCTCAATTTTCTCTTCAATTCCCTGGTTTCTAGCCCATCTCTGCATATTGATAGCATTTAACTGTCTGTAACAATTATTTTGACATTGTTTTTGAAATATGAACTGGAGTTAAACTTCACTTAGATTGGAAGCATCTAGCCCCAAGCACAGAAAGGAAACTTAGCAAATGAGAGAATGAATTAATCTTCAAGTATTAGCAACATTTTAAAGGAACTAAGTTTCAGCTCTCAATATGACTCTGGACAGTCAGCATAAGATGCAAGATTCCTTCCTCTACTTAAAAGAAAGGAAGTGCTCAAACGGAGACATGACAAAAGGACATAGGAGCCAGCTTACAGGGCTCTCATGGCCAAACTGGGGATAACTTGATCGTCAAGATAATTATAGTAATAGACTGTAACCCAATGAATAAATAAGAATCTATGAATCTATAGTGATACAAAAATTGGGTGAGAAGAGAAAGTCCATGGAAAGTCAACTGATAACTAATAACTGCAGAAGAAATGATGGAATTAAAATCACCATTTGGCAACTGTCATAACAATAATCAATGGATACCAGAATAGTTGGTAAGAGGTTTGCAGTAACAGAAATATGTACATAGTCTAAAGGTATCATCCTGTTAACAGATTAATTACAAAGGGAGAAATGGTAACTTTACAGTGGCAAACTGGACAGACACAATCTTAACCACATGATCAAAGTTGACAGCCCAGTAATGGGACAAACAAACATCATATGCTTCCTTATCTATTGCAATAATAAGAATACAGCATCATTTCTATGGCATTCCTGCCAAAAATGCATTACCTGAATTTAAGCAAGAGGAAAGACAAACTCAAACTGAAGGACACTACAAAATAACTGGCCCGTATGTATCAAAAAATGTCAAGGTCTTGACAAAAAACAAAAAAAAAATCATGAGGAACAGTTTCAGATTAAAGAGGAATACACAACAGAATAAAAGATATGATCTAGGATTTTCTTCTACTATAAGAACACTATCTGAGAAAATTGGAAAAATTGAATCAAGTCTGAAGGTTAGGTAACAGTGTTGTATCACTGATAATTTCTTTGAGACCTCCATTGTGGATACACAAGAAAATGTTTTTAAGGAACATATCTTGAAGCATTTAAGGGTAAAAGGATACTATGACTGCAGCTTATTCTTAAATGGTTAAAAAACAAAACAAAACAATACATGCATACTCACTGAGTCAAGCATAAAGCGAATGTGGTAAAATACTAACATCTGGGGAACCTGGGTAAAGGGTAGACAGAGTTGGGCTCTTCTTGCCACTTTTCTATAAATCTGAAATTACGGCAAAATAAGAAGTTAAAAAAACAAATCAGGGGCTTCCCTGGTGGCGCAGCGGTTGAGTCCGCCTGCCGATGCAGGGGACACGGGTTCGTGCCCCGGTCCGGGAGGATCCCACATGCCGCGAAGCGGCTGGGTCCGTGAGCCATGGCCGCTGCGCCTGCGTGTCCGGAGCCTGTGCTCCGCAGCGGAAGAAGCCGCAACAGTGAGAGGCCCGCGTACCGCAAAAAAAAAAAAAAAAAAAATCAGCAAATTTCCAAGATAATTTGCTAACATTTATTGAGTTTCTTGCTAGCTGTGTTTCAGGTATTGCTCTAAGTGCCTTCTTTATATTAATTCATTTAATATGCACAATAACCCTATGAGTAGACGTGATTTGTCTCCTTTTTTCAAATGAAGAAACTGAGGCTCAGGGAGGCCAAGTAATTTTTCCAAGTCCTATGGTAGGTAATTAAGTGGCAGAACCAGGATTGAAATTGTTAGTCTAGCTATTTAGGACCATGACATTATGGGGTAAAAGATGGTTATTTTAGTTTTAATGTCAAATAATTTATTCCAGACTAATGATACATTGTACTTTTTCTTGGTTAACTATGCACTCCTTGAGTAAACAGAACAGAAGTTTTGTCCATTATTAGAATCGTGTTTATGTCTATGTTTTATCAACACAACATACTACCAACTTGAATTGTACACACCTGTCAAGATTGATTTTAACCTTTTTTTTTTTTGAAAGGGCAATTAAAGTTTAAAACCACCAAACAGTTAATTAAAGAGAACTGATATGTACAAATCCTCAGGAAGAAAATTCATGACTCACTAATCTACAATGATTTTTAACACATTATTATACTCAGGAAGACATCCTAGTGTTTGAATTGTTGACATTAATTATTGGAATTATGAACTATGTTAACTGCCTTTTCAAATATTTCATAAGGTTTTAGAAACTGAAGAGTAAAGGTAAAATTATCAACTTCAGTGATAAAATTTATCCAGTCACCTTAGACTATTACAGATAGTTATGTACATTAGCATTTTATTGAAGACTTATCCTACAACAGCAAGGTCTTTATAATCTGAATTTCCCCCACCTGATTTCTGTCCCACACCACCCTCCTGCCAAGGTCAGGATGGTTTTACAACAAATAATCCGTATACTCTTTCATTAGATTTTTCTTGGTATCAGAGAAATAATTTGTGAGACTGCTGAGTAAGGTGATAGAAGAGAAGATAACATAATAAAACCAGTAATGGAAATCAAACCTATAATCATGATCTTTTTAGCATCTCAAATGAGCTTGCTTAGAAATCAACTCAGTCTATAGGAATTTGGGTTGCAGTCCTAATATAAATTGAAGACAAAAGGGTAGTGGACCTTTTCTTTTCTTTTGGTTTTGCTGCTTAACATCTAAAATCCTCTCCTATGCTTGAGGGATATGAGTTTATGAGGCAAGGCCCCTCCTATTATACACACTGAAAATACGAGATACTTTTCCAATCCCCCTTGCAGCTAGAGCATTGGTGTATGACCTGGGCTCTGTCTGTCAGAATCACCTGCTCCATTCTTTGAACTAGAAAATCGTGAGGCCAAGAAGCAGGAATGGAGACAGAATCAGACATGGCTGGTGGGATTTGTGCATCATTTTCACAGACAACGATGGCAGCACTTGGAAGGGCAGTGCTCAGAATCCAGGTCAGTGTTGGTGGTGTAAGCTGGGGTGTCTGGGGCCCAGAGATGGCAGCAGTGGTGGTTTCACTAGCATATACCTGCCTAGGACTCTGAATATTTTGGGCTCTGAGCCTGGTAATCCATTCCTCCTAGAAATTCTGCAAGCTCTGCAACTTCCTTCTTTTTTTTCCAGTACTAGATTTGAATGTTTCCTTTTGTAAAAAGCTTTATTGAGACATAATTCATATACTGTACATTCACCCATGTAAAGTGTACAATTAAATATTTTTAGTATATTTACAGATATATGCAACGATCACTACAGTCAATTTTATAACATTTTCATCACCTCAGAAAGAAACTCTCTCTCCTTTAACTATCTCCCCCCATCCCCACCCGCAATCTCACTGCCAGGCTTAAGCAACCACTAATCTACTTTCTGTCTGAATTTCCCTCTTCTGGGCTTTCTTATAAATGGAATCATAGAATATGTGGACTTCTGTGACCGGCTTCTTTCACTTAGCACAATGTGTTCGAGGTTCATCCAACTTGTAGTATCAGTATCTCATTTCATTTTATGGCTGAATTAATATTCCACTGTATAGATATACCAAATTTTGCTTATTCATTCTTCCATTGATGGACATTTGGATTGTTTCCACCTTTTGCCTACTATGAATAGTGCGCCTATACACATTTGTGTACAAGTTTTTGTGTGGACATATGCTTTCATTTCTCTAGGGTATGTAACTAGGAGTGGAATTGCTGGAGCCTATGGCAACCCATTTAATCATCTGAGGAACTGCTAGACTGTTTTCCAAAGTCACTACATAATTTAACATTCCCACTAGCAATGGATGAGGGTTCTGATTTTTCCACAACCTAGTGAACACCTGTTATCTGATTTTTTGATTCTAGCCATCCTAGTGGGTGTGAAGTGGTATCTCCCTGAGATTTTTTTTTAAAGCATTTTTTAAAAAAACATTTATTTGGTTGCGCTGGGTCTTAGTTGTGGCAGGCAGGCTCCTTAGTCATGGCAGCCGGGCTCCTTAGTTGCAGTTCTCCAGCTCCTTAGTTGAGGCATGCGACCTCTTAGTTGCAGCATGCATGTGGGATCTAGTTCCTTGAGTAGGGATCGAATCCGGGCCCCCTGCATTGGGAGCGCAGAGTCTTAACCGCTGCGCCACTAGGGCAGTCCCTCACATTGAGATTTTGATTTGCATTTCCCTAATGGCTAATGATGTTGCACAACTTTTTAAGCACTTATTGGCCATTTGTACATCTTCCCTGGAGAAATGTCTATTCAGATCTTTTGCCCATTTTTAAAATTGTGTTGTCTTTTTATTATTGAGTTGTAGCATTCTTCCCAACTTCCTTTCAATGTTTCTTTTTTGCTAAACACAGCCAGAGTCAATTGCTTGCAATCAAGAATCCTGACTAAAACAACCTGCTTTCCCTGTTTATTATTTCTATTAAGTCTTCAAGAAAAACTGTGTGAGGAAATTCTGAAAATAAATGCTTAAGTCGTCAGAGCTCTGTGGGACATGGAAGAGACGGCAGCATGCTTAAGAGCAGAAAGTTACACGTGCATCCATAAAGAGAATATGCTAAAACATTTTGGAGGCCTCGTCATTTTACTATTTATGTTTTCCATAAAATAAGGTATATAGGCTAAGCCTGTGAGAAGTTCTTTGATTCCAACAGCCTTTTATAAGTCAAACTGTGAATGTCTCTTCAAACACACACGTTTGAACACACTGCCTTTAAAAGTTTACTTCATACTAAGATTCAGAATCAACCAACATTTACTGACCACGTAACATGTACAAATTAATGGATTAAGAAAAGTAGAGATAATTTGAAACATCTGTTGTGAGAAAACTCCACAAGCTGAGGAGGGCTACATAACAAGGACTTGTAGGTAGCAAATAACACGTAATAATAAACGCTCAACTGAGGCTGGAGACCGCAGGGGCTATGGATATGGGGCAGTATAGCCTCGGTCCACATGGCTGTGGAAAGGTCTGCAGCAGCCTGAGCTGGGCCTGGGCAGGCTGGACGGAGCTGGGGTTAGGGGCTTTACTAGGTAAGCAGGACAGAAGGACAAGAGGGAAAGGTGTTAAAGTATGAACCACAGGGTCTACATTGGATGGGGACGGAAGCAGAGCCAGCAGGGGGCTGATGGAGGGATCAAAAAGATGAGCAAAGGGATCTAGGTCTCAATTAAATGGAAGACAAGTGTATGGGCATCGAGGAAATGAGGGAGCTGAAAGCTCAAGTCAGGCAGGGAGTGGGAAGTGGGTTGGGAAAGGGGACGGAAAATTGCTGAAGGATGGAACAGGCCTGTAAAGTAAGACGACTCTACTGTTGAAAGGAGCCTGTGATGGAAGAGTTTAATAAAGCTGTTCTCAAAATCATATGATATTCATTAAAATTAAGCATTTTTCTCAAAAGACAAGCAGTACATCTTACATTAATAAGTCTGCAGGGTGAGCCCAGTGTAGGAAGACAGGTGTGTGGCCCAGTGCCACATCACACGCAGGCTAACGAGGAGATGTGCCCCCCCACGTGAGTACACAGCAAGCTGGGTCTGTGACTGGCTAACCCGTCAAAGGATAATGTCAGCAATGATGAGGATGAGGGGGTTCTGAAGACTTCGGAGGTCTCCAGTTCATTCACTGACTCTGTAGGCAGGCAGTCTCATTATATTGTTCATGGTATACACATTATCTGCGCATGCTTCGTTTCACCTTATTGAGATGGAGATAAATGACTAAAGAGCAAGCTGATGTCGAGGATGCTTTTCTGAAGGCAAGTTTCAGGGTCACGGTGAGGCTCAGGATTGGCTTCACACTGTCCACATCTGCAGCCTCCACCCTCTGTTCTCACCCTGGTTCTCTACTAAAATTGTTCTCACTGGGGTCCCCAATGACCATCTAACTGCCAAATACAACAGGTTCTGGGGACCCCTCTGCTGCCCTGGGTCACTCCCACAGCCACACTCATTGAGTTGACATCTGGACCTCACATCCTCTGGGTTTCCTTCTATGGCTCTGGATCTTCCTTATGTGTTTTCTCCAAATGGCTCCTCTTCTTGCATTTAACTCCTTTAAAGCCAGCGTTTCCCAAGATTTCTTTCTCAGGACATTGTTCTCACTCTGCTCTGCCTGGGTGACTTTATTCACCATCTTGATTTCACCTGCCAGCTACAAACTAAAGGAACCAAATGTCTCCAGAAATGCCTCTCCCTTAGTTTTGGACTTACCTTATCCCCAACTTACTGTTATACCCTCACCACAAAGCCACCCCAACTCTGGACATTCCATAGAACCTCAGTGTCCGTACATGCAAAACTGATTTCTCATCCCCCTCCCTGAAATAATTCCTGCTCCCGTGTTCTCTATCTTAGTAAATTTCATTATCTTCCTCGTTTAGTTATCTAAGTTAAGAGACCTAGGAGTCATCATCAGAGCTCCTCTCCCCTTCTCCCTGCAAAACATATCACATCCTGCCAACTGTACTTCATCAACATTTTAAAAACTCACGCTCTTCTCTCCACCCACATCCACTGCCCTAGTTCAGCTCATCTGAATCCACACCTCAGGTTCACACCAATACTGCACCTTTGCGTGCTGCCTGCTTCCAGTGCGAGGCCCACCACTGCCACCAGAGTGAGGGACCTCAAGCATATCTTGAACTTTTCTGCCTCTTGAACTTTTCTGCCTCTAATCCTTTAAGGATTCCTCTCTGACTATCAAGCATATTCCAAGCTCCCCATGACAACAGACAAGGATTTTCGTGATCTGGTCTCAGTCCACCTGTAGCTTCATTTTTGACATAACCCATTTCGAGCTGTACTCCAGCAACACTGAATGACTTGTTAAGTCCTTGTGCTCACAGGCTCTTTCTCCTCCACCTCTGGGTTTCTCTGCATAGGAGGTTCTCTGTATCTGGAACATGGTTCTGCCTTCACTTGGCCACTGCCACTCATTGTGTACAACTCAATACGGGCATCACCTTTCCAAGAAGTTTTCCCGAAAGTACTTTCACCAAGACTAGGGTAGTTGCTCCATCTCCCGATTCTCATTAAACATAATAAATGGGTACTGAATAGGTAGATTTTTCTGTATTTCTGAGGAACAGAATATTTTAACTGTAACCTAATCAAAACATAGGAAGGAAACCAGATGTGAGGAACTTAAAACTCTCCAAGAGAAGTATTTTTGGATTACTGATACCACTAGATAGCCATGTCAGCATTTTAGCACTTTTTAAAAGGTAAAAGTATATTGCACTTTACATATATGTGTATTTGTGTATCCCATATAGAAAAGCTATATGATTTTTTGAAAACTAAATGTTTATATATATATATATAATTTCAGATATACTTTATCTTCAGTTTTTAATGCTCTTCAAATATCCAAATAGCAATGGTTTCTAATTACCGCAACCTAAGTCCAACCATCTCTAGTAATGCTTTATAAAATAACTTATGCCATTACTTAGAAATTATTCTTTTTTAATTGTAAAAAATTGAAAGAAAAGATGTTTTGGTAGTGGAGTAAATTTTGTTTCTTTTAAGGACTATGTCCTTTATCACTGCTGTCCTTTACTGTTATAAAAGTGATGTTTTAGTAACAAATGCGATTAAGGGAAAAAAACTAAAAGATTCATTGTATTTTGTTACGTTGATTTTTAAAAAATAAAGTGAGGTCCATATGGATATATCTTTCAGAAACTAGGGAATAATCATTGTATCATTCTGTACTTTAATTCAAGTGTTTAAATATTCTTTTGGTAACAGTATAGAAATAATAATTTACTTTAAAAGTTTTTTTCATATTACTTGATTTATTCCTTGTCTGTAACACAAATATTTCAAAGCGAAAAATAAAATATGGAAGGTTCACAGTTACTCATATTGCCTTTCACACTGATGTGTAAAGAAGATCCCTTACAGTTTCTCAAACTTCTGTGAAATTTCAAACGAAATACCTCAAAGTTTCCATTTTATGTCTTTTTGAGCCAAATATCAATGAACTATTCATATCAATAAGCCACTGCGAATTTGAGATAGAAAAAGACATTAAATGTGCAGAAGACTTATCTAAGTGATGCTGCAAAAATCACATTGACAAATATGTCTGTAGGTGAATCTGGTCTTAAACTTTTTAAGCAAATAAGATGACTTAGCGGGACTTCCCTGGTGATCCAGTGGTTAAGAATCCACCTTCCAATGCAGGGGACACAGGTTCAATCCCTGGTCAGGGAACTAAGATCCCACATGCCACAGGGCAACTAAGCGCACGCTCTGCAACTACTGAGCCCATGCGCTCTGGAGCCCACGTGCCACAACTAGAGAGCCCACGTGCCACAACTACTGAGGCTGCGTGCTCTGAAGCCTGTGCACTACAACAAAGAGCCTGCGCGCTGCAACGAAAGATCCCGCATACCGGAACTAAGACCCGATGCAGCCAAATAAGTAATAAATAAATTAATTAAAAAGAAAAGATGACTTAGCAAGCACTGTTTTAAATCTGTTTATCAGTTTTTTTAGGCATGAATTCTATGAATCTACTGAATCCTTTTTTTTAAAAACATCTTTATTAGAGCATAATTGCTTTACAATGGTGTGTTAGTTTCTACTTTATAACAAAGTGAATCAGTTATACATATGTCCCCGTATCTCTTCCCTCTTGCGTCTCCCTCCCTCCCACCCTCCCTATCCCACCCCTCTAGGTGGTCACAAACCACAGAGCTGATCTCCCTGTGCTATGCAGCTGCTTCCCACTAGCTATCTATTTTATGTTTGGTAGTGTATATATGTCCATGCCATTCTCTCACTTTGTCCCAGCTTACCCTTTCCCCTCCCCGTATCCTCAAGTCCATTCTCTAGTAGGTCTGTGTGTTTATTCCCGTCTTGCCCCTAGGTTCTTTGTGACCACTATTTTTTTTTGATTCTATATATATATATATATATATATATGTTAGCATATGGTATTTGTTCTTCTCTTTCTGACTAACTTCACTTTGTATGACAGACTCTAGGTCCATCCACCTCACTACAAACGACTCAATTTCGTTTCTTTTTATGGCTGAGTAATATTCTATTGTATATATGTGCCACATCTTCTTTATCCATTCATCTGTTGATGGACACTTAGGTTGCTTCCATGTCCTGGCTATTGTAAATAGAGCTACAATGAACATTTTGGTACATGACTCTTTTTGAATTATGGTTTTCTCAGGGTATATGCCCAGTTAATGGGATTGCTGGGTCGTATGGTAGTTCTGTTTTTAGTTTTTTAAGGAACCTCCATAGTGTTCTCCACAGTGGCTGTATCAATTTACATTCCCACCAACAGTGCAAGAGGGTTTCCTTTTCTCCACACCCTCTCCAGCATTTACTGTTTGTAGATTTTTTGATGATGGCCATTCTGACCGGTGTGAGATGATATCTCATTGTAGTTTTGATTTGCATTTCTCTAATGATTAATGATGTTGAGCATTCTTTCATGTGTTTGTTGGCTACTGAATTCTTAAAGCCTCTAATTAATCCATCATCTGTTTTGATTGCTGGGGCCTTTGTTATGAGCCTTCTCGATGAAGGGTTCCCCAAAATGGGTGATTAAACAAGTTAGTTGTAATCTAACTCTTCTGGGCAATAATTCTAACCAGAACACACATTCTGCATTTTTTTTCCCCTGAAAAGGCTACAACATATATTTGTAATTTTTTGGCAGAGTTAGATTATATAAGTAGAGTGAAACACTATGCATAAATAATGGTACATGAATTGGTAGTCCAAATTTCTGGCTAAGCAATATTTCTTTCAAACGTATATGAAAGGAATATCTAATCTGATATTGTTATTTAAACATGAGTTTTAAATGAAATTGTTGTTCTAAGCCCACAAAACGAGCTGTTTGGTATCGTCCATAAAGTCAAATGTACAGATGGAGTATAAATATAAGTACCTCCCAAATAAGACAAAACAATTGTCATCTATCTGTAGACTAAGTATGAAGGGTTTTTTTCCCAAAGAAAACTGGCATAATCAAAAACACCATTGTGTTTTCACTTAGCAGTCAAGGAGGCCTACTTTCAATTTTCATTTCATTCTTTTAAATAAATATGCTTAAGTAATTATTATTTTTTTAAAAAGCAACTAAGGAATTAATGAATTTATTTACCCTTAATATGCTAAAGTGACATCTTAAAATTAGCTCATTAAAATTAAAAGACGTACATTTTTCTACTGAAATTGATGAACCTACTTCAACCACACTAATAGGAAGCTGGAGGGAAAAAAAGGGGAAATTCAAGTGAGGTTGTGAATAAAATGAGAACTGTTTTCAGCAGAACTCAGTAATATATGGCAAAATAATCTAAACTGTTTTCCACTTGAACTAAAGAACACCTCATGATAAGTTATATATAATATGAGAAAAAACTGTTTTCTATTCCCAATCTAGAGGCTCATGAAGCCTCATAGAAGGATATCAAGGGAGATACTTCTTCAAGTGAAATACATATTCTCAGAATCTAACCTGACTTACAGAAAGATAACATCTTACAAGGCTATATGAAGAACACACACTTCAAACATTACTGTGAAATTTTACTAAAACAACCATTGTATTTTAAAAGATAGTCACATGCCAACAATCAAAATCAAGTTTTTACACTATTAGAGAGGCATGCTTAATTTTCAAGGTCTCACATTAACAGAGTAAGGTAATGATATGGATGATTCAAAATAACAAATAATCTAAAAGTCATTGAAGTATGTTTTATATAAATAAATATCTTACAAATATGTTATATATAAAATATATTTTGCAGTATATTGGCAGTAAATACATTTTCCTAATTATTTTTAACTTGGGCTAACACTAAAACCATGTAGTTCACATTCCAGGAGATCACAGTGGTCAGTCACTGAGAAAAGATATACCAAGAGTATGACAGATAGTATGGGAAAGGTGGTTAAGTATTTAAAATTTCCCCCAGAAAATGCAAATGACAGAAGTTCTCCACTAGGGTAAGGAATATGTGATGCTTTTAAGAGCATCCTAACAAATGTGAGGCTCAGAATTCTGTAAGGCCCACATGAGATTCCTAAGAAAGGTACTGACTGTGCAGCAGTTTTCTCACTTATGGAATACTATTCATCTGTTGACACAATGGATAAATCAGGAGGTTACAATTTACACCATTGACACAGGTTTGCTATTGATGATAAGGTATATTTTTCTTTCCGCTACACAGTATTTGATTTTCATGTGTAGTCACATGTTTGTCTAACCCTCAATCAAAAGGCAAATAACAGAAACCTGAAATTCTTTCAGAACACACATTTGACGTGCCTCATAAAATTCATGAATGTATTTGTCTTCAGTGTTACCTGTGTGCAAAGAACCCAACATGGAGGGTACACTACCTTCCTTCAACACTGAAAACTCCTACTTGAAGTAAGTAGAATCGAGTAGGAAGGCCACAATGCAGCATCTGAGCATTACTGTTAAATAAATTATTATTAGTGTCAACTCATATTCACAACTTTAAAAAAATGCAGTGGATTACAGGGAAGACATGGTAAAGCAGGGTACAATTAGTGGCAAATCTACTGCCCCTGTCCTCCCAGGTTCTTATCTTTCTGGGTCTTGTTCATGAAGATCATACAAATGTTATCTCTGGCTCCCATTCACAAAGTCAACACCCATATATTTCTCTCTTCAATGTACCTGGAGATGGTCAAACTGGGAAGCTAAGCTACTGACAAGAAAGGTTTTCAGTTTCAGCTGAACCTTTCTCATTGAGTGGCAGTTCACTCAAGACCCTTTCAACAAATACGTATTGAGTATCTAACATGTTCCAGGTGGGCAAATTATAGTCAGTGGGCATTTGGAGAGCAGTAGAATCTAAATTTTTTCTTGTCATTTTCAAGTTAAGACCTAATAAACATAAATCAATAATTGAGGACATGGTATATTAAAGTTCTACCTCTGAAGCCACCATCACTGCACCTAAAAATAATGTAAAACATTTTCATCTTTAGTAAATTTGCAAGTAATCCCATTTTCCTATATTTTATAAAAATTTACTTTCACTCCAGGTAAAATCCTACCAAGGTTTATTCTGTTCCATGCGATTCTATCAAAAGGAAGAAAACTGTTCTACCCTGAATTTTCAGCTACGTAGATATCAACTACCAGTACACTGAAAGGAAAAATACAAAGTATTATTCCTGATTTAAAACCACTAAATAAACTTGGGAAAAAAATGGAAAAGGCTTCAAAAAGGAAAAAGGCACAAGTGAAATGGAAGGAACAAGATTATGAATAGCTTCCATAAATAAAATGTAATTACACAATTTCCATTAGAATTAAAATTTGTTCACTAACCAATAAATGATGAAACTAGTCAAGGCTTAGAACAATTCACTTTATTACAGCTCATCAACCTTATACCCAAATATCTAAAAGGAAAACAATGAACTGAGCTTTATAGGAATCACCATCATTTACTTTACATTTTACCAAGTTTCCATAGTATGCCAAAGGACTTGCACTATGGGAGGCAATATCTTAAGGTACAGCCTAGCTTAAAATAACTCCCAAATTACAGATTTTCATCAATTTTGTTTGAAATTTTTAAAAACACACAAGGCCTTAGGCTTCCCTGGTGGCAGAGTGGTTAAGAATCTGCCTGGCAATGCAGGGGACACGGGTTTGAGCTCTGGTCCAGGAAGTTCCCACATGCCACGGAGCAACTAAGCCCATGCACCACAACTACTGAAGCCTGCGCGCCTAGAGCCCGTGCTCCACAACAAGAGAAGCCACCGCAGCGAGAAGCCCGTGCACCACAACGAAGAGTAGCCCCGCTCGCCGCAACTAGAGAAAGCCCAAAGCCCGTGCACAACAAAGACCCAACACAGCCAAAAATAAACAAATTTAAAAAAGAAAAGAAAAAAGCACGCACACAAAGCCTCAAGATTAGCTTATTACTCAATCTTGACAGTGTATTTTGTATTCAGTAGCAAAACGGAAATTGGTTAAAAGTATAGTCCAGCATATTATTCTCAAAGTCCTTTTTAACTGAAAACTTAGAAAATGCTGCATAATTTTTAAAATGTTATATACTAAATGTATATGAAGTAAACGTAAAAGATCCAAATAACTAAGATCAACAGAATGAGGGTATTAAACTACTTTCATCAGCAACACTAACTTACTAAACAACAGAGATTTAATATAAAGTAGTCTTATTATGCGAAGTTATGAAGTATATTGTAATATTTCAATTCATTAAGACTGTTTTCTACTTTTTATGGCTTTGAAAAGCAGCAAATCTATATGAGCTATGGTTTATAATTTTATTTGTAACTTTAAGAAATATATGCATTTATTATTACAGCCATAATGACTGATGACTAGTTCCAGTGGCAAAATCTCGGCAGGAAACAGATTTAGCAATTTAAATGTTTTATAAGTTTCTGTAATTGAGGAAACTTTTCATAATCTGACGTTTGTTAAAACCACTTATTAGAAATTATGCAGCACAGTAGCTGTGGAAATATGAGCTAGCTTCACAATTATAAAGTCAGCCTATGTAGCCCTTTCCTATTGTATATAGTGGCATAAACCCCACGGCGGCCTATCAGCTAACTGGCAGGCAGGGGGCTGCTCTATTCAAAGTGAGAGATACAAGCTGCAGGGCAAAAACCTGGCAGCTCCCATCTGACCCCACAATCCCCTACTGGTGACAGCTCCAAGCTCCATGGCAAATTAGGCCTTCTCATATTACAATTGGAGAAGACAGATTCCATTAGCAGTATCTGAAATTGAGTGGAGAGCTGCACTGTTATCAGACTTGACTCATAAGCACTGCTATTAATCAGAGCTATGATAGCATTTATATATTTCAAGCTATCTGCTGCCGCTGTGATATTCTGCTACAAAGGGTTGATGGGACTTAGGAAAGTGAACAATAGAGCTTTCTGGGAAAAGCAGAGTAAATCAAGAAAGTCTATGACTTCCGCACATTCTGAAGGGATTGTGGTTTACATAAATTTTCTCCCAATTGGAGATTGAGCTCTTCCTCATCTTACACATGGGATTTAGTTGTCACTCAATGGTAACAGCTGTGAAAAGGTGAAGCGGCCCACCGCTCAGAATATTGCCTTCGCTTTTAAAGCAATTAACCCATGAACAGGAGGATACCTGGTGATATCAAAGGGATTAGGCCAGGCAATGCATTATTAACATTTCCTTGAACTAATTCTAACTCTGACTAGCTGTCAGAAGAGACTCTACAGTCTTAAAAAAGAGTTTTTGCCCTGCTTTTTTCCCTTCAAAACGAAATGCTATTTGAGCCTAATATGTCCCTCTACTTATAAGAAAATGCAAATGAACCAAGCTCTTAATATGCTTAGCCAGTCTGAGTCAATGCAATTTTAATACAAGTATGAGAGAAATATATGATCAATTAACCAGGGATCAAGACAGATATTCTCCTGAATAGAAATTAATACTCCAGTACTTTCCATTCTTCAACTACAAAAACTTGGTGACTATTTGTTACTTATGCATAGTTACCTCTGAAATTAGGAAGAGTTTCACATTATTCTCTATGGCAATAATCTAAAATACTCTTTGAGCTGGAAAATCCAAATGTCTCTTAAGCAGGAGATTCCACGTTCTCTAAGGTATGGCATTTTAATTTTCGATTTTTATTGAATGGAATCTTAGCTGAAGCTATAAGAACAGCAGACACAGTGCTCAGAATCAAGTGTTCCTGTTCCAAAAGTTTAATAAAATTAATTTTTAGCAGCAGCATAATGTTTAGGAATACATAACTTATAAAAAATAAAATATGCATAAGTAAAATACTGGCACAAAACAGTCTTCCAGGAGATATTTAAATATCACTGAAATTGGTTGTAAGTTCTTTGTAGTAAGCAGGCTTGGTTTCAAGATACCTTTAAGTATAATTAATATTCATATATTCTAGGGAACCTCCTTGACATTAAGAGATCTGATTTCTTACTGTACAATGTTAATGGTGTTAGAAAGTTTTTTTATGCAAGTTTCCTGAAACAGTGCCTTTTAGAAAAACTGTTTATTGAATAGTAACTTTGTCTTACTTTCTTTAAAATAAGCACTGTATTTTGATTATAAAAACTAAAGGAATTTTACTTTCGATTCATATGAGTGTGTAACAAATATTGTTCAATGAATTCTTCTGTAGTTCCATCTGGCCCATACTAGCTTGAAAAGGATATGCTGACTCTCAAGCCTGCTGAAAATATATTCCCTGCCCTGTAACTATCAAAATACATGAGACAAGACATGCCCTCACCTGAGATCATAAGCAATTTAAATTTTCCCTCAAGTAAAGAATTTTTATATGATACTATCAACAGACTCCATTCTATTTCAGTGTTACCAAAACATATGAAATGTAAGCATGTTGATATTACTTACAGTGATTTCAGTACTCCTTCCTTACTAAGTATATAGGATCTAGTTTGAGGTTTCTTAGAAAACAATTTTGAAATTCAAGTACCAAGGAAAGCTAAATGATGTTCCTATTAGTGATTTACATACCTATAACTTTTAAAATTTTATATTAATAGGATTTGTGAATTTCAAATATGACATTTTAAATATCATACTAAAAAATCATTTACTTCATTGGCCTTAAAAGAGAAAATCCCAGTTTCTCTAAATCACTAATTGTAGTACAGTCAAATGCACAGATGTACATATTAATAAAATGAATACTCTTTCCTATAAATGAAATAGATTAAACTCCCTTAACATAGTGCATGCTTTAAAATACCCCTGAAGGGGACAATACATAAATAAATACATGCAGAAACAACTGCCACAATCTTACTATTTTTAATTCAATAAACTACAGTGACACAGCTTTCAATGTACTGTTTTACTCATATGCTTTCTACATCAGGGCAAAGCAAATATAAAAGAGCTCTTGCCAACCATTAGGAAAGATTGACAAAATATGCAGTGTTAATGACATCTTAAAGGCTTTTAAAAGCAAGATGTAAGAAAAGCAAAAATTACAAAGTAATTGGAAACAACGAATAAATTGTTCTTTCAATCTAAGTCATGTTTACTGAAAAAATGGAGCTTTTTACATCAACATATTTAAACAGAAATTTGCTTTTGAAATACAATCTTTGTTTAAAAGGTACAGAAGGTCTTTATACCCACCCCAAGAGCTAAATATAGTGAATGCTATGTGAACAATTACCTGAAAAAAACCTAAAACTGTTAAAAGAATTAATTTCCTGCACACCAGTCAGCACTAATCCTACATGTACAGTAATGTTCTCTTAAGTGATGGGGGAAAGAAATAATACAGCTGTCTCCTGGATCAAAACCCTTCAATATTCAACAACAAAATGGAATGATGACTTGGTCGGCAAATGAATAAAGTAGTGAAATGTCTCCTGAATGAGTTCTGGTGAAGGAGTCAACCTGTGAAGGAATACATTTACTGTACACTGGGACAGGAAAAAAGCCGTCACTGTAATGGCTGCACAAAAACCGCGTCCTGCTCTTGGGCTTATATTCACAGAAGGAAGGTTTTAAAGGCTAGGTTCAGGTCATACGACAAATGAAATTGTAACAAGCCAGCTGACATTGTATAATGTCTTCTTCCACTGGATCAATAGGCTACTGTTAGTCCTATTACCATAGAGATGGCTTGCTCTTTCCTGAAGGGTGGCTATTGTTTGACAAAACAGATTTGCCACTTGAACTAGGTTGTTCCCAAAGGACGTGTACCTTGTCAATTATTTGTATTCAAAATAATGAAGTATTTTCATATTAAAAGTATGTAAGAGATAATGTTGTCAGGTCCCTTTTCAGAAAGAAAGCAACTTTTCCAAAGTACTAGATTACTAAAAGCATGCAAATATCCAATTTAGTCTATGAAGAGTTTTTGATTTAAAACATATGTCAGCAAGTATACAAATTTATCATTAAGACTGTATATTAAAAGAAAAGGGTCACAGGCTTGTGTGCTAATCTAAAACCCATTATAATCAAGCATAATAACTAATCAAAGCTATTTTAAAATGTGGACAACTCAAAGGAAAATTATTGTCCCAAACTATTCGGATTCTGGAGAGATAAAGATTTTTATATATGATTTTTACAGTGGTTTTTATGTGGAAGGGCATTGACAATTAATATAGTGGAAAACATGGAAAAGTTTTAGAAAACGAATCACTTTACTTGCTTAAGAGCTGGCTACAGCATTTAAATATATGTATATGTTGTAGAAATAATCTAAAATACAGACGAACTAACAAAACAAATACAAGTATTAGTTTTCTTTAAAATGTCTGTCTTAAATGTCTTGCGAAAACTCATACATTTAATAAAAGACAGGTAAGTTCTAAATTTCAACCTAGATATTTAAAGATAAAAAGTTTTCCTCTCAGCGAAAATGACAGTGTTAATTATAAAGGATCAGAAGGAACAATTCTAATAATGATTATTCTAATCATTTAGAAAGAGAAAGTATTCATAACACTAATTAATCCAAGCAGAAATGTTATTTTAAACATTTCATACTTAAAGATATGGCTATCACTGAAAACCTGTAAGACCGAAATAGAAACAAATTAAATAATACAGATTAAAGTTTAGTAAATGATCAACAATTACAACTTTGAATCTGAAAGCTTTCCACAAATAGATTTAATAGTAAGCTTTAGCGATAATTATTGTAACTTTTACCTTTCTACAAATAATCAAAAGGGAATTTACAAAGAATTTAGTCAAAGGGCAGTGATATGACAAATGTAAATAAAAACACTAGTCTCCAAAACTGACATTTGAAATTGTCTATTCAAATTATACTCTATTTACATACAAAAATTACTTGTTTTTATAATAAAATCTGCAATACTTTTTGAAAGAAATGTTCTAACTTGGTTTCCCCTTTGCAGGAAAAATAATTTGTATTTTTGACTATAATCCTTTTAGGCATAAGTTAGACTGAGTTAATACCGAAGGAGAGAGAAACAACAAAGGCAAATGTGTTTAGCAATATCCTAAACTAATGACCTATTTTTTTAAAAGCAGCATAGCCTTCCAAACTAAGAAAGCCTTCCATCATGAAGTAAGTGGTGTCTAATTCGCCTATCTTCCCTACAGCAATAATGGAACAAAGTGAAACCTTACTAAAACCACAACCCAAATTGATTTCCTTAGTTAACAGCCTCATTTCAAAAAGTATACATGTGCATATTTAAAATACAATATAATTAGGTATTAGCTCTGGACCTGATAGGCAGCTGCCCATCAGCAATACTATGAGTAATTAAGTGATATTTACCATTTACCAAAAGATGAACTTTATATTGTTGAATTAAACTGGCCCATCTGCATCTTCCTGAAATGACAAACCTTATTAGTTCTGCCTAACCAGAGAACTGTGATAATGAACTGGTGACACCTTCTCTCCGTTGTATGAAGCAGAACCAACTGTGTAATCATTTAAGCAGTCAAACGCATATGCATTACTGTAAATTGAGAAAGTGAAATCACATGAGTGATTAGGAAAAACTATTCAAGCAACAAAAGATTTTTTTTTGTAATGTATGTACATAGGCCATCTCCAATTAGTCAAAATTAACTAATCAACTACTTTACCTGAAAACGGTGAAAAAAAGTAATGCTGCAGCTACTGCTCCAAATAAGCCACACAGAAGATTGACTCGGTAGGCAACCGAACCAAAAGGAAATAGTATAATTGCCAGTTTAGCCACCAGAGTGAACAAAGGATAGCCAGGAGGATGGGCAACCTAAGGGAAAATTAGCAACAGTCAGAAGGTTTTCATCTAGTAAAGGAAGAGTCACACTGGCTTTAATTGAAAAGCAGCGCTTTTCTCAGGCAAGTATAAAGATTAAAAGACAATGACTTAATGTTTGAATAGTGGTTTTCTATTGTAATCCTCTTGTGCCAATACAAATAAATATTTTCTTTAGTGGATTTGGCAGGGTCTATCACATGGTGTGTCACCTAGAGAAAGGGTGACATATTTCATTGTCAGTTCTTAAGCAGTTTGTTCTCTGGGTTCACAGTACATTAGGGTCATTTAAAAGGCTATTGAAAAAAAACGGGTTCTGAAATATCGTATTGGTTAGTAAGTTGAAAGACCACACTGCTATCGGATTACCACCATGCTGACAGTCCTAAGGTCTTGCCTAAAGGGATCATGCACCACAATAAAGTTTATTAAATAATAAACTTATTAAAACTGTTAACCCGATTTATTTTATTCTCCATAGCTTATACAAAATTTGGGGTGATAATAAGCCAGCTACTGTATATATAGTAAAGGCTTTGCTTTATGATTTAGTTTAATTGGATTTAAAACTTAAAGTAAATTGTCATGTACTGTACTTATAAGTTACTAAAAACTGGGGTTTGAAAATAAATTAATCTACTTTACTCCATGCTTAATTAAACTTTCTTAATTCCTAAAACTGTTAATGAGAGCATTGATTAAACAATAAAACTAATACTTACTCCAAGCTCATGTGCGGCTGTGATCAGTTCCCCTGTGAAAAAATAATGGAAAACCAATAATTACTATTAGAAAATGACACTCCTCCAAAGTTTTCAAAATCCAAATGCTTGCATTGGGGTTTTGCATTAATTTGACTGGATAAAACTGTAAATCTGTGGAGATTTAACAGCATGAAATAGTCTCAGAATATGTTCTCCCTTAGGTATTACTGAACAAACTATCTTTGTTAGTTTTTAATAACTGGTCAGTGTAAATATATGTGAATTCTAGTTTCTAAAAATGCTTATTTTAAGCAACAAGGTCCTATAGCATAGGGAACCATGTTCAATATCTTGTAATAACCTATAATGAAGAATATGTAATATGTGTAACTGAATCACTTTGGTGTACCCCAGAAACTAACACAACATTGTAGATCAACTATCCTTCAATTTAAAAAATATGCCTACTTTCCCTCCTGAAAGTTGTTTTCCCTTGCAAATATAAAAAAACTCTTACAGAGCATTAGTGTAAAATGCTGTATTATCCCTCAAGAATTTAGTACAAAACTGTCGGTAAAGATGCAACCTTATGATATGTAAAATGTGCAGACACTGGAGATTTGAACAGTCTATAAAATGTGCCATTCTGCCCTAAACTGACATTTGGATACATTCTCTACATTAATTATGTTGGATATCTTTAAACAATTGCCAAATTCTTACTAACTCCAGGTTATTTTGGTAAGCTTTGACTACCAAAGTACATTTTTTTCAAACCAATAAATCATAATATTTACATAGTTCTTCGTAATTCCTCACCATTAGTAATTACTTCTAAAATTATGATGTAGTAATTCAGTGCTTATTTGTTAATACTTTAAGTATCCAGAGCACAGGGACTATTTCTGATTATCCCTATACACTTAATACAGTACAGTGTAAGAAATCAATCAATATTAATTGATGATTTATGAAAGTACTATTATCTATTGGGAAATGTATTAATGTCCATTTTCTATCCTTCAGTGGATATCAGTACTCTTCATTTCTACTGCCCTGACCGTATTTTAGACCCTTCCTCTCTCTGGCCTGGGCTACAGCGATAGCTTTGACCAATGTTTTATTCCAATTCATCTTCCTACTGAAATCACTAATTACTGCCATCCCCACTCCCCAGAGGTCAGATTGTTTCCTTAGACTAAAACTGCTCAATGGCTGCTCTCTGTGTACTGAATGAAGCTGATTCCTCAGCGTGACATGCAAGCCCTCTATGGCTTCCAGGTCCCCTTCCAAGGCTTATGTCCATGAAACCTATGCTCACCTTTGTCAGATCTGACTACCCACTGTTCCTCTGAATGGTCCTCTTTTGCACCTCTTACCACTCATTTTCTCATCCAGCATTCTCTCCTAAATCCATCAAGGCCTAGTTCAGTTGCTACCTTCTCAGTGACACCTTTCCTTACACATACCCTTCCCCAGCTTCACCCATCAGAATGAATCACTTCCTCCTCCTCCATAGAACCTGCTGGAACCTCTCTATTTAGCACTTAGATTGCCTTTTATTCTGGTTAGTTGTTCTCATTTGTCTTTTCCACTAAGTTGAAAATATCCTATCCATTTCAGGGTTCTGTCAAGACATCAGCACCTCTCCCTCCTCGTGCCACACAGAAAAGCCCCGCACCTAGAGACTGACAAAAAGACCTATCACGTTGTCATCCTTGCTACTCAAGACACCCCCATCTCAGGTTGAACGACTGCTCACTTCACAGAAATCCCGAGGGCACCAAAGACAGATACTGCTCACTTAAGTCATTTACTTAAGGACATCTTTGACGTTTACTGGAGATAGTCAAGAGCATCTTACAAGCCAAAGGCCCTTCTTGTATCTTATATAAATAAATTGTTTATGGTTTTAAAATGTTTAAAATAACTCCTCCCTTTGTAGCTGTTACCAGTGTTTTATAGTATTTCATAGTTTTACTCTAGAATGGGTTTGCTCTTTATGTCTTCAGTCCCAAATGGCTTTAATCAATTTTTGGTCTTTATATTTCTGTAGGTGCTATGAAGCACAGTTCAGTTCAGATTTCCAAGGTTGCTATTCATTCTCCTCCATTTAAAATGTACTTAGAATTAAATTTAACATTAAGAAAAATAGCCTATTTTCTCTAATTTCCTTTTACCATTGAAAAGTCAATATGCTGTTATTCTTTGCTGGAGTTGTTGGTAAAACGATGAACCTGGAATGTGACTAACCTCCATCACCAACTCTTATCAAATGTGAAACTAAACTATAAATAGAAAAGATGCTACTATTCAAAGTCTATGAATGCACCCTTGATAAAAAGCTAAACACGACTCTTAAAATTGAATATGATACAAAAGAGAAAGTAAATATGATAAAAGGGTGCTTGCTTTCCCTCAACCCTTTACACTAGGGTTGCCTCAAATGTTAAGTCCTACTACAACCTGCATCAGAATTACCCAGATGCCTTTTAAAAATGAAGATTTCTTGACCATAACCCAAATCTACCTATACTAAACCCTCTGGCATTGGGGCCCAAGTTTCCCAGGCAATTCTCCAGTACATTCAAGTTTGAGAACCACAGCTTTTTCATCTGGGACACAAATGGGTGGCAAGCTCAGAGTTGTTAGCAGAAGCTTCACCTTTACAAAACCCAGCTCCCTCCGTATTATACTTTTTATATTAATTATAAAATTATATTGTCATATATCAAGTGTGTTAAAGACAGTATCTTAAAAATATATAAACACATATATAAGCTAATTTATTTTTCCCAAGGATAACAAACAGAAGTGAAGGCTAGATTCCTACCCTTTCCTCTACAGGACCAGGAGTGCTCCTGCCCATACATCAACTATGTGTATCAAGCAGTGCAAAAACTAAATTCTGGCAAGGCCACACAATGCGATGGATTCATGGAGTGTAATTTAAGACTTATCAGGAAGAAGAATACATGCTTTATGTTGGTTTTGAGATGTATTCTGTTTATTGGTAAAAAAATTTTTCATAAACACAAAATTCAAAGAGAACAGTACATTCAACATATAAACAAAATCATCAGACATGATTATACAAATTTTACTGGCAACATTTGGAAAACAGTTTATCACTCCCAAAAATGAACATAGAAATATTAGAAACAACCACTATTCAGCGTCAAACTAAACAAGTCACAATGCCTAAAAAGTCTGATAACTCAAAGTGAATAGATTACTTTATTCTTTTGGGGAAAAAAAACAGTATTAATAAAAACAAGGCAACAGCTGTAATAGGGGCGGGACAGGTGTGAGCTATAGCAGCCCCACTCAGCCATTGGCTGGCACTGCAGTGGGCCCCTCCTCCTCCCCATCTGTATAAAAGGAGCTCAAATTTGGATTGAGGGAAGATGTTTTTTGAGACACTAGTCAGCCATCTTCTCGGTCTGCTAGCTTTCCGATTCAAGTGGTTATTCCTTGCTCTAACAACACATCTCTCGATTTATTGGCCTGTCATGTGGTGAGCAGACCACGCTTGGGCTCCGTAACACAACTGTACATTTTAAATAGACTTTATCACTAAATACGTGATGACAGATTTAACAAAGAATTTAGAGCACAGGCTGGTTAAGAGAGCATGTTCTAAAGTCAGTCTACTTGGTTTCTTTCCTTGACGGCCTCTACTTTCTAGCTGTGTGATTCTGGACACAGCTTAACCATTTTATCATCTATAAAATAAAGAAATTGATAGTACCTACCTCACAGGGTAGTAGCTGGGAGGATTAAAATAATTCACGTAAAGCACTTGGAAGAGCACTGGCACGTAGTAAGTACTCAATAAGTGTTATTATTATTCATCCTAATCCCGCCCTTCAGGCTCAAACAACCATGGTAAAGAACTGTCAATGTTTTTTTGAAAGTTACAGAACTCCTCAACCTCTGAGTAATGCTCTCCAATGTCAAAACTCTCACAACTATAAAGCTATTTCTATTATTTAGTATAACCCTTAGAAATACGGTAACTCCGTTCCCCACTATACTAATGAAACATTGCTCCTATTTGTTCAATAGGACATGAAAGAAAGAGTCAAGGTAATGACGTGTAAAAGGAACATCAAGGATCCCCAGTGTGGTAGGCAGCCTTGAAGACGGCCTCCAAAGCTTCCCAACTCCAGTATTCTCACTGTGTAATCCTCTCGCCCTTGAGTGTGGGCTGACATATTGACTCACTTCCAAGAATAAAACAGGGCAGTGGTCTGTCACTTCCAAGATTAGGTTACGAAATGACAGAGCTGTCAGGCAGAGGTGCCATCTCTTCCTCTTGACAAAAGTCAGCTTACAGAGAAACCCGTTTGGCAAAGAGCTGGATGGGGTTTAGAAGTTAATCCTCGCTAAGCTGAACCCTGAGAGGACTGCAGCCCTACCCCATACCACGACAGCATCCTTGTCCTAAAAGCACCCACTTAAACTGCACCCAGATTCCTGATCAACAGAAAATGTGAAATAGTAAACGTTTTTTGTTTTAAGCCACTCAATTTGGGGGTATTTTGTTATGCAGGAACTAGGGCACTCAGTTTTTTTTCAGTCTATACATTCATGACCCAAATTTACAGCACCATTCTAACAAAATTACGGATCATTATTAGGCATTATTAGACGGTCAATTTGGCAGCAAAACAAAGCCTGCATCTTGTCTCTCATCCCAAATACATAACGATTATTCATGTGATTTAAATGGCCCACGGGTCACGCTTTTCAATAGAAGCAGCTTTAAGCCGCAACTGGCTTCCACCCTTTCAGGCGTTCTCCCGCAAATAGTCTGCAAGGCTGGTTCCTTTTCAACATTCAGGTTTCAACTAAAATATCACCTCCTCAGAGGCCTTTCCCAACTAGCCATTCTGATGGAGCCACTGCCTACCCCACTGTCAATCACATTTCCCTCTTACTGTCTCCATTAAATTCTCCCCACCTAATATGTTGCTGGCTATTCAGTAGTATTGTCTCTGCCCGCATTACAACACTCTCCAAGATACTTGTACACCACTCCTGTTAGTCTTTTTGTCTGGAACACGATAAGCACTCAGTAAGTAATGTTTGTGGACTAAAAAGGAATGGAAAGCAAAAACTCAGGTCCAGGAAAATGATCGGAGAAGTGGAGAGAGAGGTCGGTAAGTCCCATCAGGCGAAACCAACCAGCCCCGTCTCGAAAGCCTGAGAACTAAAGAGACCAGAATTACAGAAAAATTACACGAATGGAAACACAGATTGGTTCTGGAACGCAAAACCCTGCGGGGGCCCCGGCGGGTGGATGGAGGGGTCGAGCTGACCAGACCTCGTGGGGACAGTGCGGACCAGAGAAGGGGGGCAGGAGGCACGACCCTGAGAGTACGTTACCCGAGTCGCCCCCCGGCACCGAGGGGGGCAGCGTGAGGGTGAACACGGCAGCCACAGCGGCGAACACGGCGACGCCACCGCGGAGGCCCCCAGAGCGCCGCGGCCCCGCTCGGGCTGCCCGCCCCCCGGCCGGGCCCCCGCCGTCGCCATGGAGACCCATGGGCCAGAGGGGACCGAGGAAGGAGGGCACGGCAGGCCCCAGGACTCGGTACAGCCGGGTATCCCCAGGCCGACGGGCGAGCGCGGCGCGCGGCGGCTTCCGGGTCGAGCCGGGCGTACGGGACCGCACCTTCTGCGCCGGCGCTGGGGGAGAAAATGCGGGGTCTCGCTGGAGCCAGGCCCAGGCAGCCTTCTGGCGCCGTACCGCGCGCCAGGGTTTACAGAATTATAATATGCTTTCCACTAGCGCATCACAAGCGACAGTCTTCTTTTAAGAAAGGAAGCCTGGGCCCAGGGCCTCCGTCTCTATGGCCTCCCCAACTTCCTAGAGACTTGGTCGGGTCTGACAGAGACAGGAGCCGGGTTGCCAAGCGGGCGTGAGGAAGGGCCGCGACTTCCCCCTGCGGTGTGGGGTGGAACTACACGAGGGGCCCCAGACCGCCAGCCCGAGGGGACGTGTGCGCACAGTAAGTGCCGAGTAAGCCAATACATACGTTAATCGCATGTTTACTACGAGTAATTATAAGCTCGTGTGCTAATTGTTAAATCGCTGAGTTATTTTCAGAGAGATTAAAATAAGCTAGTTGGTCTATTTTGTTTCTTATAGCATGAGGAAAACTTGGGAGATAAGTTGAGAAACTTGAGTTTCTGTAGTAAAACAAATAATTTACACCGTGATAAAGTTGTCTCCTACTTTAATGAAGAGAAGTATTTAGATGAAGATTTGACCACACAATGGAAAATGAACTGAAGATACTGCATTTTCCAACTAGCTGTGATGCAAAAAAGAATGGGGACTCTTGGGTCACCACATAGCATGGCTCTTGGCGAGATCTTTAAGCTTACATTTTACATTATTATAGCAATTATTCTGGAGTGGGAGGAGAGGAGGGCAACCTCCCTGGAATGCATCTCAAAAGACACTGAAGATCAGTGACAATCTAAAACGTGTTACAAGCAATCTGACAGGAACATAGTCTCAAATGTAGAGTGACTAACACACTTGCATAGATAGGCAGCCATTGTGTCAGCATCTCAGGTACTACATAGTGCTTTCTCTGCTATATTGTAAGCCCTGGAGAGTAGGTAGGCAGCTTCTAAATGGACCCCCCAGTAATCCCTGACTCCCGGTATTCACTCCCTTGTGTAATCCTCTCTCCTTGTGTGTGGGAAGGATCTAGTGACTCACTTCTGTCTGTAATAGCATAAGGAAAAAGTGATGATGTCACTTTGGAGATTAGGTTATAAAAGACCGACTTTTCATCTTGCTTGCCCTCCCCTTGGCGGGTGCTACCTCTCTTGCCCTTCCACTTGTTCACTCTGATGAAGCCACCTACCATGTTGTGAGGTGCTTTATGGAGAGGTCCACATGGCAAGGAACTGAGCGTCACCTCCAGCCAAACAGCCAGTGAGGCGCTGAGGCCCTCAGTCCAACAACCTGCAAGGAACTGAATCCCACTAATACCTCACGAGGGAGCTAGGGAGCCGAGCCTTCCCCACGTGAGCCATGAGATAATGACTAACTAACTCCCTCCAAGACCTTGACTGCAGCCTTGACTACAGACCCTAATGCAGAGGACCCAGCTAAGTCTCACCCAGATTACTGTCCTGCAAAAACTGAAATAATAAATGTTGTTGTTTTAGTCCACTAAATTTGGGGTAATTTGTTGCTCAGCAATAGATTACTAAGACAGCCTGCCTTCAATTTCTTTTCTGAAAGAGCATGCCAGTGATTAATACTGACTGAGCCAAGCATATGCTTCTTTCCTTTTTTATCCATTTCATCTTTTGCTCATGAGCTTTATAAAAAAATAAGTTTTTATCATGGCAATTACTTTCAAAAGAGCATAATTATGGGGCTTCCCCGGGGGTGCAGTGGTTAAGAATCCACTTGCCAATGTAGGGGACAGGGGTTCGAGCCCTGGTCCGGGAAGATCCCACATGCCGCGGAGCAACTAAGCCCATGAGCCACAACTACTGAGCTTGTGCTCTAGAGCCCTCGAGCCACAACTACTGAGCTTGTGTGCTGCAACTACTGAAGCTTGTGCGCCTAGAGCCCGTGCTCCGCAACAAGAGGAGCCACCGCAATGAGAAGCCTGCGCACAACAACGAAGAACAGCCCCCGCTTGCCACAACTAGAGAAAGCCCGCACGCAGCAATGAAGACCCAACATAGCCTAAAATAAATAAATTTATTTAAAAAAATTTTTAAAAAAGAAGGGCTCCAAGGGATCCCCTAAAAAAAGAAGCACATAATTATTTGCCCATGTTTGAGAGGTAGAGCTCAGTGCTGGAAAGAGAGAAGTAGTGTGGGAAGTCACAGGGATTGAAGTGTCAAATGGGTTTTTGGTAATCCAACGGAGTATTTGGAGAGAAATAGTGAGGAGATAAAGATGTACTGGAGCATGGAGGGGATGGAACCAAGGAGGGAAGAAGAGAAGAGATGAAAACAGAAAATGTTAGAGTTGTAGTTGTATAAGAAAGAGGGAAACACATGACAGTTGGACCTTATCCTTGGGCAGACTAGCAAAATATGCAAAGAGTATTATTTATCTGTTATGTATGCTCTGTTTCACTCCACAGTGGGTTAGAGACAGCTACTATAATACATACAGTGTGGCTTCCCTGGTGGCGCAGTGGTTAAGAGTCTGCCTGCCAATGCAGGGGACACAGGTTCGAGCCCTGGTCCGGGAAGATCCCACATGCCGTGGAGCAACTAAGCCCACATGCCACAACTACTGAGCCCGTGTGCCACAACTCCTGAGCCTGCGCGCACCTAGAGCCCTGGCTCTGCAACAAGGGAAGCCACCGCAATGGGAAGCCCATGCACCGCAACGAAGAGTAGCCCCCGCTCATCGCAACTAGAGAAAGCCAGCATGCAGCAACGAAGACCCAACACAGCCAAAGATTTAAAAAAAAAAAAATACATACTGTACCACAGAAAAATATGTGGATCGTTTAGGATCCAACCAGAGAAACAGAACTAGTGGGAGATACATATTAGGAGATTTATTGCAAGGAATTGTCTCATGTGATTGTGGGGCTGGCTAGGCCAGTGTGAAATCCACAGGGAAAGCCAAGTCTAGCATCTACGGACAGTCTAGGGCTCCGCGTTACAGCCAGGCAGAGGTGGGTGTCCCAGCTCCCCACCAGGCCTCCACTGATAGATACCTCCCTCAAATGGGAAAGGGGTAAGAGTGCCCGTGACTGCTCCCCCATAGCCCCCGCCGACACGACACCACGGTGAGGAGAAGGCAGAGCGGGGAAGTGCCCTCCTTTTTCTGGGCACAAGTCCTGACTCTCCTCTAGGGCCCCTCTAACACCACCACAGCAGGGAGAAGACGGGCAGCTCATTACTGCTGGGTGGGTGGGAGTGTGTGCTCCCCACGTGGACTCCACTGATGCCATGGATGAAAGGTCTGGCTCCCTGTTCAGCCTTCTTTGCCATCAGCCTGGTGGGTGTGCTGGGGCGACTGGAGAGGGTGGAGGTCAAGGTTCCCCACTCAGCTTTTCCTGGAGTGGGGGTGGATGGCCACAGTTTTCTCTTTGGTTTCTGGCTATAGTAGAGAGTTATTTTCTAAATGTGTCTATCTTGCCTTTTCCTCGTCCTCTGACCAGGGAGAGCAGGCTTTTTTTTTTTGGTCTGTGCTGTTGGTGTCTCTGGGTTGCTCACTTCTCTGGCACATGGTCTGGGCTGCACGAAGCAAAAAGAAATCCAGGGATCTCACCATCGTGTTGTTCTTCAGGTTTCAAGGCTCCTGTCTGGTCTACCTTATTCTCTCCACCTTTCCGTCTTGTTACGTTTGTCTTATATATAATATCCAGGGTGTTTAGTTGTACTTAGCAAGAGGAATAGGGGAAACTATGGCCACTCCACCTCTCTGGAAGCAGAAGCCCCTCCCCTTTGTTTTATTCTTTCTGAGCATTCAGAGCAGCTTCACAGATATTAATGCACTGAAATTCACCTGAAAATGTCGTCATTATCCCCCAAAACCCCACTTGAAATAGAGTCAAATGCATCTTAATCTTACAAATACCTGTGAAATTTTAGATTAGAAACAATAGAAATTAGATACATGGAATACTATCCAATAAGCCATCTACAATAGGACAATACAAGAAGATGCAAACATCCCTGTTAAGTGCCTTAGAAAAATAATCTTAAACATTCAAATATACTAGTAACCAAAGGAATTTAAAATAAAAGAAAGAAAAGCTATTTTCACCTTTCTAATTATCAAAGATTTTTAAAAATTGAAGTGTAGCTGATACACAATATTGTGTTAGTTTCAGGTATACAGCAAAGTGATTCAGCTATATATATGTGTGTGTGTGTATATATATGTATATATGTATATATATATATACACGTACATGTATATATATATTCTTTTTCAGATCCTTTTTCATTATAGGTTATTACAAGACATTGACTATAGTTCCCTGTGCTATACAGTAGGTCCTTGTTGTTTACCTATTTTGTATATAGTAGTATGTTTCTGTTAACCCTAAATGCCTAATTTACCCCCCTTCCACTTTGGTAACCATAAGATTGTTTTCTGCGTCTGTGAGTCTGTTTCTGTTTTGTAAATAAGTTCATTTGTATCATTTTTTTTAGATTCCACATATAAGTGATATCATATAGTATTTGTCTTTGTCTGACTTACTTCACTTAGTTTGATAATCTCTGGGTCCATCCGTGTTGCTGCAAATGGCATTATTTCATCCTTTATTATGGCTGAGTAATAGTCCATTGTATATATGTATTATATATATATATATAAAATACATATATATACACACACACAAACATCTTCTTCATTCATTGTCAGTGGACACTTAGGTTGCTTCCACATATTGACTATTGTAAATAGTGCTGCCATGAACATTGGGGTGCATATATCTTTTCAAATTAGAGTTTTTATCTTTTCCAGATATATGCCCAGGAGTGGGATTGCTGGATCATATGGAAACCCTATTTTTAGTTTTTAAGGAACCTCCATACTGTTCTCCACAGTGGCTACACCAATTTACATTCCTACCAACAATGTAGGAGGGTCCCTTTTTCCCCACCCTCTCCAAAATTTACTATTTGTAGACATTTTGATGATGGCCATTCCAAAGATATTTAATATCTCTAGAGCACTGGTGATAAAGGAATTTGGTATAACATTTTATAGGGCAATATACCTATGTGTATCAACAATCTGTAAGATACTCATATAATTTGACCTACAATTGTGAGTAAATATATGAAAATGTGTTCAACTTTATTAGTAAGCAGAGAAATGCAAATTAAAACCACAATGGGATACTACACACTTACCAGATTAGCAAAAATGAAAGTCTAACTGTATATAAAGTCAGCAAGCATGTAGAACAATGGAAATGTTAGCAGGAGAGCAAAATGGTACAACCACTTTGGAAAACAAACATTTTTTTCTAGTAAAGCCAAAGATATGCAGAGCCTACAACTCAGCAGTTCTACTCTATGTTTGTACCTAGAGAAGCCAGGAGACAGATACAAAATGTTTATGGCAATATTGTTCCTAAGAGCCCCCAAATAGGAATGACCTCAGACACTCATCAATGCTGGACTAGAGAAATAAATCCTAGCTTATTTATACAATGAAATACTGTATAACAATGAACAAACTACAGCTAGCTACCATGGAATAATATAGAGGACTCCCACAAAAAATAGTGAGCAAAAGGAACAAGTGATAAAACAATATACACAGAATGATTCTAGTTATTTAAAGTTGAAAGATAAATAGTTTAGAGATATATTCATAGGGCTTTAAACTATAAAGAAAATAAAAAATCATCATCTCAGATGTTGAGACAGTGGTAGTTACCTCTAGAGATGAGTGGGCGCTTTGATGGGAAGGGGTACATTTGGGCTTTATGTGCTATTCTGTTCTTCAGTGTTTCTATTCTTGACTTGAGTGGTGGCTACATGGGTATTTCCTTTATAATTATTCTTTTTTGATTTTTTTTGGTTTAAAATACATTGCAGTCTTTAATAAATCAAAATCACAATACCAGCCTAACTAGTAATCCAAAAAATGGTATTCTAATGATGACAGACATGGGAAGTTCCACTGTCCTATAATTATTCTTTAAACTATTTATAAATATATACTTTCCTATCTATATGATATATCTCATGATTAAAAAAAGTAGACAGGAGGGAAGGAAGATTGCAGAGCTGTTACCTAATGGATAGTTTTGTAATGAATGCTAGCAAGAATATTACCCTGAGTTAGCATGCAATAACTCATGAATATTTCTGCATTTGTTTAGTTCCCTGTAATATAAGTGGTTATATGGAGGTGTTTTATACTCAAGGAAAATAACTTTCAGCATGAAAGTAAATTCTCTTCCAAAATCCCTTCTGGTGATATAATATAATAGAGTACTAAACTCTCTCATGAAACCAATTTACTTTTTAAACATAAATTTTGTGAATTGTGCTTCAATTTGGCAAAAATCTTTGGCAAAAATAAATACTTGGTTTCATAGTCTGGTATCTGTGAGTATTCCTCAAAGTTTTAATGAACCAATTTTTTCCCCGACAAAACTCTAAGATATCACACAAAAAAGGAATATTGTTTAAAGGCACAAAAGTAAACAATTAAAAAAGCTAAACCTACAACTATCAAAGTTAGAAGTGGAGGTGAGGATTGTAGCAATGAGCCACATCCTCATCGTGTCTGGGGACTAATAGATAATGTCTTAAAGTGATAAATCAACAGATCTTCTAGAGGCCTATTACTTAGGGAGGTAATCATGGGAAGAACCAAAATCAGAAAAGGTTAAAAGTGGTTGCCTCTGAGACAGGAGATGGGGAGGGGAGAAGTAGGATGGGAGATATGGCTTTTGTTACAGTTGTTCTGCACTACTATATATTTTGCCATCTGCATTGTATTATTTTGATTAAAAAAATAGGAAAATATTTGTAAAGGAACAAATGAGAATGAAAAAAAAAAAGCCAAAACCATAGCTTTTTTTGAATTAGAGATTATGATATATGTGACGAGCCTGAAACATAGTAGGAGATATGTAAATATTTGCCCTAAAGCAATTGTTTCCTGTTTGAATTACATGTTATTTATTAATTTTTCTTCCAGTTTTATTGAGATATAATTGACGTACAGCACTGGATAAGTTTAAGGTGTACAGCATAATGATTTACATACATCATGAAGTGATTATCACAATAAGTCTACTGAACATGCATCATCTCATATAGATACAAAATTAAAGAAATAGGAAAAACGTTTCTTTCTCATGATGAGAACTCTCAGGATTTTCTCTAAGAGCTTTCATATATAGAATACAACAGTGTTAATTGTATTTATCATGTTGTACGTTACATCACTAGTATTTATTTACCTTGTAACTGGAAGTTTGTAGTACCTTTTGACTGCCTTTATCCAGTTCCTCCTCTCCCAGTCCCCCATATCTGGTAGCCACAGATCTGATCTCTTTTTCTATGTTTGTTTGTTTATTTTTTGTTTGTTTTTGAAGTAAAATTGACCTACAAGATTATATTATTTCTTGTTATACGGCATAGGGCTTCGATATTTCTATACATTTTCAAACTGATCACCACCATAAGTCTAGTTGTAATATGTCACCATATGAAGATGTTACATAGTTATTGACTATATTCCCCACACTGTACATTTCATACCCTCGACTCATTTATTTTGAAACTGGAAGTTTGTCCCTCTTAATTAGTTACATTTGAAAAATTCTCTGATTTAGCCATTCTATTTCAATTTGCAAATAGTTTTATCCATATTAGACAAATTCATAAAGTATTTTGAAAATCTTGATTCTAATTATCTGTTTTCATGTTAAAAACTACCCCAAAACTTAGTGGCATATAACAACCACCATTCATTATATCTCACAATTTTGTGAGTCAGAAATGTGGACAGGGCTCAGCTAGAAGATTCTTCTGCATTGTTTGGCATTGACTGAGGTCACTTTGTGGTATGCAGCTGGCAGATGGTCTGTAAGGTCCAAGATGCCTTCATTACATGTCTGACGCTTTGGTGGGAATGGTGGGAATGCTGGGCTTGGCTGAAACTTTTGATCTGAGTGGTCACATGTTGCAGTCTCAGGGTACTGGAACTTATTACCTGTTCAAGTTTGTTTACCAGAGACTTATAAGAGGCAAGGGTGGAAGCTGCAACGTTTCTCTGTGTGTGTTTGTTTTGTCGTTATTGTTGTTTTAATGACTTAGCCTCAGAAAGCCCAGAATTTTCCTTCTACTGTATTCCATGGGTCAGACAAGTCACTAAAACCGGCCCAGATTCAAGGGGAGGGGAATTGGACTCCACCTATCAAAGGGAGTAGGAAAGAATTTACAGCCATCTTTTTTTTTTTTTTTTTGCAGTACACGGGCCTCTTCCCGTTGCGGAGCACAGGCTCCGGATGCACAGGCTCAGCGGCCATGGCTCACGGGCCCAGCCGCTCCACGGCATGTGGGATCTTCCTGGACCGGGGCACGAACCCGTGTCCCGAACCCGTGTCCCCTGCATCGGCAGGCGGACTCTCAACCACTGTGCCACCAGGGAATCCCTACAGCCATCTTTAATACATCCTCCAGTAAGACCTCTTACAAAAATAAAGAAAATATATGGGACAAACATTATTTTTTTTCTGCCTGATCAAAAGAAAACACATTTGAGGCAGATGTCTGGAAAATTCAAACCATTAACCCAATATGTATTTAGGAAAAGAAATGTCTGGCCCCAACACAGAAGAGTCTTAAATATTATGGTACAACTGTTCCAAAATCTGGTGAGCTTATACTTTAATTCAACTAGAGTTTTTGATGGTTTGAGCTATTTTCAAAACCTTTTTGTTCTAATTGAGTTCAAATCATGACTTTTTTACATTCAGTAAAGAAGATGATATTTAAAAGTTATCTATCAGATTGAAAATGAACATTGAATACTAGGACTGTGGATTTACCCCAGTGCCTATCATAGTACTTAGAACATAATATGTACTCAAAAGTATTTGATGATTGACAGTAGAAAAGCTGTAGAGGGGATATCTAACTTTGCCAACTGTTTTCAGAAAAGATTATATCTAAACCACCCACCCTAAGGAAGGTCTCTCCTAAATCAGACCTGTGATAAATTAAATGACAAAGGAAATTTAAGAGGCATATAACTATACAGGGTAATTTAGAAAGTAATTATGGAACTTATATTAAGCATTTTCATAATGGTTCAGGGAGCACCTGTGTTAAGTCTTGGTTCTACTAATTATCTTTGTGATCTTGAACAAGTCTCTTAACTTCTCTGGCCCTCGGATGGCTCATCTGAAAAATGAGAATGACAGTAGTGCCATCCTCGTAAGTTTGGTCTGAAGAGTAGATAAAATAATGAAAAGAACAAAGCCTTGCTCATTGTGAGCCACAATACATATTCGCTATCATTATTATTATCTAAATTTAGAAGAAATACTCGAGGATATGATTTTTAAATAGGACAAGTAAAACTCATACTTTTCTACTTCATTTAAAACTTAATTCACTAGAAATGAAAATATATGAGAGAAACGAACCATCCATTTGCAGCGTAGGTGTGATCTGAGAAGCTCCTTGCTCCCTACAGATTTAGTCTAACTTGGGTAAAACGCCCAACCCAAAGCCCTTTCCAATATGTCCGGGGTGGGAAATCTTGCTGTAAATGTCCCACACTGTCTGTAGCTCTTTAATCATGCTGCATTAGCCCAAACTCAGCCCTTTCTCCAGTTTCCACAGAGATCCACTCATGCCAAACAAGCTTGAGTTCTAGTGAAATGGGAAGAAGTGTTCAAACAACAACCCCCGCTTCCTGCTCACTCTCTTCCTCATCCCCTTACGTCTCAAAATTGCCTTTGCAAACTCTGAGTTCTTCCCCCACTTATGCACAGCACGTGTACTTGCTCAAACTAGCATACCACAGTCACCAAAGGCATTTAGTTAGTAAAATATAGGACCTTCCATGTGCCAGGAGTTACAAGCTCTGAATCACAGGCATAGTTAATGATCTAGGACCTGACTCCCAGTCTGGTACACTTTCTTCTCTCTCAGGTTTCCTGCATTGATGCTTTCAACATCAGAAGAAAAATTACCAAAGGGTAGATGTGTAATATCTTGATGAGTTTAACATAGTTGATAAGATGAACTAAATATTTTCACATATATGCATACAAGTAGTGATTCCACATATAATTAAAGTCTACCTTCCATAGACTATGCAGTGGTCTCTCTGGGTATAGGCAACGGAGTCCCTGGATGGTGCTTTTTGAGGGTCAATAACCCAAGACCCTGGTGGTCAGTTGGGCTGTAATCCTGTTCTTTACCTTCTCCCTGACCCGAAATTCTATGGTTTGTCATTCAGCCACGCGAAACAACAAAGTTGAGAATATTGTCTCCAGACGTGTCCGTTTGCTTGTGATGATCTAATCCTGGAAGTTGGAGAAGAAGAAAAGTAAAACCACTGATTTTCTGATACTGAGTCTTTTCTTCCCCTTTAGAAATTAGCCACACACTAATAACTGGGGTTTAGAAGAAGGCAAACAGTGTCTCAAAATGTTGACAGTCAAAGGACAACTTAGTGTTTCACAACCCACAGCACATCCCAAGAGTGTTAAATTTGTCCTGCTGAGTGAGATAAGATGGATCATCTTTCTTCTGCCTGAGCCTTAGGAGTGAGGGAGAAGCCCCTTACTACCCAGGTAATAGAGCCCAGTGGGAAACTGGCTTTTCTCTGAAGGATGGGAGCTTGAGTAGAGTAGGGAGAGAGGACCCTTCTGGGGGCCTGAGCCCTACACACCCCAAGGCTTCTGGGGCTGGCATTACATCCTGTAAGACGATGCCCCAGATTCAGCCCTCCTACTCGTTTCCAGAAGGAAAAGGTGAGGATGCTGACAGTTGAGTCTTCATTTTAGAAGGATGTTAACAGCAGGTCCCTGTGAAGCCAAAGATAAGCCGAGATGAAGAATGCCTGAACACACTAGACTTCTGTCACAGGGTCAGGAGAAGGAGTATGGCAGACTAGGCAACTAGCGCCATTCCTAGTGGGATTTTTCCCCCAACAAACCCAATAAAAGGGCTTTGCTCCCCTGTGGGAACGCACCATGTGAAGTGCATCATTTAGTTCAATCACGAGTTTGGGCTCAGGACATTGGGAATAAGCTGCTGGTAAATCAGTGGAGTTAATTGAGGGAGCATTCATCAAGTGTTATTATTAAAATTCAAATATGCAACCTGAGGGGCAAATGAGACCTTTCTCCCCTGTGCACATGAAAGAAGATGGGGTTAGTAAGTTCTAGAGTGTTCACCTTGGAAGGCAACGTCCTGGACATGAGGGTAGCACATAAAGCATGTATGTTCGTAGAAATAAAGGAAGGTTGCAAGAGCAGCAGGTGGGGAGCGTGGAGTGAACAGAGAGTATGCACGGAGTGCAGGAAGTGGTCATGAACCGTGAGGTGGGCCTCTCAGCAGAGTGGTAGTCTCGCTAGAGCCCAGGGAGATGGTGGTACCTGGCCTACCAGGAGCTGTGCTCTTTTCAGGGCAGTGTTTAAGTCCATGGGCTGTAGAATTAGGCTACCTGAGTTCAAATCCCACCTCCATCACTTACGAGCTGAGCAAGTTTCTTAACTTCTCTTACCTTATTTTTCCCGTGTATAAAATGGTGATATTGTCAGAATTAAATAAAATAATCTAGGTTAAGTGCTTAGCAGCCAGCCTGGCACAGAGTAAGCCAGAACAGCAGTGTTTGTTGTTCTATTATTATTCACTTCAAAAATTTCAGCTGGGGGCTTCCCTGGTGGCGCAGTGGTTGAGAGTCCGCCTGCCGATGCAGGGGACATGGGTTCGTGCCCCGGTCAGGGAGGATCCCACATGCCGCGGAGCGGCTGGGCCCGTGAGCCATGGCCGCTGGGCCTGCACGTCCGGAGCCTGTGCTCCGCAGCGGGAGAGGCCACAACAGTGAGAGGCCCGCGTACAGCAAAAAAAAAAAAAAAAAATTTCAGCTGGGTATCTGTGTGCCAGGCTCTGTGCACTGTGTAAACAGTTATAAGTATGGCAGGCATTATTTCTCCATCCCACTTGGTTGTCAGGAAATTCACGCATTCATTATTGGGGCTCCTTTCCATCCCACCCAGGTCACATGAGGGTCTTGGGGCTTATACAGCCACCACACTCTGGGCTTGATCTACATGGTGGCCTCTGGTGATGTGCTCGTTGTTCAAGTCCACCTGGTGTCTTGAAGGCAGGTGTCATCTACGCCAACGCCAAGTTCGGGCCAGCAGAGATTTTCCCACCTGGATACCAAAGAGATGTCTCTCTGTGTATGTACCCCACACTTGTTCCCCTCACTCCACTCCATCAGTCCTTAGTCTCAGGTGGTGCTAACAGGTGAAGCTGGATCTCCACCTGCTTGAAAACCTTTGAGAATCTGGTCTCTCTGGAAATCTCTGTCACCTGTCTAGTTTGGCTACTTCTGTTTCTTAAATCCTCAGCTCTTGTGCCCTTCCTCCCCCTCTATAGGACAAGCCAACATCCATGAGTCCAAATGTCACAAACAAAGGCCAGCCCTGGAGTCGTCTGGACAGATTTTCTTTAAATTAATATTATTGAACTCCTACTGTGTGCCAGACACTTTAGCAAGTGTGTTATGTGAGCTATGGAGTAGTGGCTGAGGCCGTGGAGTCTGAGCCTACCTGCCTGGGTTGGAGACCCGCGTCCACCGGTGACATGTGTCAATACTCGTACAATGCTTAGAACGCTGCCTGCTGCGCAGGAAGCACCTAAAACAAAGTTAGCTGTGTCACATGATCTCATTTTACATTACAGCAACCCTATGAGCTAGAAACCATTTTTATTCCTGTTTCACAGAGGAGGGAAGGGAGCTATGGAGAGGTTAGTTAACTTGCCAGTTAGTGGTGGAGTCACGTATTTCATCTCAGGGCCCACACGTTAACCACGATGGGCAACTGTCTCATCTGTACCCCTTGCTTTGACACAACGTCCTTGAATGAGCATTTGAAGTGACTTTGTCTTGGGCTAGCCTTCACCCCAGAGCCTGAGTATGTGGATATGTGGGTGGTACGGATGTGCTCGAGGGACTGGGTTCATCCTATCAGTGGCTTCAGCTGCGGCGGGTAGTGAGCTGTCGGGGCAGGAATCCAAGCAGTGGGAACAGTGACGGGGCTCTCAGTGGAGGAGGGACCTGAGGACATGGGAGGAGCAGAGACGTCTGTCTGTGGCCACAGGTGCAAAGGAGCACATCATGAAACCCCTCAGCAAGGAGTGGCAAAGTGATGGAAGAGACTGGGATGAATTTGAGAGAGATTTCTTTAAGCAGGATGAGAAAACAGGTGTGTTAAAGAAAGACCAAGGGTGGCCAGTTTTCTAAGGTGGTATTTCTTAGACCTGGCTGATCACCAGAAACATTGGGCAATGCTTTTAAAAAATGTAAATGCCTGGGCCCACCCCTGGAGATTTTAATTAGTAGTTCCAGGTAGATCTTGGGTGTCTTCACGTTTCCAAAGCTTCCCAGGTAAACCTGTTGACTAGCTTGGTCTGGGGCCCACCGATCTAAAGTTACAACCCTTCATTTTATAGATAAGGAAGCAGATGCCAGGGAGGTTAAGCATCTCCCCTGAGCCACACAGCTGGTTGATGGCAGAAGTGGAACTGGGCTTTAGTCCAATGCTCTTTCCACAACATTCTACCTTCCTGTCACTATATTGAATGGGTCCAATACTTTCGGGGGAAAAACACCCCAATATAAGTGCATTTGTGTTTTGGTATGCCATTATCATATAGTATTCATCATCATTAACTGGGAGTAACGATAATTATGCACAATATACATTCTATGTAAGTCTCTCTTCACAAGTTCAAGGTGTGTGGTTCTGTCCTCAAGTGGGATGTGAGCAGCTCAGAAGCTGGAACCATATTACTTTTTTCATTTTTATGTTGCCAATTTCTCCCATGTTAAATAACGGCAATGACTTTTAAAAAGGCAACATACGATCAGTAGGAAAACATTTATTTCTGGGCAAATCTCAAAATTCTTTTCTCTTTTTAAGTCTGTCAAAACTTTTTTGCTTTTGAAATTACAGCTTGTTTGGTAAATAATATAAACCCTAGAAGGAGTAATTATCTTCTTTTTTTAAGGCACTTTTGACAAATGGGGTTGCAGAAACCATCCTGTAGATTGAAGAATCCTGAGTTAGCAGCGCTGATTTTCACATTTGGTACTGAACCACACAAGCCTGGTCCTCACATGACCTCTCTTTTACAAAGAAGGAAACTGAGACCTAGAAAGTTTGAGTAAACCTCGATCACACAACCGACAAGCTGAGAAATTTGGGGCCTGCACTTTCTATACCTAGCATCACGCTGCTGGGTTTGTGTTAGTTTTTTCTGCCCAAAGTCACAGGAGCACAAGGCTGAAGGAACTTTGAGAGCGAGAGAAAAGGCAGGACCAGCGTGGGAGCTTTGCTGTCACACAAACCATCCTTATGGGTGTTCTCAGAAGCCAACGAGGTGCCCGAACCGTGGTATTTGAGGGGTTTCTGGTCCTGATAGAATCTCGGGGTCAGGAGTGGGACAGATGGTGCTCATTTGCTCCTGGAGACCTGGAGTCCACAGACGCCAGTTCCCCTGGGTTTCTAGAAGGGGAGTCAGAAAGACCGACTGTTCAGGAGCCGCAGTGGAAGAAAGACGGCTCCTGTGTCCACATGGATGGGGCTCTGCTTGGAAGCCAGAGAAGCTGCTCCTCGCGTGACTTGGCTTAAAACTGTACTGACGTAGCGAGTGTGCTGCCTTTCTTTAGATTCTGCTTTTATTTGGGGTGGCTTTGAAAGGGCCTGGGTGTAGGTTATGAAACAGCACCTAAGACACTGACCAGCTTAAACTGGGTTTGCCTCCTTCAATAGGTCGTTGATTAATCAAATTGAAACAGCACCAGCTTAAACTGGGTTTGCCTCCTTCAATAGGTAGTTGATTGATCAAACCTTGCGTTATTTTACAGCACATGGGCCAGCCCGGGACCCTTGCCTCCAGAATGACCCCAGAACCAAGAATCTTCCGTCTTCGGAAATCAAAGAATAGAAATGATGCCACTGGTGCCCTTTACGAAGTGAGAAGACCTTCAATAAGGAAAACCTGGCTTCGAGCAGCCGGAGTAGCTTATATGGACTGATTCAAGGCTAGCCAATCAGCTTCTGAGTTTAAAATTCCCCTAACTCCTTGAATTTCGCAGGGAAGCCTGGATCTAGGAGATAGGTTTGAGAGTCTTGCCGCCTGTCTCTTTGTCAGTCAGCCTTGCAATACTCTTTCTTTTCTCAAAAAGTGCCACGTTACTGGCTTCTGTGCATTTCGGGCAGCCAGCCCTTGCTCGGTAACTATTACTGCAGGGAGGAGGGGGGCCTGAAATCTTCCAAGCTACCTCTCTGTGGCTCCATTGGGCAAGAGAAACTTTGAACTAAAGAGTGTTCACCACCACCTCCCAGCTGAAAAGAGGGCTGGAATGCTGTCTGTTCTAAATCTAAGGTTCCTAGGAAGAGGGGGCACAAGTCACACAGGGGTGGTTAGGCACCTATGGGGGGGAGTCTCTCCAGGGGCAAAGGAAGCCTGGCACACTGAACCACCTCAGCACCCTGGGCTGTGGTCCCTTTAGGGCCAGTCTGCTTCAGGGTGGCCTCCAGAGTGGGACCTGGGCTGGGTCTCCATCTGTCTAGGCAGGACCCAGCCACCCAGCTGGGCTATCCTCTGGTTAGAAGGAGAATGTAAGCCCCAGAGGTGGTGGTCACCGAACCCTGGGCAGTGAGCCTTAGACATCCAGGCAGACAAGGGGTCCCAGCTACAAGGATGGTGTTGCAGACTCTGCTGGAGCAACTATACTGAGGCCTAATAGAAGGAAGTTATACGGGGTCTCAAGCTGTTTAAAGGCCCAAGAGCAAAAGAGTGGGTCAGTGGAGGTATGAGGGGCCACTTTCTCCTGGGGAAGAGTAAAGATGAAAGGCTCTGTTCCAGTGGTGGGACTGAAGGAGGAGGTGGTGATGCTAAAACGTTCTAGCGTCACACTGATGAGTGCGGTGCTGTCCTCCAGCATGACCGGCCCCCAGTGTGGAGACTGAGATTGTGCTCTCATCACCATCAGGGTGTCCAAGACTGGGGGAGGGGTCTTCTGCCAGGAACTTGAGACAAGGGCAAGAGACACTCAAGGAATGAATTCTTTCCAAGTCATGTCACTATACATCCATGCACTGGGCCATGGTGATGGTTATTTTCTAAATCAAGACTTGCTGCCTGAAAACATAGCTTGTAGATGGAGAGGGAAATATTTCTTACCATTGGAGCTAAACGAGGCAAATTCCAAGTACAAAAAATGAACTCAGTCAAAACAGTATACATTACTATTGAAGGTAAAGTCTCCGGTTCCACTTTAATCATATCCACGAACATAATCCAGCCTTACGAAGACACTTAAAGGGACACTTGTGAAATTAGATGCAAAAGATTTTTTTCCTAGACATTTCATCTGTCTACCTTGCCAACTTCCTGAAGAAAACATTCTGAATCTTCACTAGAGCACACTCTAGTGGTGGTGAAGCAAAGCAAATACTTCCAAACTGCTGAATTTATCCACTGCAAGGGAGCGCTAGATAAATATTCCTTGTTTGGGCAAAAGGTTAGGTAGGCTTGCCTCAAAACAGCTAAGGGAATTAGTAGAACATTTATGATGACTCCAAGCCTTATAATTCTCCTCTAAGAATAAGGCAAGTTCTGTTTTATCCAATGTTCAATGCCGAAGGCAAACAAGAATTATTCAACATTGTAAAACAATCTAAAATAACACCCTACCCAGTGAGGATTTAGGAAAGCTTTTGTTTTTTCTTTTCTTCTTAAATCCAAGCCACATTCAGACTTTCTCCTTGGAGATTCTGTTTATAGAAAGGAGAGGAAGCAGATAATAGATATAATACCTAAAACAAACTCCCTTCAGCCATGACGGTGTTATTACAAACTTGAGTGAGTACCATTATTGCAGATAAATAAAAACAATGGACCAGAACCAATTTTACATAAGGAAATATCATTCAATTTTTTGCACGCCTTGGTTTAGACTTTTCTCTGGTCTATCAAGTGATGGTTAATATAAATAAGAACATCTGTCTTTGCTTACAGATAGCACTCTTAGAAAAGCACCCGTATCCACTTAACCAAGTAACAATGTTACCATCTTTTGTGTGTTAACTCTTGACCAAAGTAAATAGATTCACTAGGTTTGAAAGGTAAATTATACTCTTAAAATCAAACAAACACAAACTGGAAGAAAAAAATCTAACAACACACATATAAAAAAATAAAAACTTTTTTTTAAAAGCCAGAAGCTTTGTGTTCTATTGTGTTTAGACTTAAAATATGGAACTATTTACAAGGAATTAAAGAGATTATGTTTATTTGATGTCAAGTTATCTCAGCAAGGAACACATTTTTCCTACCTCTTTGGAAGAACAGCAGGTCAAATGACACATTTGTGAGTGCCTGCTTGAAATATTGCAGCCACGCTGCAGGGTCCACCTGACCTGAGCACCATAGATTGAGGGAACAAAGGCTCATGTTTTAAATGTTCCTTTAAGAGGCTTTCTGGGGAGTCAAGGGAAAGTGGGAAGCTGTCACAGGCCTTGCTTTTTATTTTTATCCCATGATACTAATCAGTTTATATTTCTAACCCATGACTTAGGATCATAATTAACTTTCCCAAATGCGAACATCATATAGCATAATTCTGCAACTTTGCAAGAATAATACAGTACTTTCAGTCACCCACATCCTTAAACTCCAAAGAGTTTCCCAATATGTGCAGATTCATTCCTTGCGTTGAGTAGGTTTTTCTTGTGAATCAGTTCAATAACAAAGGTAGGTCTTTATTCTCAATGCTAAAACAAGGAGCAGAACAGGTTTATGAAAGAGGAGATCTGGGATCTGAGAAAGCCATTCACCTTATTACTTGACTAAATGCAAATCATAGCTTCATGTAAGGTTCAGGGGGACTGCGGTTCCCTTATTAAATGGAACAATTAATATTACAAGTGTCTGAAGATCATGCTTGGGAGGACTTCACTGAACATTTCTGAGAGTAATCATTCCAGACACAGAGCGGCACACAACCCCTGTTTAGGGTGTAACTCAATATAAGAACTTGTGAGTCAAATGTTGAGTCCTTAGAACTACAAACCTTTGTGTGTGGCCTTAAGAAGAAATCCTCCCATCTCCATTTAAAGGGATAGATCGCCAAGGTCTAAATAAAACGCTAGAACCTAAATCGAAAATGGTTTGACCTCAGAACTACACCTGGTACTTCCAATGCTGATTTCCTCCAAGCTCCCCTTTCTTCACCTCCTTTGCCCCAGGCTTTCATAAGCCAGAGAGAGAAAAATGAATTTCACTTCCCAAGTGCTAGAATTGCTGGTGCAGAACGTAACTAAATATCAGCAGCTGTGCCAGGGCACCTGGGGCCATAAAAGGAAACCTGACAAAAGACTTAGTTATGAACAAGATCCCAGTTCTCTGCTCATCGTGGTCTCATGTACTTTAAGAAGGGCAGGGAGAATTGGGAGAATTGCAGCTATGCTCTTTAAAAAAAAAAAAAAAACATGTATGAGAGAAATTCTTAGGAAAAAGCGTAAAACAGATGTTCCTAAAGCAACAAAGTGGGACAGAAGTAATGCCAGTATTTCTCCTGACCACTCCTTCCAACTTTAATGTGTAAATATATCACCCAGGGATTGTGTAAGATGCAGATTGTGAACCAGCAGATCTGGGGTAGGGTCTGAGACTCTGCATTTCTGACAGGCTCCCAGAGGATGTCGGTGCAGCTGGTCTGAGGACCACATTTTAATTAGGGGCGGGGCTTCCCTGGTGGCGCAGTGGTTGAGAGTCCGCCTGCCGATGCAGGGGACACAGGTTCGGGCCCCGGTCCGGGAAGGTCCCACATGCCGCGGAGCGGCTGGGCCCGTGAGCCATGGCCACTGAGCCTGTGCGTCCGGAGCCTGTGCTCCACAACGGGAGAGGCCACAACAGTGAGAGGCCCGCTTACCGCAAAAAAATAAATAAATAAAAATAATAATAATAATTAGGGGCTAGAGCAATTACTGGTTTTTCAAATAATCATCCCCCCCCCCAGTATTATTTCAAAGTAGTTTCATTTAAGAATTGCTATTCAACTCAACAAGAGATCTCCCGAAGACAAGCACTGCGTATTCTAGCTCCTTGGTATACCGCTTAGCACATAGCCTAGCGCCATCATCAGAACAAGAAAGATGAAGTAACTTAACAGTTTCAGAGGCAAACCCTTTCAGAGGTGATGGCAGCACAGCTGTGAGGAAGGACCCTTAGGTTCAAGGACAATGCGTGATATTGGCAGAAAAGGTGTCAGAGAGCCTCTCTTCGTGTCTTTATAGTCTCTCATGAAGAATGTTTGAGAAGAGCATCTCTGGTCTCTTTCTACTTCTCTTTCCAGTGTTTGAAATGATGGTACTGTCCTTCCAGGGGAGCAGCAGTTAGAGCAGGAAAGGATTAGGTTTGAGGGCAGGCAGATGGGACAGACTCTCTGTGACCCTGATTTAGCCTTAAGGCTTAGTGTATTCACCTCTCGAAACGGGATGAGCATACTTACCTGCAAGTTGATTTTAAGGATTGGAAAGGATCCGTGTAAAGTGCCCAGCGCAGTGCCTGGGGATAGTAGTTGCTCAATAAATATCAGGTGCAATTAACTCCATCGGGACTTGCTCTAATCCACGGGTTTTCAAACTTGGCACCTCGGCAGCTGCACAAAAGAATCACCTGGAGGAGTTCAGAAAAAAACAATTCTGCCCTCCTTCCCCCTCCACCACACTACAGCCCAATTAAAAGATAATCCCTGAGGGGGTGAGTGTGGGTGGGGGCTATTTTAAAGCCCCAGGCGCTTCAAATGTTCAGCCTAGATTGAGAACCACTGGTCTACCTGTAGCTAAGGAGCCTAGTAATGGGCACTAGCTAATTAGCCTGCCCCAGGAGTGGTGGGGAGGAAAAGGGGAGGGGGAGAGGCTGCCCACCCCCCTCTCATGCACACCCCCAAGGCTTGTCTTTCTTCTTTTCCAACTTGCCAGAACAGCAATCTGCCAGCCATCAGTGCTAATCAGTTTCTTCCTAGTTACATCTCTGCCCCGGGGACATCAGCACTGCACACCTCCTTCTCTCCGGATATTTGAGCTAGGGCTACTTTATTTCTGATTTGTGGTAATCTACCTTCTCCTTAACCCAGTATGATTATTTTATTCTCCAACCCATGCAATCCAATGGGGTTTGATTAAAATAGTCGGCAGAAAACCCCCAATATTTAGCCTCTGGAGAGCTCACCCCACAAGTGTCTGTTTCTTGGGGTTGGGGCAGTGGGCTCACGTGTGTTCTTGAACGAATCCAGTCTGTTACCCTCCTTGTTCTGTTGCACCATATCTGAGACCTCACACTACCTCAGAGGATTGTGAATAGTAAATAAATAACGTACATGATGTACGTTAGCCTAGTGTTTGGAACAAGGCATGTTTTCAGTAAATGTTAGGGGTTTTTACCATTGATAGGTGACACCTGCCGGGCTCAGCCACCCTGCCAGGAACCACTCCGTTTGCCAGGCACTGCTGTCCCTTCCCGACGCTGCTGCTTTTTCCACATCACACTGCTCCCTCACGATGCTCCTACCATTGTCTGGAGACCGCACAGGGGCTCGTAGAAAAGATGAGCAGAGTCCCAGCCTTCTGTGAGACATTTTGTTACGCAGGTTCCCGGAGCAGGACTGCTTGGGTCCCAAAGTCTCACTAAGCTTTTACTTGCTTCCTTTTCTCCCTCTGACACAGGCATAAGCCCCTGCCTTGTACTCAGAAGCATATTCTTCCCTTTATTCCTTAACTGTTGCTACCAGGTTGTGCTTAACGGCCTCACTCCCTCTGTGCCCCACCTGCACCGGGTCATTAGACATTGCTGGGCACACAGAGCTGAATCTCTGCAGAGAGCACAGCTTGGGCCAGGCGGGGACACTGATGCGCTTCCCCTCCATGAGAGGAGGAGGGCCTTTGGGGGGGTGCTGGTCTGCACATCGCCATCGGCACCCTCTTCCACTGCCAACTGATGAACAATTACTGTGCACCTGTTAGGTCATTCAGCAGGTGACGGATGCCGGACCCAGTGCGATCCTTGTTATGCGCTTTTTGAGGAGGTACACGATGTACAGGAAGGGGTAATTAACATTTAAGTTTATGTTTGGATAAGGGCTAATGAAGATGGACAGAGTATAATGGCTATACAAGATCTTAGAAGAAACAAGTACTAGGAGTCAGCTTGACATGGGCTGGTCATAAAGCTGTTGTAGGGCTTCCCTGGTGGCGCAGTGGTTGAGAGTCCGCCTGCTGATGCAGGGGACGCGGGTTCGTGCCCCGGTCCGGGAAGATCCCACATGCCGCGGAGCGGCTGGGCCCGTGAGCCATGGCCGCTGAGGCTGCGCGTCCGAAGCCTGTGCTCCGAAAAAAGATGTTATAGATGGGATTAACCTAAGAAAATGTTTGAAGGAAGAGCAGTGGTGTACCAAGGGGCGGAGGGCCAGAGTCATAAGAGTGGTTACCCCCGGGTGCAGGCAAAAGGAAGGTGTTCTCTGGAGAGAATCTAAAAACAATAAAACCAACTAAAAGTCAGTCCACTTTTTATTATCATTGTGAACCAGCAATTCTAGATAATAAAAGATTATCCTGGTAGTAGTCCTTTATTGCCCTAGTAATTCTTACAAAACACTATGAGCTGGGTGCTTTATATTTACTCTCAGAGAAATCAGTGTCTTTCTGTCTCAAGTATTTGACCTCCCCATTCCTTCTGTCAAATAAGTTAAGCTTTCTACTTTCAATCTCTCACCTCACCTTTCTGGAAAGTCCAGTATTTGGTAAAAGTCAGATCATGATTCCAATTTAGAATAAAAAGGGACATCAGTGAGAGGATTAGGTACGGAAACAACATTCAGGGAAGAGGCAATGGGTCTAAAATCCTAGCATTTTGCCTTCAGCCTTTACTTTCGACTCCCTATGTAAACCTGTCGTCTCATCCAAAATCAGTTAGCCCATGGTGCTGCGGACAGCTGGAGTGTAGGCCCCATGCGGGCTGGGGTCCTTTCCTTGTAGTGTTCACGTGTGTACCCAAAGCACCAAGATTAGTGCTTGGCCAGAGGAGATGCTCAATAAATATTTGTTGTGTTGGAGGGAAAAAGAAATAGTTCAAGTGATTCAAACAGAGGTTAAAGCCTTTCTTCAGCTGATACAAATCTGGCTCTGAAGACCCAGAAACTTTCCAAGAGGAAGCAGTATTGGTGTCTTATAAATTGAGAAGTGAGGAGTATGTGACCCTGTGGTCTGGCCCAAGTTGCAATTTTCTTGATCTCCAACTGCTGCAAAATTTGCGTTGCAGCAAATGGTTGGAGATTGCTGTGGGTGTTCCTGATTCTTGCTGGAGATCACTGGAGCAATCTCACCCCAGCAACCGTCAGAATCGTTCTTTCCAGAGCTGTTTGTGTAAGCTTGGGGGTTGCCTGTTAATCAAGGTCATGGACAAGGGAGGTAGCCAAAAAAGGGATAACGTGGAGAAAAAGGGAAAAAGAAAAAGAAAGGAGGCAAGGTTTGAAGCAAGGAAAATGAGGTCTGTTCTAATCCTTTTAGAACCAAATGAATGAATTGCCTCTTTACCCCCTCAGCCATGCATTTGCACTTGGAAAGTTGCTAGAAATACTTAATTTTTTTGGATCCACACGTATAGCCAAAGCAGCTGCTGCAGAATATTCTCCTACCAGTTCTGATCTCACATAGGAGATTTGCTACTCCTTTCGTTTCCAAAGCCTCTGTTTTAGCAGTCACATTGAATTAAAATCAGATCCACTAGAGGCATTTTAACATTTCTTTAGTGATGGGATCAGGACTTGGGGTCCCCACCGAACACTTCACATGTACAGCTAAGAGAGAGCAAATCAGCCAGGTTCTACCAAGTTTTATGTCCAGTCTAATTCTGCGCTGGTGTGTAACTCTGATCTGTTTTAGGAACACAGCCTGAACTTCTAATCTGGGCCGATGGTCCTGCCCATAAGAGATGCTGAGAAAGAAGGGGTAAATACATAGGGCAAGACCACCACCACCCCTGGGAAAAGCACCTCAAGGGCATTGCTGGTGCTAGGTCAGCACTGCCACCTTTAATAGGAAAGATCCTTCTGGAGTTTTCAACAGTATTCCACTTCTAATGAGGACTGTGCTTGGATTGGGGATTGATGAGGGAAAAGAGATAAGGCAAATGCTAGTTACTTCTTAGGAAGACCTCAGACAACACCATCTTTTCTTTTTTCAAAACACTTGTTGAACTGAATGAATCTTCGTCACTTGTAGGTGTATTCAGTGGTGTTGGTAATCGGTTTGCACTGGCTCACAAGAGCCAGTTATGAACAGTTCTCCCCGCGTCACGTTCAGTGAGATCAGGTTGGTAGCTTTCAATCAGCGATGGTGGGAGTGTTTATGGAAATAGCGGATGCTACAGCTCAGGCTCCCCCAGCCCACCAGCACACCCCTGCTCCTATCCATCTTTCATGAACCAGCTTAATACTCATTTCCTCGTAAAACTTCAACTCCAACTCAGTGATCTCCTGCCTGCCACAGCTTGAGGGCACATATACGATCTATTCCACTTATTTGACACTTAAGCAGTATATTGTGGCTTAGCATGTGTTCAGAGTTATTTTCTTAACATGCCACCATTTAACCTTTAATGATTCTTCATGTGGATTTTAAGCTCCATGAGAGCAGGAACAATGTGATGTGCATCTATATACCCCATGGGGTTTGTGAGCATGAAAATGAATGGCAGGTGCTCAAAATAAAATATGTTAAAGAAATGAGTTACTTAGTCATAATTAGGCACTGGAAAAATGTAGGCAGTTGAATGGAAAATGAGGTACATTTTGAAATACGTAAAATCGTATTTTCAGAAGATGATTTAAGTTAACCATACAAATAGCTGTTGCAATGCCACTTCCAATTTGTTGATAATAGAGCTGGTTTTTGCTTTTTGGAGACTTGGACCTGCCTTTTGTGCTTGTTCAAACATTGTTTGGTTGTGAAAGCTGAACATTGACTCGCTGGTTGAACATGGCAGATGTCCTTCACTGCAATCAGACACATTCAAAGGCAGGGAAGCAAAATATGTCACAAGGTACCGTCTTTTTAATCCACTGTCTCACTAATCAGTTATAAATGGCCATAAAATCTTTGCTCTGCTACTAACTGAAAAAGTGATGTAAGTCACAATCTGTATTCCCTACCCAACTTCACATATAGCCATGATTTCTACTCAGTGTTTTTGGGGTCAGGATATGTCTTAATACCAAGAAATAAAGCCCCGTACATAGTGTCCCAGTAATGGATACACGTGTTTTTAAACATGTTTTAATACTAATGTCAGATGACTTAAGGTCTAATCCATTCTGTTGATTGGACCTAGTATCAGTGGAAGGATAAAGATTTCTAGCCCTACATTAATACATTTTATGGGTTGCAAAGCCACTTTTTCTCCACTAAAACATAAGGTCGTGAACTAATAGAATCCTCACTTTCTGAGGGTTTCTGTTGGCTTTAAAAAAACAGTTTTAGAAAAGATTAATCTGTAGGATAGGCCTGGAGAACTGGGTAAATAAGCCATCTGAGTTTTAGGAAATGTTGCTCTCAAAGTAATGTCTGCTCCTCAAAATATTTACGTTAAATGGAGTAGAAGTAAATGTTAAGAGCACTCTGCTCAAAGCTCTTTATGTAAATGTGCTGTCACAGATGAAAATTAAGTGACTTGAGGCAATCTCCCCAAACAAAACAAGACTAAAAGGAAAGACTGGATTTTTCCATAACCTTTTTCCTTCTACATGGCTACAATTTCTATCTTACGGCCATTAATGGTTGTAATACTAAATGATTTATTTTACTTATTTCATTGTCCTTTTTACTTTCCCCTCTATCATGTGCGTCTTCTCTATGCATCAGTAAATGACAATTTTATGGATAAAAAAAGTCGGGCAACAATATAATTAGCACTCCTTTTTAAAATTTAATTTAATTTAAATTTTTTATACATTAGGTTCTTGTTAGTTCTCTATTTTATACATAGTAGTGTATACATGTCGATCCCAATCTCCCAATTCAACACCCCTCCACCTTCCCCCCTTGGTGTCCATATGTTTGTTCTCTACATCTGAAGCACTCTAAGATGGTCTCCTCTCCTTTATGCTCAGTTACTACCAATCTCCTGCCTGACATTAAAGAAAATTTTCTTTCTTTTCTCCCTCTTTTTCTTCCTTCCTAATTTCCAGGGTTCTACTGCATTCTACTAATCTCTTGTTTCTCCAGAATGGCCCATTTACTCTTTTCCTTGGGGATGAGGAGCTGGGCGACCTGACTCTCTTTTATCACCAGCCTTTTCTATCTGCCGCTCAGGCTCCTAGCAGCTGATTCAGGACTCACAGTCTTGGACGAAGAGAGTCCATCTCCCAAGAAAACCTGGATCAGCAGTCTCTGTGCTTGGTCTATTTGCTCTAAATTGTACCAGGATGAATAGATTACAAACTTTTTGCATCCGAAATAAGAAAACGCTACTGTAGGGCCATTACCATAGCTGAAACAAGTTTCAGGTGCCTGAGAAATTATATTTTCCCTGCAGGAACTTAATAAGCACCGGGTTTTAGTTTTCAAAGAAAAGGAAACCCTTTACAATTCCCCCCCCCACCCCCGCAGTAGTTTTCCCCAACGAAACAATGGAGATAAAGAGACATCCTGTGATTTGTCCCAGTAAGTTTACATTGTTATTTCTCTCTGAATTGTTATGTAGCACAAGTTTTCTCTTCTCTGCTCTTAAAGCATCTGTTAGCAGTGCTTTCCTTTCCATCCCCATTCCCAGGGCATTTTCTTTCCTCTGCTCCTGTTGCGCCATCTGTATCTAGTCTTGCCACATTCAAAACCATCCTCCACGTAGCCACCTGAGAGGAGTCTTCCCCAAACAGAAACGTTATTATGTTATTCCACTTTTAAAAACTCTCCAACATGTATAGCAAGGGAGTGGTTGCTTGAGAGAGTAAAAAGCATCTGGGGCAGCCAGGCTGCGATGCTCCCAACTGAACATAAGCTGTGCTCACAGAACAGTGATCAGACACCTTCTCTCCATGACAATGTCTGAAACAGACAAGATGCTCGGCAACCCCGCTTTAATCCTTCCATCTCCTAGGTTCAATTAAATACGCAACTCCTGAATAGCCCGTTCTGGATGGGACTCAATCCAGAACAGGCCTGCACTTGCTTACAGCCTCCTTAAAACTACTCAGCAGAAGCCCAAATGAGCCCCTCTCAACTTCCTATTACCTTCGCTGATCATTCTCTCCTGCTACAACAAGCTAAATAAATTTATCCTTTTTGCCCAGGTGTATAGGTCCTTGATGGTTTTGGTCCATGGGCTTTAACACATCTCTCCCCTCCACAGCGGATGCTCTGGTCACAGCAAGCCCACATGCAGTTTCCCAAACATCCATCTTTTAGCACAGGCAGCTCCCTGGGCTTCCAGGATATTTTTCCTCCCTTTCTCCACATAGAAAACTCTATCTTAATTTTCAAAATCCAACTCCCATGTCAAGTCATGTGTGAACACTTCCAAGAACCGACACACTTTCTTGGGTCAAGTTCCCATTGTTTTGTGTTAACGCTCAGCCAGAGCCTCTGACGTAGAGGCTCAACCTCTGTGGACATTGAAATCGGAGAAGACCAGATTCAGGTTCTGGTTTTTGCAATGTATGACCTTGAGACGCCTACTTTCTACTCAAATTAGGGCTGAACTAGCAAATGCTATTCCCCCAACGAATTCTATTTAATCGTTACCACCCTCTTTCTCACTTAAGAAACACCCCTGAAACCAACTGCACACCTATTAATAGTCCTGGGGCTGAGAACAATATATCTTTTTCCTATTTGGAGCTTAATAAGACAATGCCCAAGATGGGTAAATAAATCGTGTTCATTTTCTTTGCTTCTCGAGTTTGTAAACTGGGAATTATCAATTTGATTTATTCTAGAGCATGGTTGTGAAACATATATAAAGAATTGGCTCTTAAGAGACAGTGATAGAGGGTCTGAGGATTACAGCCAGGTCTCATCCTCAGATTCTTGACCAAGCCAGAGGGTCCTCATCTGAAAATTTGTGATAATACCATCTTCCTCTGAGGGTTAATGGAAGGGCTGTATGAACTTTCTAAATCAGTGGTTCTCGACCTGTGACGTACATTAGAAGGAGCTTTTGAAACATACCCACGCCTGGGTCTACCCTCTGAATTCTGGAGGGCTGCCTGGGCATGAATAATCTTTTTAAAGTTTTGTAGGTCTAATTCATAGGGCTGAGCATCACTGATCTAGATTTAGGCAGGAAAGTTCCTCTAAAAACATAAAGCATTTCCTAGGACTGGCGAATGGATAATAAAACAAGCATGGAAATCTACATCGAATAAGTGGTTGATAAATTATCAAATTTTATGAAGACCCCAGGCACACCTTCATAAGGGCAGTACTCCTCCAAACTAAAAGGAAAGAAATGATGGATAGATTCACAATGAAATTCAGGTGGTAGAAATTTAAGACATTAAAAAATTTGGAAATGTACACTGTTGCATATTTCAGGGAATGCTGAAATGAGATGGAGCCAGAAGCTAATTATATGGAAATATTTCTATTTGCACATTTCTCCAGAAGGCAAAGTAGAGATTGCAACCAGTGTATCTATACAAGTGACACGAATATTAAGTTTTCTGTCTTTCCCCCAGTACACTACCTTTCTCAGCATGTATTCTGTCCTAGTTCTTGTCAAGGTGAGAATAATATCAAACTCATTAATTGTCTACATTTTAGATATGATAAGACTTTAGTGGATGGTGTTAATTAAGCTACAAAACAACTCCTCTTGCTGTGGTGTGCATTCCAAGTTAGAGCAATTAATTCACTCACTTAAACTGATCAAGATTTAATTACCATCACTCCGTGCAATTACTCCATAATTAAAGTAATTTGGTTCATTCCACTTGCTGACAGTCATTGAACAGCAATTCACAGGACCAAAAGAAGTGATAATTAACTTAAAGAATAGCTCAGGGCAGTTTTACTCAGACAAGTTCACTGTTAGTTATTCCTAAAATACCTAGAATGAGGTGAAGTATGGAGAGAAAATCCTGGAAGAATTTTAAAACAAGAATAATGATAAAAATAAACAATACTTTAGGGTTTTCTCCTCCCTTAAATAAGGTCCCCAGCAATTTAAATAGCCATTGTTATAACCTAACCGTAAATTAGTGTCATGGGCAAAACACACAGACCTTGAAAAAAAAAGTAAGCACTTAAATATTGGTTAGGGCTAGTCACCGTGGGGGATTGGTGCCTACTTGGAGGTTAGTAGGCTTGGTACAAAATACACTGATACAAAAAGAACACCCAGAATCTTTAGAGAAGCGCCAAAAAGCTGTTTAAGAATGGCAAAACTTGGGCTTCCCTGGTGGCGCAGTGGTTGAGAGTCCGCCTGCCGATGCAGGGGACACGAGTTCGTGCCCCGGGTCCGGGAGGATCCCGCATGCTGCGGAGCGGCTGAGCACACGAGCCATGGCCACTGAGCCTGCGCGTCCGGAGCCTGTGCTCCGCAACGGGAGAGGCCACAACAGTGAGAGGCCCGCGTACCGCAAAAAAAAAAAAAAAAAAAAAGAATGGCAAAACTCAAGTTTGAAAGTAGCTTTAGGACACACATACACAAAAAGATCATGAAGATGAACAGTTGTCTCTACTTACATAAAGAAACATTGTTTTATGTGGTTAATTGACTAGTTCTCCAACCAGGAAAAAATGGAGAGATTAGTTTAGGAATTCTGATGGACCATTACTGGGAAATGCTAGAACAGATTATAGGGTATGTGATTTGCCCAACATCATGGGACTGGAGAATGGGAGAGCTAGGACTGGGACGCTGCTCCTTAGAAGGTGTACTCAGAGGCAAATTACACTGAACTGAACAGAATGGAATTAAATTGAATTTCTGGGAAAGACCAGATGAAATGTAAAGTAACCTCCCTTGTAAAGGGCCAAATGAATTTAAATATTCAGGTAATGGTGGTTCTGCTGGGTTTTAGGGAGTAGTTTCTGAAAGCCCTGCTTCTAAGGGAAATAGTCATAAGAGGCAATAACCTGCCATTACACTTCAAGGAAAACATTAGCTTTTGAAGGGTGACCCTTTAGAGTCTAGCTATTGGGCGTGACCTCTGGGCAGCTTCTCCTGGATCCTGTGCTTGGGGTTGGAGACAGGGTGAGGGAGACCATGTCCTCTTGCCCTTTTCTCAACATGATTTCAATGCAAGTTTGAAATTTTCACCTTTAACGATATATCCCACGGAGCCTGTAAAAGATGCCAAGAGTGCAATTACCTCGGGTGGTCCACACTAGGGGAGCGGCCCCAGAAACGAGCCCTTTCAGGAGGCCCTGCCCACGTCTTCACCATTATACTGGTAAGGAAATTGGTTGTACTAAACAACTCTCTTCAAACACTGAGAACTAGGGCTTCCCTGGTGGCACAGTGGTTGGGAGTCCGCCTACCAATGCAGGGGACACGGGTTCGTGCCCCGGTCCGGGAAGATCCCACATGCCGCGGAGCGGCTGGACCCGTGAGCCATGGTCGCTGAGTCTGCGCGTCCGCAGCCTGTGCTCCGCAACGGCTGCAAAAAAAAAAACAAACAATAAAAACCCCCAAAACACTGAGAGCTAGGGGGTAAGAGGACGTGTCCGAGATCCCAAGTCTAACTGGTGCCAGAGCTGGGGCTACAGTTCCTGTCTCCTGTCTGCCTAGACCATGCTCTTTTCACTGACAGTGATTAATACAAACTATGGCAAAAATGACTCTCTATTAATCAAAGCACTGTGTATTTCCCCACTCATGACAGTTCCATGTACCCTTTGAAAATTTAGCTTAATGCATTGCTCAACCTTGTCTCAGAAACGTTCCTTCTGAAATCCTTCTTTTCTGATCCCATGTGAAAATATTAGAAGGGCATGATATTAAAATATCATTCAAAGGATAAAATATACACCCTCAGAGTTTTACTCACAAATTAGTTGTCACCTATGTATTATTAAGGGTATCTCCTGAATATAATGAAAAAGATTATAGTAAGAATCCATGTAACGATAAAACTAAGTTTTAAATAGGATAATCTCAGAATGAGTGGTTAGGATCATAGAACTTGATAGCTAGATGTGATTGTTGGAAGTAAACTAACAACATAATCTGTATATAAGGAAATGGTTGCCTAGAGTGGCTGTGTGACTTGCCAAAGGGCAGGTGGCTAAATAGTGGCAGAGCTGGGACCAAATCAAGTCTACTCACTCTCACCCAGGAAGCAGTGGAGATAGTCAGATATTTGAATTAAACATAAAACTTCAAGTTTTCTGAGGAAACATGCCCAGGCTTCTGTGTGCTAAGGGCACAGGCTCTTTAGCCAGACCACCTGGGCTAGACCCCAGACCCACCATTTTCTGACCTCTGTGTCCCTCAGTTTTGCCACATGTAAAAAGGGGGTATCGACAGCACCTCCTCATAGAATTAGTGTCGGATTAAATAAGTTATCTCCAGGGACTTCCCTGGTGGCCCAGTGGTTAAGACTCCCTGCTTCCACTGCAGGGGGCACAGGTTTGATCCCTGGTTGGGGAACAAACATGCTGCATGCGGTGCGATGCGACTTAAAAAACAAAAAAAGAAAGAAAAAAAGAGTTAACTCTAGGAAAAGGCTTAGAAGAGTGCCTGGCCATGGCAACCAGTAAATGTTGGCTACTATTCTCACTCCACCTTGGCAAAGACAGGCTGTCTCAGCAGCTGTGTGTCTCCTCTGTGCTGGGACCTCCAACTCACTCCAGCATTGCTATTTTCTAACATAGATCCCCGAGCTTCTCAAGGTTCTGATACTCTGGGTTGGAACACAGTATACTAGGAGAATGTGCCAAACAGAAACCTCAGATCTCAGATCAGCTTACTCATTAAATCATTAACCCAGATGCGCAGGTTCAGCCACAACTCCAGGCGGGTTTGTCCATTGCTATTGAAAAACCACCCGTTGCTTCAGACTTCTCACCACCAATCTTAATTGCACCTCCTAGCTAATGAATTCTCTTCATATAACTGATGGACTTTCTATCATGATTTGAGTTCCAAAAATATCTCCTGCTGGGTACAAAAGCAAAATTCTCATTGAAGTAGGTTGCTTTCATTTTTAAAAAGTGCGAGCGTGTGAGCATCCCAGTGTGGTGCTGTACACATGTGGTACAGGGTGCAAGAGCACTGACGTAGGAATTGGAGGACTTGGTTTCTGACCCTGATCCATCCCCAAATGGCTGTGTGACCTTGAGCAAATCACTAATCTCTCCAGTCTTTAGCTGATTCTGCTCTAAAATGAGGGAGGTTGGATGAAAAGCTTTCTGTATTAGGGTTCTCCAGAGAAATAGAACCAATAGGATATTTATTTATTTATTTATTTATTTATTATAAGGAATTGGCTTGTGTGATTTAAGGAGGCTGGCGAGTCCCAAGATCTGCAGGGTGAGTCAGCAGGTTGGAGACCTAGGAGCGTTGATGGTATGGTTCCCGTCTGGAGGCCAGCAGATGTGAAACCCAGGAAGACTTGATGTTTCAGTTTGAGTTGGAAGGCAGAAAAAAGCTGATGTCTCAGTTCAAAGGCCTTCAGACAGGAAGAATACTCTCACTTGGGGAAGGTCAGTCTTTTGTTCTATTCAGACCTTCAACTGATTGGATGAGGCTCACCCACATTATGGAGGGCAATTCCATTTACTCAAGCTACTGATTTAAATGTTAATCGTATCCCAAAATTCCCTCACAGAAACATCAAGTCATGTTTGACCAAATATCTGGGTACCTCATGGCCCAGTCAAGTTGACACATAAAATTAACCTTCCCACCTTCTGAAGCCTCTTCCAGTTTATACCTCTGTGATACAAAACCATATTTATCACTAGTACATAGGCAAAAATCTCTCCTGTAAGCAGAATCAGTGCTCTCTGTCTCCCTAGCCATTTCCTAAGTGCAGAAGGCCTAATAATTACTGTAAGGCAGGTGCATACAAAGCATGATGGAGAGAGAAAAGTAGGAGTTCTGAGTAGGCTCTCTTTACCAAACAGGTAAGTGGCTCAAAAGTAGGAAGTATTTCCTTCAGTTTTTATAGTAGGCACTAAATAATATATACTTATTAAATTGAAAGATATAAAATGAGTAGAAATTTGATAACGAGGGAAGGAAACACTTCAAAACATTGAGCATGATATGAAATTATCTGGTCAATAGGATAAGTTAGACTGGGAAAAAGAAAGTCTGGCCACTAATGGCTATTGTGAATTGAGACGTGCTGTTGTATGTGATACACACTGGAAAAAAAGACAATATGAAAAAGAGAAAGTAAAAATCTCAAAATTTTATACTGATTCTGTGTTGAAATAAAATAATATTGAATATATTGATTAAATATAACACTAAAATTAACTTCATCTGTTTCTCTTTACTTGTTAAATGTGGCCACCAATAAATTAAAAACTATGTATGTGGCTTGAATTATATTTTCATGGGATAGCACTTCTATAGAATATCAGCAAAAGGTTTTAATGAAATGGAAAATGGTGGAAATTTTAAATGAAGAGATATAGGTATCCAGGAGGGGAATCATGGGTCACTTGAGTACATATATGTACATTCTAGGAAAAAGTCTGTAGAAGTTATTAAAGATACAAGTGTATAGAACAGCTTTATGTTAAATACCCATTAATAACATATAGATTGAATATATCTCATGAATGCAATACATGGTTATTGAGTACCAGGCACTGCACTTGACATTGGAGTTAAAAAGCTTTATCCTTCTTCTTACATCTCACTGACCAGAATCACCACAAAGGATAATGAAATTACCATAGACCTGGTAGGAAGAGTCTACCTTTCTTAAAATCAAGAAATCTCTGCCTATTATCTGAAGAAAATCTGAGGTTTTTAAAGCAGGGAATAAAGGTGATAATTGCTGTATGCCACAATCAACGTATGCACTGGTGTCCTGGTTAAAAAATGAGCAGGTTCACAGCATTCAACATTATGACCCCTTAAATTAATAATTAAAAATACTATTACAAAAATCATTTGGGGTCATTCACATTTGATCATCATCTCTCCAAAAACTTCAACCATGGGCATGAATTTTAGTTTTGCTGACATACAACTCTAACAATATGTGTTTCATTTAGACTTAGGTTAGAAAAAAATTGGTTTCAAATTGAAAAAGATACACAGAAGCATATGGCCCTATTTTCCTTCCTTCCCTCCCTCCCTCCTTCCCACCTTCCTTCCCTGTGGAGGAAATGTGTATATCTTAGCACTAATTTTTTTTTTTTTTAATTGGAAGGGAAAAGGGCAGGAGGGGAGACTTGAAGCTTTTCTAGAGGATAGGAAATCCTAGAGGATAGGATTTCCCTGGATGGAGCATACCTGTGATTACATTTGTAAGGACATATAATAAACTACCACAAAGTCTTATCTTCCTCTGTTGACTGACTCAGTTATACAGCCCCTTATAGCATGGACTGAAGTACAGATTTATATCAGTAAACTCTTGTCCATAGGTATACTAGTCCATTTTTTAAAGCTTCAAATAAAGTAATTAGAAAACAGAAAAGAGAGGATTCCACTGAATTGATTCAATAAGCTTTCATACACAAGAATGAGGCACATCTAGTAATAGGTGGATGTGGACATAAATCATACTAACCTTGCACATTTAATACCATTAATTTGTCAAAACTAATAATATTAATTCATTCAAAAATGAGATTAAACCCAGGCACCCCTTGCAGCCGTAATCCGTGACTGATGGCTCTTCGACACGGGCAGCACGGCACCTCCAGCAAAGCGAGCGGCGCACGTGTGGCAGATTGCAATGGGAAACCATCGAGTACCTTCTGTCTTCAGCTAAAGCATCTTTAAAAAAAAAAAAATGCCTCTGCACTCCTTGAATGTTGTATTTTAGCAGCCAAACCAACGATTTATATTTAATGCCAACAGGGCAGAGTCACACAATTATTTTTCTAAACAGCGTTTAATGGAAATCAGCAGGTACGAAGAGACCGACCAGACTCACCAAATGATGGTCGCTGCAGTTGACTTTATTTCCGACCATGCAAATCAGGTATGGGCGTCCTTAAATGTAGCCGACCAAGGATGGTGCAGCGTGTTCCATGGTGTCACTCTGAATTATGAAGGACACCCACTTGTCTCATTCCCTCGCGTGCTCCTTTGCAGTATGTTAACACACCATACTACTTTTCTCCAGTCTATTCTCTACTATTATTCATTCTATAAACATTTACTGAGCACCTACTATGAGTGAGGGACTCCACTAGAACTGGGCATGTGAAGATTAATAAGAAAGGGCAGTCTTTCCCACGGAGATCTTTGCCCATTGAGAGGTACTGAGGTGGGTGGAAAAGAGCACACACGTGTACTAGAGTCAGACGGCTCCAGCTTCTCCGTTCCAGATGCTGGAATTAGAATAACTAGCTGTGTGACCTTGGATAAGTTACTTAGCCTTTCTGAGCTTCTATTTCCTCCTCTGTAAAATGGAGGTAACTACTTATCTGCTTTATAAGGATGAACTGAAAAAAATAGATGTAAGACAATTAGTACAATACTTAGCAAATACTTATTTTTTAAATGATAGCTATGTTGTTGTTATAATTATTATCTAAAGTATCCAGCAAAACATACATGTGAGGTAGACACTCAATAAATATTCACTCCCTTCTTCCTTGTTATTTAAGATGATAATTTGCTCAGCACCAGCCTTAGGGAGGGATGAAGGGGGAGAAATTTGTTTTGGGCACATTCCCTCACCTTATGCTTCTTTCCCTCCCTGGTGAGTCTCTATGCTCCTGTGCCTTCTGTTTAAAGCACCTATTTTCAGGAAGAAAACGGAAATTTCTCCAAGCTGAAAAATGTAGGTAAATAACTGTCAAGGGGAAAGAAACTCTGACAGAAGCCTAGTCACCAGCCTATAGATAAGGGAGGCTTCTGCTTTTATTAGATGCCAGTCACCGGAGATAGCAAAATACCGCTCCCCTCTGATTCTAATCACTGGTGGGGTTGTCATAAATAGTGTATTCTTGTGATATGGAAAAACAAGCCAAAAAAAAGACTTTTGGGGTCCCATATTCTATAGTGGGCATTTATTAAAGTATTTTTTTCCAATCAGAGAGTTTTCTTTCTAAGACAGATTCCTGTGATAGTTGTTAGAATTAAAAATAAGTATGTGGGGACTCCCCTGGTGGTGCAGTAGTTAAGAATCTGCCTGCCAATGCAGGGGACACGGGTTCATAGCCCTGGTCCGGGAAGATCGCACATGACATGGAAAAACTAAGCCCATGTGCCACAATTACTGAACCTGTGCTCTAGAGCCCTCAAGCCACAACTACTGAGCCCCCGTGCCACAACTACTGAAGCCCATGCACCTAGAGCCCATGCTCTGCAACAAAAGAAGCCACCACAATGAGAAGCCCGCACACCGCAACAAAGAGTAGCCCCCGCTCGCCGCAACTAGAGAAAGCCCACGTGCCGCAACGAAGACCCAACGCAGCCAAAAATAAATAAATAAATAAATATTTTTTAAAAAGTATGTGACATACAGTAATAGTACCATTTATATGTTCTGTGTAAGTACATAATGTGGATCTTCTCATTACATCCTTCAAAAGTTCCAGGAGGTAGGCAACTTATCATCTGCATTTTACAGACGAGAAAACTGAGGCCAGAGAAGTAAAACATCTCTACTGATTGATAAAGCTAGGATTTCCAGTCCCTTCTGAATAAACACAGAAATGGTGTTCTTTACACTGTCCTAGGAGTGGTTCTCACAAAGCTGAGCCTCAATAGACTACATGAAGTGAAATCCAATTTTTATTTTATCATGTTTATAGATGAAATTTTTCCTTATAGCTACTTTTACTGATAAAGCAAATCACCCACATAAATCTGTTGGGAGCACCTGATGACTCAAAGCTACCTGTTATGTCTAGCATCGCTGATGGAGGGGATTATGCATGGTCCTAGAGGGAGAACTCAGGTGCTTCCTCGTGGACAATGTCCTATGTTGCAATGTGTGGGGTTTTTTTTTAATAGGTTAAATTCAATCTATCATTTCTTTTAGGTAGGAATTAGGGACAGAAGATGCAACAAGATAATACAGAACCAACACAGAACGACCTACAAATCTGAGCTAAAAGATGAGGCAATACCAAAAATGTTAACAAAGTAAGAAAATATATGACAAAGATACCACTCAACTTGTTCAGACAATGTACATCACAGACAATGTGCTATAAATGCAAAAGTTGGAAAACTAAGAGATGAGTCCAAATTCTTCCAGATATTCTGAAAAATTGACTCTAAAACTCCTTAAAAGCATAGACTCATGCTATTGTTTTGCTCATCTTCTCTTAACCTCATGGGTGCGAGAGAGAGTCTTGCCCTAAGGTTCCAGGGAAAACTGAATAAGTGACACTGGACACAACAGATGAGATTGACAGCAGTTTATTGGTCCCATGTACTCACAGCCTGGGGGAGGACACCACATACCATGCAGAGCCACATACAGGTCGTAAAGTGAAGCAGCAGGGACTGTAGGAGACAAGCTCTGTAGTAGTAAGAGGGTGGGATGATGTCTGGTTCCCACAGGAGGATGTGATTTTCTTGTCTGAATAATGCCACAGGCTTGCAGAGAGGTGAAACTCATTAGGTGGAGGACCAGGTAGGGAGCAGCTGGTCTAGCTGCTAGGGGAACTAGCTGGCTAGGGAGCCTTTCCTCCCTAGTGGGGGAGGCATATCTGGTAAGAGCAGGAAAGCTCAGAGTTAGGACTTGGCCCTGTGAGGCTCAAAGATATCAAGGCAGCACATGAAATTTCAGGCCTTACAATCTAGTATGTTAGCCACTGGCCACATGTGGCTATTAAACACCTGAAATGTGACTAGTCTGCACTGGGATATGCTGTAAGTGTAAAATACACACCAGAGTTTAAGGATTTAATACAACAACAACAAAAAAGGTAAAACTATCTCATTAACTTTTTTGATTGCATGTTGGAATGATAATATTTTGGATATATTTTGGGGTAAAATATATTATTGAAATTAGTTTTACCTGTGTCTTTTTACTTTTTTTAAAAAAGTGATTACCAGAAACCTTAAAATTACATAGGTGACTGGCATTTGTGGTTCACATTACGTTTCTGCTGGACAGTGTTAGCAGACACCTGCCTCTAGGAAACTGAGAAACTCAAAATACCTTGGAAAAGTTGACTGGAATTTTTGTAGTGTGGAAAACTCCTGCTTTACTGACAGAGAGACTCATTATAGCTATGTGCTCCAGTTATCATTCCTCAAACAGGCCCCTTAGCAAATAGGTGCTCTTTTTTCTGGCCTGGACCAAATCTCACCCTTCATTGACTAGCATTCCAAATTTAGGTTAGCTGAAGTTCAGAAAAAGAGGTGTTACTGTTAAGTTATTGGGCTGAGTTGTAGCAAAGTAACAGAAGGGGTAGGGCAGTAACGCCCAGCGCCTTGCTGCTGTGATGTACATGGCCAGGGATGCTCTAAATCACGACATATGATTTATTTTTAAGCCCCTTGTATTGATTGTGCTGGACCCCAAATATCAACAGCCTTCTCCTAAAACTAATTAATACAAGGTGAAAAAGCAACAACTGATCATTTTGTCCCCAAAATTGAAACCAGGAGGCCAAAAGCATATCACACTAAATAAAGCAGAGTTAACGGCAATTCCACATACTCAAGAAAAAAAAAAAGAAAGAAAAACAAGAAGTGCTATCTTTGGAGGCAAAACTCTGTGGTCCAAATAATGTTTCTCTGGGTTTTAATTGAAATGCCCTATTAGATGCTAATTTTGCAGTTTGCTGCTATTACTGCTCAGGAATGAAATACAGCCAAGTAATTCAGCTTCACTATAAACAAGGCAACAGCTTGCTCTCTAAGTGTTAGAAACAGCTAGTGTGCATTAGCAATAAGCCAGAAAAATCTCCTAAAGTAAGAACAGAAGGATGCAGTTTTTGGATATTGACCATTTATAGACCATCCTACTTAGGTAAGGCTTCCAGCCCAGTATGACCTCAGCACCTTGCCCAGAAGAGTCCCCATCTCAGGGAAAGCTGGGCTCTGCTGCTTTAAGTTTCCTGAAAGAAAAAGAAATACTCATTTCAATCTTACCAATAAATAATAATAATAGCCTCCAATTATTACTGTGAGTCAGGTATTGGGCTAGGAATTATACATGTACCAACCAGGTTTTACAGCAAATCTTCAAAGTTGATAAAGATTAGATCTCCATTTTGTAGATAAGGAATTGAAGCTCAGAGACATTGATTTATCATTCAGAAATGGCTTGGTTGCAAATAATAGAACACCTGACAACTGGTGGCTTAATGCAAGTTGGAGTTTACTTGGTCTATGCAAAAAGTTGTTGAAGGGAGGCCACCTAGGGTTGCTGCATTGGCTCAAAGACCCAGCTCTTTGTGTCTTTCCACTCCACCATTCAGAGTGTGTTGGCTTTTGTCCTTGGGTTCGTCATTGCCATGTGGCTGCTAGACCTCTAGCAGGAAGAGGGGAGGAGGATTGAGAGGCGAAGGACCCTGCCAGCTGCGGCTGCCCTTCTTGATTAAAAAGTTTCCCCAGAATCATATCCGGCATCTCATTGGCCAGAGCATGTTTCATGGCTACCTCTGTCCGCCGGGAAAGCCAGGAAACAGTATCAGTATTTTTATCTGAACAATGAACTGTAAAGCTGGATTCTTTTAGCAAAGAATAAGAAGAGACTGATTAGACAAGTAATTTTAGCATCTATCACTTTGGGGTTGGATTCCAGGGTTATCTGATTCCAAAACCCATGCTCATGTCTTAAGTGCTTTGCAGCCTCCTGAGGACCTTATCTTATTTATCACATTCCCACACTCGATGGGCGCAAGTAGGCACACAGGTTTTTTGACTTAAGGCACCATGTTGAAATCCCACCAGAGAAGGTTTAGTATCCCACCTTCCTTATAACCCTCCTTGGATGTTGGTGATCGCAGCACAATTGGCTGCAGTTCAGTTGTGCAATATTAAAATAGTCTCTGTTTAGAGAAATTTTTTTTTAAAGACAGAATGCTAAGTAATTTTTTTTTTTTTAAGGTTTGGAGACCACCTACATGAAAAGATTCTCCCAACAGCTAGATACAGAAAACAATTCCAAAACTAATTATTTTCCCTATTTTATCTAAGCTTTTACTAATGTGTTTTTAGTCCCAAAGAGCTGCCTCAAATCCTTTGCCTTTGGGTAGCAAGTTATTGGAACTAAGCTTCACATTTTTGGTAAAATAACATTTTCTTCTTAGCAGACATGGGATGCTGTCGATAAAATGAGGACTATTTTAGTAATTGGAAAACAAGTGGGTGATATGTGTGAGGCTGTGTATACAAACACGTAGACACAAAAGCTGTGGAGGAAAGATTTTTCAGGGACAGAAGATGATAAGTTAGACTCTGGATTGCAGAGCTCCAGTTATCATTCCTCAAACAGGCCCCTTAGCAAATAGGTGCTCTTTTTTCTGGCCTGGACCAGGAACGGGAGAAGCCATCATAAACATGACTTTCTTCTAGGCCAGCAACAGAATCCATTATAGGGAAACTCACAGATTTGTCAGACCTTCTGGGGCAGTCCCAATTTTAAACATTCTGTCCTGTTGCAGATCAGATATTTGATGGTGTGTCCTGATCAGCCGGTCATGTGTGAAATATGGCCCCTTAGCTACTGGTGAGCATTGGGACATTTTCAATTAAAATGATCCTGAACCTCTTTAAGCTGTCTGTGAGGGATTCAAAGTTTGGCCATTCCCTCTTCTTTGTTCTTTACTCTTTTCCTTTTGTTGTAATAAGTCGCCAAGGGTAAAAGTCAAATTTTCACGCCAGGGCAATTCTGCAGGTCAGACCACAGAGTTTGCTGTGGCCACAGTGCCAGTCAGTCTTTTTATTTTTAAACATGTATTTATTTATAAATTTATTTATTTACTTTTGTTTGCGTTGGGTTTTTGTTGCTGCGCATGGCGGGCTTTCTCTAGTTGTGGCGAGCGGGTGCTGCTCTTCGTTGCAGTGCACGGGCTTCTCATTGTGGTGGCTTCTCTTGTTGCAGAGCATGGACTCTAGGAGTGAGGGCTTCAGTAGCTGCGGTACGTGGGCTCAGTAGTTGTGGTGCACGGGCTTAGTTGCTCCGTGGCATGTGGGATCTTCCCCCATTCAAGGCTGGACCAGGGCTTGAGCCCGTGTGCCCTACTTTAGCAGGCGGATTCTTAACCACTGCGCCACCAGGGAAGTCCCAGGCAATCTTTTTAAATGGAGGCTCTTTTTGGCGTTCCTAATGATCAGCAAACAAACTCACAAAATCCATTTCCTCTGAAGTCATTGTACCTGGTTACAGATATGCTGATCAAATGGATGTAGTCATAGCTTCTCCCACAAATAAAATAAGCAAAAAATAAATAAAAGAATTATTTTACTTTTTATGTGTTAACACTTGGTAAAATGTTTGAATTTCATCACATAAATGTCATACGTTTAATGCAAATCTATGGGCTACGTGGCTTAACTAGAAGTATTACCACCATTCTAAGACTTTAATTATTATACTAATTTATGCTCACAGGTCAACTATATTCATTGGAGATTTGCTTCTGATTTCATGCACACTATGGTATTTTATATTGACAAATGCCCACATGATCTTCATATAGGGCATGGTGAATGCCATTTTACTTATTTTATGATAAGACAATAAAATTTTATTCCAGTTTTTTGTTTTACTTTGTTTTGTTTCATTTTTCCCTTCCCCTCTCTCCCAGAGACCCCCAAATCTCTGACATTCTGGAAATTTGATATTTTAACACGCACATTTTAAAAGGTACTACGGTGATCGAGGCTTTCTTTCCAAGGGTCTGCTGAAAATTACAACGGACAAGCCTAAAAACAGCAATTAATCAGCGCTTTGTCTCATCTTCTGGCTCATCAGTTCCAAATTTTCAGTCCAACTAATAGCGGTTTGGGATGTTTCTTTAAGGTGGCATATAGCTAACGGTTTCTGGAGACTCTCTCTCTCTAGTCAGAACGGCACCATCTCAGCACACCCTCATCCATAATCCAAGGGTGGGCTCAAATGGGGCTAGACTGTGAAATGCTTTCATTTCCTATTGACTGGTTGTATACTTCCCTTGTGTTAATCCCTTGTTAATGGACACTTTCTTTGAGCCAGCTGAGATCGGGGTTGTGTTGTCTTTGTGATTCCAGCAGATTTTATTACTTGGATATCTTTGTTTTCATTATTTTTGAGATTTTGGGATTTTGTCTGTTTCATTGATATTGATTCTCTCAGTTAGAGATGGCCCGGCCTCCTACTGTTTCTGTTTGTGTTTGATCTACAAACAGTGGGAGGGAATCCTTAGGCTGCAAATGCTTTAGTTCTGTGCTTCCACTGGGAAAGACATGGTAAGAGCCATTAGCAGATTTCTCAACTGAAAACAGATGAATGTGGCTTTATACCTAGAAGGGGGACTTATATTTTGTCATTTAAATGACCTCAGGTCATTGTTCTGGGGCACTCATTTTAGAGGACAATGTGCAATTTTGAAGAGCTCTGACAATCACTTTCTGAGAAATCCAAAGAAAAATACATATGATTCCTTTATTTATTTGCTCTGCCTCTTCCTAGCTGTGTGACTTTGGGCAAGTCATTTCACTTCTCTGGGCCTCAGTTTCTTATCTTTAAAATGAAGGTACTAGACCAGATGATCTTTAAGTTCTTTCTCCCCTTGATTAATAGATGGAGAAGAAGTAACATTTCTTGAGCTGTTACTTAATGCTCAGGTATTTAAATATCTTATTTCAATGATGTACAGTTATTTCACTTTGTAACAACCCAGTGTGTAAGTATCATGATTTTGCAGATGAAATAATGGAGTTAAAATGTAGGTACATGATCTATCATCACCTATCTATGCTGAGATAGAGTTGTCTTCATGACTGCTTAGTATGGAAAAACGTACATTCTCTCCCCATTAAGATTATAAGGTGTTAGAGGGAGAGAGAGCACACCTGCCGAACACTTACTTCAGGGCTTGGTTTCAAATATGTGGCTGTTAAATTAGGTTACTTAGTAGTTTATATGCAAGCTAATGGGTCATGACATTGAAAATGCACTAACTGTGTAGTTGCAACCATGTTGACTTCAGATGACAGTTGCACGATCTCTGATTCCCCTCCACTGGGGAGTCTAGCTGTTTATCACCTTATCATCCAACCAATAGCCAGAAAGATGCCACTTTCTGCTCAGGATCCCTTTTCAGGCAACCTATCCTTTCACTTATGTGCCTGTTAAGAAAGATTAAGAATTGACTTAAAAAAGAAGTAAAATCTTTACCAAAAATGCTTATTAAGTACCAACGTTAGTAAGGATTTCTTAAAAAATTGAAACATGTTGGCTAATGTATTTTATAATTGCACAATTAAAAGTAATCTAAATTGGCTAGAGATTTTACAATAGTTGTAATAAAAATGCTATCTCAGAAAGAAGTATGCTTTGAGCTTCCCCCTTCATTGTCAATAGCAGTCTGGATTGGACATCACTGTCTTTGCAGAGGCAGGACCTGGACCAGAGCCTTTTTCCAAGGAGGTAGAGGGAATGATGGACAGGTACAGACTAAGACAAGAGAACTTAATAACTTGGATCCCTTTCAAAGTGACATTCTTTACATTTTTGTTCAAAATGTAGAAACGCCAAAGGCTTTACGTGAGAAGGTTGGAGAACACCAACTGCTGGTATCAACAATTCAGCTCTGGCCCCAAATTTCTAATTCCCACCCAGTAAAGCAAAACTCATATGGTTAATGGAGCTCATTCTTCTTATAAGGCAGTTTGGAAACCATCGATTGCCCCTCATAACGTGCCTTTTGGGAGATTCATCATTTTATACATCAAGCTATTTATCTAAGAATTCCTTCCAACCTGTTGCAATTCTTCACCTCCTTCTGTTTCTAGAGATGTTTTAGATGGTTGTGAGCACGTTTTGCTGAGCTTCCCTTTATCCAGCTCGTGGGCCCAGTGAGGGGTTTTTTTGCCCTTGTGCTCCCAACTATCCTTCCATGGACTGACTTGTTAGGAGGCTTAAAGAATCTACCACTGGAATTTCTCACATGATGGTGTCTCTACAGCAGTCATGCTCAACCCACAACAGAATCCCCTTCAGGAACTTAAAATAATCCCCAATGCCTAGGCTTCACCCCCAGACCAGTAGCTCAGAATCTCTGGACTTGAGACCTGGCAGGAGTACTTTTTAAAGCTCCCCAGGTGATTCCAATGTGCAGCCAAGGTTGAAAACCAGGGCTTTGGAAGGACGGTGCTCTTACCTGGAATTTGCAATATATTCATTTGGATATATTTATCAGGAATTTGTGATATATAGTTGACTGTTGAACAACATGGGAGTTAGGGGTGTTGACCCTCCCCACAGGCTAAAATCTGCGTGTAACTTTACAGGTGGTCCTCAGTGTACACAGATTCAACCACCTTTGTACTGTAAGAAGTATTTCTTTAAAAAAAATTTTTTTTGGCCACGACGGGAGACCTGCGGGATCTTAGTTCCCCGACCAGGAATTGAACCTGGGCCCCCTGCAGTGGAAGCGTGGAGTCCCAACCACTGGACTGCCAGGGAAGTCCTTGTAAGAAGTATTTATTGAAAAAGATCCACACGTAAGTGGACCCCTGCAGTTCAAACCCGTGTTATTCAATGGTCGATCATATTCATCTTGTTATCACCTGTTGAAAATTTTGTCTGATTCATCTGCTGGTCTGCAGAGGTCTGAAGAAATAGATTTTTCCCTTTTTGAAAAGAGGAGTGGGGTGGAGCCTGAGAAACCAGGGTGTCACTAACCACAGCAAACCTTGTGCTTGTAGTGATGCTGTCTCTGTGCTCACTGAAGCTACAAAGATAACTATTTGTCTAACCCTGGCCTGGAGAAGAAATTAGGGGAAAGGTGCCTTGTGGAGAGCAAGGTCTGGGAAAGGAGATGTGGGCACGGGCAGAAGAGGGCTCTGAGTCAAGGATTCCACCTAGATGCTGCCTTGGAAAGAAGACTCAGATTGGCCCACACCACATCCACTCCTCCCCCACCCCAGGACCTCAAGCTTCCTTGTGTGTGTGTGTGTGTGTGTGTGTGTGTGTGTGTGTGTGTGTGTGTGTGTGTGTATTTATTTAACATATATAATACATATAGAAATGCATATTTATGAGACAATCATGTAAATTTGAACCCTGAAAAATTTAAGAGTAATTGTTAATTAAAAAATTTTTTTTTTTTTTTTTTTGCGGTACGCGGGCCTCTCACTGTTGTGGCCTCTCCCATTGCAGAGCACAGGCTCCGGATACACAGGCTCAGCGGCCATGGCTCACGGGCCCAGCCGCTCTGCGGCATGTGGGATCCTCCCAGACCAGGGCATGAACCCGTGTCCCCTGCATTGGCAGGCGGACTCTCATCCACTGTGCCACCAGGAAAGCCCCCCAATTTTTATTTTATATCAGCGTAGTTTATTAACAATGTTAGTTTCAGGTGTACAGAAAAGCGATTCAGTTATACATATACATGTATCTATTCCTTTTCAAATTATTTTCCTATTTAGGTTATTACAGAATACTGAGCAAAGTTCCCTGTGCTATACAGTAGGTCGTTGTTGGTTATATATTTTAAAGACAGTAGTGTGTACATTGTCAGTCCTAAACTCCCAATCTATCCCTCCCACCCACACTTCCCCCCGGTAACCCTGAATTCATTCTCTAAGTCTGTGAGTCTATTTCTGTTTTGTAAATTCTGTTTTGTAAGTTCATTTGCATCATTTTTTTTTTAGATTCTGCATATAAGTGATATCATGATATTTGTCTTTCTCTGTCTGACTTACTTCATTTAGTAGGATAATCTCCAGGTCCATTCACGTTGCTGCAAATGGCATTATTTCGTTCTTTTTAATGACTGAGTAATATTCAGTTGTATATATGTATCACATCCTCTTTATCTATTCATCTGTCGATGGACACTTAGGTTGTCAAGCTTCCTTTTCATGGAAATAATTGCCCATTATCCTATTCCGAGACTTTTCCATTCCTCTGCCCTACTTGGTCTGGATCACATTCCACCCTTAGATAGCCACTTAGTCTATCATTTATTAAATACTGAGTATGTACTCTACTGGGCCCTACTGGGCAGTGGTTTCCTTACTACAGTATCAGAATTCCTGGTGGAATATGTTTTAAAATATATATTTCTACTCTAGCCCTTTTCTTGATTAAAAATGAAGATTTCTGTCACTCACCCCAGTATATTTGATTCAGTAGAGCTGGATAGGGGGTGGAAATCTGCATTTTTAAACATGCTCCCATGTGATTCTGTTGTAGGTGCTATGAGAAATCCAGTTTGAGATGCTGTCACAGAAGATATAGAGAGAAGAGTCACGTGTAGTCCCTAACCTTGAGGAGAACGACAGCAACAGATGGGAGCCAGAGCTCAGGACCAAAGCACAGGGCTCCCAGCCCAGGAGCAGTAGGGGTGGTCCATCCTGTGCTCAACTCACCACACTTGAACTCTGTCCTCTTACCCAAGAAAGTGTCATGTGGACGAGCCAGTCTTGCCAGAGGGTTGACCTAAGACCAGGGCAAGATCATGACTTACTATTCCCCAAACTAGTCACATTCTAGGCAGCTTGGTGCTTGGTTTCTCCTGTCTAATCCTTTTTTGCTTGTCTGGAGAATCCCATCAATTCTTCAACATTCAATTAGTAAGTCATCCTCTGGGTAAAGTCTTTCCTCATCCTTCCAAAGCCCAGTTGGTACACCCTGTTGGCTCTCCCGGTGTTTTGTGCTTGCCTCTGTGTGTTTGTCTCTGTGTCTCATTATGTCACACTGTGTCTCACTGTGGCCTCCAGAACATGTGGTGCTTGTCAGTCTCAGTATTAGCAGCGCTTCAGCAGGGACTGGCACGTGACAGGTACTCAAGAAATCTTTATCGAGTGGAGTCCTGAGGGCAGGAACAGGCAACCACTGGACCCCTCCACACAATGGGAGTGAACCTCCTGAGCAGTGAGAGTGAGATGAGAAGACACTCCCCCACCTCCAGTATAAGTGCTCATAATCCCACCCCCAGCTCCAGGAATGGTGAGGAAACACGGGATGTGAGCATCCCACTATAAGGACCCCTGCATCCACCGTGCTGATGGACGCAGCTCCGCCAGAGCTCACAGTTCCAACAAGCAAAGAATGCGTGTGTAACAGATAGGAATAGCTAACACATAGTGCTTCCTGTGTGCCTGGCCCGCCTCTAAGCACTTACACTAGTAATTCACACATGGGTCCTACTTAACAGGTGAGACCAAGGCACAGAGTGCTTAGTTAACTTGCCCAAGGGCATATAGCTTGAAGTGGCAGAACTGCGATTCAAACTCATGCGACCTGAATCCAGAGTCTATGTTTTAACCACCACGCTCTAGTGGTTCTCTCTAAATACTAGTAAGTGTTCATTTTATGGCAGAAGAATTGGGGGGAGAAGCTCATCACTTGTGGGGGACTCAGGGTTTCCATTTTATTATGCTTTCATATCACTGGAAATCATTTAATCCCATTTGTTAATCCATTTGTGGCAAACACTCTTCATCATCTTCAGGTATTTAACGCCACTCCCAAATCTATATTAATTCACTAAGTTGAGAGTTTCAGAATTCAACATTTTTGCTTAACCTCTTTAGCTGGTACGTAGGAAAGCAAATTAACCATGCAGAATCCTTTCCAGTACTTCATATGATTTTATAGAATAAATTATTTTAGTTATTTAAGCTTAAATAATTTTCAATGGTAATTGCCTAATGCTCTCCACTGAGCTTGCTTTTTTACTCTTTTCATTGCTTCAAGGTATTCACTAAAAAGGATTTAAAATTATTGCTTAGAATGCTCTTTCCCTCGACCAAGAGTACAGGGCATTCTACATTCAATACCCTGTTAACTCACCTTTACCATTTAACTTTTCAGAAAAGTTACCCCATGCTTAATATTTGCAAGCAGTTGAATAAAGAAAAAAAGCTGAGATGTTGATGATTTTTAGGAATCAATGCAAGTGAGCTCAGATAGAACTGGCAGGGGCACAACTCAGTGGGAAAAAAAACCCTTCAGAAAGGCAGAAAAGAGATGCTCTCTCTGAAGCACCCTTGGCTGGCAGTGGGCTAGGGGCAGAGGCATCGGAGGACGCCTGGATGGGAGACCTGGTGCCAGAGCCTGCAGCAGACAGCTGTCTCCTGCTGCCCCAAGCAGGGGAACTCTTCTTCCTCAGCAATCACAGAATCAGAGGTTTAGAGCTTTTGCATTTGTCAGGAATTGTACACCGACTCTGAATCTTTTGTAATGAATTAAGGAAGGAAAGGAGGGAGGAAGGAAAGGAAGGAGGAAAGAATTAAGGAAGGTGGGGGAATATCCCTGCCAAAAAACCAAATATATACACTCACAGATGGCGGAAAGAAAGGGCAACCCTCCTAAATTCTACATATTATCCATAAAAACTGTACTTAACTTTTTCAATAAATAGAAATTTGCATTACTAGGTCTTCTTTCCTTTTTTTAGTGTAAACAGATAAGGCATAATCGATTCTTGGTCTAGAAATTTTCTGAGGATGGGGTAGGAGGACAGGGATGGTTTGGGACTCCCCTAAGAAGCAAAATAAAACAAAAATTGTCAAAGTGTTCTGAATTTGCCTCCTTGAAACATTTCACATCTGGTGGGGAGGTGATGGTGGTGAGAGCAGCTTTAGTGCTCTATAAACAAAATTCTAGCAAAGAAACTCAGACTGCACCCCTCCAAGGATTCATCCACCTCAATATGTATGTATTCTTATAGTATCAACAAGGGAATTTTGAAGGTAAGTACAAAAGTTACCTTCTCCAAAATTATCCTCACAGATTATGGCTGCTCCTTTGAGGGCAAGAATGCTATTTACCTGCAATATTTGTTCTCTTTCTTTCTCTTTTTAAAAAAAATTTTTTAAAGACATTTTTTTAGGTTTACAACAAAATTGAGAGGAAGGTACAGAGACTTTTCCTATGCTCCCTGCCACTACATATGCAAAGTGTACCTCATCATCAACATCACCCTTTCCTTGACTTCTTTTATGAGAGAAAGAAAGACACCTCTATCTCAGTTAAGCCTCTGTTTGGTTTCTTGTTTGGGTTTTTTTGGTCATGCTCTTATATGTAGCCAAAGCTAATCTGAAAAGATATATCTGCTTTTTTTTTGCGGTACGCGGGCCTCTCACTGTTGTGGCCTCTCCTGTTGCGGAGCCCAGGCTCCGGACGCGCAGGCTCAGCGGCCATGGCTCACGGGCCCAGCCGCTCCGTGACATGTGGGATCTTCCCGGACCGGGGCACGAACCCGTGTCCCCTGCATCGGCAGGCGGACTCTCAACCACTGCGCCACCAGGGAAGCAACCCCCCCCCCCGCCCATGACATTTTTTAATGAATGCAACCCAGCTGCCATTTCTTCTTGCACTAAGTGAATTGAAGCCCTCGGCTGGTGCACATCACACTCTCAGATGTGTGAAAAACTGATACCCACAACATAAATCACCATTCCTTTCTTTCCTGGGACCATGCACATGATTCAGTATCCACACTAGGGCTGTCAGGAATGTGTCAGCTCAGTGTTAGGAAAATAATCCAATGCCATCTCCCAGGCACAAGATGTTATTCTTCAAAAACATTTTTAAAAATTCTTTAAGCAGGTGGATGATTGAAGGAATAAGTTGGCTGGCTTCTAAGAATGAACTTTTCAAAAGAAGTCCAACATAATTGTTGTTGACATTTCTTTGGAAAGACGATGAGCAAATAAGATATTCTGCAGCAGAGAGTTCGGAGGGGTAGGGCAACGGCATCTGTGGAACCTAATTTACTGCTCCACAAGGCAAGGGGTGTCTCATTATGATCATGAATAGATGGCTCTAGGATTGAAACAAGAAGGGTGTTTTGGATGACTCCTGCCATTTTATTTGAGTAAAAGTAGATTTGGGCTTAGATCTGGCAAAGAGCTAAAAGAAAATCACGAGCAGTTAGAATGTCTGGTTTTTAATTTGTGCTTATCTATCTTTTTGCAGAGTACACGTGGTGAATATGTGGTACTTTTTTACTCTCTTTCCCTTTCACACTCCTGAAAAACATTGTTGATTCTTTGCACTCCTGCTTACTGAGTTCAGATTTAACTTCAGTTACTTCTCAACTCACCAGCTAAGCAGGTCCTACCAATCCATTGACTATGCCTTAAAAATGATTATTGATGCCCTGCTCTGGACGCTTGAAAGTTTGGTGAAAGTTATTTTATCCAATGCGGCTGGATGGGAGCCATGGCTGTTGCGTATGAGTCGGCTGGAGTTTCTAGTCATCTAGGTTTAAAACACGCCCAGGGTGCCTCCCCCATGGTTCCTAGTTAGTGTCTTTCAAGTAAAGTACAAACATTACAGACGCCTATAAAGCAACCTAAGTTCAGAATTCCTTTTTATTTTTGTAATGTTCCCCTTCAGTTTAACTTTACTTTGTCCACACCTACCTAGTACATCTGCGATTTTTTTTTTTTTTTTTTTTTTTTTTTTGCGGTACGCGGGCCTCTCACTCTTGCGGCCTCTCCCATTGCGGAGCACAGGCTCCGGACGCGCAGGCTCAGCGGCCATGGCTCACGGGCCCAGCCGCTCCACGGCATGTGGGATCCTCCCGGACCGGGGCACGAACCCGCGTCCCCTGCATCGGCAGGCGGACTCTCAACCACTGCGCCACCAGGGAAGCCCTGCGATATTTTTTTAGAGCCCAACTTTATCAAGTTTTACTAAGGCATTCAATCTGCTTTTCATAGAAACAACTCTCTTTCTTTGTGAGCTCACATTTCATCTTACATAATACCTAATTAAATTGTATAATTAAAATAACCTGGTGTAAACAGGTTTGGGGACAACCCTAACTGAAGCTTAGGAGGCATTCAACAAACCGGTGGAAGCAGAATGCACAAGCATATGTAGTGGTGAGGCGCATCAGCTTTTCCTGAGCCTTGGTCAGTACATCCTACAGATGCAGCAGATGGTGTTGGCTAATCCTCTGAGTCAGTTAAGCAGAGGTCAGTTAGAGACCCCACTGTCAAACAGAAGCCCTAACTCTCACTATAGATGACACTAGGGCATGTTTTCCTTTTTGTGTGTGTGTTTTCTTTAAAAAAGGAAACCAGTTAGCTTTGAATATCCTCATTACTTACTTTTGGGGGGGTTGGGAGCAAATAATTTTTAATGGGATGGTTTTTTTTTAAACAGAAACACTGGAGAATCATACAATGCTGCCAGCACTGGATACAATTAGGCCACAAGTCTGCGCACACCTTTGCAACTGGCCCTATGATGGCAGAGCCTCTCCTCTTGCCTTTACTGTTTCCTATGACCTCCACATGATACCAAAATAAAGGAACATCTTTCTCCAGGATGACTTCCGTTGTTGAATTACCACTGCTGCATGTATCTTCCTTCTGAGCTCCAGTTTGCCTTTCTCGACTGTGGCCATCACCATGTCACCTGCATCAGCAGCAGGAATCTGTTCAACTGTCCCTCGATCCACTTCACAGAGATAGTACACAGAATTTTGGTTCCCACGCTGTCAGCATAGCTCATCATGGTTCCTACCAGAAGACCCCAGAAATGCAGAATTTTGCACGGGAGGAACCACCACATCCTTGCTTCCACATCTCGAACATGAAAAGAGGCCGCATTGCTTTTTTTTTATTGTGGTAAAATATATATAACATAAAATTTACCCTTTTAAGCCTTTTTGAGTGTATAATTCTGTGGCATTCAGTCAGTCTCATCTTTATCTGCCACCTAATGCCATTCAGGCTTAATGCTGCAGCAGGGAATTGTGCAGTCATCACCACTATCTTCAGAGCTTTGTTTTTATCACTAATAACAAACTCTGTACCCATTAAACACTAAGGTTTCCCCATTCCACGTTCCCCTCAGCCACTGGCAAACACCATTTTACTTTCTGTCTCTGTGCAGTTGACTATTCTAGGCACCTCATATAGGTGAAATCTACAATATCTGTCCTTCTTTGTCTGGCTTATTTCACTTAGCATAATGTCTTCAAGCTTCACCCATGTTGTCTCATTGCTTTTGAAATGGTTTTCCCACTCAGACCGCACCATCATAGCCTAGAGTCTTCTGTACACCCCCATTTTGAGGTTGCCTTTCTTGCTCCAGCCTCCTGCAAAGTGGTGGTCTCCTGCCCCTACCACCCCAAAGTGTGAGTGCCTTTTAGGGAGACCACCCCACAGTCCACCAGACTTGGTTGCTGGGCTCTATTTGTCCTTTCCAAGGTTCTAGGATTTTCAAATGCCTGCTAAATCTTCTGTAACAATCAATTCAAATACACAAGTTTGGCGATTCAAATTACTTTTTCCAAAAGTACTTTAAAATGCATTCAGTTATTAATTGCCTGGTGGCCCTTTAATCAAATGGGAAAATTGACACAGCCAGAGGCATGTATTTTTGTGGAAAGAAAATTTATTTAAGAAGAAACAGCAGCTCTCACTGCTTAATTTAAACTGAGAAAACTGTGGAAAATCCACTACTATGGAAAATTAATAAAACATTGCCGGCTGCAAACAGTGACTAATTGTGCAAGATGAAGACTGCCCGGAATTAATAACGTGCAGTCTTCTGTGTGAAGAACCCCCTACCACTTCAATTGACTGGGAGATTAAATTACTTCTAAGTTTGCCATATTAAAACAGAGCAGGAATAAAACGTTAGTGAAGGTACGTCTATTATTTACTGTCTGTGATATGGATATAATTATTTCCAAACAACTACAATGTGACGTGACCAGTAATATTTAAATGACTCTTTTAGCAAAAGGATCTACGGCAACATTTTTTACCCGAAGGGGAAAAAATATATCCTTCTCTTACTTCGAAAGTGATAAAATGATGCCTAGTGGACTTCTGCAGAGGGTAGGTCCCTGCCCCAATGGACAGAAATGTGCTTGCTGTCCGAGTTTATACATTTCCCTCTCTGCATCAGATAGTGCTCTGGGGCAGTATGTGAAGCAGAAAACCTTAGCAATTCATTTCATGAGCTCTGATCTTAAGCGGAAGTGATCCAGAGGAAACCAGTGTAGATGCTTCAAGGCTTCTCCTGGTGCCTGATGTGACCATGAGCACACGTCTAACAGGATGGGTTCCTTTATGGGAGGCAGGAGGGAAGGGCAGAGCGATTTCCTGGGAAAAGGGGGTTCGTTTGTAAGGGACATACATTCGCACAGGCCCCGTCAACAGCACGGACACGTCCTCCAAGCTTGATCATGACACTGTACTACCTGGTAGGCCTTGGTTTCCTCCATGATAAAATGAGGATTAAATGACATAAACAAATGCTGCCCCTTTTCTTGCCCTGTTGTCAGGATTGGATTAATTTTCTCGCCCCAGAGGGTCACCAGGAGGTTCTGTCAGTTTTCCTAGTGCATCCAAACTCTGATCCTGTGAAACAAGATACAGCAAGAAGATGCCATTCAATGACCAGGAGAGATCTGTTCAAGTGAGAGGGATAAAGAAAAGAAATTCAGAAAACTAAGAGCTCTACTTGTATGAAGTGATGGGATGTTTGGGGGTTTGTTTCGCTTTTTGGTTTGTTTTTCAAATTTTAGAGATCAGCAAATAACTCAAGGAACGAAGGGACCGAATGAAGCCAACTGGACATGTGTGTTGAGGAGGCGTCTCAAAGATGGAGATGTCCTCGGCCGAGAGGCGCTGTCTTCCTCGCCTGCTTATCCTTTAATGCTCACACAGAGGGTACATTCAGCCTCTTGCTATTTGATATTGCTGGCAGGAAGGTCTGAGTATTGGCCTGGAGAGAATAAAGGCATGTTGTTTAGAAATGCAGAGGCTTAACCCGAAGCGTAACTGGTTTGCGGTTTACCACAGAAATTATCTGGACATATCGTTTGATTTCCAGGTTTTTAATGTTATTCTAAACAAGATCTGGCTGCACAGCCCTCTGCTGTATGACATACAGAGACTTTATCTGCCACCAAATGCCATTCAGGCTTAATGCTGCAGCAGGGAATTGTATAAATTGGGGCATTCTTTGAGACCCTAGAGCATTATGGCCTCTCAGAGGGGGAGAGATGAGACCTGCTTCCTTCTCCCTGTTGCTCAGGCAAGACACTTTTTAGCCTCTTTCTCTCTATTTGGGTCATTTTGGTTTCCCTTTTTAAGAAAGACTTAAGACTGGTTGTAGCAGGCCCACCCTTATCTACATGCTGGGTGTCCAGGTGCATTTATCACTGGATTTGAGGAGTCATGGGGAAGGTTCACGACCTGGCAAAGCTTCCTCTCCCTGCTGGCAAATACCCCCAAGAGAGGCAACGAACTGATTTGCACTTTTGCCAGTAACTGCTATCAAGTAGGATGTGAAAGGGTGGCCCTCCAGATCCTGAAGGGGAAGCAGCCCTAGGAGAGGCACCAGAAAGGGAGAAACGGGACACAGGACCCAGAGTCAGACTGCCTGGGCCTGGGTGGTTTCTGCCTTTTAGAAGTGGCAGACTGACCTGCCCTGTTGCCTTCACACATCATTTCACGTATAGAGTTTGCCCCAACCTTGAGTGAAACCAGGACATTTAGAAAACATAAATTTGCCCTAAAGAGTTGTCTCGACTCAGTATCTCCAACTCCCCTCATCTTCCTTGAACCCACTTCAGTCAGACTCTCATCCCGGCTGCTCCTTTGGAACTGCCTTTGTCCAGGTCATCACGACCTTTACGTTGCCAGATCCAGTGGACACTCCTGATCCTTAAGTTATTTGACTATGAGGAATATCTGATCTAGTTGATCTTTCCTCCTGAACACTTCTGTACTTTGAAATTTGGACACACAAAGAAACATCAGAGGGGCATGCACACGGAAGACCTTGTGAGGACACAGCAAGAAGGCAGCCATACGCGAGCCAAGGAGAGAGGCCTCGGAAGAAGGCAGACCTGCAACACCTTGATCTTGGACTCCCAGCCTCCAGAATTAGGAGAAAATACATTTCTGTTGTTTAAGGCATCCAGCCTGTGGTATTTTGTTATGGCAGCCCTAACAAACTAATACTCTTGTCAAGATGCTAACCATCGATAAATCAAGTGTTCATCAACTAGTTGTCTCTGAAAATTATACTCGGACAAAAAGTAGAAGACAGAGACTTTGGCCTCAAGAAGCTTGCCATGTGTTGCACGTGCAGAGGTACTTGCATGTTAGGGATGGTTCTGGTTATTCTCCATTTCCCTCTCTAGCCCCACTCTCCCCGCCACGATTCTCTGCTCGGTGCTTGGGGATGCTGATCCAGGGGCTCTCTGATCCTGGGCTCTCTGATCCTTCTGATCCTGGGCTCTCTGATCCTGCTGATCCTGGGCTCTCTTGCCCTCCGGCTTCCAACTGGGTTTGGCTAATGGAAATTAATACCAGGGGATTGGAGGTAGAAGAGAGAGGTAAGTTAGTTATTGCAACCCCTCTCCTTAAAGGGCCAGGTTGTGTCAATGCCTGGGTTTCTTCCCAGCCAGAGCTTTCTCTAGATTCTGTCATCTCCATTCCCTCTCCTTGTCCCTGTAGGCCTATAGGTGGTCATGGCTTCCCATCACCCCTAATCCCCAGGTGCTCTCTCCTCTGTTGGCTCCCTTAAACACTACCCACACCTCTATAAAGAATCCTACGTTAATTAAGCTCTTTTTAATTAGACCTCTTTGAGTATGCTGTTTGTTTTCCATCAGAACTCTGACTCATATGGAGAGGTAGAGTAGTATGGTGAGAAAAACCATCACTTTGGTGTCAGACAGCCCTGAGTTTGTTTTTTTTTCAAATTGAAGTATAGTTGATGTACAATATTATATAAGTTACATGAGTACAATATAGTGATTCACAATATGTAATGGTAATACTCCATTTATAGTTATTATAAAATATTGGTTGTATTCCCTGTGTTATACAATATATCCTTGTAGATTATTTTATACATAATAATATGTAGCTCTTAATCCCCTATCCCTAAATTGCTCCTTCTCCCTCCTCTCTCCCGACTCGTAACCACTAGTTTTTTCTCTATATCTGTGAGTCTGTTTCTTTTTTGTTATATTCACTAGTTTATTGTATTTTTTAGATTCCACATGTGATATCATATAGTATTTATCCTTCTTTGTCTGACATTTCACTTAGCATAAAACCCTCCAAATTCATCCATATTGTTGCAAATGGCAAAATTTTATTCTTTTTTATGTCTGAGTAGTATTCCGTTGTGTGTATATATATATATATATATATATATATATATATATATATATGTATATATATATATATATACCACATCTTCTTTAACCATTCATCTGCTGATGGACACTTAGGTTGCTTCCATATCTTGGCAATTGTAAATAATGCTGCTATGAACATTGGGCATGTATTCTTTGGAATTAGTGTTTTTGTTTTTTTCTGATATATACCCAGGAGTGGAATTGCTGGATGGTGTGATTAGACAGCCCTGAATTTGAATACCAGCCCACCAGTAAACAATTGCACAATTGCACGATTCTGTTGCAAGTTTCTTTATCTCTCGGATCCTCAGTCTCCCCTGAGGATATATAAAGTGGGCACAATAACACTTTTCTTATAGGGTTGCTAAGAAAGTTAAATAAGATAATATACAGTGCTTGGCAAATAGCAAGTGCTCAACAATGGTATTACAGAAGTAGATGAAGTAGTTGGTTTTATTTTACAGACATTCTCAGAAATATTTAAGCCCAAAGAAATGCCTTCCTCATGAGAAAGTTGCAGGTGCCAGAGCAATTTTAAAGAAGAGATCGAAGTCCTGACAGGTCCCCCGTGCTGGGCAGAACTGATGGTCCCAAGCCATGGGGGACACAGCCCTTCTCCCAGTTATTCAATCCAATACTAAAGTAGGTATTATTTTGAAGGGATTTTGTAATTAAGGTTCCACATCAGTTGACCTTAAGATAGGTAGATTACCTAATCACATGAGCCCTTTAGAAACAGAGACTTTTCTCTGACTGGTCCCAGAAGGAGGAGGCAGAGAAACACACTCCAGCTGGCCTGGAGGAAAGAAAAACATCCAGGTTGTGAACTGCCTACAGGGGCCACATGGCAAAGAACTGCAGACAGCCTCTGGGAGCCGAGAGAGGTCCCCAGCCAACTTCTAGCAGGAAAACAGAAAAACAAAGACCTCAGTCCTACAACCACAGGAAATGGATTCTGTCCACAAAATGACCTCGGGCCCCAGGTGAGAACTGTGGCCTCAGCTGACACTTTGATTTCATCCCAGTGGATCTTGCCCTACGGAAACTATGAGAAATAAATTTCTGCTGTTTTAAATCACCAAGTTTGTGGTCATTTGTTTCACAGTAAATAATAACAACCACACATCGAACTTCTGCCCCTGATGGGAAACAAAATTGTCTATGTAGCTATTGGCCAAAGGGATAAACAAGTGAGGAGAAACAACACAGAAAAATAGCTTCTGACTTCAAGTGACATTTTTAGTAGGCTCATTAATTTCAAAAATGGTAATGGAAGACTTTGGAAAATTCCACAGTTCAAGATAGGAAAAGGAAGGCTTACCAAAAGGTAAACACCTTAGTTCCCGTCTGCACGCTGTTTCTTTAGGCTACCAAGCTCTCTCTTTCTCAGGGGGCCATAGTGCAAACAACTAAAATCTTAAAGAAACAATCAAGTAAAATAAAGCATATAGGAAACTTTGTTTATGTAGTAAAGGTGTTCCAGCAAAGAAAAATGGAATTTAAATAATTACCTTGGTAAAGCAGAGCACATATTAGCTCTAGGAATCAAGTCTACTGTTTAAGGAACTTTTTGCAGTCTGTATTTATAAGTGATTAATAGCTATAAAGGAAGAATCTTACTTTGGCACATGTTAATCCACTTCATTATCTATGATATATATTTGATTGTTCTTTTTTTTTCCATATTTGAAAATGTGTGCTTCAGGTAGATTTTCATGATTTTGATAGATTTTTTAAACTTTCCTTATGAGCATTTAAGGGAATCTAAATTATTTTCTGAATCCTCATTGTTTCTCTCTTGTTCTCTGGAATAATGTGCAGAACTGAGTTTTGCAACACAGTGCTAAGGTCTTTGTTTTATTATGGGGCTAATTATTACCATAGGTCATTATAAGATAAGAAGCCACAAATACGTTAGTAATGACAAAGATCTAAGCAGCTAAAAGAGCATACATGCTTGGATGAGGATATATTCTTGCAAAGATATCTTTACATTTCAGTAATTAAGCATGTCATATTAATTGCATGGCCCTTTCATAAAACCTTGCAAAAAAAACCACATCAAGAACTTTTCCTCTTGATATCAGATTAGAACTGATTGCATAATTCCATTACCTGGATAATTAAATACAAATTTAGTAGCTTCAGAACTGTACAATGTTGTGGTTTCATTTTCTAATAGAATTACTCTGCCTTTGGTGTAGAATCCTTGCTAAGCAATGGAGATCTAATTACTTAGTGACATGACATTAACTCCTCAGGGACCTTTCCTCGGAGAAAAGGCTCAGATTAAAAATGATTCAGGGAGCTTCTTTCTCATTTCATTACTGGGATCTAAATCACAGGAATTAGAGATGTGAGAGATCTATTAGGTTTTCTTCTCTCTTATTCAGGGAGCACGGGAAGAGTGTTCATCAGATATCGTTCTTCTGGGTTTGCTTAGGTCCAATTTACATTAAAAAAAGAACAATTTCTGGATGTAACATATTGTTGGGATGAGTCCCTCCTACAGCCCCTGAAAGACACATCATTTCTGTCACTTCACAGATTCTCTAATGATGATCTCAGGACACACTTGTTTGCCAAGGTGCAGGGTGATAACATGGCTGTGTTCCTGACAGAATAATTACCTCACGTTGAAAATGATTTTAGGCAGAACTAAACAGGAATATCCTCATGTGAAGGATACCTTTCAGTAACTCTGAAAATAATAATAATCCTGTGTAGGATTTGAAGGCCTTCATCGTTTGGTTTGATAACAGACCTTGAAGCCACTTCTGTAGGTCAGAGTCCAATTATTTTCACAGTAGTTTAAACTTATACCAGCTCCGATTCCCTGAAAGTTTTTAAATCAGGGTGTGCAAAGAAACATCATCCATCACCTCTACCAGTGGGAATGACGGGGTAGAGCAGGTGTTTTCCATGTTTGCCGTCTGTGTCAGTTTGTGTTTTAGGTCCTGCATCTGTGGCTATCTGGAGGTCATCTCAGTAGTCCTGCTGACCTTGGTTGGGCTTGTCCACTGGGGTGACTTAGCTCTTGTCCTGTATTGGGCTAGCCTCGGCTTGTCCCCTGTTGATGGCAGAAGTTCGAGGGTGAGCAAACCCAATGCACAAGCCCATATCAAGCCTCTGCTTGCCGCCTATCTTTTCACATTGCACTGAACAAAGAAAGACACACAGTGAGTTCAGTGTCAGGTACAGGGTGCTACCATCAGGCTATCCTGCCCATGGAGGAGGGCAAAGGGACATGACACAGGGTATGGATACAGGGAGGGATGAAAAATTGGGGCCATTATGGTTATTTACCACACAGTTCCATCAGCAACTGTGGGACTGCTCTTTTATATAATCTGGAAAAAATCTCTTTATTAGTAAACTGTCTCTTAGATGATTTTCAACCCTGGAGTAGGTTTAGAAATGAGCCATTAAATGAGATGTTGTAGAAGAAAGTATGTAGTGTCTTGATTATCTTTGAGTCCTTTAGTCATTATTGAAATTGCTAATTAGAAAGATAATCTTGGATGCAATTGATATCTTTTCTATCTTTATTAATCAGAAACACTATTCCTTAGGTATAACTGTCTTAGTCCGCTCAGGCTGCTATAACAATATGACATAGACTGGGTGGCTTAAACAACAGGAATTTACCTGTCATGGTTCTGGAGGCTGGGAAGTCCAAGATCAAGGTGGCAGACAATTGAGTTCCAACAGTGAGGGCTCTTTTCTGGCTTTTAGATAGCTACCAGCTTACTGTGTCCTCACGTGGGAGGGAGGGAGGGAAGGAAAGAGAGAGAGGAAGAGGGAAGGAAGGAGGCAGGGAGGGAAAGGGGGAGAGAGAGAGAGTTTGTTTCTGGTGTCTCTTCTTATAAGGACACTAATCCCATCATGAGAGGCCTCACCCTCATGACCTCATCTAACCCTAATTACCTCCCAAAGGCCCTATTTCCAAATACCTTCACATTGGAGGTTAGGGCTTCAACATAGAGTTTGGGGTGGGGGGAGACATAATTCAGTCCACAGCAATAGCTATTACCCAAATAGAGTCTTCAATATGTGAGGGAGCTCCATGAGAGCAGTGTCTCTATTGCTAAAAGTGAGATGTGGATTGTAATGGAAATGGGTGAGGGTTGAACTGGGAGGGCATTGTGAATAATGTAGGCAAGAGAGAGGTTGGGGTGTATCACTTTGAGAACTTATTCCTGTGACCTGGGCTTCAGACTTAACATTATCCACTCCATGATAAGCACCCATCCAGAAGTCAGTCACATTGTCTAAGATTTGGCAAGACAAACACTACACTTCCCTGATGACCCCAGTGAGACCATGCTAGTGGTAGTTATTTTACAACCGCATCAGAAAAATGAAACATAGTTTACACTACAATTGCAAAGATGATTAAGATAATATATTTTCACTTGGAATGATACAGTGAAAGAAGAAGCATTTTTATTTTATAAATTGTGGGTCTTTTTTTTATGTGCAGAAGATACTCTTCAGAAGATAACTTTAGTTTTAAAACAATAATACTTGATATACTAAATTACAAATTAAAAAACCTAGCTCTTCCATAAGCTTTTAGGTTTGACTTAAAATTTTTATTATTCTATTTATTAGCCTAGCAAATTTAACATTACTTTTTTTTTTTTGCGGTACGCGGTGGGCCTCTCCTGTTGCGGAGCACAGGCTCCGGACGCGCAGGCTCAGCGGCCATGGCTCACGGGCCCAGCCGCTCCGCGGCATGTGGGGTCCTCCCAGACCAGGGCATGAACCCGTGTCCCCTGCATTGGCTAACAATTACTTTTTAAACTGGCCTTTGAATACACTTGTTTAATTTAATAAATTTAAATACCTTAAAATAATTTCAATTACATTTACTAATTAATGTACTTGATTTTCTTTTAAAATCTTTTGTTTGATAGACCAACCTTCTCAAATACTCAACTTGTTCTTATAATTCCAATAATTGAAATTTGTATATGGTGATTCTTAAGCTCTCTTAGACAATCCAGTAATATTTATAACCTTAGATTTCAACTTAAAATCACAAGTCTAAATCAATTACTGGCTCATACATCTTAATACTAGAATTATAAGGCTGATCAGTTACTCTAACAGGACAGATTCTCTTAAATAGTACAAGTAGTATTATATACCAAATATGCAGATTTCTTTCCACTCAAACATACTGAAACTACAAGTTTGAGCCTCTTAACACTTCTACATTTCATTCTGAAAGATTTGAATTATCCCAAGCCATGTTAAGGATTGAGGTCGCTTAATGACCAGTTTCCAAGTAGGACCAAGGCTGGATTCTTGTCAGCAATCCTGATAGAATATGCTGCTGCTTCTTCATAGTCATTGTATTTAAACCCCCACTGCCAAATGGGTGATCCCAGATAGACCTGTGCCCTGAGTTCGAATTTTGTCTTACCTAATTCTTCTGTAATCTGAGTCTGAACACCTCCAAATGAAACCACTAGATTACATTTGACATATTTTTGGCTCTTTATTGTATGTAAATTTCTCTTCTCCCTAATTCTAAAGATCTTTGAACTTCCCAGAAGTGTGCATTCTTTCCATATACTTTTAATCTCTTATGACCATACAACTTTTTCAGATATAAAATAATACCCAATTCGATTGTGGAGATTTCTCACGGCTTTGAGTATTTTGGTCACAACTTTCAAGGTCATTTTAATGACACAGGTGTTTTTCAGAAAGTCAAAGTCTAAATGCGATCAGATTTCTTCATTTCAAACCACTGATGGCATCTTCCAGATGGTGCGTTTCTCACTGCACAGCAAGATCACAGTATGATTTGAAGTTTTTTGAAGTATTCAAATGTAAATGACAAGTAATGTTTCCATAGCTTACTTTAAACCTTGTGAGTTGACCGAGAAATGCTGATTCCTCATTAGCAAATTTTGAATACATTTAAATATGGAAATCTTTATATGTTTATGTCTTGTCTCCTGAAGTAGATTGTAAGCTCCTTAAGGGATAACACCCAGTCTTACATTTATTAGCTGGAGAACAGTAATTGGCTAGATAATGAAGACTAGTTATTTGATCAGGACTTGGACTCTTGCCTCATAGCAAAGAAGGGATATTTTTGTTCTTTAAATCAGATGCTCAGTCCTGTGGCAAGAAAATAAATTCTGGGGACAAAGACACTGCTTAACTTGTAACATTTATTTAGAATCCTTAAATCCAGGACCAAGTACATATTCTCAGGGGACATTGCACTCTCTCTAAAAAGTCATTGACTTTATGTAAAAGACAATCTTTTAAAAATGTAATATAATCATATTCTGGACCATCTGGATGACAAATATAATGGAGTCCTGCCATGTAATTTCAGCACCAAGTCTGTGATTGTAGTATTATTGGAGTCCAGTAGTACTTTCACAGTTTCAGACTAATGAGTGGAGAACACCACAAACTCAATCTGTAAAATCACATATTAGGTTTTTACAACTGCATCAGAAAAATGAAGGAGAATATATATTGCAGTTAAAGATCATTATGATAACAATTACTCAAGGAAGTAATGCTTTGACCAATAAGTAATAAGGATCAAATGATGTCAACATATTCAGTTTGAAAAACACTTCCCAGGAATTCAGATAGTTGCATTGGCATGCCCAACTCAACAGAACAAGGGAGGGGCAGACAGCCCTGTAGTCATGTTGTAAGTGGTAGTTCAATTTCAGGAAAACATTATGTATCTGTCTCATTAATTTAATGTTAATTTGAATTTTACTGGGTTTGCAATTTGTTTGCAATTAGTGCACAGACTTTGGTTTTATAATTGAATAAGAACTGCAATAGGAGTTCATCACTAGTTTTATGTTCATACATGTTTAAGTAATATTATTATAAACATAATTGAAGTCAACATCTGGGCTTCAATGGGATTTTATTTTTTTTCTTTTAGATTGATTTTACAGTACTCACATTGAGAAACTTTGGTGCAACATTTATATACTAGTATGATTTCCATTTTCATCACAGAGAACTTAAGTATTTTAAGGGCAATTTGAGTATAATAATTGATTAAAAAAAGAGTACATATCCATGTGTATGTGAGTGTATACATCTTACCAAAAACTACAAAATGCTTTGAAATCCCAGAAGATAAATTATATTTACATATGTACGATTACAATAAAAATCATTATAACATTGCATCAGGAGATCTGAAAATAAAGCACAGCATGGCTAATCCTGACCCAGGACTATAAGTCTATGCAGTGAGGTATGTTAATTCCTCTCATGGAGTAGAGTTATGTTAACCCATTAGGACACCCTGTTGCTTGTTTGCATTTCTCTCTCTGGGATTTTCATGCCAAATGCAAGCACCAGAATGGAGAGTTCAGTCTGCTCTGCTGGAGGGATGTAAACAGCACTCCCTAGTTCACCTGTTTATTGTCACTGTGACACCGTCTGAGTGATGGGGCCCTGGGAGGTGCCTGAACCTGAGAATCATTTGATTGGGGAGATGCCTGGGGCCTGGTCTTTAAAAACAAACCCCCAAAAAGCGTTTTCAATCTGATTCTCTTAACCTGGGGTTCTTACTCTGGGTAGGACCCTGGGAACTGGGGGGAAGAAAAAGAAGGGGAAAAAACCTCCCCATACAGAGAAGAGCAAATTGAAAGTCACAGAGGGGTGTGCCTCAAGGCAGTGTGTAAATCCACTTCCTTTGTCATAACAAGGACAAATCCTATCTTTGAAGTTTCTCCTTCCTGTTACAAGGAGAACGTCTTTTGTTTAATCCATTTTAGCCCTTAATACCTGACCGGGATCAATCCCATTGGCTAGATTACACAGCATTCACACTGATTTTAAACTGGCCTGGGGTGGGGGTCGGCGGACAGGGGGTGCCAGGTACTGCCTCATTGGTGTGAGAATCTCAAAAACAATCAACATCTCTGTCCAGATCACCTTGATTTTGACAAACAAGCCATCTTTTTACACTTAAATGCATAATCATAATGACCATTGTTAAACAGATTTTGGTGTGTTCTATAAACGGTATATTTTCAGTGGTCCTTTAAAACCATTCTTATTCACTCATTCACAGTGGCATAGGAGACTGTGAGGTTCATCACATAGAACATAATGCCTTCAATTAGAATTCAAGGGCCACCTTCTTCCCCAGTCCCCATATCAACTGTGGGTGCCAGTTTGAGCAATAGGGGACACTGAGCTTCTCAGTCCCTAGCCTCAATGTCATCTCTTTCACAGGGATCTGATTATTGAGTAAGAAAAAGAAAATAAGAAGGAAAGCCTTTTAATAAAATGCAGTCCTATTTTTTTCAATCTCTAAGAAAGCTTTCAGCGCCTTTTCTTACAAGAATTCTCAAACCCAGGTGAGGAGCCTTCAGAGCAGACTTCAAAAAGGGCCATTTACGGGCTTCCCTGGTGGCGCAGTGGTTGAGAGTTCGCCTGTCGATGCAGGGGACACGGGTTCGTGCCCCGGTCCGGGAAGATCCCACGTGCCGCGGAGCGGCTGGGCCTGTGAACCGTGGCCGCTGAGCCTGCGCGTCCGGAGCCTGTGCTCTGCGGCACGTGGCTATTAACTGGTTCTTAACCAATACACGTTGTCTCTCAAATCACTTCAGGTTGCCTGAGTGCTGAGAAACTATCCCAGAAAACCAACCAGCAGAGCGGGGAGGAAGGAAGGTGGAGCAGGCTGCATTACCAGTGGGACTTTCACTTACTCTCTTATCCAGAAGGAGACCAAAACTTCACAACTACTTCTCACCACCCTGTTGTGTCTTTGAAAAACTTAATCACATAGGAATGACTAGAAAATAGCACAGTCAGTGGGGACAGGGAATGCACATTTGATGCTTGCGTCAAAGGCAAGACAGATTGGCTCCTGGTTTCTTCATTTTGGCTGGTTAGGTTTGCTCTGACAGTCACCCCGAGCTTCCCAAGGGCAGAAAACATGCTATTCATCTCTCCAGCCACAGGTCACTTCCCAAGGGCTTGGGGCTTCATGAAGTCTCAAAAAGAGGTTTATGGATAACCAAATGAATTGATTTTGAGAGTACACTGTGTGCCCCCCTCCAGAAGAAGGTGAAAATATCATTTGTCACCAATAACCATATCAAGTAACAAATGTGAAACATGCTAGTATTTTTTTTTTCTCTCTTTAATAGTCAGGAGAGAGAAGTACTGTTTGAGAACTGAAATTGTTTATTGGATGTCACGTTAATTCATTTATTCTTGTGATGCTTTTTTCATCTCCATCCTTCACACTGGCAGCTGGAATGCACTTTTGCTTGCACAAGGTAGGAAAAACTGACAAAGTAGAGCATCTTGAGTTACATGGATTAGATTTTAAAGTTTCTAATTTAGCAATTTAGCTTAATATAAAAATGATTGGGGGTACAGAAATTGACAAGCTGATCCCAAAATTCACATGGAAATGCAAAGTACCCAGAAGAGCCAACACAATCTTGAAAAGGAAGAACAAAGTTAGAAGACTCACACTTCCTGATTCCAAAACGTATCGCTAAGCTGCAGTAATAAAGACCGCAAGGTGCTGGCATGTAGAGAGACATTTAGATGGTGATGGTCAGTTTCATCTGTCAGGTTTGCTGAGCTACAGTCTCCTGTTATTTGATCAAACTCTAATCTAGGCGCTGCTGCGGAGGTATTTTGTAAATGTGACTAAAGTCTATAATCAGTTTACTTTAAGGAAGATTATCCCAGATAATCTGGGTGGGCCTGATTCAATCAGTTGAAAGGCCTCAAGAGCAGAGCTGAGGCTTCCCTGAGGAAGAAATTCTGCCTGTGGATAGCAGCTTCAGCCTGTGCCTGAGATGTTCAGCCTGCCCTTCCTCACCGCCTGCCCTATGGATTTCAGATTGCCACAGTTGCAAAGTCAGTTCTTTACATTAAATCCCTCTTTCTCTCTCTCTCTCTGTATGTATGTATGTGTATATATATACAGATGTGTGTATATACATCTCTCTACGTATGTATATGTGCAAATATGTAAATAAAGGCATACCTTATTTTACTGGGCTTTGCTTTACTGCACTTCACAGATACTGCGTTTTTTTACAAATTGAAGTTTTGTGGCAACCCTATGTTGAGCAAGTCTACTGGCACCATTTTTCCAATGGCATTTACTCATTTTGTGTCACTGTGTCACATTTTGGTAATTCTTGCAATATTTCAAACTTTTTCATTAATTTCTTATTTGTTATGGTTGTTAGTGAACTGAACTTGGGTCCACTCACCTGCGCTACAGCAAAGCCAATCTACTGACACTGGATTGTGGTGAAGGAACGTACAATGTTTATTGCAGGTCACCAAGCAACGAGAATGGGCAGCTCATACTGAAAAGATCCAAACTCCCTGATGGCTTTCAGGGAAGGGTTTTCAAAGGCAATATTTGGGGTGAGGGTTGAAGCTCATGGAGTTTCTTCTGACTGCTTGCTGAAGTTTCAGGAATCTTAATCATCAACCTTCTGGTTCAAGCCAGTCTGGGGTTTAGGTTTTTGTGGTCGGTGTGTACTCACCATCCTCCACCTAGGTGGTGGTCTTAGTTTCTGCAGAACAACTCAAAGATATGCATCAGATTGTGATGTATATCCCTTGAGGAGAACTAGGACTCTGTTTTATTGCTGAACTATTTGCTTTCCTTTTGTTTCTGCATTCCCTCACTTCCCTAATGAGTAATGGCTTGAGTCTGCTCTTTGGAACTCAGGGAAGGCCTAGGAGACTAAAGCCTTTTTCTACAAACAAGAAATGGGATACAGGGAGGAGCTTCTGTACCTGGGAGAGCCCTGCAGGGTCCTGCTCAGTTTCAAATCCCCCCTTTTCTTTGATACTCCCCAATTCTGAGGGGAACAGGGGTGGGACAAGAAAGGGGATAAAGTTTTAGACAGAGAGGTTAATCATAAACTCGGCAGGGAAACTCAGTTTTAGGGGGATTCCGTTTCATGGTGATTGGTGATTTGTGATCGGTGATCTTTGATGTTACTCTCGTAAATGTTTTGGGAGCCACAAACCACAACCATGTAAGACATCAAACTTAATTGATAAATGTTGTGTGTATTCTGACTGCTCTACCAACTGGCTGTTCCCCATCTCTCCCCCATCCTCAGGCCTCCCTATTCCCTGAGACACTACAGTATTGAAATTAGGCCAGTTAATAACCTTACAATGGCCTCCAGGTGTTCCAGTGAAATGAAGAGTCACATGTGTCTCACTTTAAGTCAAAAGCTAGAAATGATTAAACTTAGTGAGGAAGGCATGTCGAAAGTGAAGACAGGCTGAAAGCTAGGCCTCTTGCACCAAACAGCCAAGTTGTGAATGCAAAGGAAAAGCTCTTGAAGAAAATTAAAAGTGCTAGTCTGGGGGTCGGGGGAAGATATAAATTAGGAGTTTGGGATTAACAGATACACACTGCTATCTATAAAACAGATAAACAACAAGAACCTACTGTATAGCACAGGGAACTATATTCAATATCTTGTAATAACCTATAATGAAAAAGAATCCGAAAAAGAATATATATATAAAACTGAATCACTTTACTGCACACCTGAGACTAATACAACATTGTAAATTAACTATACTTCAATTAAAAAATGGTTTTAAATAAAATGCTACTCCAGTGAGCACACAATTGATAAGAAAGTGAAACAGGCTTATTGCTGATATGGAGAAAGTTTGAGTGGTCTGCATAGAAGATCAAACCAGCCACAACATTCCATTAAACCAAAGGCTAATCCAGAGCAAGACCCTAACTCTCTTCAGTTCTATGAAGGCTGAGAGAGTTGAGGAAGCTGTAGAAGAAAAGTCTGAAGCTAGCAGAGGTTGGCTCATGAAGTTTGAGGAAAGAGGCCGTCCCCATAACACAGAAGTGCAAGGTGAAGCAGCAAGTGCTCCTGTAGAAGCTGCAGCAAGTTATCCAGAAGATCCGGCTGAGGTCATTAATGAAGGTGGCTACACAAACAACAGATTTTCAGTGTAGATAAAACAGCCTTATACTGGAAGAAGATGCCACCTAGAACTTCCATAGCTAGAGAGGAGAAGTCAATGCCTGGCTTCAAAACTTCAAAGGACAGGCTGACTCTCTTGTTAGGGGCTAACGCAGCTGGCAACTTTAAGTTGAGCTCTCATTTACCATCCTGAAAATCCTAGGGCCCTTAAGAATTATACTATATCTACTCTGCTTGTGCTCTATAAATGGAACAACAGAGCCTAGATGACAGCATATCTGTTTGTAACATGGTTTACTGACTATTTTAAGCCCACTGTTGAGATCTACCGCTCAGAAAAAAAGATTCTTTTCAAAATATTACTGCTCATTGACAATGCGCCTGGTCTTCCAAGAGCTCTGATGGAGATGTACAAAGAGATTCATGTTTTTTCATGCCTGCTAACACAACATCCATTCTGCAGCCCATGGATCAAAGAGTAGTTTCTACTTTCAAGTCTTCTAATTTAAGAAATACATTTCATAAGACTATAACTGCCATACGTAATGATTCCTCTGATGGATCTGGACAAAGTAAATGGAAAACTTTCTGGAAAGGATTTACCATTCTAAATGCCATTAAGAATATTTGTGATTCATGGAAGAGGTCAAAATATCAGTATTAACAGGAGTTTAGAAAAAGTTGATTCCAGCTCTCATGGATGACATTATTCAAAAGAATGAAATTGTACCCTTACCTCATAACCTTTGGAAAAATTATCTCAAAATAGATCAAAGACCTAAATATAAGGGCTAAAACTATAAAATTCATAGAAACATAGGTGTGCATTTTGTGATCTTGCATTAAGCAATGGATTCTTAGATATGACACCAAGAACACAAGCAACAACAACAAAAATAGATAAACTGGCCTTCATCAAAATTAAAAATTTGGGGGGCTTCCCTCATGGCACAGTGTTTAAGAATCCACCTGCCAATGCAGGGGACATGGGTTCGAACCCTGATCCGGGAAGATCCCACATGCCACAGAACAAATAAGCCCGCGTGCCACAACTACTGAGCGTGCATGCCACAACTACTGAAGCCTGTGTGCCTAGAGCCCGTGCTCTGCAACAGAGAAACCACCACAATGAGAAGCCCACGCACCACAATGAAGAGTAGCCCCCACTCGCCACACTAGAGAAAGCCCACACACAGCAACAAAGACCCAATGCAGCCATAAATAAATAAGTAAATAAATAAATAATTTAAAAGTTTGTATTTCAAAGGACATTATGAAGAAAGTGAAAAGATAACCCATAGAATGGGAGGGAAAATTTGCAAATCATATATCTGATAAAGGTCTAGTACCCGGAATATATAAAGAATGATTGCAACTCAACAACAAAGACAAATGGCCCAATTAAAAAATGGGCAAATGATTTGAATAGACATTTCTCCAAAAAAAAAAAATTCAAGTGGATATGAAACACATGAAAAGGTACTCAATATTATTAGTCTTTAGGAAAATGCAAGTCAATGAAATACCACTTCATACTATTAGAATGGCTAAAATTAAAAAAACAGACAAAAATAAGTGTTGATAAGGATGTGGAGAAATTGGAACCCTTAGACATTGCTGGTGAAAATGTAACAGCCACTTTGAAAACAGTTAGCAGTTCTTCAAAAGTTTAAACATAAAGTTAGCACGCAATCCAGCAGTTCCACCCCTAGGCATATACCCAAGAGAAATGAAAACATATGACCACATAAAAACTTGCACACAAATGTTCATAGTAGTGTTATCCATAATCATCCAAAAGTGGAATCAACACAAATAGTTATCAAATGATGAATGGATAAACAAAATGTGGCATATCTCCATAATGAATATAGTTTATTCAGCCATAAAAGGGAATGAAATACTGAAACATGCTACAACATGAATGAACCTTAAAATGATTATGCCAAGTGAAGAAGCCAGACACAAAGGTCACATATTATGGGATTCCATTGATATGAACTATCTAGGATAGGTAAATCCATAGGAATAGGAAGGAGATTAGTGCTTTCCAGTGACTGGGTGAGGCATGGGTGAGAGTATGGAAGTGACAGCTAATGTAGATGGGGATTTCTTTTTGCAGTGAAGAGAATATTCTGGAGTTAGACTATGACAATGGTTGCACAACTCAGAACATACCAAAATCCACTGGATGGTATACTTTAAAGAGCAAATTTTATGGTATGTGAATTATATCTCAAAGAAAGAATGAATGAGGGATAATTATAAATTCTTTGATACTTATATAGAATACATATGACCTTACTATAAGTAAGTCTTCATGCTTACAGAATATCGATATGTAAAACACACAGCGTGACATTTCCTTGAAACTGGGGCTATAATTATCACCAGGTTTGTTTTTTTTCTAATATAGAGGTGTCTAGATACATAAATGATATGGAGCTAAGAAATTTCTCAGCTTCATTGTGTGATACAGAACTTTTTGGCTCTAGGGCAGTGAAATAATCTGCAAATGAGAGAACTTTGACCTGACAAAAGTATGTTATTGACGATCCAAGATTCTTTCACTAATAATAATAATATTTTGAGTATCTACCATGTGCTGAGCATTTTACATATGCTATGTCATTTAATACTTAAAATAACCCTCTGAGGCTATTATTCATATTCTATTATATCACATTCTACCAATAAGCAAACTGAAGATCAATGAGGTTAGCTAACAGGCTAACTCGTATTGCTTTCTAGTAAAATTCGATAATGGCTGAGCCAAGAATCAAAGCTCCGAAGCTCAGACTCTTTTCCCAGTGAAACACTGCCTTCCCAGAGATGGCCCATGTATGAGGGCAATCTCACTCCACCATGTACATTTGGGGAGTAGGCGTAGGTAAAGGGATGGTACCAGAGTCCAGCAGACAAAGGTAGAAAAGTCATCCAGGATCAGCTTCTCTTTGAGACAGAGCACCTCTTCCTTGAAAGGGGTGCTCTTTTCTAACTGCAAATAATGAACACTTCTGTATATGCTTTACCCAGAAATGCCATTTCTTAAGGAATTACAGCATGTAGCAAAACGTTTTGGAGCTCTCATTTATTCAGTTAGTATGTGCTAGGCTTTGTGCTCAGTCTTGGGAATATGAATATGACATATATGAATAAGATTCCGCAAGAAGCCCAATCTGGGGGTGAACAAAGATATGGAAAGAGACAGCTGCAACTCAGTGTGATACATGCCAGGGTAGAGTTGGTTGTGGGAGCAGAGGCATGGACATGCCTAACACTGGGATGTGAGGCCAGGAAAGGGCTCATGAAGATGATTTCAGTAGGATCTTAAGGATGAGAAGAAATTTGCTTGTAATCTACCTGTGCGTATAAGAAGAAAAGGTTAGTTCAGAAGAGGGAGGGAAGGGAAGGAGAAGAAGGTATTCAAGGCAAAGAGTGATGAAGTCCGTTGTATTTCCATCCCATAACAGCTAAAAACCATTGGGTCCGACATGGCAAGGGATTGTGACAGACACTGTTAGTTGTCTACCCAATAACTCTTCTTGTTTCTTGCTACTGGAATCCCAATTTTGTTTGTGATAACAAACGGCCTGGCTCTTGGAGATGATTTATGGCTGGTTTAAACCAGTCATGACAATCCTCTTCTTCTTAGACAGACATTCATTTCTCCAGCCTCCATTAGAGCTTGGGGTGACCACATGACCCAGTTCTGGCCATAATATGTAGAGGGAAAGTCTTCTCCTTTCCTGATAGAAGAGGCAGAAATGGTTGGTGTTATATGAAGGGATAAGCAAAACCTAAAATGCCAACATGCTAAGAATGAGGGACAGAAAAGAGAGAAAAACTACCCATATAGGACTTCTTGGTATGCAATTAAATAATAAGCCATCGATATTGGGTTTGCTGTAAAGTAGCAATCGAAAGCATTTCCATACGATATAGAGTACTTCCAACTAAAAACAAAGAAGCAAAGTTTTCTCCCCACCCTTTCTTTAAAATCCACCCATAAACAGCTTTCCTTAATATGGTACATGGAATTCATCTCTGATTAACCACCAACAACATAGGCTGAGCTCTGTGTGTGTCCTTCCCAATGTCCATTTCCAGCTCCATTTGCTCTGGGAAGGTACGAAAAGAACACGGCCTTGGCAATTTCATGATAATGCAGCAGCCATGGGGGCCATCATATAGTATGAGGCCCTTGGAGCCGCTACAGATAGTAAATGGTTATGGTAGCAATGGCCCGTGACCCTGGGGCCATGCACATGTCAGGCTGCCATTACCAGAAAGATTCAGCTTTTGCTCCTGGCAGAGAACCTTGTTTATCTTTGTCACTGGCACTATTGCTTCCATCACTGGGCCAAAAGCTTATTAGCCACTGGAAGTTGGCAGAGGTCCACGCACCAGAGCAACCCCCTGTGACACTAAGAACCAAGATTCTTTCAGACTTAACAGGACATCTTCCCATTGGTCAAATCTGTGACCTTAACTGGCTAGATTTACTTATCTGTGTCAAATTCATCTCCAGCCCAAAAGACAGAAGTAAGTTAACACTAGACTTGGATGGATTCTGCCAGTTTTTTTTTTCTTTCATGCCCAAAGTGAGAAAAACCCACAAGAAAAGCAGTCCCAAATGACTTCTGCCCCTGAACTGAAGCCACCTCAGTTTTATTCATCCAAAAGCTCTGAGAAATGACAGAAATTTGAAGATACATATATTCTTTTCTGTGAATACCAGAGACTTGATTATGTATGATCTTCTTCAGGAAATTGTAAGCTTATCAAGGGCAGAATCAGGGTCCTTATCTTAGCACCTCCCCATAATTCAGGGCCTTGTCCTATAACTTCAATTTGTACTGACTCTTTTCCTCTTTTCTTTGCCTGTGCTCTATATATCCAACTCGCTTTGAGTTCTCTCACCTTCATATGTTTGCTTACTCTGTCCATTTGGTGTGGGATACCCTTTCTTTCATCACCCAATTCTATCAACCTAAACTTGATTTCCTCACACTGGAAGCTTTAAGTGTTTGTCCTTTGAATTCTCAATAACATTTTTCTGATACCTCTCATAACTTAATTCTCCATTTCCATTTGTCTCCTTGAGTGTAGTAACTATTTTGTGGGTGCTCAGCAAAAGATCATTTGCCAAATGAGTACATGAATGTATCTATTTTTTTTTTTTGCGGTACGCGGGCCTCTCCCTGTTGTGGCCTCTCCCGTTGTGGAGCACAGGCTCCGGACGCGCAGGCTCAGCGGCCATGGCTCACGGGCCCAGCCTCTCCGCGGCATGTGGGATCTTCCCGGACCGGGGCACGAATCCGTGTCCCCTGCATCGGCAGGCGGACTCTCAACCACTGCGCCACCAGGGAAGCCCTGAATGTATCTTTTGTGGTGGAAAATTGAGAACATGGGGGTGAAAGATAATGTTCTCTTTCCTTAGTGAAGGAGGCCACAGGGGGCTCATTCTCATGCTTTTTGCATCCTTTTACTGAGTTACTGGCAATATATTATAATAGGTCTGAGGATTCAATAGATCCTGCCCTACTCAAAAGAATTGAAAGAAGCAAGCAAGTTGATCTTGATTATTGCCTCCCACCACACACATGGTGAGTGCCCTGAACCACTCTCATTGTTACTAAGTGCTGAGAAAAGCTTAGGCCGCTCTCCTCCTCCAGTGCATCCCTGGAAATGGGTCCCTGACAGTCCCAGCCTCATCTGACCCACCCCTGCTCCCACAGCCGTCAGCACTCACATTTTGGGAAGACTTTCTGCCATAGTAAGTCACATGAGCAGATTATTTTACATGAGGAAAAAAATGTTTGCCCACCTAGGGTCAAACTTTTCTTCTATAAGTCATTTCTCACCCCTAGAGACAGAGCAACAAGAATCTCATGGATTCCAGTACAGCCTTCCAGTTGTCGTGGTGACTGACCCAATGTGGTTTTGGAAACTGTGCTTACAGCCAACCAACCATTACAGGAATCCTTCACTGAATAGTTTCCTCAGCGGGTAAATTCATTTCAAGTATTTCTACACTGCCACCTGGAGGTCACCGGGAACGCTGTGTGCTTCTCTTGTCGCCGAGCAGACCGAGCTGTGTGACGGCACATTCTCTGTGCCTGCAATGACAGGCGCTGCTGCGGGGTCAAGAAACAGAAACTTTGTCCTTATCGCTGGACATTAGTCACTCGGGCTATTCTGGCCACGAGGCAGACCTGTCAAGGGAACAGTTGAGGCCTTATTGCTCTCTGACATTTCCTGAACATAACCAGGTTGCTTTCTTTAAAAGAAAAGCTTAGAAGTAAAAAAGCTCAGAATGAAATGGAATTACAAAAATAGAAAAAAGAAAATCCCTTTCAGTATCTCTACTCCTATGAGACTGACCGGGACTCACTTTTTACAAGCAAAAATCAGAACAGTGACCAAAGAATACATATTTTTGTGTGTGTGTATGTGTAGAAGATGGAGAAAATACAATGTTGCTCAATTTCCCTCTGACTTCCCAAACAAGTCCATAGCGCTGAAGTTAACACTTTCTCATTTTATATGATGAGGTTTTTTTTTTTGACCCGAATAATATCTTTAAACAGAAAGTACATTTAAAATTATTTCACTATTTGAAACCCTGGAGTAAACTTTTTCTCCTGGGCTTATACCAGGTGACTGGTTTGAAAATCTAAAAGATCTTTTTTTTCTCTCTCCACTCCTTTTTTTTTTTTTTTGAGTTGGAGTGTTTTTCTTAAATAAATGTCTGTTACATTACTGATTAAAATCAATTAAGTTCACCTTGGAAGGTGGTATAAAAGGACACACCAATTTGCTCATTTCATTTAGGTGATGTATTGCCCTCTAGTGGTATGAGATGCTAAATATTGATGTAAAGTGAAGGCAATGAATTTGAAATGACTCGGTTCTTTATTGAACAGCTGCTCTGTGCCATGCACAGTTCTAGGCTCTGCGGTTAGAATTATGCTGTGGGCAGCAGCAAAAAAGATAAGTCAGGGGCTTCCCTAGTGGCGCAGTGGTTGAGAGTCCGCCTGCCGATGCAGGGGACGTGGGTTCGTGCCCTGGTCCAGGAAGATCCCACATGCCGCGGAGCAGCTGGGCCCGTGGGCCATGGCCGCTGAGCTGCGCGTCCGGAGCCTGTGCTCCGCTAAGAGAGAGGCCACAACAGTGAGAGGCCCGCGTACCGCAAAAAAAAAAAAAAAGATAAGTCAGGATTCTAACTTCAAGGACCATACACTTTAATGGGAGAGACAGAAAATTACAGTTTAAACAAGAAAAATCTTAGATAGCAATACTCTACAGAGAAAATAGGGTGATGTGGTTGAAAGTGACTGAGTGGATCATTTAGACTTGGGGTAACAAGAATAGTCTCCCTAAGAAGGTGATATATGCCTTTAGATCTGAATGCCAAGACAGTCAGCTACATGAAGATCAGGAGAGAGACAGAGCATTCCAGGCAGAGGAAACAGTGCAAGAAGCTTAAGACAGAAGTGAGCTTGGGGTGTTCAAGGAACAGAACAATGATCAGAGTGGCTGGAGCATGGTAGATGGAGAGAATGGTTTAAGATGAATATGGAAAGACAGGTAATGGCCAGAACATGTAGGGCCTTGAAAAGCCAAAGAAAAAGTTGAAGGACAACAAACAGGGGAATAACATAATTTGGTTCACAGTCTTTAAAAGCTCACTCTGGGTACGATGTGGAGAATCAGCTGTAGGTGAGCACAGGAGGAAGCTGTGAGACCGGTTGGGAGGCTGCTATAGTGATCCTGTGTCAGAAATGATGGTGGCTTGCTCCAGTATATCAGGGGTAGAAATGGAGAGAGCCAACATATCTGGATATGTTTTAATGATAGAATCAACAGGACTTGTTGTCCTGGCTTGGATGTAGGTGGTGAGGGAAAGCAAGGACATAAGAGTGAGATCTTGATTTTTTTAATTGATGAACTGAGTGGAAGGAAATGGTATATACCAAGATGAGGAAGATGGCCTGAGGATTAGGTCTGGGAAGCAAATCAGGTCATGGCCTTCATGGCTTTGATACAAAATATAGTACAAAGGGGCTTCCCTGGTGGCGCAGTGGTTGAGAGTCCGCCTGCCGATGCAGGGGACCACGGGTTCGTGCCCCGGTCCGGGAAGATCCCACATGCTGCGGAGCGGCTGGGCCCATGAGCCATGGCCGCTGAGCCTGCGCGTCTGGAGCCTGTGCTCCACAACGGGAGAGGCCACAACAGTGAGAGGCCCGTGTACCGCAAAAAAAAAAAAAAAAAAAATATATATATATATATATAGTACAAAGGATTAAAGAATGTGTTGTCATGCAATAAGACCAGACCAGTACATGTAAATGTTAAGATTTCAAGAGGTACAGGAGAGCTACAGAGTTTGCCAAAGGAAATTAGGAAGAACAGCTCCCAGATTGCAGTGTGAGTCATCCTAAGCAGGTAGGGAAAGAGAATTTAGTGCCAGGGGGCTGAGAGCCAAGGGCTTTGAGACCTTCTATGACCAGCATTTGTGGCACTCCTGAAATATACCAGATACTATATGAAGAATTTCACATACCTTACCTCATCAATTCTTTGAACAATCTTGCAAAGTATTGGGTCGGCCAAAAATTTGTTCAGGTTTTCTGGTAAGATGTTACGGATTGATCAGCTGAACAACTCCGGTGTGAAATCGCTAAGGGCTTGAGATGTGGAAGAGGAAGAAACATGTGTGAAACATGGCCCTTATTCTTCTGAATCTGGTCCACTAACTTAAAATAGAGCAAAGCTTTTTATTACTTTTTTTTTTTTAAGGAGTCTAAAACTAGATATGCCTTGGCTATTGTTTACTGCTCTGGTGAAAATCATGGAGCCAATAGAGGGAGCTAAAGCAGCACAAATGGGACTTCTGGATACAGAGACTCATTGCAAAGAAATTCCCAAATACTTGGAGAAGGGCTTAAAGTAACTTTATTTCAGGGAATTTGGGATGGATGCAGTGGAAAAGACGCAAAAGACCAATAAAAGCATTGCTAACAAGATTCTGTGAATAAGCGGTGATTACTCCAATACCTAAATATTTAATTAGAATGAGTATCATGAATGAAAGAAAAACTTCTTGGCTATCATGCTGGTGACTAGGGTACAAAAAATTTTGCCCTTTTCTCTATTTTGATTGGTCATGCTAAATGGGGTTCTCTGGGTTTATCACATCTCTAGATTTACAAAAGCTGTGATAAATTTTAAATAGTTCAGGCTTTCTGGAAACAATAGGAAATAGAACTTTTAACTAAAGAAACAGTGAATGTATGGGTATTAATAAACACTAATTTTTTCCACATTCACCCACTTTGGCCATGAAAACGTTAGGCAGGACCTATTCATTTACTCTGGAATGAGCTCCATAATTGTAGTAAAGAAAGCAACCTGAAGAAGAATGGGATATTCAGTATCAATGATTGAACCTGACATTGTCTTAATAATACCTTCTTCTCCACCCTAAGAGAGAGAGGTCAAGCAGGGACCATTTGCTTTTACATGGACCAGAATGCAGTATACTTTTACTATACTATCTTAGGGATACGCTAATTCTTCTATTTATGGTAATAAGTAAGAAGAAATCTGACCATGATAACCACAGTCTTTTTTTTTTTTTTTTTTTTTTTTGCGGTACGCGAGCCTCTCACCGTTGTGGCCTCTCCCATTGCGGAGCACAGGCTCCGGACGCGCAGGCTCAGCGGCCATGGTTCACGGGCCTAGCCGCTCCGTGGCATGTGGGATCTTCCTGGACTGGGGCACGAACCCGTGTCCCCTGCATCGGCAGGCGGACTCAACCACTGCGCCACCAGGGAAGCTTTCCCACAGTCTTATTTTTAAATGATAACTTTTAATTTATTTGGAATAGTTTAACCATATTTTAAAAAATTAATTCTCACAAATTTTAAGAGAACATTCTTATTTGTACAAGATGATAGAAAATATGACATTTTGTTGGCTGGTGAATATACCTAAGTATAAGGACTGGTAAAAATCATAAGCATATCTTAAGCCTACCCTTGACTAGAATAATAAGCTGAGCATATTTCTAATTCCACCCTAAGATGGAAACAGATGTGCTGATAGAATTATTTGGATATTGGACAAGCCATTCCATACCTGGGTGTATTTTGGAGCTCTGTTTGCCACATTTCACATGAAAAGACTGATTTTTAAGTGAGGAGAAATATAGCACATGCCACTGCGTCCTTATGAGCTTATTGACCCTATAATATTTCTAGTGTCCATAAGAGAGACCTATGGAGATTGGAGACTGGCAGAAACAAGGAGTGTTAGCCGTGGGACTTAAGAATTTGATGATTACCTAATGCAGTTACCCCTTGCTCCCTTTTTGAAAGACAATTGTCTGCTACTGATCACTGGTTAAGATCGCATCTCCTATGAAAGGAAACCGAAATAATTCTAATACCAGGAACGCCCAAACTGTCTTGCGTAATATTTGAAAGATATTTGGATATTAGTGGGGAAGCACGAAAAAGCTTACTGATTAGATAGAAATGAATTGATAGTGGCCCGTAGGATCCACAATGGCAGCAACAGCCCTGGAGCCCAAACTCTCCCCACAACAACTCAGGTGAGGAAATGAATGCCATCTGGACTCTTTCCTCATACTTTGTCCCTGCTTCTCTGACAGCGGCACTCTCCCCTTCCACAAACGAGCTTTCTCCTTGGGGCCAGAACCGAGGCGTCTGACAGTTCCTGAGCTCACATCTGCCTAAGTTTGCCATTCAGGAAGAAAAGGGCCCAGCTTCAAGAATCCTAGAGAAGGACTCTGACTGGCCCAGCTGTCATGCGCCAGCATCTTGATGCAAACCCCATGCCCAAGGGGAAGGAGAATTGTGATCGACAGCTCCCACTGGAGCCACCTATAGGGCTGTGGGCAGGGGGATGGCGTGGGGGAGAAAGCAGTTCCCCCGGAGGAGGATGGCCTGCTTCGCAGGTACCGCATCTGACGTGCATTGCAAAGAACTGAAAGAAGACATAAGACAGGTACAATTTGTCCCAGCCTCCTCTCCGTTCTTTGCTTCTCCCACCCTCAGCAGAGTCCTAATGTTTCCCCTGCAGCCCACCCCCACCCAAAGGTCAGAAACACTTTGCTTCTCCCTGGTAGCACATGCTCACCTTCCTCAATCCCCCTCCTAAAGATGCATCTTCTCCTAGAAATGTTACTCATGGGGTTTTCATGTTGTGAAATGACAGGAGCTACTCAGAGAAAGTAAGACCCAGCTCTTTATTAGGGACCTTCTGGATACAGTGCCCACAAGGAGACATTTTAATGGGCAATATAGGCAGTGCTTGCAGCATCCCATATTCAGTCAACCACTCCTGCCTGCACATCTTCTACCAGGAACAAACGAAACACAGGCTCCAATATTTCCTTGCAGGGACGATGAGCTAGCAGTGAAAACTTTGAGGAGTTCTGAGGCATAACTTGCTGGACACGCCGGAAGACAGAGTGGGATCATTCGTTGGTTCCTAAACGTGGAAATTAATATTGTGCATTTGTGTGTGTGTGCGTGTGTGTGTGTGTGTGTGTGTGTGTGTGTGTGTGAAGACCTTGGGGCATCTATGAGAGCGTTCACCTGGCGCAGGACAGATTTTCAGTCCTGCTTTCTCACTTGGGAACCTGTTACACTGTCAGCAGAAAGCGATGCCTTTCAGTAAAATGCAGGTGGAGCCCCTAGGACCTCAACCAAATTCTTCTGGAGACAAGACTGTCAAGTAAGAGCTCAGGCACGCTTCCGGAGCTCTCCGCATAGAGGAGTAAGGTACCCCCTTCCACCAGCAAGAGCAGGAGAAACTGCAGGGTGCCCAGGGAGGTCAGAGCAGGCTCCTGGCAGAGAAGGGGTCTACGAGATGCATGATTCATTGTATTTTGTGTGAATGGCGCCCCCGAGGCATGGAAAGGAACAACTATGGCATAGCTCTGGCAGGAGAAGTCAGAGAGTGGTGACAACGGACACTGCAATAACCAGGAAATTTTAACTGGTCCCCAAGCAAGCGCATGAGGTCCTGGATCTCTGGAAAGGAATAGAGGAATTGTCAGGATGTGGTGCATTTGGAGACCTAGTAGTGATCTTACTGGAAGCAGAAAGATGGATGGGGTCAATGTCAATTACAATCGGTAGCCATGTGCTTATTTGCTGTCCCCCACAGGCTGGTGTGGTCAGGGGAACTGAAGGTTACATCTCTCTTCTGAGTCCTTAGGAATAGAAATCCTAAGATCAGTGAAGAGGACCAAGCTTGGAGGTGACAGAGGAGAAAAAGAGAGCTAAAAATTTCAGTGTGTGAGGTTGACATTATTTACAGCTACAGCTAAGAACAAAGGAAGCATTTTATAACCACACGCAGCCTTCACAAACAAAACAAATGGAAAAGCATTAGACAGATCATAAATTTCCCAGTGCAGCCAGTGTTTTTATTATTATTTTAATTTTAATTAGCATCTTCTTTTATTCGGTTTTAGGACTGTCATGAGATGATATACCAAGGTCAAACTGAGTGCCAGTGGGCAGACAGCAGCCCTGTGTCAGCCAACTATTTTGGTGATTAACGTTCTTCTTGGCTCAGAGAAAACAACATCCTCTCTCCAAATTCAGAGGGTTTTTTTGGCATAAAATTTTGGAAGCTTGGCCTAAAATTCTCCATGATGACCATCTTGTCTATTCTCAGCCTAGTCATAAGATTCATATTTGTAAAACCAAGGAGAAATTGTAGAGGTCATCTACTCCAACCCTTATATACTTCCTCCCTCCCTTCCTTCCTTCCTTTCTTCCTTCCTTCTTTTTCTTCTTTCTTTCTGAGAATTCATTAATACATTTAATTTTAGATTGCATTTTAATCTGACTATAAAACATACATTAAGATTTTTAAAACCCTGGAAACAGAAAATTTAAAGTAAAAGCCTCAAAATCCTCTACCCAGGGATTAACACTGTAAACTTTTTTTGGTAATCGTTATAAGACTTTAATTCACTACCTCCTTTTGCTCTTTTTCTAAATCTCAGGCCTTTTCCTTGGGACAGTGGCCCCTAAATTTTTGATTAGACAGAGGCAGCTATCCGCTAGGGGGAGCCATGAAGAACCATCCTGGGATCTTGGGAACTTGAAGACCTGTCAGAATATACCACCCTCACCTCATTTTCAAATTAGCTAAAAGTCAGTGGCTCTGTTAGGACTCCTCCAATGTAGGTGATAATTACTTCAAAATTCACTGTGCTCCATTTCAAATGTGAAGGCCAGGAAATGGACAGAATATGTCATGTGATAGGATGCCAGAAAAACCTCCAATTTTCTCTTTTGAAGTTATGGCTCTTCAAAGTGTAAGAACAAAGTGCCAAAAAGGAACATTTCTTAGGTTAGATAAAAATGGGTAACAATTTTATATCAATAAAAATACAGCAAATTCTGTCTTCTATAAAATGAATAAGTTGGTAGGTAAATACAGTTTAAGGTGTGTCTACTGATATTAGTAATGTCCAGTTTTGTTGAAATATGTAAAAATGTCTTTGAGGAAAGGATTTTTATGACTGTCAATGACCTTTAAGATGTCATATGTACTTTGGATGTCCAATAGAGATTAACTCTGTATGTGGAAGTGGTGGTAGATTTCATTATTAAATGAAACAGTGATCAAAAATAAATAAACATATGGGAATGGAGGTCAATGCTCTCAAAGTCCAAACCAATGCCATGTAAATATCCTATTATCTACTTTTAATTTTAGATTGTAGGCCATTTATTGAAAATGTATATGAGTTAGTAACAGAAAGTATTCTGAAGCCATCACACACAGTCTCTCCCTAATCCGCTATCCATGTGCGAAGCTGACATCTGGGCTGCTGTTTTTATCAAGGGTGGTGATAGCTTTGTGCTGACACAGGTGACCCTTCCATCAGAAGTACAAGGTGAGACACTGGATGGTTCGCTGATGTAATGTGCTACCCCAAAGAGCCTCACTTGGCTTTTGCCTTCTTATCAGGCTGGGTTAGCTCCTACCAGACACTGGTCCAAATCATAGAGTCATAGGATTTAATACTAAATGCAATACTGAAAATCCTCCAGTCTGAACCCTTCAAACGGCAGAGATTGCTAAGTGTTCCCCACTATATATTCTCCCCTTCTTTGTTTTAGTCGTAGAACTCCCCAAGATTGAACTGAGCACATGACCACCCCAAAATAGATTGCATATCCTGTGCTCCTTTGCAGCTAGGGATGGCCGTGAGACTAAGTCTGAATCGATAAGATGTCAGCAGAAGAGATGCATGCAACTTCCAGTCAGTTCTGTAGTAAAGTAGCTGTTTGTTCTCAAGCTTCTTTTATCCCACTGGACGGGAGGCAGCAACAGCTGCTGTAGATACCTTGGGCCCAAGAGATGCAAGTCACATATTGAGAACATAGAGCTGACTAGCCGTCCTGGGTCAGTCATGGTTTTGTGTAGTCGACCTGCCCAGCTATTTCAGAGTGCCTGTTCAGCTTTGGAAGTGGAAGAGAAACCAAACTTTGCCTTTTCTAACCCACTGAAGCCACCATGATTTTGAGTCTCTTTTTTTACGGCAGCTTCAGCTTCTGTGACCTGATTAATAACTTCATAAATTAGGAACTGAGGCCCAGAAAAATTATGATTTACAGTGAAAATACCACCTATAAATGTAAAAACAAATCTGTGGAAATTATTTTTTAAAATTTAAAAAACATGTACTCAATTTTATAATGAAAACATTTTTTAAAGATTCCAGACCAAGAGTGGTAGAACACTTTGGCTTTCCTGACTAAACTCTTTGGCTTTGTGGTTTCATCTTAATTACCCTTGAAGGAGAAATCCATGCTTGGTTATCATACAGTGGCTCCTTGGATGAATGAATAAATGAGTGAGAGGATAAAGCAAACTGTTTTTACTAAACCAACAGGTATTTTATATTTGCTTGGCCCTTGCCTGTTTTAAAGAATGTAACCTTAAGGTACATCTTAGTTTGACTTCTTGGTCAATTTACCACAAGGAAATGCAGTGGCAGCCAATAAAGGTTTCAAATAGGCATATCTTTTATAGTTTTAAGAGTTTTTAATTATAGTTGATTTGTGGGAGGCGGTTGTAGATCTGTGTGTTTGCTGCAGGTTAGGACCACAGCTCAGCACTACTTTTTCCTGTTTGTTTTACGGCTGTGCCTTAATAGTCAGTAAACCAAAGTCATAAAGACAATTGATGGTGTCAGGGCATGATATTATCTACATGAGCATGGCTTATTGGTGCCAGATTTCAGTCATTTTTGAATTCAAGGTAGTCTTTGGCTAGTACCAACTTCTAAACAGGTTCTTCTAGAATCATATTTCGACTAACATAAGTGAAATTGTCTCCTGCTATACAAAGATAAAGACTCGCGCCCAGTGGCCCAGTCATATTTATTAAGTTAATTTAAATATTAATTATTAATTAATTAATCAAACCATTAGGTTATAAAAATAGAAAATTTGACTATATGAGCCAGTTATGGAAACAAGAAAATAACAAAGCACCCGTCACCCCAGATTGTCTTCAAGCACAGGTAACCCATTGTAGGGTTGTCCCCTGAGGCAAAGTCTGAAAGAATTGCACGCATAGAGATGTGAACAATATGTAGACTTGTTTTATCTTTCTGTTTGTTAAAAATTGCCCACCACTGACACAATGGACAAGGTATCATCTACCTTAGGGTGTGTTTATAATATTGACAAGAACTCAATAAATTCACCATAAAGTTGTCTAAAACTGTTAAAGATGAAAAAAATTTAATGTAAGCAAAATTATTTAAAATGTTTTAAGTTCATGATAAAAATCCTATAAACAATTCACATCTCTAGTTTGTTTTAGTTTTTGTTGCGTTAATAAATCATATTCCCAAATCCATCCAAGTCTCTTTCTGCTTACGCTGGCCTTCTCAATCTTGGTTGCCTATTAAAATCACTTGGAGAGCTTAAAAAAATCCCGAAGCCCGGGCCAAAACCAAGAAATGATGTCAGGCTCTCTTGGGGCGGGACCTCAGTATTTTCACCTTCATTTAGATGTAGGGAGAGGTTTGGCTGGGTCAACAGGTGTAATCTATTAACCCACTAGACAGATGTTCATTCAAGATAAAGGGACACCAGATGTTCACCGGGCATTCCATTCCAAGAGACATTATTTTCCATCTGAAACACATTTGCCTCCATCAGTTATTTCATGTCTCTTTTACCGAAGTCACCAAGAGGATTTAGTGCTTTCAAAATAGAGGGGCTTTCTATCTAGAGGGCTCTTCTGAAAAGTTACACCTGAGAGAAATGAATAGTTCCTTGTCCTCTGCATAGAATTCCCATTTAGCCCATTGAACTACAGAAAGGTTTTTAAATAACCAGGTGATGTCTTGGGCAGGTGCCTTGTAGTCAGCATTAGTCCTCCCAAATGACCAGCCTGGTCCAGCCAGTTCTCCCATTTCCCCTCTGGCTCAGAGGCTTCATTCCTAATCTGTCAGCACAGGAAATTGCTGGCAGGTATCTTCTTTCATGCACGAGGCAGGGAACACAAAGAGGTTATACTGTTCAGTGCTTTGACTGTGTTCAGCTGAGACCGGAAAAATGTCCCCAGAACAAAGCCGTTCCGTTTCTGATGAACCAGGCCACCACACATAAAGGACCAAAGACAGCATCCAATTCTCAGAATGCTTCTGGGCAAAAATGAAAATGAGCAACGTTTTAAATAAAATTAGTAAAAAGCACATGTAACGTAGCCACTAAATATAAAATCATTCAAATTTCTGTTCACAGACTTCATTTAGTTTTCTCAATCATTTGGCAACCTGCATTTCCAAACATAGTTCTTCTGGACATACCTGTTCTAAATCAATTGTTTAAAACTGAACATTTAAAGTTGGATGTTTATAGAAAACAAACTTACGGTTACCAAAGCGGAAGGGGGGTGGGGGAGGGATAAATTAAGAGTCTGGGATTAACAGATGCAAAATACTATATATAAAATAGATAAACAACAAGGTCCTACTGCATAGCACAGGGAATTATATTCAGTATCCTGTAATAAACCATAATGGAGAAGAATATAAAACAGAGTATATATATATATTGAAATATATAGTGAATCACTTCACTGTACACCAGAAACTAACACAACATTGTAAATCAACTATACTTCAATAAAAATTTCTTTTTAAGTTTGATGTTTAGAATCATTAAATTAGCATGAACTGAAGTGTAGTGAAGAGTAAAGAAAGTTGAGAACTTGGCTAGTCAAGGTCCCCTTGAATTCAATAGATCTTTGTTGACAACCTAATATGTACAAAGCAGGTACGTGGAATGAAATGGGTTCTCCTCCAGCTGCAGCATTTCCCAGTCGTGCTCAGAGGGCTAATCTCCAGCTGACGATGAGCCTCTTAGTTTCATGGTTTTGTTTTCTTGGCTTATCCAATAACTTCACTTATCTGAAACCAATATTGGTATAGACATTCTTCAGAGACTCCAAGGAATATCTGTTCTTTTAACGAGTCTGTATATTGCTCAAATGGTTATGTGTGGAATCCTTCCAGACTTTTCCTCAGGGGGCAATCCAATTTTTTTTTTTCATCTCTCTGGCTTGCTTTATTTAAAGAAGTTAACTTTGCCATGATTCTTGGTTCTTATTTTTTTTCTCCAGCTTCAAATATACAAAGACTCCCTGGCATTACAGCTATTTCAAAGAAGACAGATTTTAAATTTCCAAAGGAACATAATTTTCAAATATTTACTTTAAATATACAGCTAGTTTTCTATCATACACTTCTTACCCCAGTCTTCACGAAAAATATATCTGAGCAAAATAAAACATTTCTTCGTGTCTTTCATTTCAGAGAAGAGCTTTTGGTACAGTCCAGGGGAGTTTATTGCGTATTGTGGGAGATCCTAAGTTTAAAATACAATTCCTTTGTAACTAGGCATTTATAATTTTATTGGAAATATATAAAATATAATGTAAAATATAAATCACTATATATATACATATATATGTGTATATATATGTGTGTATATATATATATATATATGTTTAAAGGGTTGAGATAGCAACAAAAAGTAGTTTTAACAGGCTTTCTAGAAGAGAGCCAGAGAGAGAATGGGGAAGAGGAAATATAGAAAACTTTTATTGAGTTTGGGATGGCTGTCCTCACACATGGAAGAACTCACTGCAGAAGTCTTATCTAACTCATCTGCTTTGCAAGGGAAGGCTCTTGATAATAATGACAAAGTTAATAATAACAGTAATAGCTAATATCTATTGAGTGTGCTCTACAAATTCTGATATACAACAATTATTCATTCACTGTTCACATAAATGTTCACATAAAAATTTTATTAAGCATTTACCATGGTGCTAGGGAAGGAAGAAGGAGGGTAAGAGAGAGCTATGCAAACAAACAAATTAAAAAAAAACTATAATAGAGGAAGGCACTGGGTGGGGCCATGCATTTCCTCTTAACTGGCAACACATTCTTGCATTTTTAGGCAAAGATAGAACACAGTGGTGGGACTTTTCAGTGATAACTGAGAACTTGAAATATGGTGGGAAAGAGCCTTCATCGCTGTGGTATTAACTTTGCTCAAAAGATGGCAGCAAAGTTCAGCTAATTCTTCAGAAGCCACTTAAACGCTAGGGGAGGAGGGAATGGCTGTTCACATCCTTTAAAGGTTAATGGGTTAAAAAAAAACGTTAAGGGGTAAGTTGAAGAAAGACTGTCTTGGTGGTTTTACAAATGGACTTTATTTTCTGATCATTTATCACAATATTTATTAACTATTAAAAATATCACAAGTTTAATGTAAGCCAAGTCACAATATTAAAATTACATTTATTCATTCATTTGTTAATTTACAAATGTGAAGAGCCATTAGTTCCCCAAACGTTTGAGTCTCTGCTGGGAGCTAGCACTGTACTGAGGGCTGATGATACTTGACAGAAAAACAGACACAATCCCAGCTCTCATTGGACATAGGGCCCAGTGCAGGACAGACATTAAAAAGGTAAGCACTGAAATGAATTTATAGTTGCCCATATAATGTAAGCCAATTTAGAGCAGGGAGTTTTGTCTGTTTAGTTCCCCAACGGATCTCAAGAGCCTAGAACTGTGCTTGGCACAAAGCAGGTGCTCAGGAAAGGATGGTTGACAGAATGAAGGAGTATGATTACAAGTCTGAGCTCTGTGTATCCAGGGCATCACTCTCTGTGCACGTTGAACAAAGGAACAGAGCCTGGGGTTGAGGAAATGATGCTTGGGCAAGGCTTGGAGGATAAGCAGGAGGATGCAAGGTGGTTGTGTGTATGTATGTGCACTGAGAGTGGGACAGAGAAGACCATGGGTGAAGGCCCTGTGACAGTAGCTGGGGGGAGGGGGCCAAGGCAGTCAGCTTGGCGGCAGCATAGTGAGGAAAGGGTGGTGCAGGGAAGCACCATAGAAGCAGATGAGTGATGTGCAGAGCCTTTGGTGTAAAGAGGAGTAAGAGAGGAACAAGAGTGGATTTGAGGAGAAATGCAGGCTATTTATTGCAAGTCCAGATGAGAGACGATAGTAACGTAGGTCGGGGAGATGCAGGTGGAGTGGGGGGAAGTTGTCACTGTCACCAGATACTCAACCGGCAAAACCAGCAGACTTGGTCATGCATAGGCTCCAGAGGGGAAGGGAGAGAGGAGTTCCCGGGACTTTGCAATGGGATGTGTGGTAGATAGGAAATCAATCCTGCAGGAAAACCAGTTTGGGGGAAGAGGGAAGATCCTGAGTTCTGTCTGGGGTGTGTTGAGAATTTGAGAAATCCTAGTAGACACAGTAAATCCCTAGTTGGATTTAAGGGTTGAAGCTCAGAAAGGATTGGGGTAAAAATGGTTTGGGAGTTAATGGCATGTAGGTGACATCTGAAGGAGAGGGCAAGGTTGAACCCAGTTCGGTAGTGAGTATAGCAGAGGAAAGAGGGGCCTAAGACTCACCTGGAGGAACGCCCATGTTTAGCGGCCAGGTGGAGAATGATGGGCCTGCAAACAAGGCAGAAGGAGTGGCCCGGAAAGAAAGGAGGAAACCCAGAGAAGACAGTGTGAGCACAGGGGAGAGAGCTCTCCAGGAGCAGGAAGACCTTTCCCCGAGTCCTGAGAAAGGCAGGCCAGCGTCTCCATCCTCCACCACTGTCCTTCCCTTCAGTAGGTTCATTCATTCATTCATCCATGCAACAGGGGCCCCTATCAGGCCCAACACAAATATCCTTGGCTCCAGGTAGAACCAGGCCCTGGGAAGCTAAAAATTTTAGAGCCATAGGTAAAGGCAAACAGGAGTAAGTAATAATGGCATGGACAGCAACTCCTGTTAATTAGTGAAAGAAATTAATGGGGGAATTTATTTACAGATTCAAAAGGAAAGCCCCCTGGACTATGGGTCAGGAATCCTGAGAGCCAATCCAAGTTCCCCCACTGACTGCCATACCAGCTTGGGGATCTCTCCCTAGGCTTGATTTCAGTGTTATCATCATTAAATTTCAGGGCAGAGGATTGCTGGGGAGTGAGCAGGTAGGTGGGGAAAGAGAGGAGAGAAAGGGAAAAATAATACTCACTTTGCGTACTTCATGGGGTTCTTAGAGAAGATCTTATGAAATCAAGTGTCTAAATGTGCTTTTGAAAGCATATAGCATCAGATATGTTTCTATATGGCTGAAGGAATTTTTTTATTAGTCTTATAAAAATAGAAATATATAATTTCTAAATCTGGAGTGTTGCCAGGTATTTATTCCTAAAAAGCTATGTGACTGCCTTTTATCCCTTTCTAGCCTGCTGTGAGCACCATATCTTTTTCCAACTAAAAATAAAACACAAAACAAAAAAGAGAAAACATCTAAAATCTATCACTGATGCAAGGAAAAAGATAAAGAATTTTAACAAAATAGATTCAGGACCACCCAAGTTAATGGATTTCAGGCCAAACAGTGAAAACAAAAGGATTATCACTAGAACCTCAAATCTATTTTAAAAGCTGAGGAGAAGTGAGAGGCCTCATCCAACATTACCTAGAAAACCCTACCTGTCTGTGAGGGCTATTTTGACCTTTCTTTCCGAGGGCCACCTGGTGCCTGGCCTTTTAATCTGCTCTCTTCTGAGTGATGGCTGCCGCGCCAGTCCTGACGAGGCAAAGCCCTTTCTTATTTGCAGCAAATTATCTCTAGAGCAGCACCACATTAGCTGATATAATCACCGCCCTGGAGTAAGAAGCAGGTGGTTCCAGCACCTTCTGTCATACACCCTTGTGTTTGAACTGCTCTGAAAGGACTCAAGCTTTCCTTTTCTAAATATAATCTTGACTTGAGAGGTTAGATATGTCATTCATTTCCTTAAACCCTGCTTTAAAAATACCTCGAATTTAGAGACTGATGTACCGCATCGCAAATAGTCTTCGGCTTCGGGGCTCTTAGATTGAGAGGTCCCTGCTCAGGCCCATACCTTGTTTTATTTGAGTAATTTGGTGTTCTTTTTCTTAAAGGGTCAGCTCCCCCAGACCTGCTTTGCCCCTGCTCTGAAGCAGCAAGAAGATGCCTAGACTTGCGAACTACCCAGACAGTAATCGGGTTGGAGATAATGGCTTCAATCCACTTTCCATGGTCCATTTCACTCCAGATTTTTAAGGTATATTTATGTAACTGGGATTTTCCTGCTCTCTAGGATTCTGGGATCATTCTATCTTTTAATTAAGAAAAATGAATTGAACCCTCCTTTCATATAAATGTAGGGAATCCAGCATGCTTTCCGCATTTCTAAGGTTTCTTGGGAGCTGGGTAGAGGCGGGGTGACCTCCTGTGACTTCTCAGGCCAAATGCCTCCTCCTGGCCACCTCAGCTCTTGTGGCTACTGTCCCCTCCTCTCCACACTTCTCCTGCCTGAGCTTGGCCCCCTCCTCCTTCATTCCCCAAAGCATCTGCCTAAGGTGACAGATTTCGACTGAAAGGCTGAGGGGACTGAGTACAATCATAGAGCAGCAGGAAAAAATTCAAAATCAAGTACTGGGCATGATTTTTGTTCAAGATTTTTCTCTCTGTGAAGGATCTGCCTCTGCAGCCTTGGGGCCTGCTCTCTCATGGAAACTTCTCTCTTCGCCTCACTTTCTCCACATCCCTCAGGGACCACACACTTCCTCCCTCTAAAGAAGCTTCCAGAAAACTCTTTTACTTTATTACCGAGGCCAATTTCTCTCTCTTCATTTTAATCATCTCCTCTCTGTTCAGGTCCAGAAAGAGCCATTCACTAATGAACCTCATCATGACCCTTTAAGGAGGAAGGAGTATTGATCATTTCCCTCCCCCCCGTTTAAATATAAACACTTCCTTTTTGTTCTATTTGAGGTTGAATTATTAATAGGAATCCAGTATTTGAGATTATACAGCATAGCTGATGCCTTTTTGGGTTTGTGTTTAGAGCTCTTAGGTAGCAGACTGGTCCTTCCTATTCTGGATTGCTTAGTAATTCTGGACAGAATGATCTTTTCACTTTGTTCTCCCTGCTTCTGCCCACTCAATCCTCTCCTGCCCACTCGACCACTGTGATAGTGAATTTGGAAGGTCTCAGTTCAATGCTGAGGCAAGTTGCTGGTAACTCAAAACCCATCTGGACTTTGGGCATGCTGTAAAACAAGCAACACTGATGTTTCATGGGAACTCATTTTTTGGTCTTTGAGAACACTGGCTTCTACCCAGCATTATCAATGACTATTGGTTACTTGCCTTCTTAGGCTTTGAGAAGTACATCAGTGTCAAAGTATAATTTTCATAAGGTTGCAAACATAACTGTTGTACAAAAGTAAAGTAAGAACACACTAATGGTCTGCTTATCTCTTCATGAAAGACCAAAACTGGTTCTAAGGAATATAGGAGAAACATCATCTGTAGTCACTTTAAAAAAGTACTTGAATAAATGACTAAATTACACACAAAAGTGGTTAATATCATACAGGGCAATAAAACTTAGACCTTTGGGTTGTAATCATTTTTTCAGGCACAAACAATTTCTCTGTGGACAAAATTCATTTGTATTGCCACCAGACAAGAATCATTTGCATTGCTTAAATTTACTACAGGTTAACATATACAAATCAGTAGGAAATAAAGTCCAAGAAAGGTATATATCATACCCTAGAGAATTAGGTAATCCTTATGTGGCCCATTGGACATTTTTCCAGTGTGATGTAGAAAGGATATGCAGTCACCTTTTTCTCTATTTTCAAGTTTTGGATATGTTTTTTTCCCTAAATATAAGAAAACAATTGTATTTTCCTCAACTTCTCTAAGCTATACCAATCATTTAAAAGTTCTTTGCTCAACAATGGCTTCTATGATAGTTATTTTAGAAAACAATATAGTTAATATATTACTGAGTTTTAAGCCTTCCTTACCTTCTCCCCCTGCAATGCTGTCTTATTTATTTAGAATAATCTATGAATGGGTTAGTGTGTTTACCTTAACCTCTAGAACAAAATATTTATACACATGCAGAAAAATGAATAGTATTGACTATGGTTTCTGTAACATGACACCTAGTGTGATCGGACACTGGGCTAAAGGTACCACGATTATGCTTTCATTGGATATAAAGACAGTAATTTATTTCCTCTCCATTGACTTTGACATACTAAAGTAAAGTTATAGAACCTTAAGAAGAAATGAAATGATAGATTCTTCTGGGTGATAGGCATGATTTTAAATATATTAAAGGGAGGAAAGTGTAAAATGTATTGATATTCTGACTGCTTCTCTTCCGATGGTCATCATAACTATAGAGCAAATATACAGTTTTTTGTTGTTGTTGTTCTTTTGTGGTACGCCGGCCTCTCACTGCTGTGGCCTCTCCCGTTGCGGACCACAGGCTCCGGACATGCAGGCTCAGCGGCCATGGCTCTCGGGCCTAGTCACTCCGCGGCATGTGGGATCTTCGCGGACCGGGAATCGAACCTGTGTCCCCTGCATCAGCAGGTGGACTCTCAACCACTGCGCCACTAGGGAAGCCCAAAATGTACTCTTTTGAGAGAGCAGATGACTGTTATAGCTGAGCATGTGAGCTGTGCTTACTTCAGTGACTGCCTGACTGTTTCCCAGCAGATGTCCGTAGGATACTGCTGTATGATAAGCAAGGGATGTTTCCAGCAGTTCCTGCTTATTAGTACTAGAGGAAGGCGACTATTCAGAGATAAGCAAACATAGGCAAGAGTTAGCTGTGGTTTGGAAATATGATGTTAACAAATAGCCTAAGTGTCCATCTGCAGCATCCCAGCCTCTGGGCCTGAGCTTCAAATTCCAGCTCTAATCCTACAGAATTCCCACCGCTCCCCTTGGGCTGAGCTATTGCGGAAATTCTTTTTGCAGCTGTTGGGGAGACTGGTTGCCATCAGAGGAGAGTAGCAATGACGGCACGAGCTACTGCACATCCAAAACATAATACCCTCAACCGTGAAGGAGAAATGGGGTGAGAAATTTTGAAATCTACTGATAATCTCTACACTTAAATATTGATTAGACTGTGATAAACCCCATGTTGCAAGAGGACCATGGATTAGACCAAAAATCAGCAGTATTTATAAGGTTAAACTTCCTCTCCCTTTATGTCCCTTGTTGAAGAACAATATAGGACAAAAGGCCAAAGGATGACTGAGGGGGGAGGTGGCAGTAAATATCTCTGAGTTTTACAAAATTGCATAATGTGCCTATTTATATAATTTGGAATGCACTGGCGTCACACAGGAAACACTGCTTTTTTGGTATTTTTGTTATTGTGGTAAAATATACATAAGATAAAATTTACCATTTAAACCATTTTTAGGAGTATAATTTGGTGACATTAGGTACATTCACGACGATGTGCAGCCGTTACCACCATCCTTTTTCAGAATTTTTCATCATCCCGAACAGAAACTCTGATCCAATGAACAATGACTCCTCGTTCCCTCTTCCCCCTGCCCCTGGCAACAATTTGCTTTCTGCCTCTAGGAATTTGACTACTCTAGGTCCCTCATATAAGTGGAATCACAATATTTGTCCTTTTGAGTCAGGCTTATTTCATTTGGCATAATGTTTTCAAAGTTCAACAGTGCTTTGCTTTTAAACAAATTTACTTTCAATACTTTATTGGTGAGTCTCTTATAGAGACAATACCTTAGTATGTAGTATCTTGTGATGTGATTTAATATGTCTCAAACTCAAAAGCCTCAGTTTTGCGTTACAAAAGAGCTAGCAGTTGGGCTCTGATTATTATTTTTTTTTAAAGCCAGGTATTGGCTCTGTAAAATATGAACAGGGAAAAAAGAACAGTAAGAATCTTCACCAAGTGATTAATTTTGGCTGCAAGCATGACTTGCAATTCAGTAATAAAATGAAATCTTCCCCTTGTACCTAGATTGAAAAAAATCAACAACAATATGTTCTCTGCCCTGCTCCTTCCTGTGAGCCAGGGAGAGATGGGACCATGACTGATGTCACTTGTTAGTTGATAATGAAATGCAATTCGTGTCCAGCAGACCCAGCAGAAATAATCCCAGGCACAAGAGAAATATACCCAGATGGTATTCTCCATTTTTCAAACTAAAAAAGCCAGTTGCCTTTCCATTACGCAATGTATCCTTACGTGTCCAGGATACTACCTTTTCTAGATAGAGGCTCGAGCATTGATTTTCATGCCCAATGAACCAGTGTACCTATTAACTAGCCAATCCAAGCTTCTTTCATGCCTTGAATACTGAATTGGGGAGTGGGAGGGTATGAACTGAGAGAACAATATAATGTGAAAATAAGATCAAATATAATCACGTAGAAACCCCCAAACTAGTTCATCCCACCTGTACTCCTACTGCGATCAGTAGCTTCCAGGTGTACCTCAAAACAGCTGTAACAGAGAAGTAAATTCTTCTTCAGGATTAGCTTCCCATGAGCGGTTCCAGTTGTATCCAAATTCATGCCATCAAATGAAAGCCTCAAATTATGTGAAGCTTAAAACACAAACACACGCAAATACACATGCAAGACCAAAATGAGATACAGTGAAGGGAATAAATTAGCACCAGCTGCAGGCCAGTTAAGCAAAGTCTTCCACAAGGGAAAGCTTACTTATAATTTACCTAAACAAACCCCTTCCTTTTGGTTGCAATTTGCTGCTTATTAATTTTTCTTATTCAAATGACTGCAAAGAGGAACCAGGAAAATTGTTATCGCATCGGGAAAAAACCCCCAGTTCTTCCAAATCAAAAGAATGCTTTGAAATGGTCTTTTTAGTCAAAGGTTTGTGTTTGTAACATTTAAAAAATATTTAAAATTTAAAAAATCAAATTACATATGCACATATTTAAAAGGGTCAAAGCTTATGATGAAAAAACCAGTAATTTCCAGCTCCATCCCTTCTTACCTCCTCAGAGCCCACAACTTTCAAATCTTTTAGCCATTTCTTCTAGAATTTGTCTCTGTATTTCCAGATAGTATGCTTCCATTGTGATTTCTGGATTTATGAATTTTTACTTTATCTGTTAATTTCCTTCATGATGAAGATTCTGCTGGTTTTCATCATGAGTCCTACTGCTACCAACCTCTCATCTCTCCTCCAAACTCCCAATATTGAAGGGAGGAGGGAGAAAAGGGTGAAGAAAGTCTGAGGTCTTGTTCTACTGCATATTGTGAGGTGCGCATAGATGGGCAAAGAAGAAAATAAAATCACAGCCAGCTCTTACAGTTCTAAGCATGTTACAGATATCCATTTACCCCTCACAACGATCCTACAAAGTAGGTACTAGGATTATCCTCATTTTACAGATGAGAAAACTAAGGCACAGAGAGTTTAAGTAACTAGGAGATGCTGTAAGTCATCCATAGTCTCTACACTAGATCCAAGGTAGTAGAGGTGACTGCTCTTTCAAAGTCAGAAGCAAAACATGCTTGCAAAGGAGATAATGATCTTGTGGATGATGACAATGTTGGGGATGCCTGGCCAGTACTGGACACACACATGCAGCTGGGTATCAGCAAGAAGACGTACAAAAGCTGGCCCAGGTTTTGTGGGGGAATGATATGTATGCAATTTAAAGGTCCCTCTTTAAGAAAAAGAGTATGAAATTGCTACCAAATGAATATTTATTTAGAGTGAAAAAGAAATAAGAGCAAATTAGAAATCTAAAATAGTGACCAATGACACAAACATTACAACACCTGCATAAACAACATCATATATTCATTAATAGTCTGACATACCTCTCTAATTTCCCTATTTTAGCTGCCTGCTCTTTGAGTGCCTTTTTATATATCAACAATTTTTTTTTTTTTTTTTTTTTTTTGCGGTACGCGGGCCTCTCACCGTTGTGGCCTCTCCCGTTGCGGAGCACAGGCTCCGGACGCGCAGGCTCAGCGGCCATGGCTCACGGGCCCAGCTGCTCCACGGCATGTGAGATCCTCCCGGACCGGGGCACGAACCCGTGTCCCCTGCATCGGCAGGTGGACTCTCAACCACTGCGCCACCAGGGAAGCCCCTCAACCATCTTTTAAGATATAATTTTCTAAAGAGAACCTAGGAAGCAAATTCATTCTTTGCTCTGCCATGATTGATAAAAATGTGTTTTTAATATTAATGGTTTAGCACTTTATTTCAGTTTTACAATTTGTTATTGGAAATATATGAATTTTAAGATGTTGTCTAATTTGAGGACATCTCTAGTATATAGATCTTTCATAATGAGCTGACAATTTCAGGGCATCTCCAGTTTTATTGTGTTATGTCTGTCTTGCCTACTCTTTGAGTTGATGACATTCATAAACCAGAGACTGGAAAGGGACCCAAAGTGTGGAGCCCTTCAGCTCACCACTCAAGGCCTTAAGCTCCCAACCTCTAATGAATGCCCAGGCTGATATAGCCCTCACCTTACAGCTCTGATGTTGCAGCTCAGTTCTAAGAGACAGAGTCTGTTGTTTCTTCAGGAATCTGGCATCCTGCCCCCAAGCGCCAATCAGGTTTCATCTCCCAGGTTGGAGACTGAAGTGCGTCGGCAATGATGGCTGTGTGATTCAGGTCATGCTGGCTGCGCTGGCAGCAGCATCGAGGGGCAGGAGGCTCAGGCAGCCCCTGGAGTTCAAGCCGTGACTCATTCCAGGAAGGAGGCCAGGGCTTGATGGTTAAAGACTGAGCCGAAAATGCTAATGAGAAGACTTACCAGACTGTGCATGAGCTGAAAGGCAACTATGCATTTTATCATTCAAATCAAACCCTTGAGACATTCCACCAAAATAAAGAGATACATCTTCATTTGAACAACTTTCATCATAAAGCCATGGAAAGAGCAGAGTGGGGTTTGCAGAGACCTGAGTTTTGCTGCGTGTTCTAGGCTGCAGTGAATAAGCCATTCACCCCAGCCTCCAATTCCTCACTGTAAATGGGAATGCTGGAACAGCTTACCAACTCAGTCCCTTTCAGGACTCTGGACCAGCCAGACAAGAGAGTGAATGGGAATCCCGACCCCTCACATCCCAAACCAAACCAAACAGGCAGTTACAGCTGAGTGGAAAGCTGGTCCTTGCCACATTTCCTAGGTTGACCTTGGAGCAGCCAAGGTCATGCACCAGCCTGGGATTTTAAAAGGAAATCCAAGAGAGGGCACCATGAACCATTTTATAAGAGCGGAATAGTTTCCATTGTCATCCAGGAGTTTTAGAAATTGTACAAATTCACAAAAACCTTGGTGCTTGAAAAGTTAAACAGAAAAGAGGGAGTGTGAAAAAACCTTCAAGCATCTTCTTTTAGCTAAAGTCTTGCAGAGTGTACTTCTAACGATGGAGATAAAGAGAAATATCATTTCCTGAATACAACTTCCAAATGCTCTTTTTTTTTTTAGGTGAATGGGATTTACTTTATTTATTTTTTAACATCTTTATTGCTGTATAGTTGCTTTACAATGGTGTGTTAGTTTCTGCTTTATAACAAAGTGAGTCAGTTATACATATACATATGTTCCCATATCTCTTCCCTCTTGCGTCTCCCTCCCTCCCACCCTCCCTATCCCACCCTTCCAGGCGGTCACAAAGCACTGAGCTGATCTCCCTGTGCTATGCGGCTGCTTCCCATTAGTTATCTACCTTACGTTTTGTAGTGTATATATGTCCATGCCTCTCTCTCGCTTTGTCACAGCTCACCCTTCCCCCTCCCCATATCCTCAAGTCTGTTCTCTAGTAGGTCTGTGACTTGATTCCTGTCTTACCCCTAGGTTCTTCATGATATTTCTTTTTTTCTTAAATTCCATATATATGTGTTAGCATACGGTATTTGTACTTCTCTTTCTGACTTACTTCACTCTGTATGACAGACTCTAGGTCTATCCACCTAATTACAAATAGTTCAATTTCGTTTCTTTTTATGGCTGAGTAATATTCCATTGTATATATGTGCCACATCTTCTTTATCCGATGACGGGCACTTAGGTTGTTTCCATTTCCGGGCTACTGTAAATAGAGCTGCAATGAACATTTTGGTACATGACTCTTTTTGAATTATGGTTTTCTCAGGGTATATACCCAGTAGTGAGATTGCTGGGTCATATGGTAGTTCTATTTGTAGTTTTTTAAGGAACTTCCATACTGTTCTCCATAGTGGCTGTACCATTTCACATTCCCACCAGCAGTGCAAGAGTGTTCCCTTTTCTCCACACCCTCTCCAGCATTTATTGTTTCTAGATTTTTTGATGATGGCCATTCTGACTGGTGTGAGATGATATCTCATTGTAGTTTTGATTTGCATTTCTCTAATGATTAATGATGTTGAGCATTCTTGCATGTGTTTGTTGGCACTCTGTATATCTTCTTTGGAGAAATGTCTATTTAGGTCTTCTGCCCATTTTTGGATTGGGTTGTTTGTTTTTTTGTTATTCAGCTGCATGAGCTGCTTGTAAATTTTGGAGATTAATCCTTTGTCAGTTGCTTCATTTGCAAATATTTTCTCCCATTCTGAGGGTTGTCTTTTGGTCTTCTTTATGGTTTCCTTTGCTGTGCAAAAGCTTTGAAGTTTCATTAGGTCTCATTTGTTTACTTTTGCTTTTATTTCCATTTCTCTAGGAGGTGGGTCAAAAAGGGTCTTGCTGTGATTTATGTCATAGAGTGTCCTGCCTATGTTTTCCTCTAAGAGTTTGATAGTTTCTGGCCTTACATTTAGGTCTTTAATCCATTTTGAGCTTATTGTTGTGTATGGTGTTAGGAAGTGATCTAATCTCATACTTTTACATGTACCTGTCCGGTTTTCCCAGCACCACTTATTGAAGAGGCTGTCCTTTCTCCACTGTACATTCCTGCCTCCTTTATCAAAGATAAGGTGACCATATGTGTGTGGGTTTATCTCTGGGCTTTCTATCCTGTTCCATAGATCTATCTTTCTGTTTTTGTGCCAGTACCATACTGTCTTGATTACTATAGCTTTGTAGTATAGTCTGAAGTCAGGAAGCCTGATTCCTCAATCTCCGTTTTCGTTCTCAAGATTGCTCTGGCTATTCGGGGTCTTTTGTGTTTCCATACAAATTGTGAATTTTTTTGTTCTAGTTATGTGAAAAATGCCAGTGGTATCTTGATAGGGATTGCACTGAATCCGTAGATTGCTTTGGGTAGTAGAGTCATTTTCACAATGTTGATTCTTCCAATCCAAGAACATGGTATATCTCTCCATCTATTTGTATCATCTTTAATTCCTTTCATCAGTGTCTTATAAGTTTCTGCATACAAGTCTTTTGTCTCCTTAGGTAGGTTTATTCCTGGATATTTTATTCTTTTTGTTGCAGTGGTAAATGGGAGTGTTTTCTTGATTTCACTTTCATATTTTTCATAATTAGTGTATAGGAATGCCAAAGATTTCTGTGCATTAATTTTGTATCCTGCAACTTTACCAAATTCATTGATTAGCTCTAGTACTTTTCTGGTAGCATCTTTAGGATTCTCTATGTATAGTATCATGTCATCTACAAACAGTGACAGCTTTACTTCTTCTTTTCCGATTTGGATTCCTTTTATTTCCTTTTTTTCTCTGATTGCTGTGGCTAAAATTTCCAAAACTATGTTGAATAAGAGTGGTGAGAGTGGGCAACCTTGTCTTGTTCCTGATCTTAGTGGAAATGCTTCCAGTTTTTCACCATTGAGGATGATGTTGGCTGTGGGTTTGTCATATATGGCGTTTATTATGTTGAGGAAAGTTCCCTCTATGCCTACTTTCTGGAGGGTTTTTATCATAAATGGGTGTTGAATTTTGTCAAAAGCTTTCTCTGCATCTATTGAGATGACCACCATATGGTTTTTCTCCTTCAATTTGTTAATATGGTGTATCACGTTGATTGATTTGCATATATTGAAGAATCCTTGCATTCCTGGAATAAACCCCACTTGATCATGGTGTATGATCCTTTCAATGTGCTGTTGGATTCTGTTTGCTAGTATTTTGTTGAGGATTTTTGCATCTGTGTTCATCAGTGATATTGGCCTGTAGTTTTCTTTCTTTGTGACATCCTTGTCTGGTTTTCGTATCAAGGTGATGGTGGCCTCGTAGAAGGAGTTTGGGAGTGTTCCTCCCTCTGCTATATTTTGGAATAGTTTGAGAAGGATAGGGGTTAGCTCTTCTCTAAATGTTTGATAGAATTCGCCTGTGAAGCCATGTGGTCCTGGGCTTTTGTTTGTTGGAAGATTTTTAATCACAGTTTCAATTTCAGTGCTTGTGATTGGTCTGTTCATATTTTCTATTTCTTCCTGATTCAGTCTTAGCACGTTGTGCATTTCTAAGAATTTGTCCATTTCTTCCAGGTTGTCCATTTTATTGGCATAGAGTTGCTTGTAGTAATTTCTCATGATCCATTGTATTTCTGCAGTGTCAGTTGTTACTTCTCCTTTTCAATTTCTAATCCTATTGATTTGAGTCTTCTCCCTTTTTTTCTTGATGAGTCTGGCTAATGGTTTATCTATTTTGTTTATCTTTTCAAAGAAACAGCTTTTAGTTTTATTGATCTTTGTTATCATTTCCTTCATTTCTTTTTCATTTATTTCTGATCTGATTTTTATGAATTTTTTCCTTCTGCTAACTTTGGGGTTTTTTTGTTGTTCTTTCTCTAATTGCTTTAGGTGCAAGGTTAGGTTGTTTATTCGAGATGTTTCCTGTTTCTTAAGGTAGGATTGTATTGCTATAAACTTCCCTCTTACAACTGCTTTTGCTGCATCGCATAGGTTTTGGGTCGTCATGTCTCCATTGTCATTTGTTTCTAGGTATTTTTCGATTTCCTGTTTGATTTCTTCAGTGATCATTTAAGTATTAAGTAGTGTATTGTTTAGCCTCCATGTGTTTGTATTTTTTACAGATCTTTTCCTGTAATTGATATCTAGTCTCATGGCGTTGTTGTTGGAAAAGATACTTGATACAATTTCAGTATTCTTAAATTTACCAAGGCTTGACTTGTGACCCCAGATATGATCTATCCTGGAGAATGTTCCACGAGCACTTGAGAAAAATGTGTATTCTGTTGTTTTTGGATGGAATGTCCTATAAATATCAATTAAGTCCATCTTTTTTAATGTATCATTTAAAGCTTGTGTTTCCTTATTTATTTTCATTTTGGATGATCTGTCCATTGGTGAAAGTGGGGTGTTAAAGTCCTCTACTATGAATGTGTTACTGTTGATTCCCCCTTTTATGGCTGTTAGGATTTGCCTTATGTACTGAGGTGCTCCTATGTTGGGTGCATAAATATTTAGAATTGTTATATCTTCTTCTTGGATCGATCCCTTGATCATTATGTAATGTCCTTCTTTGTCTCTTGTAATAGTCTTTATTTTAAAGTCTATTTTGTCTGATATGAGAATTGCTACTCCAGCTTTCTTTTGGTTTCCATTTGCATGGAATATCTTTTTCCATCCCCTCACTTTCAGTCTGTATGTTTCTCTAGGTCTGAAGTGGGTCTCTTCTAGATAGCACATATATGGGTCTTGTTTTTGTATCCATTCAGCCAATCTGTGTCTTTTGGTGGGAGCATTTAATCCATTTACATTTAAGGTAATTATCGATATGTATGTTCCTATTCCCATTTTCTAAATTGTTTTGGGTTCGTTATTGTAGGTCTTTTCCTTCTCTTGTGTTTCTTGCCTAGAGAAGCTCCTTTAGCATTTGTTGAAAAGCTCGTTTGGTGGTGCTGAACTCTCTCAGCCCTTGCCTGTCTGTAAAGGTTTTAATTTCTCCATCAAATCTGAATGAGATCCTTGCTGGGTAGAGTAATCTTGGTTGCAGGTTTTTCTCCTTCATCACTTTAAATGTGTCCTGCCACTCCCTTCTGGCTTGCAGAGTTTGTGCTGAGAGATCAGCTGTTAATCTTATGGGGATTCCCTTGTGTGTTATTTGTTGTTTTTCCCTTGCTGCTTTTAATATGCTTTCTTTGTATTTAATTTTTGACAGTTTGATTAATATGTGTCTTGGCATATTTCTCCTTGGATTTATCCTGTATGGGACTCTCTGTGCTTCCTGGACTTGATTAACTATTTCCTTTCCCATATTAGGGAAGTTTCAACTATAATCTCTTCAAATATTTTCTCAGTCCCTTTCTTTTTCTCTTCTTCTTCTGGACCCCCTACAATTCGAATGTTGGTGCATTTAATGTTGTCCCAGAGGTCTCTGAGACTGTCTTCAGTTCTTTTCATTCTTTTTTCTTTATTCTGCTCTGCAGTAGTTATTTCCACTATTTTATCTTCCAGGTCACTTACCCCTTCTTCTGCCTCAGTTATTCTGCTATTGATCCCATCTATTTTTCATTTCATTTATTGTGTTGTTCATCATTGTTTGTTTCATCTTTAGTTCTTCTAGGTCCTCATTAAATGTTTCTTGCATTTTGTCTATTCTATTTCCAAGATTTTGGATCATCTTTACTATCATTATTCTGAATTCTTTTTCAGGTAGACTGCCTATTACCTCTTCATTTGTTAGGTCTCGTGGGTTTTTACCTTGCTCCTTCATATGCAGTGTGTTTTTCTGTCTTTTCATTTTGCTTATCTTACTGTGTTTGGGGTCTCCTTTTTGCAGGCTGCCGGTTCGTAGTTCCCATTGTTTTTGGTGTCTGTTCCCAGTGGCTAAGGTTGGTTCAGTGGCTTGTGTAGGCTTTCTGGTGCAGGAGACTAGTGCCTGTGTTCTGGTGGATGAGGCTGGATCTTGTCTCTTTGGTGGGCAGGTTCACGTCTGGTGGTGTGTTTTGGGGTGTCTGTGGACTTATTATGATTTTAGGCAGCCTCTCTGCTAATGGGTAGGGTTGTGTTCCTGTTTTTCTAGTTGTTTGGCATAGGGTGTCCAGCTCTGTAGCTTGCTGGTCGTTGAGTGAAGCTGGGTGCTGGTGTTGAGATGCAGATCTCTGGGAGATATTCGCCGTTTGATATTATGTGGAGCTAGGAGGTGTCTTGTGGACCAGTGTCCTGAAGTTGGCTCTCCCACCTCAGAGGTACAGCTCTGACTCCTGGCTGCAGCACCAAGAGCCTTTCATCCACACGGCTCAGAATAAAAAGGAGAAAAAGTATAGAGAAAGAATTAGTAGAAGTAGGAAGAAAGAAAGAAAGAAACAAAGAAAGAAAGAAAGAAAGGAAGGAAGGAAGAAAGAAGGAAAGAAAGGAGGGAGGGAGGCAGGGAGGGACGGTGGGAGGAAGGAAGAAAGCAAGGAAGGAGGGAAGGAAGGAAAAAAGAAAGAAAGAAAAGATAAAGTAAAATATAAAGTTTTTAAATTAAAAATAATTATCAAGAAAAATTTTTTTTAAAAAATGGACAAATAGAACCTTAGGACAAATGGTGGAAGCAAAGCTATACAGACAAAATCTTATACAGAAGCAGACACATACACACTCAGGAAAAGAGGAAAAGGGGAAAAAGTTATAAATCTTGCTCTCAAAGTCCACCTCCTCAATTTGGGATGATTCGTTCTCTATTCAGGTATTCCACAGATGCAGGTACATCAAGTTGATTGTGGAGATTTAATCCGCTGCTCCTGAGGCTGCTGGGAGAGATTTCCCTTTCTCTTCTTTGTTCTCACAGCTGGCGGGGTTCAGCTTTGGATTTGGCCCCGCCTCTGCGTGTAGGTCGCCAGAAGGCGTCTGTTCTTCGCTCAGACAGGACTAGGTTAAAGGAGCAGCTGATTCGGGGGCTCTCGCTCACTCAGGCTGGGCGGAGGAGGGGTACGGATGCGGGGCGAGCCTGCGCAGCAGAGGCCGGCGTGACATTGCACCAGCCTGAGGTGCGCTGTTCGTTCTGCCGGGTAAGTTGTCCCTGGATCACGGGACCCTGGCAGTGGCGGGCTGCACAGGCTCCCAAGAGGGGAGGTGTGGAGAGTGACCTGTGCTCGCACACAGGTTTCTTGGTGGCGGCAGCAGCCGCCTTAGCGTCTCATGCCCGCCTCTGTGGTCCGCGCTTTTAGCTGCGGCTCGCGCCCGTCTCTGGAGCTCCTTTACGCAGGGTTCTTAATCCCCTCTCCTCGCGCACCAGGAAACAAAGAGGGGAGAAAAAGTCTCTTGCCTCTTCGGCAGGTCCAGACTTTTCCCCGCACTCCCTCCCAGCTAGACGTGGCGCACTAACCCTCTGCAGGCTGTGTTCACGCAGCCAACCCCAGTCCTCTCCCTGTGCTCTGACAGAAGCCTGAGCCTCAGCTCCTAGCCCCGCCCGCCCCGGCGGGTGAGCAGACAAGCCTCTCGGGCTGGTGAGTGCCGGTCGGCCCTGATCCTCTGTGCGGGAATCTCCTCGCTTTGCCCTCCGCACCCCTGTTGCTGTTGTCTCCTCCGCGGCTCCAAAGCTCCCCCCTCCGCCTCCCGCAGTCTCCGCCCGCGAAGGGGCTTCCTAGTGTGTGGAAACGTTTCCTCCTTCACAGCTCCCTCCCACTGGTGCAGGTCCCGTCCCTATTCTTTTGTCTCTCTTTTTTCTTTTTTCTTTTGCCCTACCCAGGTACGTGGGGAGTTTCTTGCCTTTTGGGAGGTCTGAGGTCTTCTGCCAGCGTTCAGTAGGTGTTCTGTAGGAGTTGTTCCACGTGTAGATGTATTTCTTGTGTATCTGTGGGGAGGAAGGTGATCTCCGCGTCTTACTCTTCTGCCATCTTCCCCTCGTCCCCCCGCCAAATGCTTTTCTTCTTCCCCTTTCTCTCTTCCTCCTTCTCCTCCTATTCTCATTAATGTATAATATGAAGGCTTGTCACTTTCCAAATTGTGTTCTTGTAAGCATCTCAAGACAACTTGTGGACTTTTCTAGTTAAAATCATAGGAAATAACCTATTAAGCTACTGCTTCTCCAATCGATGGAAAAATACGTTTTGGTGATGCGCAGTGTCATTCCAAGACAAATTAGAGTATAATTTGAAGCAGTAAAGAAACTTCCCTTCCCAAAACATAGTCACTGGTGTGCAAATCTGGTCAGAGGAGCAGACTAATTTTTAACAGTAACTTCACAAGCTTCCTGATGTCAGTTGCCTTTAAGAATGAGTGTGCAGCAGTTTTTTTCTGATCAATACTTTTTCTTATTTTAAAAATCATTATTGTTATCTCTGATAATAAAAGTAACACATGACTATAATAAAAATTACAAAGTGTATGCTGTAAAACAGCAGAAGTCCCTATAACCCCAGAGACAAACACTGCTTGGTTTATACTTGTCCAGCTATCTTTTTAGTGCATGCTATTATAGATCTTTATAGTATATATAAATTGATATAAGAACATACATAATGCTTTTTCACTTTTTCTTTTTTAAAAACCTTGGTTCTTAATTCTGGACATCTTTCTATGTCAAAACATATAGAGCTGCTTCTCTTTATGCCACCATAGTATCCCATTCTACAGAAGTATCACGATTGTTTAATCTGCTATTGACATGCACTTGGGTTGTTTCCAATCTTCCGAAATAGGAACAGTAATGAATAAAATTCTTGTACAATAATCTTTGTGCACATCTGCAAGTGTTTCTGCAAAAGGAATTCTAGAAGGGGAATTGCTGCATCAGGGACGATGCACATCTTACTTTGAACAGATACTGCCAAACTGTCTTCTAAAAGAATTGAGCTAACTTATACCCACCACCACTACTACATAAATGAGCCTGCCTTTTCCTCTCACACTTTTGCTAACACTTGTACTCCCAAACTTTCTTTTTTTACAATCTAATATCCATAACTGTGTATTACGTTTCTGCTGAAACACAACATTTTTCTCTTTAGAATCACCCTCATTTCTACCAGAGACAGCCAAATTAAGACTAATTTATTTGCAAAATAAGTTTAGTCTCATTAAACTTGGCCTGATTATTTACATAAGTCCAGCAAGAATAGCAGTTGACAATATAGGCTCTTGTGAATCTGCTTTGCTGGAACTTTTCATAAGGAAACTCCAGATCAAATATTTAAATGCCTCTCAGGGCCAGGAAGCCACGCCAAGAACTTGCCATCAGAGTTGCCTGTAAAAACCTATAGATTTGGGTGAATTCCTCTTTTCTTAAGGTTCCCCAAATATCCCGAGGTTGCTGCATCTGCCAGGAAGTAGTGTCCCTTACTCACCTGGTAAGGCTGCTGGAAACCCTGGCTGCAGGGTACCAGGCTCTTTTTTCCAAGGGGCTTTTTGGCTCCATAAAGTCGATCTTAGTTCCTTAAAGCTGTCTGGTCATATCTGATTGTATACATATTCTCAAATATGACATTCCAGTCAAAGCCATGGTAATGTTTATAACCAGTGTTGCCAATTGTGTCCTGTTACAATGAGAACAGATTCTTAGTGAACTTATGCAAATAACTATATTGGCATGAAAGTAAGAATACTTACTAAGAGTTTCTAAATTCTGGAGGGATTAGGTAGGGAGGAAAAAATAAATGTTTCAATTCTTCCTACAAAGGTATAGTTCACCAAATTGCTGTAAGTCATAGTATAAGAGGAAAGGTTTCCTTATATCTGGAAAACAAAGATTTGTAAAAGCCAGCAATATTTCAGGCAAAAGTTTTAAAATTTATAATCATATTCATCAGTTCATTCAGTTCTGTGTAACTAATTCTTGTTGAACTTGATCTTCTGTTAACAGTTTTATGAAGCCATCAGGTTTTCCATTAGAGTTCTGTGATTTCTTACCCAGTTCCGTGATATAATCTGAACATTATCAGAAACCTGTATTTGTCAAAAAGTCCTTTTTATGAATCTTCTTGAAGCTGAAGCATTTTTGCAAAAGCATTAGATTAAAACAATAACCGTCTACAAATCACAAAAGAATTAAAATGACATGGTTGAATATCTGATTACAATGCAATTGACAAGGAAATTTGGTTATTTCTGTAACATACAGCATTTTAAGATAATATCTAGAATATAACTGATAACATACTAGGACATATTCAAGTTTTAGGAATTTCATACAATTTTTAGAACACATATTAATAACATTTACCTATATAACCTAAGAAGGTTTATCATCTTTATTTGATAACACTTCCCATGTAATTTAGCATATAAAGCCCAATTAGTTTAATATCTCCTTTTATAAGGAGAGAAAAGAAATTTCTTGAGGTGTTCCAGGGGCTCTCTGGAAAACCTCCAAGTTATTTCCAGGTCAATAACACTTCATTTAGAATTTGATTTGGGGGAAGTTTATTGAAAATATCAAAAAGGTTTTAAAACACTTCGTCAAAAAGACCATAGGTCACTGTGAAATAAATAATTATCCACTTAACCAAAGTGACAATAAAAAATTTCAAAAGCAAATACAGAAAGTTACAACGGATTACTTAAAAGGTAAGGAAATTTTTACAATCTGTTTTCAAAAACAGATCAATAGTCCAAGAAAACTTTGTTCTCTCTCTAGAAAACCAGATTGTAGTTTTGCACAGCTTACCTTTGATGTTAAAATTCAATTACTTGGGCTTCCCTGGTGGCGCAGTGGTTGAGAGTCTGCCTGCCGATGCAGGGGACACGGGTTCGTGCCCCAATCCGGGAAGATCCCACATACCGCGGAGCAGCTGGGCCCGTGAGCCATGGCCGCTGAGCCTGCGCGTCCGGAGCCTGTGCTCCACAACGGGAGAGGCCACAACAGTGATAGGCCCGCGTATTGAAAAAAAAAAAAATTAAATTACTTTCATTCCAATCTGAGCCAGTTTACCATATATAACTCTTTTCTCAAGGTTCCCTTTCTAAAAACCTTCTGTAACTCCCTTTCTTACATTCAGAGTGTCTTGTGCTCCCCCTAACCCCACCCCCACTCCTTTTTTAAATCCTCACTTTAGGACAAAAGTACTTTCTTTCCTCTTAACAAAATGCATTTCCATTCCTTATACTTTTTCCCCTTCCATATGAAGATGTTGTCCTTATTAACTGTAGTAGTTTTAATTAAATGTGTTAGTTAGAATTCTTAACCTTAGAAACATTAATTTCTAGTGAAAACTAAGAAGAAAGCCATTGTAAACTGTTTATCATACCAGTATTTTTTTGATTGCAAACTTATGAATACATATCATAATTTCTAAAAACATACATTTCCTCATAGCATAATTTTTTTTCAATGTGGTATAAGACATGTTTCTAACAACCCCCCCAAATCTTTAGTTTTTCTGCAATAAGAAGGCAAAAGTAGGTAAGCTTAGACTTTAGCAATTAATGTTTCAGTATTTTATCTTATTTGGAAATGATCTATATGTTTAATGAATTTCCATCATGTAACTTAGCTTAGCAAAACTCTAAAGTTTTAAATCACTGAAATATTTGGAGAAACTTTTTTAAGTAGACATATGATAAAACATCATTATTCTTAAAGAGTTCACCTAAAAACTCTTATCCCTTTTACATTTATTTAATTTACTTATTCCCAACAGTTATGTTTAGATTACCCATGAAAACTTCATGAAACATTAGACAAAGTCAGCCATCATCCCAAGCTACTTTTCTTGCTGACAAATTTTGTAACACAGATAACATGATCTTATTTGACTTTCAGTAAACCTAGGTACAATATTATTACACTTAATGTTGATAACTCTAAAGACATGTCTGTATTAAACCAACAAATTTAAACTAGCTTTAATACCAAATATTTTCCCAGATCACATGAAGCTGAAATTCATTTGGGTTAGTTCCTATTATATTTCTGAGAATTTAATTACACACTTAATTTTCTTTAAGCAACTAAACAGAGCTCTTTTACAAATTAATTTTGACAATACCATCCAAAGGTAGAAAATACCACACATATATAACACATGTATATAGACATATACAAACACACAAACAGAATCAAACAGAGACTCCATAGTCCCATACTAAAATTTCAGCCATGAGTCAGGTACAATAATATAAAACACACCAGTTACAAAAGAGGTTGGATTCAAATTGGGTTTCTGGCAGACTGAACAAGTCAATGTCACCTGTTTAGATGGCTAAACCCTTTTTACTAATATTTATGAAGACGCTTAAGATTTGCATTTGTCCGTGAAGAGTCAAGTTCCAAATGTCCTTTCCCCGTTTTGTTCTTTCTTTTGATAAGATTTACCGACCTGAAATTGGTATTTTAAAGAGATGGTCTAGACCAGGTAGAACATTTACATCTCAAAAGCACAGGGAGAGAAATGCAAGTTCCTCCTGGGAGGACTTTTGTTCCCTTAAGGCCAGAATTATTTTTTGCAATATTTATAAGCCTCTTAAGATAAATAGGGGAGGTCTGGGGAGTCGTAAAAAGGATTGGTGGGCCTTGAATTATGTCTGGAGCCACACCTCTGATCCTGTGAAGACTAGAGTTGCAAAACAAGGACAGCTGTTTTTAATTCCTCAAAGAATTGGGTGAGGGCTTCCCTGGTGGCGCAGTGGTTGAGAGTCCGCCTGCCGATGCAGGGGACGTGGGTTCGTGCCCCGGTCCGGGGAGATCCCACATGCCGCGGAGCGGCTGGGCCCGTGAGCCATGGCCGCTGAGCCTGCGCGTCCGGGGCCTGTGCTCCGCAACGGGAGAGGCCACAGCAGTGAGAGGCCCGCGTACCGCAAAAAAAAAAAAAAAAAAAAAAAAAGAATTGGGTGGCCACCTAAATGATATCAAAGGACTGACATACCCATCCACCTATGTTAGAATGTTTTTCTTTCCCTCTGGGTACATTTAGCTTAGGAAGGCCCAAAAAATTCCTATCAGGCTCTGAATATAAGCTATGGTCACCGGTAGCCTCCCATTTACAAAAATCCATTTACAAAAACTTTTGAGGATCTTCCCTGGGTTTAAGAAATTCTTTAACTATGGCCCTCAGTTTGGTCTTTGACCTGAAGATGATTGCCTATAACCTCAGATGGTCCCATTTCTGAAGGTAATTGTTTAACAGTCTCTCCACAGTAGAAAGGCAATTTAAAGAGAGAATGAGTACTCAAAGGAGGATAGAGGGGAGCAGTATTTATATCAGTCTTATAGTTTTAGGTACCTTTTGTATATTTAATATTTCATTAGCCTTTGACAACAAATCATTCAATAAAGCTATTTTGGAATTTTGAAGGCTTTGGGGGCTTTGCATACCAAATAGGTACAATTGTTTGGGGTAAAATCTCTCTAAAAATTTACCAATTTAGAATTTTTTCTAATTCAAAGGGTACATCGTCTGGCCATTGACGCATAGGAGCTTAATAGTGACTCAAACCAATAAGATACAAGAGGCATGCCTACAAGAGAGTGCAAAGGATGCAGCTCTTGCAAGATCCAGAAAGTCCACTCCCCAAAATAGTCTAAGAAAACAAAGACCTTTGTGGCATCATTAACAAAGCAACAAAGGTTGAGATGCCAAAGGCCCCTTATGAACTGGGACCCCTTATAACAAATTTCCCTGAGAGCTGACAAAGAGATGCTTAGAATCCCAGTCTGTCTGACTGGCTGCCAATTGCACACCATTTGGGGTACCTTCAGGATGGCAGAGATCAGAGACAGTTTTCTCAATGGTCAGTAAGCCAAGCTATATACGGAACAAGATGAAAGAAAAACCTAATCAGACCAATGGTTTTCCTCCTTTATGACAAACGACACAAGGGCAAAGACAACAAAAGAGACCATATGTGGGAGGAAACAGATCCACAAACAAAGAGCCCTCTGACAAACTTTAAACCAAGAGTCACCGAGTGCAAGAAATTAGCCCTACAAATATTTTCTCCAGCTAAATCTAATTTTTTTTAAAAAGAGAAAAGCTCTTACCACTTTCATTTCCAGTAGACCCTGTAGACAGACTGACATATGTAGTAAGAATTCTCACCTCCTGCTGGCTTTTGTCGGGTGTCCCAACGTCTCTTAGCTGCAGCAGCATTGGGGCAAGTAGGGTCCAGCCAGTAAAGTTGCATCCCATCCTGTTACCAACTGTTCAGGGAGGAAAAAAGTTTCTTCTACCCTTCTAGGCGTTTCTGGCAAGCCTAAGAATTAAATTGACGTACACAGATTAACAGGAGAAAGTCAACCAGAAATGTAATAACATGTATACATGGGAGAGACCCAGGAAAACTGAGTAACTCCTTCCCAAATTTTAAAGCTTTACCAATCTGATAAACATGTCTTGTTTAAATTTCTCACACTTGGATTTATTGCCATATAACATAAAAAATATTACGTATGGAATCACTAATAATAAATCATTAAATAATAAACTTATAAATAAATAAAGCAGTAATGAAAAAAATTTAGCGTAGTACTTTATTATGCTTTCTCTGATTTCCTAAGCTTTCTCTAAGTTTCTTAGGCTTTCTCTAAGCTTAGGCACAAAAATTAAATCATTGAGTGAAAGTACAGATGACTAAAGTGGCAGTTACATATTGGAAGCAGCATGAGCCCACTTCAGTTTCCCAAACTTAGGAGCTTCCAGAATTGAGGCTGTGCTCTGGGTCCTGCCACCTTCTGAGCACCCACTCACACCCACGAGCCCACACATCTGGATACCATCTACAGCCGGAGGACCACACACAGAGAGGAAGGCTGGGCAAGGTGGCTAACAGCACATCTCAACAAGAGCGTGAAGGGAAAATGTCTCCATGATTCCTTCCTTCAAATTCAAACAGAACCCCAAGTTCAATATCTGTTCTTTCTATCAGTGGACATGGCTGATCTTTAAAATGTGATTGGCTAGAAATGTTGCCAAAATCTAGGCTCTCTGTGCACCGATGCCAAACAGAAATACGGAGACAGAGTTATGGAGGAGGAAAAAAGAGTGGCTTTATTTCTTTGCCAGGCAAAGAGAACACAGTAGGCTAGCTCCTCAAGAACTGTACCCCACCCCCTGGGGAATAGGGAGAGGTTATATAGTCAGGACTTGTTGTCAGAGTTATGTGATATAAGGATCAAAGTTTCTTCTTCTGCAAAGTTTCAAAAGGGTGGGGTTGCTGACAAGATTAGGGTGCGTGCAGGGTCACAGGTGGGTGGGTCTCCTAACTGATGAGCTTCTCTGGTCCCTTTAATCTCGCCTCAGATGGTTTTGTGGCTGCTCCTCCCTTGATTAGCAACTGTTCGAATCTGCCCTTTGGAACTCAGGGAAGGTCATGGAGGTTGGAGTCTTGCCTACAAGAAGTGGGGGACAAAAAGGCCTCTGTGCCCAGGAGACCCACAGGACCCTGCTTGGCATCAGAAGGGCAAATGAAAAAAGATTCTCTCCTCTACAGAACCAATGCTGCTTATTCTTGGTTGGCAGCATTGTTGCCTTGGAAATGGGGGTTCCCTCTGAAAGGGGTCTATGTGTTTGTTCTCTAGTGTTTTTCCCTAATTGAGAAAGAAGTGCATGAACAAGGTAAAATAAAATCAAACAGTATGAGAAGACCTGTTGGAAAGTAAGCTTCTCTCTTGGTCCAGCCCTCCAGTCTTGCTACACCTGCTAATGATTTCCAGTGTATCCTTCTAGCAATTTTCCCTGCACACACACCTGTCAATTTTGGACATAAATGAAAGCATACCATGCACACTGTTGTGACCCTTGCTTTTTTTTTTCCAGCTAACTTATTGTGTGGATTGTTCCAAATCTTCATGTAGGATGTACCTCATTCTTCTTAATATCTGCACAGTGTCCTGTGGTAGCTCTGCTATGGTTTATTTCGCCAGTGCTCTGCTGAAGGGGACTGAGGTTGAATCCATCGCTGGATATGATATGACACATAGCCCTGTGTACACACATGCTAGTATATGCACAGGATCTACTCCTAAAATGGAATTGCTATGTCATAGGATTTTTCCATTTTTAACTTAGCTAGATATTCCCAAATTGCTTTCCAAAGAAGTTTTCCCATTTCATGCTTCTCCCAACAGCGTGTAGAGGGGCTTTTCTTCATTCTCTCAAAAGAAGTTCTTTAAAGATTAGCAATCCCACATATAGTACACAAAATAAAACCATCCTAAGGAAATGGATTTCTTAATGAAAGATCCAAATTACACGAATTGGAAATTGTCAGGACCCCTTGAAGGGGTCAAATCGGGTCCATTGATATGTCTCCCTTTGTGATGACATTATTTGTCTCCATTTACTCTGAGCTCTTTGGGAACCACACCAGTTCTACAATTTTACACAGAAAATTTCACTGAAAAGTCTGCAAATTTATCACTGTCTCTGAAGGAGGTGACTGTCCCCAATACCTCTTAAGTGTATCCTGAAACAACTTTTGGACACATTCTCCCATTCCGAAGCTGGAGCTTGTCCCCTAACCCCCAAGTTACTATCAGAATCATTCTCTATTGCCCCTAAATGTCCTCTGCTCTAACTGAGCCACTGACTGCCCAAGGAGAAAATGACCACATTCACTGTCGTTCATAATAATGCTGCCTTCAGATTATGTGGACCTTTTCCACCGAAGTGCTCATAACATTTAAATATATGCTATCTTGTTTGTGTCCACATTCTGTCACCGGGGTGGGGGAAGGTACTGCTGAAACTCTGCGGAGATACGAGAGAGGTTATCTTGTTTTCCTCTGCAGCAGCTGTGAGAATGAGATCCTGGGCCAAGGTCCCAGGATAAATCAAGGTGGATCCAAGGAAACTAGGTGACAGAACTTAAATCCATTAAGTGATATTTATTTCTTTAGTTTTGGATTTCCTCAGAATCTGTGGGTGACTTTTAAAACTGCAGAGTCAGGGGAGAAGTGGGGCACTGAGATGCCAGACCTCCTTCCATTGGGCATGAATGTGTTGGCAGATGATCCCATGCTTCCATCTGGCCCGCCGGAGGGGACAGGTGCCAGGACTCTTTTAACCTATGGATAAAAGGATAAGAAAGTGCTGTGAGGATAGTTAGGGAAGAAGAACAGGTGGAAATGGGAAGAACCAATTTGGCAGTTTCAAGCCTGCTGCCAGCTGAGCAGGTACATGATTGCAGTGTGTTAATCTTCAGAGGTAAATTTATATTAAGATTCGTCAGCGTTTACAAAGGTCAGTTTGAGTAGTGAGTGGCTGTTGGGATGAAAGAAACCCCACAGGTCTAAGAGGGACTGTGAATCTCGTCCAGGACCTAATTTGTTTGGGAAAGTAATATATACAGTGGGAGGCTTGGTTTTGAATTCTAGAGAGTACCAGGAAGGGACCTGCTGGCCGCTCTGAGCTCTCCAGCCCAGGAAACTGCAGACATCACTTGTCTTTTGGAAGGCCTCCACCAGCTCACCTGGATGTCCCAGGGCTGAGCCCAACCAGAGAATCCTCAGAGTCCCACTGTGTCCCCAAGGCCACCATCACCGAGTAGAACCCACCCTTGGCAGAAAGAAGAGACTCAGCCTGAAACAGCATGACATCTTCAGTACCACTCAAGGTGTTCTTTGAACTTCCCCGGGGCTTCCAGGAGAGGGCCAGAGACAGGGAAAGGGAGGAGGGAGGGAGTTAACAGTTATTACACCTACATTCTGTGCCTAGAAGCTGTGCTAGAAGCACACTTAGTATTCGTCAGTTCCCTAGTGGCAGGTACTAGTACAGACATTCTAAAAGGGGAAACTCGAGGATCAGAGAGGTTCAGCAGCTTGCCTGGAGTCACAGAGCCCTTCAGTGTCTATGTGGACATCTGTTGATTTGGCCTGCCCTGCATCCCTTCCTCCTTAAGCAAAAGCACCATCTCTCCTAGGTTCAGATGGGACCAATCTCCCAACCCTCCCACCCAGGGGTGTACATATGACTCAGCCCTGGCCAATTAGCAACCTCATCGAGACCTTTGTTGAACCCCTTGGCAAAGACTCTCTTTCTTGTGCTAAGGATCAGGTGCATGTAGAATTGCTGAGGAAGATTCTCCTTAGTGTGAGGCCAGTGGAGAGATCATCAGAGCCAGAAGGGAGAAAGAGACAGATTTCCAATGACATCTTTTGAGTACTTGGATGTTAACTGTGCCTGAAAGCAAAACATCCCCCTGGACTTTTCAGTTACTTGAGCCAATGAAGCCCTTGCTTATACTATTTTGATTAATGCAGTAAAAAGCTGGAATTTGATCCTAGTTTTGACTGACTCCAAAGCCACTACACAGAGCAGTTTCCCCCAAAGGCAGCACTTGCTGAGTCAGCATTTTCTTAAGGCCCTTTAGCATTCTTCAGGGTGGAGTACAAGTCCAGCGCAGCTGTGAGCTTCAGGAAACTTCTGATACTGGTCCATTGTTAAAGTCACCGCCCCCCGCAACAGACACACACTCACATGCACATATTCCTCTGGGGGGTGGTGGCTAGAAAATCTTCCCCTGGTATCTGTCACCAGTCATACTCTGTGGCCTTCGGTTTGCTACAAGCAACCCAAGCTGTGATGGTGTGGGCCCCTTGGAGGTGCCAGTTGAGATCTTGCTGGGACCCCAAGTGCTCTGGGGGGAAGGGAACACCAGCAATTGTCACAGTGTTCTTGGGAAAACATTGCTGGGAGATTGTCTTCATCTGTTTGGGCTGCCATAACAAAATATCATAGACCACACAGCTTAAACAACAGAAATTTATTTTCTCCCAGTTCTGGAGGCTGGGAAGTCCAAGATCAAGGTGCTGGCAAGGTAGGTTTCATTCTGAGGCCTCTTTTCTTGGCTTGTATGTGATGCCATCTCACTGTGTGCTCATATGGTCTTGTCTTGCGTGTTCGGGGCATGGGGATGTGCATGCACGGCAGAGAGGGGAGTGTAGCTGGGGTGAGAGGAGTGGGGAGAGTGGTTTCTGATGGTGTATTTTCTTACAAGGACACTAATCCTATTGGATCAGGGCCCTACCCTTATGACCTCATTTGACTTTAATTACTTATGTAAATTATTTCCAAATATAGTCATGTTGGGGTTAAGGCTTCCGCCTATGAGTTTGCGGGGAAGACAAAAACATTCAGTCTATAACAAAGGTGTACTGGAGGCTTTCAGGCCAAGGAGATGTGGAGAAAATGCAGAACAGAATATTCAGGAGAACTTGCAGGCAGGCAGTTGGTGTCACTTCCCAGGGCCCAGACTTGGGCACTTGGCAATGCTCAGGATGGGTACCTTCTGGATCTGAGCTTCTCTGCTGTCTCATTACAGGACAGAATGTTGGCTTTTCTTTTCTCGTTTTGGTGGCAATACATGTCGGGGCTTGCTGGTTTCAAGATAAATCCACATCTTAAGGTTGTGGTATCCCACCTGGGAAAACTAAATTAGTTAACTGAAAATGAAAAATAGGAAAATTAAACCGGCAAATTCTCCAAACATATTGGGCCAATTTAAAACCCAGGTTAACACTGATTTATTGTTTTAATAAGATTCCTGTGTGAGGAAAAATGACTGGTCTACAACATAACTAAGTACAGGGGCATGTGTTCATTTGTCTGCAATATACAGGAGCAACAGGGCAAATGACTCCTCAAGCTTTATGCATTTTTAAAAAATTTTTAAAACCACTGGGCCATAAAGCATTTTTAACCTAAGACTAATGTCCACAGAATAGTGTATATGACAGTGAATATTCTGAGTTTGCTCTTCACTGAAACTGATGGGGGTCTGGGAAAGCACTGGCCCACAGCTCTCCAGCCAGGACAGTCCCATGGCCGAAAGAGAAGACGCCAAGTGGAGAGACAGCTGGACCTGCCCACACCCTCAATGCTAGCGCAAGCCAAGGCCATCCTGCTGTCACAAAGCTGTCACTGTAGCACTGAGGCTTCAGGAGACAGTGGCACTCATTCCTCTTCAATGAGTCAAGTCCACCGCATGGTCCATCTCAGGTTCAGAGAGCTTGACCAGCTCACCTTGGTCTCCCTGGCCGCCCATAATGCAGTGCTACGGTCGAGGGCTCTGGGCCCTCTCACCGTACTCAGGAAGAGGCGGTCGCAGGAAGCTGTGTGCACTTCCATCTGACAACATGTCCAGAGGGCAAGTGCCCAAAAGTCACAGCCACGGTCCAGACGTTCCATGGCTAACCCACAGCCTCGAAAATCACATGGTCATCTCTGACTCTACCACAAAGGCCAGAGACATAAGGACCATTTCCAGGGCCTTGCAAAGGTGGGCAGAGCCAAGCATCCAGGTCCCTGGTTGCTCAGGAAATAACCTCTTAGGAAGTAACAGTCTCTATCAAGAAGCCATGGAGCATAAAATGGATTTAACTGTGTTCCCAGTGTTTCATTTCTTGAGCTGATCAGTGGATACCTGGGCATTTCTTGTATTTTTCCTCATCCTCTTTTTTTTTTTAACATCTTAAATATTGTAGAATACGTTTAAAAAATAAAATTATATTAAGAAAAGAAGGCATTGAGGCAAGAAGTAGGAATATTTTTTGAAACTCAATATGTTTAAGGAATTTGAGGGGTAACTAAAGAATTGTGTTTCGTAAGAAGTTCGGATAAGATACGTCCCATCTAGCGCCAACAATGTTTTAAATCTTTGCCCGGGGAAAAGAAACAAAGTACATCAGCTATTGAGTCAAACCTTAAAATATTAGCCATAGACTATTCTGCTCCTTGTTTGGACCCAACAGAATGGAAAAATGACAACTTCCATCATTTTACATGCATTTCATCCTTACAAAGCTCATTTTTCATTTATGTAGTTCCACACACAGCCCCAGAAAGTAGATGATGGCCTTTTGTCTTTTCACTATGGAGGATGAAATTTGGACACATCACACGAGGAGGCTGAGCACACCCTGGGAAGGAGAAAGAGGGCTGGACTCAGAAACAAAGGTCGTTTCCTCCATAACCCCTCAGTCCTCACCAAAGGCATTTTATTCCATAAACCTTCAATCAAGCTCGAAGGCTTTACTCTTGCCCCACCATTTAGCAATCTAGTGTGTATCAGGTGTTAGATAACGTTAATTGGAAACACATTTATCATTACTGATTTATATTTGATGAGTATTTATAACACTGCATTAACAACAAACAGCAGCAGACAAAAAGGCTGAGGAGTAACGGGGGTTGGAAAGGTTTCATGAAAGGACGGAATCTCTGTCATGAGGCTCTCTATCACTGGCTCATACTAACAAGTCCATGAAATTGATTTCCATGGAAAAAATTTAGCTGAAAACCCAAGGAATTATTTCAGAATTACTGCAACTGTTATCTTTCGGGGAATGTCTGTGCGTATGTATGTGCCTACACATACCTATGTATGTGTTTGTTTATTTTTGGTTATGTCGCGTCTTAGTTGTGGCACGCGGGATCTTTGTTGTGGCACACGGGCTTCTCTCTAGTTGTGGCGTGCGGGTTTCTCTCGCTCGTTGTGGCGCGAGGACTCCAGAGCGAGTGGGCTCTGTAGTTTGTGTCACGCGGGCTTGTTAGATGTGGCAAGTGGGCTTAGTTCCCCCGACGGCATGTGGGGTCTTTGTTCCCCAACCAGGGATCAAACTCACGTGCCCTGCATTGGAAGGAGGATTCTTTACCATTGGACCACCAGGGAAGTCCCATATGTATGTGTTTTTAACTGAACTGTTTCTTGCTTTTGATAATAAAGAGGCCTAAGTAAAAAAGGCTTTGCTATATGCAGTAAGCACGTAATTCAAATAAGTTAAATGGGGCTTCGTTCATTGCTCCATTAAAAGTGATAACTTCAGTGTGATTAGGCTGATTAATGAATTACTGGTTGAGTTGATCAATGGCAATAAAACGAATACGGTTATATAAGAGGAATTGGCTGGGGGTGGGGTGGTTAAAAAGAATACAGTAGGGGCTTCCCTGGTGGCGCAGTGGTTGAGAGTCTGCCTGCCAATGCAGGGGACACGGGTTCAAGCCTTGGTCTGGGAGGATCCCACATGCCGCGGAGCAACTAGGCCCGTGAGCCACAACTGCTGAGCCTGCGCGTCTGGAGCCTGTGCTCCACAACGAGAGAGGCCGCGACAGTGAGAGGCCTGCGCACTGTGATGAAGAGTGGCCCCCGCTCACCGCAACTAGAGAAAGCCCTCGCACAGAAACGAAGACCCAACACAGCCAAAAACAAACAAACAAACAAATAAATAAATAAAAGAATACAGTGGACCTATCTGATAAAATGTACAGGCCTAACGCCCACCTGGAGAACGGTATCCCCAAACAGTTTACAAGAAAACCTTCAAAGCCGTAGTGTGATGTGGTGGGAAGGAAGGCAGTCAGCTGAGGCATCAGGTCGGTTTGGGTGGAATTTGGATCTCCGTTTTACTAGATGTGTGGCCTTGGGCGCCAAGCTCCTCCTCTGAAAATGGGAATAATAACTCCCCACCTGGGTAGTGGTTGTGAGGGGAAGTGAAACGACGGGTGGAAAACTCCAAGCCCAGGGGCTGGCACATAGCAGGCCCTCAACACAGAGTGATTTCCCTCTCCGCCTCAGGAAAAGATGCTTGTATCTAGAAGAATGAGTCTAGGTTTGAATTCCCTGTGGGTACAATGAGCGAGAACGAAGAAATGGGATTCTATCAATCGTTTCTCTCCACGGCTTCAAAACCCTTACGAGAGTTGTTTATTACTGACTTAAACAGCCGATATGCGGGGTACAGCCTTTTCAGGAGTGAAGTATGGAAAGGCTTTCTCACCAGTTACGGAGCTGCCTCTGAATCAAGTCCCTGCACAGCCGTCCCAACCACCTTGGAAAGCGTGACCTTCCCTTGATCCAGCAACCAAAGGGTTAATGCCTGCTCATTAGGGTGGGAGGTGAGAGGGGGCTGCTTTGCTGCTTCAGAACCTTCTGGGGGATCTTAATTCCCCGAACCCGTGGCCTTGCACTGGAAGCGCACAAAGTCTCAACCGCTGGCCTGCCAGGGAAGTCCCAGAACCTTCTTTTTTTTTTTTTTTTTTGCGGTACGCGGGCCTCTCACTGTTGTGGCCTCTCCCGTTGCGGAGCACAGGCTCCGGACGCGCAGGCTCAGCGGCCATGGGTCACGGGCCCAGCCGGTCCGCGGCATCGGCAGGCGGACTCTCAACTACTGAGCCACCAGGAAAGCCCCCAGAACCTTCTTAACATCTCGGCTTCGTTGTCCATTCTGATACACCAGAATGTCTCACCACGTCCTACTGGTTTCTAAATATTTTTTCGCTCTGGTTTCTAACCAGTTCTCTCTTCATTCGCCTCTTCTTTGGTTCCCAACATATTTGCAGGATAACAGAGAACTGGCAGTCACTCTGCCCTGGGGAGGTCCCTTTTGTGGACTAGAGCTGGCTGTCCTGGCTGCTGTCTCATCTACTTGGATAGTTTCTCTTCTTAGCTCCAGCTGCTGCGGAGGTCACTTTTCCTTGTAAGATTTGTAATATAAACCGAAACGGTGTAACTGGAGTCCGAGCCTACGGGGTAGCTTTGTCTGAAGGATTCTGAACCGTGAAAGGAGGGATCTCAACAATGTGGTTTCCTGTGGGTGGGCCTGCTCTGAACTGCCATCTCGCCGGCCATCCCCCTTGCTCCACTCCCCCAGGGCACATACATCCTTGGAGAGAGCTGACTGGGGCAGCTCCCAGACCCGGCCCCCCCCCCACACAAACTGGGCAAGTCTGGTCCCATTTCGCTCCAGTGGGGCCGCCTCCTGGGAGCCACCCTCTCTCTAGGGAGCCGAGTTATTGTCAAGATCCCATGTATCCACATTCACAAGGAGCACCATCTTTATTCTTTCCATTAATATTAAACAGCACACGCTTTTTGTACTGGCTGCTGCCGCAGACTCTGCCCTGGCTGGGTTTTAAATGTTATTAGATACTGTTGTGATTAATAAAACACACATTTATCCAAAACTTACTGCACTCAGATGCTTTCGGTGACATATTTTAAAGAGCAACTGTTACTAAAAGTACAACTACGGTACTATCCTGTGGGAAGGCTGTAAAATTTGACATTAACAAGAGGTTCTCATCCTAGAAAAGTTGAACAGTATTGTCGTAGCTCATTATGGAGATGAGAGGAAGGTAGGGAAGTTAATGATTAGCCTATTAGTAAAGAGACGCAAGAATGTCAACTCACCGCTCTCCTGCCTGGGAGGCCACCGTTCTAGCCAGTGGGGTCTTCCTTGTTCTCCGTAACTGCGGAATCAAGAGGAAGATTAGGGTAATTCCAGAAACTCAAACCTCAGGAAAGCGTGCCCACATCTAAATGGGACTTTTACAAGCAAGACCAGTGGTGGCTGCTGAATACATGTATGTCATCACCTCTGGGAGCGGGGAGATCTCAGGCAGCTGCGGCCAACGTGGTTAGATCTGCATCTTCTCTTCCCTCCCTCCTCAGTCCCCGGACCCCCTGTTCCTCCCTCCTCTGGCTGGTCTTCAGAAGCGTGTTGGCAGGTAGCACTAAGCTGGGACGGCTGCCAGGTTTCTAGATGGAGGAGCTGAGCTGCAGTTGTGTTGGCAGAGAAAGGCATGGAAGAGCCAGGGTAAATGAATTAAGTCCTGATTCTCCACAGGAGCTCCAGGACATTTCTAACACACGGGGGCAGCTGCTGGCCACACTGCATCAGCTGGTACCAGCACAGTGCTGCAGACAGATGGAAACACTGCAACGGTGACCAAAATGAAAAAGAATCACCACGCTGGAGCAATGCAGGGAGGGGTAGACCTTGTTTTAAACACAACCTCAACACAAATGATTTTTTAAAATAATCTCCTTTTTCTTATTATTTGCTGCTGATGGTGTAGTACATCTTCAGTTAAGCCACACGAGTTCAAGCAACCGTCTCACACCCTCTCTCTCCTCTAAGCCCAGACTGGCAGTACTTTTAGGGAGTGGCCAGTTTCCAAGGGCAATATGCCAGGTCTCTACAGAATTAAATAAAATAGAGAAGGGAAGACGACCAACGTAGGTAGTCATCTCTGCGTCTCAGATCCAAAAACACATTACTCTTTCCTCCAGAAATTAGATGAGCCATGACTAAGCAATGGAGTGGTGGAGGGTCGTCTCGAATAACCTTAGCCAACCTTTAACACTTCCCTCAGGAGTTAATTTCTGACATAAAGTGGATGAAAATATTTAACAAAGAATATGTTAAATGGTTTAGGCTTCAATACCTTGTGGCAACGGAATAATGCCCTACCACCACCAAAATGTCCCCGTCCTACAACCCAGAACCTGTACATGTGTTGCCTTACCTGGCAAAAGTGTCTTTGTGATTAGGGATCTCGAGATGGGAAGATGCTCCTGGATCATCGGGGTGGGCCTGATCGAATCACAAAGTGCTTGTATGTGAAAAAGTGAGACAGGACAGTCAGGGTCAGTGATAGGATGTGGGAAAGACTGGACTGGCCATTGCTGGCTTTGAAGATGGAAGGGGGTCATAAGCCAAGGAATACAGGCAATTTCTAGAATCTGGAAAAGGCAAGAAAACAGATTCTCTTCTAGAGTCTCCAAAAAGGAACATAGCCTTACTGATACCTTGACTTTGGCCCCGTGAGAGTGAAAGATAAATAAATGTGTTATAAATAATAATAAACGTATATTGTTTTAAGCCACTAAGCTTGTGGTCATTTGTTACAGCAGCAATAAGAATCTAATACAATCACAATCAAATAACGTTAGAGACTAGATAAAAAGTTCTGTATTTCATTTAGAATAAAAGACAGTCTATTCCATTTAGAATAGATCCTCTGGCAATATTTAGTTACTAAAGAAATCTATATGAAATATCTCAACTTTCATAAGATGCTATTTTTTTAGTTCCTCTTCTCAACAGGAGGTATCAAACTTTAATTACATTTTTAGCTGGGTAATATGGAAAAAGGGATTTTCACAAAACCTAAGGCACACAAAAAGTAGATCACAGAAATGGACCCTGAGGTCTCACATGGGTCACTGCTGGGAGAGTTTAACTCCTCTGCCTCACTAGTTTTGGAAATAAGCAAATGTTTAGATAAAACTTATTTTCTACACCCCCAAATTCGGAAATACATTAGAGATTCAGCCTTCAGAAGTGGTTAGTACATCAGTTAAGATCCAAAATTTTACTGGCAGAAAATGACGGCATGAAACTTCTCCAAATTTATAGCTTTCACGAGAGGAAAAGGATTAAAGACGCCGCTTACTTGAATTGTTCAGGTTAAGCTACTGTGTCCCAAGGTGCATTTCAGTGACCTTTTTTCGGGCCAGGTGTGCATTTCATGCAAAGTGATCTCTGATTTCGAAAGGTTTTGGAGTGGGCAAACAATGTATCTGTTATTGGACTCACGTCCTAACAACCCAATCTGTGCCTAACTATGGGAAGATACCAACCTGAGTCAGATCGCAGGGGAGCATGTTTTCCTAGTTCTATCCCTATTCTAATGCCTTAGCAAGTCAATGTGGTCAGCTGCAAGTAATTCCAGGCCCCCAGTGGTGCCCTGCCATGGTTGGAGGAGTAAAAATATGCTGGAATTGGTAGGGGTCAGGACCAGGGGAAGGATACAGCTATAACGCTGGCCTCAGGAAGAGGACCAACCACCTAAATGTAATGAGCTGGGGACATGGGAAGCTTCCCGCCTCCGCCCACCCCACCCCCACAGGGATGGTATTGCTATTCAAGTATTCTAACCAGCGGACAATGTCTCTAGATGGACAGAATATCCAGTAGAACATGGGTAATAGCAGTGCCTTCTAAGAAGTGATGGAGTCCCTGTGGATGGGAGCAGAGCAACTTCAAGCTGGGGTGGAAGGGAGGTGGGTGTGTGAAAAAACAGTATATACAGCTCTGCAGGGAGGAAGCATTCAGCAGACAGCCATGGAGTTGAACTAAGGGGCTGGTTTGTGGCAGCTCCTGGCTACGGAGGAAGGAGATGTTCACAAAGCAGGGCGAGAGCTCCTTGCTACACAGAATACGCACAACGGGAGTTACTTCCGAACATTGCAGCAACTCCTCGAGAAGCAACTACCAAGCTTAAGAACCTAATTCTAAATCTTGTGCACGATGGGTGTGGGACCCTGAATAAACCTCCCAGCTTATACAGATTAGCTTAGCAACTGGTTCTGGCTGGAACTTCCTGTTGAAAATCCTCAGACCTTTCAGCTGGGCAGAGCTGGGGGTGGGGTGGGAGGGGCCTTTCTCACAATGTTGGCTTCGTCCAAGTGGATCATTACATTTTTTCAGTAGGAAGCTGCAAGAATTCGAATCTCACATCCCTTCTCCAATCTTAAAGCCCCTGAGTTCCCGTGACATGGACATTTCACTTTGCAATTCAATTAAGTGAGCCAGGAATGAAAAATGGAAAACGTTAAAACAAGTGACTGCCACAATTTAATTCTCAGGTTTGGCCCTGCATTTGCTTAGCTCGAAAACAGAGTCAGACAGCTCAAGAGAGATGCATCTGATGAGACGGGAGTGAGGAAGGGAGGGCACAAAGGGAACTCTTTGAACTGAATCAGAGCAAATGAGTCGAAGTGCAGGAGTAAGAAAGGTCCAACAGAGAGGATGGAGCGTCGCTGTTCAGGGCTCTATGAAGATGCCTAAGGAAACCAGCACACAGAGGGGGCCAGTAGTGACCCAAACACGAGGCCATGAAATATCCCAGCTCTTCTGAGACCTCAGGCAGCTGAGCCTCCTGGGAACAGCATGCGCTTCTGCAGACAAGGAGGGCAGGAGAGCAGGCGGAGAGCGAAGCGATCCACGCTGGGCGTTATGAGGGTGGAGAGAAGAGGTTTTGGTTCACCGGAGAGACTTTTAGGTTTCAGACCTGACACCTTCCTAAACACAAGGGTGGCTGATTGTACACTTTAGTGGGGCAGAAGTCCACCCCAGGGTTTCCCCGGGAGTCCCATTCCGTGCGGGCTCGTGGAAGGAGAACAGAAGAACATTTGCACAGAGCCTGGAAGTACTTCATGGCTGATACGGCCGATCAGCAATCTTCTTGTTAACCTCAGATTGCTGCAGTTTCTTCAATTCTCTTTTCTCTTCCGTCTCATCACCCCTTAAGACAACCTTGACGTGCCAGGGGTGGAGAGTGGGGCAGAAGAAAGGGGGAGGTGGGTGCAGAGAAGACTCAGTGATCCCCTTTGTCGAGACTGCGAGTGGCCCTTGGGGCGCCCTTGGGCAAACGCTGATTGTAAACTTCAGGGCTAGAAAGGTCCCGTGCCTCACACAAGATTGGGCCACTGAATTATGAGGCGACAGGCTAAATAATAGCTCCTTTCTTTTTTTTTTCAGGTTCCCTACTGGCTTAGCGTACGCTAGCCTGCCTGTCAGACTAAGAGCGGTACGGAGCTTTGTAAATGAAAATGGCAGTCACGGAAACGCGTCTGGCAATCGTCTCAGGTGGGGTCTCCAGGAAACAGAATTGGAGGTGGAGAGTGAATGCAGGCGATTTATTGGGAAGTACCATCCGTGGAGGAGCACAGAGGGCAGGATTGGTCAGTGGAAGAAGTTTGGCGACGTAGTCATCTTAAAAGCCTCAGCTGATCCCACTCTGAGTTTTGGGGCTGGATGGCGCTGCAGAGTTGTCCTGAAATGGGGTGAGCAGGCCAGACTTTGATACTTCTGCATTGCCATTTAATGGTTGTGGATTCAGGGTCCACCCTGCTTCCTGGAGGATGGTGCCACCCATCCTCACTGGGTATCCTCTCCCCCAGCTGGTCCCTCTTCCTCAGAGCTCCTTGTTCTCAATTTTCTTTATCTTTGTCCTTCCAGGCCCCTGACCAACCAGCCAAGCATTCACCACTGTCTGAGTCTATACATATGCTAACCTCAGATCGCTTCTTTCTACACAAAGCCGATAGGCAGGTGAATCACACAAAGCTCCGCCCCTTGTGAGGGTTTCCAGCTTAAGCCTTCATGCTGAGCTGATCAGTCCATGAGGCAAACTTGACTTTTCCTCTCCACTGTCAGGTGCTCATGGAGCTGAGGGAGAGGTCCCAGTATATGAGTGGATGACATGGGGACCTGGGCTACTTCCTTATGCAGCGTACCTCTGACCTCTGGCCCTGTTTGTGCCCCTTTCCAAATGCACCATTTCTACCTTTTTTTATTTTGGCCACACCACGTGGCTTGTGGGATCTTAGTTCTCTGACCAGGGATTGAACCTGGGCCCTTAGCAGTGAAAGCATGAAGTCCTAACCGCTGGACTACCAGAGAATTCCCCCATTTCTACCTCATTTATGGCAGAGAGTGGAAGAGTTCACATAGTTCTGGGAAAAGACCATAAATGCATTTTCTTGTCTGTCCAAAGTGACTGTCCACTATTTCTGATCTTCCTTTCTGATCAAAATTTAAAAAAAACCACTCATTCATATTAGTAGCCACAGACCACATACCAAGGCCATGTTAATTTGTTGTAGCAAAAATGGTACATGTGGCATAACATCTGCAATTGGGGCTACTATTTGGTTAAGTTTGCAGCAGTTCACTCTCACTCTTCAAGATCTGTCTGGCTTTTGTAGGGGACAGACTGGTTAATTAACGGGGATATGATGGGGACCCCTCCCCATCCCCTGTATCCTTTAGGTCTTTAAGGATGGCACTAATCTTTGTCATTCCCGCTTGGTTGTGAAGTTGTTTTTTATGTACTATCTTGGCCAGTGGGGAAAGGGGACTGTTTCTGTTTGGCCTTCCTCCCAGTGATTGCCCTTACCTCACAGCTAAGAAGCTAACGTGGGTGTCTGCCAACTACCGATGATTCCTGTTCCAATTCCACATTCCGGGTCTGGGGAAGAGACCGCCTAGTGTGTCTGTGCACCCAGTGGACTCACTGAGAATTGGACCTGACCGGGACCTCATTTATCACCCAGACTCCATGTCTACCCTCGAACAGGGTAGAGGACACCTCCATTCCCTAGGGCATCCAGATCAGCTTGGACCCTGTGTCCAACAGTGTCTGCAATGTTGGGCGTCTTCCCTTTTGCCCCGTGTGTGAGTACCCAAGCTCTGGAGGCGGCATATTCCGAGAACTTTCTGGCCTTGCAGAGAATCCACTCCAGTGTGCCTGCTTCTCTGAGTCCTTGGTCCTGCCTTCTGCCATCTTCCATGGCACGTCTGGCATTTCCTTCACATAGTGTGAGCCGTTGATTCCTCCGAGCTCCAAGAGCCATCCTAGAAGCATGTTAGACTGTTTCCCTGGGGTCCTTGTCAAGGTATTATACTCTCTGCCCACCGGCAGTGTTCCCATATCCATAACCTCTCCCTTGTCCAACTTTATTTTCTGCCCCCATGGACCCAGTATCTCAGGATCCGGTGCTATCAGCAGTGTCCCGACTCTTTTCCAGTCTATGTCAGCTAGGTACTGCAGCTCCTTCAGAGTAGAGCCCTTTTCTTTTTTAGCAACTCGGCACTTCCCCAGCCAAATTATGGTGTGACTCAACCCTCGTCATTTGTCTGTTGGTCAAGAGGAGAGCTGTGAATGGAGTTTGGGGAGAAGGAGTCTGTTGTCTTGCAAAGCAGAGAGCTCTGCACCATCTTCGGGCAGGGGAGGTGCAACTAGTCTTTAACATGCAGGAACGGGCCACATCTGTGAACCCAGAGGGTTCAGAAGAATCTGGGAATTCACAGTTTTTAGATACACCTATCCCATGTCTCAAGAAATTAGCACAGCAGACCTGTTGGGGCCAAGAACCCAACCTTCTCTGAAGCTCTGCTACTTTCATACCTAAGCCCTGGGCCTGTTCCTCAGCTTTTCTTCCCTCCAACTGCAGAGGCATCTCTACATGCTCTCACAGAGGCCCTCTGGCTTTCATACTTGAGTTCATAATGTTTCACTCTCAGTACCAATTGTTGCAAGTCTGGTTCTCAGGGAAGCCAAGTCCAAGACAGAGATTTGCCCATGGAAACTAGGAAGTGGAAGAGCTCTCAGGATCAACCTCTGTTGGGGGAAGAAAGGAAGCAGAGGGAGAAGATGCACAGAGATGACGTCGCAACAAATACCTCAGCTGATCGGAGCTCTGGACCTGGCACAGCTCTGCAGGGTGAGCCCAAATTGGGATGAGGGCCCAGGCCTTTATGCCCTGCATCAAACAGTCACCCAGTACGGGCTGTCCCTGGGAAGGAAGCAAGGTGACCTTGAGCAAGGTCTTCAGCCCAGAGCAAGTTCCAGAAAAGGACTTAGCTGAGAGTAGGACTTACCCTCTGGCATGGAGGGTAGATGGGGGAACGAATGTTTGAGTCCTCCAGGGAGATCTGGGTGAGAATCGTGACTCCACCATACCAACCTACCTACTAACATAAAGGTTTAGAAATCTTAACTATACAACAAGCAATGACTTTCAGATCCTCAGGTAAAACTCAGTGGTGAAATATGCCTCTGTCAATTACAGAGCACTTAGGTTTTCCAGGGGTCCCAAGTTTCAAAACAAACCAAGATTCTTTTTTCTTTTTAACCTAGACAACAAAAAGGAGTGCCTCCGACATTTGGAGTAGACAACCACATTGACGGTTCTGCCACTGGTTCTAGAATTTCAATCCTCTTTTCTACCCTGTCTTCTTTGCTGCTTGGAGCTAAAAGCCACACCCACTCTCTAAGCAACTCAAAAGGTTAACAGCCTCATGGAATATATACATGTGTTCTGGGGCCATGCTGAGCCATGCCTTGTGGTCCTGAGCTTCCCAGAGCATACGCTATTTGCACTGTGCTTGCAGAGAGCACACTGACGCCCCCCCTGTCCAAAGAAGCAGTGTAACACGCATGGCCCATTCCTTAGCAAGGAAAAGCAGTTAAATTCTGTGCGCTGAAGACGCATTGGCCATAAAATCTGCAAGCCACGGAGGTTATTTCAGTTAGTAAATGATTACAGTCCCTAATCTCTGGAGCGGTGATAAAGAACACCAGAGAAGAGGGCTGGGTTTTTGATATTTGAGGAAGGTATAGAACGTCTCTCTTGAGACCATGCCAGAGGAAGCCCACCCTATCAAAGAACCACAGATAAGTAAGACATCATTAATAAATCAATGACAGGAAAATGAAAATGGAAGCAGATGAATCAGCTAGTGGATCAGGTCGGAGATGAAAAACAGCACATCTGTTGCTACCATCGGTGCATTAACAAATAAGTCTGCTGGATCAGACAGCCTTTCGGACTAATACTTGGAATAACGAAGCTTCAAGAGCGATTAAGGCATAAATCAATTTTTAAATGTATCTTGTACCTCCCACAAACAACAGGAGGCATATTTTTTCCTTGCTTTGAATTCTTTCTGGCAGGCATTGGGGAGGTGCAGGGATAAAAAACACTGCCTCGTTTTGGCTCTGCTGTGATGTACAGCACACAGCAAATTTAGTGTTTAGCCTCACACTTTGATTCTTACCAGCTGAAGGCACTGAGCTGTGCTTAATCAATACGTTATATCCAAGCCAATGCATTTCAGCTCCAGCAAGATCCTCCAGCCCCCTTGTCCAGGACAGCTTGGTTCTCGCTCCTTTCCCTCTTCATGTAGTTATTGATTTACATTTTATTTTGTTTTTATTGAAGACTTCAGCAAAATTAACAATTGAGGTGGTGATGCGTTTTTCTCCTTTGAAGCATAATTTTTCCTTCATAGCCAATGAAAAGTGTTCCTTCTCCATAATGGTAAAATCGTCAGGTTTTAGGACGTTAAGGATACACGTGAGCAATTACTTTGATGAATTGTACATCCACGTCCAAAGCGGGGAGAAGTACTCTCCACATAATAATCTTTGATTTAGAGATGTTGGGATAAGGTGAGGCTGAAGGGAGATGGCTTAGGTTGGGAAACCGGGAAGGTCCAGAAAGGACACAGGGCAACACAATCAAGAAAGGCAACTAAATTTATGTCCAAAACTTCCCTGAAAAGCAGAAAGCTGGCTAATAAATGAGTTTTTAGTGAAGAATACAAATGGGGAGGGCACAGGAAGAAAGAAGGACAAAGAAAGAAAAGGTAAGAAATAAGATGATTAGAAATAGTGGGGGAGAACCCCAGATGAGGGAGAGGAAAACCAGGCCATGTTTCTTTTCAGAGCATGACCTTCACTCACATTACACCCCCAAATCAGCCAGAGGACAACAGGACCCCAAGGAAGTAAACTATCTTCCCTCCTTGCTCTTCCCCTGGAAACACAACAGTTCTTTCAGAAAACAAAGAGAAGCCAGGGGAGATACTGTTTTGTTCATCTTGACTGCCCTCAGGTCAGCAGATACGGTATTTTGAGTTCAGTTAGGACAGCCACCAGTACTCACGTTTCCTAAGAAGACTCCAAAATATTGTAGCAAGTGTAAACTTTTATACTGATTGAGTGGCAAGCAAACATATCAAAGTTCATACAAGTATTTCCAGATGTAAAGCACTAAGTTAGAAAGAGACCGTTTGAGCTTTTGAGCATAGGATCTGGCAGTATAAACTGTTCGTATTAGGTATTATCGACATATGATTAGAATCCAAACCAGCTGAAAAATTCCACAGCCACCTGATAACTTCAAATGAGGGTATCTGGAAAGTTTAGGGACCAATGATGTCCTGTAAACCAATTTCTCAAACTTTTGTGTGCCTACAAATACCTGGGGATCTTGCAAAATTGCAGCTATGTGGCTGCTTCTCACTGCCTCACAGAGTTGTTATAAGAATTAAATGAGATAGAACACATGCCAGTCCCTGGGACATGGTTCTAGTAATCTTTATTGATTGCTTACTCTGTGCCAGGTACTATGCCAAGCAGTTTACAAAAGTTAGGTCCCTATTCCTATAGCCATGGCAGATAATCCGCCATGGTTTGCACCCTGGTTTGCACTTACGAGTTTTTATAGCCAGTGTCTATCCCCATTGGCCCAGCATCCATTCTGGTTGGTTGGTGTCTGTGATCATAGTGGTTAGCGTCACCACTGCTCTGAAGGCTCTGTGTGGTCAGGAGTGTTTTTCAAATGAGGAAACTGAGGCACAGACATACTGAGGACACTGCCCAAGTCCACACAGCTTGTAAGTAGACTATTAATGTCATAACCTCTAGTAAAGGGCAGAGACTCTAAAAGTGAGATCTTTTAACTTGAAGTTTAATGTTTTATCCTTCAGGCCCCCAGGATCCTTCGTCACCAAGGAGTTAATAATGGAGTGAGGGTGATAAATCACATATAACCCTGGTGACCTGTCTACTGTACAAGGTCATGGTCCCAACTTTACCTGCCAAACACATGCACCTAAGGTGCCTATATTTGCCCTTTCAGGGCTCCAGGACTTCAAGTTTTCCCTCATCTGAAGGCTGTTCCCTAGTTCCCAGTCTTCATCACTCTCTAATTCCTCTCTAATTCCTTTTCTTTCAAGGCTCAACTGAGGTGCCTCATCCCTCTAGAAGCCCCTCCTCTGAGCATTCTGAGTATCTTGTGCATAGCTCTATCACAGCATTTCTCACGTAAATTCTAATTGCTGGCTTTCTGGTCTGCCTTCCTTTAGGCCTGAGAAATCTTCGATGGGCAAAGATGATATATTGCTCATCTGGGTGTACCCAACACTTAGGAAAGTGCACCTGACACATAACTGCTATTCAATAAGTGAGGGATGCAAACATGGTGCTATTTTCCGGGGAACACCAAGTCTTTCTGTTTGTTCAAAGGAGAGAGAGGTGAAGTCAACTGATGGATGGAAGCTTCATGGAGGAGGTGGTCTGCATGTTAGGTCTTGAAGGATGGGGGAGACTGAAATAAGTAGAATTAGGGATAGAGGCAGGAAATCAGTCTAGACAGAAGGAACAGCTTGAGCAAAAGTGGGAATACAGAAAGGTTGAAGACAAAGCTTGTTTAGAGAACAGCAGGTAGACCATTTGGCCTGGAACTAGGGAATTTCACTGAGCAATGAATCCCAAATTCAAATGTTTCTTGGAACCAGGCTTGTAGCACAAGAACTAAATAAAGAAATCATGGCCCCATGCAGACAATAGGGAGGGGAAGGGACTGTGGCAAACTAGAAAACATGCCCTACTTAAAGGCAGGCGGCTGCTGTTCCACACCAAATGGTCATATGTAGACGTTTCAATTTTCCCAGATACCATGGAAATTCAGATGGTGTGTATGTGTGAAATATCCTGGGGATTTTTTTTTTTTACTTTTTATTTAAAAATAATTTTAGACTTACAGAAAAGCTGAAAAAATAGTACAGAGAGTTCACGTATACCCTTTACCCAGCTTTCCCTAATATTAATGACTTACAGACACATAATGATTTAAAACTAAAAAATTAAGATTTCTATCAGAGTACTAATTAAACTATAGTGCTTATTCAAATTTTACCAGTTTTTCTCCTAATGCCCTTTTTCTTTTTCTGTCCCAGAACCCAATGTTGCTTCTAGCGGTTGCATTTCTTTGGTCTCCTCTGACCTGGGACAGTTCCTCAGCTTTTCCTTGTCTTTCATTATCTTGACAGTTTGGATGATTACTGGCCAGTTATTTTGTAGAGTTTCTGTCAATTTGTGTTTGATGTTTTTTCATGGTTAAGGTGAGATGATGCATTTTTGGCCAAATACTACAGAAGCAATGCTGTGCCTTTTTTCAGTGCATCATAACAAGTGTACATGATGTCAATATGTCTCATTACTGGTGAGGTCCACTTTGATCATTTGGTAAAGGTGGTGTCTGACTGTGTTTTTCCACGGGAAAGTTACCATCTTTTCCTCTTTCAGTGATAAATATTTGGGAGAGATACTCTGGGGGCTACATAAATGTCCCATTTCTTCTCAAACCTTTCTCCACTGATTTTAACATCCATCGGTGGATACTGCCTACAACGATTACTGTCATGTTTGCCTAATGGCAATTTTGTGTTTCCCTCATTCATTCTACTTTTATTAGTTAGAATATTTTTTAACATCTTTATTGGAGTATAATTGCTTTACAAAGGTGTATTAGTTTCTGCTTTGTAACAAAGTGAATCTGTTATACGTATACATATGTTCCCATTATCTCTTCCCTCTTGTTTCTCCCTCCCTCCCACCCTTCCTATCCCACACCTCTAGGTGGTCACAAAACACCGAGCTGATCTCCCTGTGCTATGTGGCTGCTTCCCACTAGTTATCTATTTTACGTTTGGTAGTGTATATATGTCCATGCCACTCTCTCACTTTGTCACAGCTTACCCTTCCCCCTCCCCATATCCTCAAGTCCATGCTCTAGTAGGTCTGTGTCTTTATTCCCGTCTTACCCCAGGTGCTTCATGACCTTTTTTTCCCCCCTTAGATTCCATATATATGTGTTAGCATACGGTATTTGTTTTTCTCTTTCTGACTTACTTCACTCTGTATGACAGACTCTAGGTCCATCCACCTCACTACAAATAACTCAATTTCGTTTCTTTTTATGGCTGAGTAATATTCCATTGTACATATGTGTCACATCTTTTCTATCCATTCTTCTGTTGATGGACATTTAGGTTGCTTCCATTTCCTGGCGATTGTAAATAGAGCTGCAATGAACATTTTGGTACATGACTCTTTTTGAATTATGGTTTTCTCAGGGTATATGCCCAGTAGTGGGATTGCTGGGTCGTATGGTAGTTCTATTTGTAGTTTTTTAAGGAACCTCCATACTGTTCTCCATACTGACTGTAGCAATTTACATTCCCACAAACAGTGCAAGAGTGTTCCCTTTTCACCACACCCTCTCCAGCATTTATTGTTTCTAGATGTTTTAATGATGGCCATTCTGACTGGTGTGAGATGATATCTCATTGTAGTTTTGGTTTGCATTTCTTTAATGATTAATGATGTTGAGCATTCTTTCATGTGTTTGTTGGCAATCTGTATATCTTCTTTGGAGAAATGTCTATTTAGGTCTTCTGCCCATTTTTGGATTGGGTTGTTTGTTTTTTTGTTATTAAGCTGCATGAGCTGCTTATAAATTTTGGAGATCAATCCTTTGTCAGTTGCTTCATTTGCAAATATTTTCTCCCATTCTAAGGGCTGTCTTTTGGTCTTGTTCATGGTGTCTTTTGCTGTGCAAAAGCTTTTAAGTTTCATTAGGCCCCATTTGTTTATTTTTGTTTTTATTTCCATTTCTCTAGGAGGTGGGTCAAAAAGGACCTTGTTGTGATTTATGTCATAGAGTGTTCTGCCTCTATGTTCTGCCTTAGTGTTTCCTCTAAGAGTTTGATAGTATCAGGCCTTATATTTAGGTCTTTAATCCATTTTTAGCTTATTTTTGTATATGGTGTTAGGGAGTGCTCTAATTTCATACTTTTACATGTACCTGTCCAGTTTTCCCAGCACCACTTATTGAAGAGGCTGTCTTTTCTCCACTGTATATTCTTGCCTCCTTTGTCAAAGATAAGGTGACCATATATGCGTGGGTTTATCTCTGGGATTTCTATCCTGTTCCACTGATCTATCTTTCTGTTTTTGTGCCAGTACCATACTGTCTTGATTACTGTAGCTTTGTAGTATAGTCTGAAGTCAGGGAGTCTGATTCCTCCAGCTCCATTTTTTGTTCTCAATATTGCTTTTGCTATTCGGGGTCTTTTGTGTTTCCATACAAATTGTGAAATTTTTTCCTCTAGTTCTGTGAAAACTGCCAGTGGTAGTTTGATAGGGATTGCATTGAATCTGTAGATTGCTTTGGGTAGTAGAGTCATTTTCACAATGTTGATTCTTCCAATGCAAGAACATGGTATATCTCTCCATCTATTTGTATCATCTTTAATTTCTTTCATCAGTATCTTATAATTTTCTGCATACAGGTCTTTTGTCTCCTTAGGTAGGTTTATTCCTGGATATTTTATTCTTTTTGTTGCAATGGAAATGGGAGTGTTTTCTTAATTTCATTTTCAGATTTTTCATCATTAGTGTATAAGAATGCCAGAGATTTCTGTGCATTAATTTTGTATCCTGCAACTTTACCAAATTCATTGATTAGCCCTAGTAGTTTTCTGGTAGCATCTTTAGGATTCTCTATGTATAGTATCATGTCATCTGCAAACAGTGACAGCTTTACTACTTCTTTTCTGATTTGGATTCCTTTTATTTCTTTCTTCTCTGATTGATGTGGCTAGAACTTCCAAAACTATGTTGAATAAGAGTGGTGAGAGTGGGAAACCTTGTCTTGTTCCAGATCATAGTGGAAATGGTTTCAGTTTTTCACCATTGAGGATGATGTTGGCTGTGGGCTTGTCATATATAGCCTTTATTATGTTGAGGAAAGTTCCCTCTATGCCTACTTCCTGGAGGGTTTTTATCATAAATGGGTGTTGAATTTTGTCGAAAGCTTTCTCTGCATCTATTGAGATGATCATATGGTTTTTCTCCTTCAATTTGTTAATATCACATTGATAGATTTGTGTATATTGAAGAATCCTTGCATTCCTGGAATAAACCCCACTTGATCATGGTGTATGATCCTTTCAATGTGCTGTTGGATTCTGTTTGCTGGTATTTTGTTGAGGATTTTTGCATCTATGTTCATCAGTGATATTGGCCTGTAGTTTTCTTTCTTTGTGACATCCTTGTCTGGTTTTCGTATCAAGGTGATGGTGGCCTCATGGAAGGAATTTGGGAGTGTTCCTCCCTCTGCTATATTTTGGAAGAGTTTGAGAAGGATAGGTGCTTAGCTCTTCTCTAAATGTTTGATAGAATTCACCTGTGAAGCCATGTGGTCCTGGGCTTTTGTTTGTTGGAAGATTTTTAATCACAGTGTCAATTTCAGTGCTTGTGATTGGTCTCTTCATATTTTCTATTTCTTCCTGATTCCGTCTTGGCAGGTGGTGCATTTCTAAGAATTTGTCCATTTCTTCCAGGTTGTCCATTTTATTGGCATAGAGTTTCTTGTAGTAATCTCTCATGATCTTTTGTATTTCTGCAGTGTCAGTTGTTACTTCTCCTTTTTCATTTCTAATTCTGTTGATTTGAGTCTTCTCCCTTTTTTTCTTGATGAGTTTGGCTAATGGTTTATCAATTTTGTTTATCTTCTCAAAGAAGCAGCTTTTAGCTTTATTAATCTTTGCTATCGTTTCCTTCATTTCTTTTTCATTTATTTCTAATCTGATCTTTATTATTTCTTTCCTTCTGCTAACTTTGGTTTTTTTTTTGTTCTTCTTTCTCTAATTGCTTTAGGTGCAAGGTTAGCTTGTTTATTTGAGATGTTTCCTGTTTTTTAAGGTAGGATTGTATTGCTATAAACTTCCCTCTTAGAACTGCTTTTGCTGCATCCCATAGGTTTTGGGTCATCATGTCTCCATTGTCATTTGTTTCTAGGTATTTTTCGATTTCCTCTTTGATTTCTTCAGTGATCACTTCGTTATGAAGTAGTGTATTGTTTAGCCTCCATGTGTTTGTATTTTTTACAGATCTTTTCCTGTAATTGATATCTAGTCTCATAGCGTTGTAGTTGGAAAAGATACTTGATATGATTTCAATTTTCTTAAATTTACGAAGGGTAGATTTGTGACCCAAGATATGATCTATCCTGGGGAATGTTCCATGAGCACTTGAGAAAAATGTGTATTCTGTTGTTTTGATGGAATGGCCTATAAATATCAATTAAGGCCATCTTCTTTAATGTATCATTTAAAGCTGTGTTTCCTTATTTATTTTCATTTTGGATGATCTGTCTATTGGTGAAAGTGGGGTGTTAAAGTCCCCTACTATGATTGTGTAACTGTCGATTTCCCCTTTTATGGCTGTTAGTATTTGCCTTATGTATTGAGGTGCTCCTATGTTGGGTGCATAAATATTTAGAATTGTTATATCTTCTTCTTGGATCGATCCCTTGATCACTATGTAGTGTCCTTCTTTGTCTCTTGTAATAGTCTTTATTTTAAAGTCTATTTTGTCTCATATGAGAATTGCTACTCCATCTTTCTTCTGGTTTCCATTTGCATGGAATATATTTTTCCATCCCCTCACTTTCAGTCTGTATGTGTCCCTAGGTCTGAAGTGAGTCTCTTGTAGACAGCATGTATTCGGGTCTTGTTTTTTTTTCTTTTTTGTGGTATGTGGGCCTCTCACTGTTGTGGCCTCTCCCGTTGCAGTGCACAGGCTCCAGACGTGCAGGCTCAATGGCCAAGGCTCACGGGCCCAGCCGCTCCGTGGCATGTGGGATCGTCCCAGACCGTGGCACGAACCTGTGTCCCCTGCATCGGCAGGCGGACTCTCAACCACTGCGCTTCCAGGGAAGCCCGGGTCTTGTTTTTGTATCCATTCAGCCAGTCTGTGTCTTTTGGTGGGAGCATTTAATCCATTTACATTTAAGGTAATTATCAATATGTATGTTCCTATTCCCATTTTCTTAATTGCTTTGGGTTTGTTATTGTAGGTCTTTTCCTTCTCTTGTGTTTCTTGCCTAGAGAAGCTCCTTTAGCATTTGTTGGAAAGCTGGTTTGGTGGTGCTGAAGTCTCTCAGCTTTTGCTTGTCTGTAAAGGTTTTAATTTCTCCACCAAATCTGAATGAGTTCCTTGCTGGGTATAGTAATGTTGGTTGTAAGTGTTTTTCCTTCATCACTTTAAATGTGTCCTGCCACTCTCTTATGGCTTGCAGAGTTTCTGCTGAAAGATCAGCTGTTAATCTTATGGGGATTCCCTTGTGTGTTATTTGTTGTTTTTCCCTTGCTGCTTTTAATATGTTTCCTTTGTATTTAACTTTTGACAGTTTGATTAATATGTGTCTTGGCATGTTTCTCCTTGGATTTATCCTGTGTGGGACTCTCTGTGCTTCCTGGAGTTGATTAACTATTTCCTTTCCCATATTAGGGAGGTTTTCAACTATAATCTCTTCAAATATTTTCTCAGTCTCTTTCCTTTTCTCTTCTTTTTCTGGAACCCCTATAATTCGAATGTTGGTGCATTTAACGTTGTCCCAGAGGTCTCTGAGACTGTCCTCAGTTCTTTCCATTCTTTTTTCTTTATTCTGCTCTGCAGTAGTTATTTCCACTATTTTATCTTCCAGGTCAGTTATCCGTTCTTCTGCCTCAGTTATTCTGCTATTGATCCCTTCTAGAGTATTTTTCATTTCATTTATTTTGTTGTTCATCATTGCTTGTTTCCTCTTTAGTTCTTCTAGGTCATTGTTAACTGTTTCTTGCATTTTCTCTATTCTATTTCCAAGATTTTGGATCATCTTTACTATCATTATTCTGAATTCTTTTTCAGGTAGACTGCCTATTTCCTCTTCATTTGTTAGGTCTGGTGGGTTTTTACCTTGCTCCTTCATCTGCTGTGTGTTTTTCTGTCTTTTCATTTTGCTTATCTTACTGTGTTTGGGGTCTCCTTTTTGCAGGCTGCAGGTTCGTAGTTCCCGTTCTGTTGGTGTCTGTCCCAGTGGCTAAGGTTGGTTCAGTGAGTTGTGTAGGTTTCCTGGTGGAGGGGACTAGTGCCTGTGTTCTGGTGGATGAGGCTGGATCTTGTCTTTCTGGTGGGCAGGTCCATCTGTGGTGGTGTGTTTTGGGGTGTCTGTGGACTTATTATGATTTTAGGCAGCCTCTCTGCTAATGAATGGGGTTGTGTGCCTGTCTTGCTAGTTGTTTGGCATAGGGTGTCCAGCACTGTAGCTTGCTGGTCATTAAGTGAACCTGGGTCTTGGTATTTAGATGGAGATCTCTTGGAGATTTTCACCGTTTGACATTACGTGGAGCTGGGAGGTCTATTGTGGACCAGTGTACTGAAGTTGGCTCTCCCACCTCAGTGGCAAAGCCCTGATGCCTGGCTGGAGCACCAAGAGACTGTCCTCCACACGGCTCACAATAAAAGGTAGAAAGAAAGAAAGAGGATAAAATAAAATAAAGTAAGATAAAATAAAATAATTAAAATAAAAAATAATTATTAAGAAAAAACAAATTTTTAAAGTAAAAACAGAAAAAAAACCTGGATGGTCAGAACCCTAGGACAAATTGTGAAAGCAAAGCTAAACAGACAAAATCTCGCACAGAAGCATACACATACACACTCACAAAAAGAGGAAAAGGGAAAAAGATAATCTATCTTGCTCCCAAAGTCCACCTCCTCAATTTGGGATGATTCGTTCTCTATTCAGGTATTCCACAGATGCAGAGGTCATCAAGTTGATTGTGGAGATTTAATCCGCTCCTTCTGAGGCTGCTGGGAGAGATTTCCCTTTCTCTTCTTTGTTCGCACAGCTGGCGGTGCTCAGCTTTGGATTTGGCCCCGCCTCTGCGTGTAGGTCGCTGGAGGGCGTCTGTTCTGCGCTCAGACAGGACGGGGTTAAAGGAGACGCTGGTTCGGAGCCTCTGGCTCACTCAGGACAGCGGGGAGGGAGGGGTACGGATGTGGGGCGAGCCTGAACAGCAGAGGCTGGTGTGACATTGCAGCAGCCTGAGGCACGCCGTGCGTTCTCCCGGGTAAGTTGTCCCTGGGTCACGGGCCCCTGGCAGTGGCGGCCTGCACAGGCTCCCGGGAGGGGCGGTGTGGGTTGTGACCTGTGCTCGCACACAGGCTTCTTGGTGGCGGCAGCAGCAGCCTTAGCGTCTCATTCCCGCCTCTGGGGTCCGCGCTCTTAGCCGCGGCTCGCGCCCGTCTCTGGGGCTCCTTTAAGCAGCGCTCTTAATCCCCTGTCCTCGCGCACCGGGAAACAAAGAGGGAAGAAAAAGTCTCTTGCCTCTTCGGCAGGTCCAGACTTTTCCCCGGAGTCCCTCCCGGCTAGCCGTGGCGCACTAACCCCCTGCTGGCTGTGTTCACGCCGCCAACCCCAGTCCTCTCCCTGCGCTCCAACCGAAGCCCGAGCCTCAGCTCCCAGCCCCCTCCCGCCCCGGCCAGGGAGCAGACAAGCCTCTCGGGCTGGTAAGTGCCGGTTGGCCCTGATCCTCTGTGCGGGAATCTCCCCGCTTTGACCTCCGCACCCTTGTTGCTGTGCTCTCCTCCGCGGCTTCGAAGCTCCCCCCTCCGCCTCCCGCAGTCTCCGCCCGCGAAGGGGCTTCCTAGTGTGTGGAAACATTTCCTCCTTCACAGCTCCCTCCCACTGGTGCAGGTCCCGTCCCTATTCTTTTGTCTCTGTTTTCTTTTTTCTTTTGTCTACCGAGGTATGTGGGGGGTTTCTTGCCTTTTGGGAGGTCTGAGGTCTTCTGCCAGCGTTCAGTGGGTGTTTTATAGGAGCTGTTCCGCGTGTAGATGTATTTCTGATGTATCTGTGGGGAGGAAGGTGATCTCTGCGTCTTACTCTTCCGCCATCTTCTCCAGAGTCTCCTCGAATTTTTCTGTCAGTAAAAGCTGTCCCTCTTCCCCCATTTACTTATTTATTTAATTATCACATTTATATTAGTACGGACTAATGGGTATGATTTTATTTCATGGTATAATAGTATAATCCAGTACTATCATTATTATTTTGTTGCTCAAATTGCCCAGATTTGGACACTGGGATCTCCTTCCCATTGACTTCTATATCTTTTTGACTCACCCCTATCCTTTTATGAGCACGTCCTTATTTTCTGACACTATACAATCTTCCAGGCTCATCTGTATTTTCCTTCCCCCAGCCCTGGAATCAACCACTTCTTCAAAGAGCCCTGGTTTGTTTTCATTGGAGAATAAATATTTTGGCTTTAAAATGTAGAAGATGAATTCAAACATCTAAAAAACATTGTGGATGCGTATTTTGTCCATTGTCTTTGTGTGAAAGACTATGTGTGTGTCAGAAGATCTCAAAGCAGGAGAGAAAGGTTGGAGTCAGGGTAATGAAAGTCTTGAATATCCAATGAAGTGTTTGGAATTCATGCATCCAGGCCATGAAGTGCTCTGGACCGGTTTTGAGTAGAAATGTGATATGCTTAAAGATATATTTTGGGGAGATAAGCGGGAAGACTTACACAGAGAAGTTTCTAGAAGCAAGAAGTTGATTCAATGGAATATTTAGAAGTAAAGTGATAAAAGTCTAAATTAGGGGCTGATGTCTGATGTTCCCTCATGCTGGGGACACTTTCTCCTGTTTTCCTCCACCTCAAATCCACCTTACCTGTCAAGGACTCCTTTTCCAGAAAGTCTTTCCTGACTCCCTCCCAGAATTTACCCTTCTTCCCCGTGTATCCATGGCCCAGGTTGGCTGGTACCTCCTTTGTACACGCATTCAATTCTGGCCTGTCTGCTGGGGCTTTGAATGCTTGCCTCGCTCACTTGGTTACTAACTTCTTGTAGACGGGGAAGGCCTTAGTCATCTTTATCCCTTCCCAGGGCCTAGCATAGTTCTTCTCATCCAGGAGAGATGCTCAACTCAGAACTGAACTGGTTATAGGGACCATTTATAATTCATTTTGGGATTCTGGAACAATAGAAGCAAAATGCAAGGATGTGTAAATTTCTCTGAAGTCATACAATTTTTCAGTTGAAATTGAACTGCCTGCCAAATTACTCCAGCCTAATGTGTGAGGCAGCACACGTGATTGAGAGCACAACAGTAACAGCATTAAAGACACACACACACACCACACACACATACACATAACACACACACCACACCCCCCACACACCCCACACCGCACACACACCACACACACACACACACCACACACCACTCACACACACAGAATTTCTGAGCCCACAGACTAAGTCTGTTCTTAAAAGGAATACTAGTCAGATCTGCATTTAATATTGAGGGAGTTTAATAGTAAAAGGATTTTCCTTATGGAGGAGACAAGGGCTGTCTTGAAAGGTCCATTGGAAGGTACCTCTTAGGACTACACTAAGCTTTATGAAAGCATGGTAGGGATAACCTTCCCTTTTTTTTTTTTTTTTTTGCGGTACGTGTGCCTCTCACTGCTGTGGCCTCTCCCGTTGCGGAGCACAGGCCCCGGACGCGCAGGCTCAGCGGCCATGGCTCACGGGCCCAGCCGCTCCGCGGCATGCGGGATCCTCCCGGACCGGGGCACGAACCCGTGTTCCCCTGCATCGGCAGGCGGACTCTCAACCACTGCGCCACCAGGGAAGCCCCTAACCTTCCCTTTTTGAAGGAGAACATTTCTAAAGGCCTTGATAGGAGTGAACTCTGATAATCATGTCTCCTCTTTAGAGTCGTGTTGTTACAGAGATAGCTTTGCCCTCAAAGCATGATTAAAAGCTATGCTTCAAGTGCAGAAAACATTTAACACTCAAATTTCACCCTAAAAAATTTAAGGAAGAGAACTGACAGTAGTGAATAAGGCAGTTGCTCTGCAGAAAACAGGGTTCTGTGATGTTTATCAAGGAGAGAGCGTGAAGGTTTATGGCCTGTACCAGCCTCCTGCTGGATCTGCCGGTCACTTCTGGCAGCAGCTCCCTGTGTGACAGTTGACAGCTTGAGTCAAGAAGGAAGAAAGGCAAAGAAAAAATGAGGGAGACGCGGGGAGAAGGAAGGCCCCAAAGACAGCAGCTATTGACTGTTTCCTTTTCTACCAGGCAGCACCCACCGGCCAGCATAGCATCAGGAGGAGAGGCAGGATTATAAAGATGAGCAGGTCAAAGGAATGCAGGGCAAGGAAAATGCCAGAGAATAAGAGGACAGACATGATGTCTGTGAAGAAAGTAGAGCTCAGCAACGCGGGGACTGGGAGAGCAGAGGAAATGACTCGTGTGTGCAAAGGAAGCATCCCACCCTGGAGACTGAAGCGGGGTAGCATTTTTGTCAAGCTAACCACGGTCCCCTTATCCTGCTCCTGACTGCAATGACTTCCCCTCTCCACTGCCTCCTATGTCAGCTGCATTCATTTGCATCAGGAGCGCCATTCATTGGCCCTGGAGAAGGAAAAGAATGGGGGAAGAACAAGGAAGTTGACTCTCTGCTTTTGAATTCCTAAAAACATATTCTAAACTTATATCAGAGACTGTAGCTTTGAGGTACTGGCCTCAGTTACCCAGAGCCAAGATCCTGGGTAATTTTTAAGAATATGGTACTCAAAGATAGTCAAGGTGGCATGGTGCAGGAGCAATACAGAAGGAAAGTAGAAACAAAAGAGGATTTTTCACAGCCCTCTGACTCTCCTGCACACATACAGGAGGAAGTTCACCTTGCTCCTAGGAGTGTCAAAGGGGTGATGGACACGGGGGTGGGGGCAGTGGATCCAAAGGGGCTTTCAGCTGGGATGGGGGCTACAGAGTACGTGAGCATGATAATCTGATGCCAGAGAGCAACCGAGGACACTGAGCTATAACCAGAGGCCATCTGGTGTGATGTCCAAAGACCAGATGGTACATGCTACATCTCAGCGATCAGTGAACACCAAGCCACTCCTTCTCACTGCTTAGTGGCCCCAGCCTCCCCCCAACTTAGAATGTCTGTGGAGAACAGGGACCTTGATATACTAAGTCTGTAAAGTTATAGAAACATAAAATGAGTTATGTTTTAGCACACTTGATAACTTGGATTTCAAAAATCTTACCTGCTACATATTTATGAAGCTAAATTAATGCTAACATATTAAACATACACTTAGGAGGTTAATTTTATGTCTAAGTTTACACTTCTGGAGCATAAATGGCAGTAGAGTTCTCTTGAAGGGTAGGGAAACCTTCTCTTTTTACTCCTTGTGTGTGTGAGGATGTGTGTGTGTGTGTGTGTGTGTGTATGTGTGTATTCTAACCAGGAAAGGCTCCCCACCCCTCACTCCAGGTTATCTTATTTCATGTAGTTTGTTCCGATGTGTTGGGTCATGACTAATTAGATAAGAACATTTCCTTTAGCCTCATGTATTTAGAAGTCCACATGATCTAAGGTCAAACCTCAAATGAAAGGTACATAGAAGTGATGCAGTTATACTGATTTCAGAGCAGATGGCTGTTTTCTGGAGGGTAATGGTGCATAAAACAGACAAACAATGAAAGACTTGAGAGAGAAATTCTCCACGGCAATCGGGGCTGTGAAATCAACTCAAAGCGACTAGTTCCCAGAAGTGGTGCACCGTTGAAAAGCACTAGGGAAAACAAGGGATACCGGCGCCCTCATGGGGCATCCTGCCTGGACTTGGAGGAGGAAGGACATGGGACAGGGTGCAGGAACACATCTTTCTATAAGTAGTACGTGCAAATCTCAGATCACAAACCCAGTTGTGGACAAAGTCAGTTCATTTTTCTGTACAGGAAGTTAATACTTATAATAACCCCCCTTTCTTTCCAGGCAGTAGAAACTTAATTTCAGTCCTTTCAGAGTTCCTGCCCTTTCTTTGCGATGGCCTCTACATTTGAGGCTTATATCACGCCCATGAGTGAAGGTTAGTGGCGGGAGGGCATCTCACCTGAGCTGGCATCACTCTGCACTAATACAGCTGCTTAGATGAGATGTGGACACTTGCTGGTCACTGCTGAGTCATCCCTTGGACGGGTCATATCACAGCAACTTGGGGCCTGCCTCTGGGTCAGCTAACTCTCAGGACCCTCTCGGGCACACAGCATAATCTTGATGCTTCCACACCCACACATTCACAGCCGTCTGTCATTTCCAGGGCACTCTTGAGTACAAAAGAATCATTCCACCTCCCCAGCACTGCCCCCGGCCCCTTCCACTCACAGCTCTACCCTGGGGCTTTTTCAAACTCATCTGCCAGGACACAGTAGACAGCCATATTTCCTTCAGTTCTTAACCTCCTTCCAAGAGTCTCCCTGTACTACTGTTCCGAAATGTATCTGAAGTTTCTGCTGTGGGCCATTCTCTCTGCTTCATCCCAGGAAAGGATCAGAGTGCAGGCCTTTTTCATCAAGGACTCATCACCATCTAGTTAGTCTACTCTCTTCTCGTAACTTCCTGTGTTTTCCTGGTTGGTGGAAGGGGGTGGGGTGGGGGCGTTTTAGCCTAGAGGATGCGGAGCCGTGTGGCTTGGGAAAGCTTCTTTGTTATTACTCAGCCCTTGTCCTCCCACATCTATTGTACATGCTTCAGTTCTTTCTGTTCTCTTGAAGCCAAGACGTCAAAAACTAAAAAGCTAACAATTGACTCCTTTTGTGGCATTTGCTTTCTGCAGAGTCATTCCTTGCCTGAGGTAGTGATGCTGACTAATTCATCGGAAGAGGGATTACAGGGTTAAAGGAGAGGTGAAAATCTGTATGTAGCATCACTTGGTATCCAGTGGGGACTGGTTCCAGGACCCCCACAGATACCAAAATCTGCGGATGCTCAAGTCCCTTATATAAAATGGCCCTTATATAGTATTTGCAATAACCTATGCACATCCTCCTGTATAATTTGTCATCTCCAAATGACATCTCCAAATGTCATCTCCATCTATAAGTATAGATACTTATAATACCTAACACAATGTAAATGCTAAGTAGATAGTTGCCAGCATGTGGAAAATTCAAATGTTGCTTTTTGGAACTTCCTGGAATTTTTTTCAAATATTTTTGGTGCTCGGTTGAATTCGCATATATGGAACCCATGGATAGGGAGGGCTGTCTGTAGTTCTCTATTCCAGCCACACATGTAACTACTTTGCCCAGACCTAAGATTAGTCACAACCCAGAAGGCACGCTGGGAAGAAATCGGAATGTGATGTAAGGACTTAGCAGCTGGATTAACTGTGGGCTCAGCTTAGGTGATCTCACCTTAGATACTTTGGTTCGTTCTCTGGTCTTCTTCTCGCAGAGGCTCTAGTTAGTGTATTTTAAAGACTGTGACTTCATCAATCAGAGGTCATCCGAAAATGAGTCCAGTCTTTCTCTTGTCTCCTCCCACTTTGCTTCTTCTCCTTTCCCTCTTTTTCTTCCCACCTCTCCACTTTTCTCAGTCCACTCTGCTCTGACTATCCTCCCTCCCCAGTGGCAAGTCCAAAGGACACGACTCCAGGATCCTTGCAGGAGACGATCGTTTGCCTCATTACTAGAATGACGGTGTGTCTTCTTTCCTTGAATCTGTGGCCCCAGCATCCTATCCAGATAGCGTCTCCCTTCACCTTCAATGGTGCTCAGATGTGAATGATGAATTATGTGGCTGCTCTAGTCACTGGAGACCGGCTCATTCTCAAAAACATTTGACCTCAGCGGAGAGCTGTTTAAATGCCAGGAGGATTTTAATGAATACAAATATACAATTTAGGGAGTGTCAGGGTGTGGCAAAAGAGTCACCATAAAGCTAATAATACACAGAATGAGATGGTCCAGAAGCCTGGGTTAAGTCCCACCAGAGTCCATAGGGTTAAGTCAGAGCTGGGAACCCTTGGTTATGATGCTGAGGCGGGAGGGTCAGCCGTGAGCAGGTTTGACCTTGGAGTCCTGCTCGGGGGCACATGGATCTAGCTGGGAGTTTTAGGGGGTGAGTTGGGGGTGTCTTCCAGTCTGGATACTTGACAAATGGCAGGTCATGCGGGGATGAGGCTGGAGCAGAAACAAAGAGCTCAAGAGAGATGCTGGCCAAGGAGCTGTGTCTTCCCAGTAGAGAGTGAGAGGAGATTCAAATCACACTTTGCCTTGCTCTTAAAGGGCCCCCTCTTCTGTGTTGGGTAAACTTTGAGAAGTTGTCTTCCACGAAAACAAGAATCTGTTATGTAGCTTAAATAATTCCTGGATTAAGAATCACTTTCTCGGGCTTCCCTGGTGACGCAGCGGTTGAGAATCTGCCTGCTAATGCAGGGGACACGGGTTCGAGCCCTGGTCTGGGAGGATCCCACACGCCGCAGAGCAACTAGGCCTGTGAGCCACAACTACTGAGCCTGCGCATCTGAAGCCTGTGCTCTGCAACAAGAGAGGCTGCAATAGTGAGAGGCCCGCGCACCGTGATGAAGAGTGGCCCCGGCTTGCCACAACTAGAGAAAGCCCTTGCACAGAAACGAAGACCCAACACAGCAAAAATAAATAAATAAATTAATAAACTCCTACCCCCAACATCTTCTTTAAAAAAAAAAGAATCACTTTCTAATCATCGTATGTTATTATCTTCATGAAAGAGGGAGAATAACAACAAAAACGTGCTCATTTCAGCAGCACATATACTAAAGTTAGAAAATTTTAAAATAATTTAAAATTAAAAAATAGAGATATGTATAAAAAGCTGGATCTTTCATTCAACACTTGTGAACAATGATTACAATCAGTAGCCCTTAATTGAAAACCGTAGATCTGAACCAAAATTATAGCAAAATCTGGAATCCTTGCTTATATAGCAGATGTATCTTTCCAGTCATGTTTAGCTTAAACTAATTGGGAGATGGCAATCTGGCAGGGCTCTGAGTCCTGGAGACTTTGAGCTTGGAATAAAAACTTTAGAAAATCCACAAAGTGAATAATCAGGAATTTGCTAAGTTCATTATCCTTCGGGTTAAGGGCTCTGCATAGAATATACAAAAGAAATTAATAGTACTAAAGCCACTAAAGAAATTTTCATAGTTTTATTAAAAGCAGAGACTTGATCAGTATACGGGAAGCTTGTTTTGTCTTGTGACATCATTTCTTCTCTTGGCCCAGTGACACATTTTTTTTTTTTTTTTTTTTTTTGCGGTACGCGGGCCCCTCACCGCTGTGGCCTCTCCCGTTGTGGAGCACAGGCTCCGGACGCGCAGGCCCAGCGGCCACGGCTCACGGGCCCAGCCGCTCTGCGGCACGTGGGATCCTCCCGGACCTGGGCACGAACCCGTGTCCCCTGCATCGGCAGACGGACCCTCAACCACTGCGCCACCAGGGAAGCCCAGTGACACATCTTTTGAAGAACAGAATAAGGAGTACTTGGTACACGCAGCCCACAACCAACAGTCACTGTGGAACTGATCAGGGAGCCTCTGTTGGGGGATCCAATTTGGATTAGCCAAGACCCAAACCGAGTCATAGTCAGATGGCCAGTTAGAGACTGTATGTCACTAAATAATCAATGCTTCTAGAATCTGGTCCAAACACTCTTCTTTTTATAAAGTAGATTTTTTTTGTTTGTTTTGTTTTTTAAACACAGAGATGATCCTAGCTAGAAATGTAAAAAAAAAAAGAAAAAGAAATTATGAGATTGCAGTTTTTAAACATTGAGCGTAAGAATCAGAGCCCTTGTAAACATGTACAGTCCTGGGTCCTACTTGCAGAGATTCTCATTCAGTTGGTCTGCCATAGGCCCTGGGAATCTGGGTCTGATGTAGGTGCTATACTGACTGTGGATTGGATGCCAAATGCAAACTCCTATGGTTTGGGGCTGGAGGGGAGAGAAGAGGCTGTTGAAACCTCAGGCCTTATGAGCCGATACTGCCAAAGTCAGGCAGCCAGACTGGTCAGGGCTGAGGCAACATTGTCAGTCTAAAAAAACAAAAAGACCCACAGATATAGAGAACAAAAGAGTCGTTACCAGTGGGGAGAGGGAAGATGGGAGGGACGAGATAGGCGTAGGGGATTAAGAGGTACAAACTACTATGTATAAAATAAGCTACAAAGATATATTGTGCAGCACAGGGAAGATAGCCAATATTTTATAATAACTATGAATGGAGTATAACCTTTAAAAATTGGGAATCACTATGTTGTATACCTGAAACTTATATAATATGGTAACTCAACCATACTTCAGTTCGAAAAAAAATAGCTAACTGTATATAAAAAAGAAAAAGAATCAACAGTTTTGGTAGCTAAATGGGCAGCGGCAGTGATATTGTCCACCCAGAGCTTTATCAGGGAAGGAAAAGAAAAGCTCATGGCCGCGAGTGTGCGGGCCGCATTTCCAGACATCACCCCAGAACTGAGAAATCACCCTCTCCGACAAACATCAGCACGCTCAGCTGAATCTGAGCCCTTCATTAAAGTTAGTCTTGCCTCCTCCTAGATCCTTCCCATGTGAGCCCAATTCATTACCTAGTTCCTTTAAACCAGAGCCTTGGGCTTCCCTGGTGGCGCAGTGGTTAAGAATCCGCCTGCCAATGCAGGGGACACAGCTTTGAGTCCTGGCCTAGGAAGATCCCACATGCCACAGAACAACTAAGTCCGTGCGCCACAACTACTAAGCCTGCGCTCTATAGCCGGCGCTCCGCAACAAGGGAGGCCACGGCAATGAGAAGCCAGTGCACCGGAGCAAAGAGTAGCCCCCGCTCGCCTCAACTAGAGAAAAGCCCGGGTGCAGCAACAGAGACCCAGTGCAGCCAAAAAAAAAAAAAAAAAAAAAAAAAGCAGAGCCTTTTACAATTCATTGCTGAGTGCAAGATCTCTTTGGGCTAGCAAAGAAAGTACTATTTTTGGATCTTGTTTATTTTATAATTTTGCATATAAAGAGCAGGCAGCCAGAAGCACAAATGATCTATTTTTTTCTCTATTCTCTTCCCTCCAGCAGAATTCACATTAAAGCTAGAGCAATATTGTTTTGAAAATCACCAAGTACCGGGCACAGCATACAGGCAACTTAAAGTGGCAAAAATACCCCCACCAATACATACACAGGCCACATGGCACGTACACATCACACCACACATTCTCAAACTGCCCTATATTGCTTTTAAAAATACTCTCTTTTTTTTCTTTTCTCACATACATTCTCATGTTCTCTTGCTCCCAGCTTTGGTATGGAGTCCACTTTTTGATGTGGTCAGGATCTTAAGGATCCTACCTACCACAGCTGATCAGATCTAATCCTACGAGATGCTGCTGATGCAGGAACTCGGGCAATAAGAGGTCTCAACACAAGCAAAAGAGAGTCAGCTGTGGATCAGTGAGCCACACTCTGCTTACAGTTTTTGTGGGCTTAAGGGAAGGAGGTTCAGGCTGAGGACTTTGGGATGTACAAATTGGCCGAACAAACATCAATTTGTCTACCAAAGTGCCTCTGAATTACAAATGAGTAAAATGGAATTGTCTTGGGATCTGAGTTATTTGGCTTTAAACTTGCCTGGCAGTACCATTAACTATTGATCTGTTAATTTATGATGGTTTAGAACAAGACTTTGATGGAAGCTACTAGACCCTTGACCAGAAAGTCAGTAAGTCTTTTATAAAACAACCTTACCCATGTATTATACATGTCCTCGTTGGCAAGACTTCATCGAGGGTATTTCTCAGTCGAGCTTGGATTCACCGACTATTCATAATATTGAAAACCTATTAAACCCAGGCGATTTAAATTTCTAATTATCTGACCATTAGACATTACCTTAATACTGATGACTCAGTACTCTGTAAATCTCTAACGTGCTAATAAAAAGAGAGTGTGAATCATTTTCATATGTTCCCTTTTCTGGGAGATGAGTCAGACGCTCTCGCTCCAATGTTTGTGTTCAAAGTTTATTTCAAAACTGGAGTAATTGAAAACATTTCTCTATATGGAAAATCTAATGAAAATCTTCTTAAGCTAGAGCAGACACATGCATAAGCCTAATGGGGCAAGTGATGGGGGACCAGAGTGGCTTGAAACTGGGAAAGTCACAAGCAAGCAGGGAGAAATGCTATCTGAGCTCCTGTACGGTGGGTCCTTAGTGCGTGTCTGCCCTCGCTCAACCTTTCCTTCACTTTCACGTGTCTTATTTTCCTTTTACCCACCAGACTGCCTGTCTCCACATTGAGAGACAGTCCTCCCCAAGGTCTAGTTTTCTACAAACAAACAGTCCTGAAAGATCGACTTCTATCATTACCATATTTTGGATAGGAGCCCATCTCAGTGAGCTCAAGACACTTTGTAAGTTGGAGGCATATTTGTATGAAAACGAGTGGCAGAGCTCCTTCCCTGAGTGACTTTAACTGTTCCGTCGATGCCTCACCTTGCTCAGTCCGCCTGCAAATGACCCTCTTCTGCAGACCATGGATCTCTGAAAAAATCTTTCCAGATAAATTAGGAAAAAACACGCAAATTATTAATAAACTTATGAACAATAAACATGTAATCTCATCAGTAATTAAAGAACAGCAAATTCCAACAGAATTAAGTTGCTATTTTTGTGTGTGAATTAATTTGCAAAAGGTTTTTTAGTAATTATAATGCTGGCATTCCCATTAAAATGCTTTTAGGTGACAATAACAAAACAACCAAATCAAACTTCTTAAATAACATGTATATGATTTCAAGTGAAAATAAGTCCCAAGGAAGGGGTTCCTGGGTTGATTAATTCAGGACTTCCATAACATCACCAAGCCCCCATCCTTCACTGGTTTTGTCCCTAAGCTGGCATGCAGACATGACACTGTCCAGTGAAGGAAAGGAGACTGTTTTTCCCTTCTCGCTCTCTCTCTTTCTCTCTTTTTTTCTTTTTTGATAATGGATTATATTAAGAAGAACTGAAGAAGATGAATCATTTTGGGGCAACTCTCTGTGTATCTAAGGACACTATGCTTTTTTTTTATTATTGAAGTATAGTTGATTTACAATGTTGTATTAGTTTCAGGTATACAGCAAAGTGATTTAGTTATATATATACATATAGGTATATATACATATATATATTCTGTTTCATATTCTTCTTTTCCATTATAGGTTATAACAAGATACTGAAAATAGTTCCCTATGCTATACAGTAGGTCCTTGTATCTATTTTATATATAGTAGTGTGTATCTGTTAATCCCAAACTTCTAATTTATCCCTCCCCCTCCTTTTCCCTTTGGTAACCATAAGTTTGTCTTCTATGTCTGTGAGTCTATTTCTGTTTTATAAATAAATTTATTTGTATCATTTTTTTAGATTCCACATATAAGTGATATCATATGATGTTTGTCTTTCTCTGTCTGACTTACTTCACTTAGCATGATAATATCTAGGTCCATCCATGTTGCTGCAAATAGAAATGAAAAATATATACCCAGTAAACCTCACATCTCACCTCCTTAGCCAGGACTGGGTCATATGCTCACCTCTAGCCCAATCACTGGCAAGAGAAATGAGATGACCAAGATTGGTTTAGACTAATCCAGGTTTATTCCCAGAGGAAGTATGGTCACCTGGACCAACCAAATCTCTATCAACAGGGAAAAAGGGAAAATAATGCTCCTTGGCCAGACAGCCCGTGGTGTCTGCTCTGGCTGCCAAGGGTCCAGTGAGACAGGCCACACACGTGGCTCATAGGAGTTGTGGAAAGAAATTGGGCATTATATACCAAGACTCTTAAAAGTGTCCTTAAGCTTTGGCATAGTAATTCCACTTCTAGGAACAAAGCCCATGGAAAGTGTGCCTAAATAAAGATAAAGCTTTATGCTCAAAGATGTTCACTGTAGCACCCTTTATAACAGAAAAAAGAAAGAACAACAACAACAAAACCAAACTTCAGGGTCCAAAAATAAAGAAAAAATTATGTAATTATAGTACATCCATATGATGTGCTGCTCTGTGGCACTTAAAAATGATGTTTACAAAAAGTTTTGAAAAACATGGGAAGATGCTCATATGATCGTGTTAAATGGGGAAAAACAGATATCAGATTGTATATATAACTCTATGTTAGATATTAACAGCAACTATCTCCTCAACATCTATTATGAGCTAGTAACCTACATACGATCTCTAATCCTAACAACAACCTTGAAATGTAGGGGTTCTTATGCCCATTTGGCAACCCAAGCAACCAAGACTCAGAGATGTTCAGCAGGTTTTCCAGAATCACTCAGCTAGTAAAAGGCAGGACAGGGATTTGAGTCTAGGTCTTTCTGGTTGTTTGAATCATGGCTTCACAGTTTAGGAGCAATTCTCTTTCTTCCCCCTTTTTTGCTGTTCTCTTTTCTCCACAGTAGATGGATAAGATATTAATGAGTTTAGCTGCATGAATGAGCCAAGCTTCAGAGGTATAAACACACCTATTGGGACTTTCCTCATCTGTAAAATGGGGAGGATAGATAGGGTCAGCGTTTCTAAATTATGTTCTGTGAGGTGAATGGAATTACCAGGTGTGCAATTTGAGAACCAGGGCCACTCCTCAAAGGGTAGAGCCCAGAGGAAATCCCCCCAATATTTCTATCCCTGTGGGATCTGTTAAAAATGAGCACTGAGGGCTGTCTTGACAACACACAGGGTTAAGAAACACATACAGAGAAAGGAGGAAAAGCTGGAAGCCAGGGAGGGAAGGCTTTATGACCTTGAAAGCAGTCCTTCCCATCTTCCTCAGTCTGCCCAAAAGAAGCCTGGCATTGCTATTCCAATTTCCATCTCTCCACTCTTGTCCCTGACGAGCATTTATCTTTGCCAGACAAGTTCTTCTGGCATTTTGATGTTAGGTCAGAAATAATAGGGAAAGCCCAGAGAGGTAGAACTGATGTTAGCCATGTCACTTGCATCTCTGGGCCTTGATTTCCTCATCTGTAAAATGGGGGGAATAGATAGGATCAGCGTTTCTAAATTATGTTCTGTAGGAACTTAATAAAAATTATCAAGGAAAAAAAGTATCATAAGTCAGACATATTTTGGAAACAACGGGTTAAAACATATATAGACCAGCTTATTATCTCAACGGCTTCTGAGCGCCTTTGAAATTTAGCCAATATGACTTGGGAATTTCACAGTAATGTTCCCCAAAGTTGTTTGATTGTTGTTATAAGCTGAATTTTGTCTTTCTTCAAATTTATGTGTTGAAATCCTAACCCCTAGTACCACAGAATGTGACTGTATTTTTTTTTTAAGTTGTTTATTTATTTATTTTTGGCTGCGTTGGGCCTTCGTTGCTGCATGTGTGTTTTCTCTAGTTGTGGCGAGCGGGGGCTGCTCTTTGTTGCGGTACACGGGCTTCTCATTGTGGTGGCTTCTCTTGTTTCAGTGCATGGGCTCTAGGCGCACGGGCTTCAGTAGTTGTGGCTCGTAGGCTCAGTAGTTGTGGCTCACGGGCTCTAGAGCACAGGCTCAGTAGTTGTGGCACACAGGCTTAGTTGCTCCACGGCATGTGGGATCTTCCTACACCAGGGCTCGAACCCGTGTCCCTGCACTGGCAGGCGGATTCCTAACCACTGCAACACCAGGGAAGCCCCGAATGTGACTGTATTTTGAGATAAGTTCTTTAAAGAGTTTAAATTGAGGTCATTAGGGTGGGTCCTAATCCGATTTGTCTAGTACCTTTAAAAGAAGAGGCAATTAGTACTTGTCTTCCTCTGTATGATTTCATTTACGTGTGAAATCTGAACAACGAAACAAATGAACAAGCATAAAACAGAAACAGAGTTGTAGATACAGAGAACAAACAGGTCGTCAGAGGGTGGGGGGCCTGGGGGAAAGGAAAGAAATAGGTGAGGGAGATCAAGAGGTACAAACTTGCAGTTGCAAAATAAATGAGTCATGGGTATGAAGTGTACAGTGTGGGGAATATGTACTATCTTTATATGGTGGCAGATTGTAACTAGACGTATTGTGGTGATCATTTTGAAATACATAGAAAAATTGAATCACTATGTTGTGTAACAGGAACTAACATAGTGTTGTAGGTCAATTATACTTTAGAAACAAACAAACAAACTCAGAAAAGGAGATCCGATTTGTGGTTACCAGAGATGGGGGTGGAGGGAGGGGGAATTGGATGAAGGTGGGCAAAAGGTACGAACTTCCAGTTACGGGATAAGTAAGAACTAGGGATGTAATGTACAACGTGATGAATATAATTAGCCCTGCTGTGTGTTATACATGAAAGTTGTTAAGAGAGTAAACCCTAAGAGTTCTTATCACAAGGAAAACATTATCTTCTTTTTCTTTAATTTTGTATCTATAAGAGATAATATAAATTCATTAAATTTATTGTTATTATCATTTCATGATGTATGTAAGTCAGATCATTATGTACATATTAAACTTGTACAGTGCTGTGTGTCGATTATATCTCAATAAAACTGGAAGAAAATAAAAGAAAAGAAGAAAAAGAAGAGGCAATTAGGACACAGACATATACTTAGAGGGAAGACAATGTGAAGACGTGGGGTAAAGATGGGCATCTGCAAGTCAAGGAGAGAGGCCACCTTGATACAAGAAACCAACCCTGCTGACACCTTAGTCTTGAACTTCTAGTCTCTAGCTCTTTAAGAAAATAAATGTTTATTGTTTAAGGCACCCAGTCTGTGGTACTTTGTTATAGCAGCCCTAGGAAACTAATAATTCTTTCTCCATAATACCTCTCTTCTAAACAGGGTTTCTTAGGTTATACTTTGGGTAAATCCTGAACTAGATGTCCTTTAAGGTGTTGTTTTTTTCACCTAGCTCTAAAATGCCATGATTTAATGAAAAATCATGTCAATCGATGTAAGACATCATATAATTGATCCGTTAAGAAAATATATTTCCTGGGCTTCCCTGGTGGCACAGTGGTTGAGAGTACGCCTGCTGATGCAGGGGACGCGGGTTCGTGCCCCGGTCCAGGAAGATCCCACATGTTGCGGAGCGGCTGGGCCCGTGAACCATGGCCGCTGAGCCCGCACGTCCGGAGCCTGTGCTCCACAACAGGAGAGGCCACAACAGTGAGAGGCCCACGTACCGCAAAAAAAAAAGAAAATATATTTGCTGAGAGGTCAGAAAAGTTAGGGGTTGGTGTTGACTGAGTTGGTAGTTGGGCTTCATGAAGATGGCAGAGAGACGGACTTGGAAGGAAAGGTAGGCAGGGAGGGCTACAGGGGACCCTGGCAGGAGTCAGTCATTCTCCCAGAGATGTTGAATTCACTTGCCTCTGGAGTGGCCAGAATGCTCATATGCATTTTTTTTTTTTAAATCCTAGTTGTAAGCACCAGGGATCTATATGTCGTCTTGGGACAGTGGCTGTCAGGTAAAGGACGACTGTATCTTATAGTCTCTGGAGTTTTGCCACCAAGACCTTCATCAACAGGTGAGCAATGAATAAGCATCATTTCAGATGCTGCAAAAGCAGCACAGAAGTTTGAAAGTTCTTAAAAAGAGAGAGAGAGAGAGAGACTTGAATTCTCATACCTTCTCTCTGTGGGCAGCTGTGGACCCTTTCTTCATTCTTTGAAAATTTACTGCAGGAATAAGGGAGACTTGGGAACATTGGAATTTCTAGGTCCAGAATCAAACCTTCACAGGATGACTGACGTAAATGGATTGTAGTGACATCTATTTCCTGTGGGACATCACAGCTTCCTTCATATTGGCAGATCTAAAGACCTGGAATTATACAAGAAAACAACACCAGATCAGGGTGGACGTTGACATGTGCTGCTTGATGCCTTTCCTACTGGTATTTCTTTCCCTTTTTAGGGGTTGATTAAAGGCCACCCATAAGAAAAGATAAGCCAGGTCCTAGATGGCTGTCACAGAGTGGTTTTCACTTACTGAGATAACTTTTTATCAAAAGTAATTTTTTTTAAAGCATGTATTACATAGTTTCTCAGTTGGAAAATCTGGCCAGATAACCAGACAGAATTACTCCCTTCGTTTGCTGTGTGGAAAGGTCTCATTTCCAGCGTGCTGAGGGCCTCACAAAGCCTAACAGTACATCAGATACTCTACCACCCTCCTATGTTGGCTTTCAAACACGTGCCCTTAAAGGAGGACAGCAATTCCATAACAACATTAAAACAGCAACTGGGAGCAAAGCCCTGTGGCCAAGACTCACCCAACCAGATTGCACTGCTATTTTTATCCCCCGAGCTGAGCGTATTGACAGAATACAGAATTACTTTTGTGATTAAACGTGGCCAAAAACCTTGCAAGTGTTAATCTCTGGAAATCTGTTACAAATTGGATGGCAAGCACCAGCAAACTGCTATTTGTTAAGTCTAAAAATAATTCTTGGTGCTCTTGTGTGTAAGTAATGCAGCAGGAAGCAAAGAAATTTTAATTTAATTGGGTTGAGCGGTTCAGTTTTTAGCAGTCAATTCCTAAATATAATGGGTATGGTTCTCTGAAAGCCCCCAAGTGGAGAGAGGGTCAGATGCCCAGGGGATAAACAGAGGCCTCAGCGGTTCTTTGTGTTTACACATCTTAGTCGCTCTGGCCCAGAGAGCATGGCTCTGTAATCTCAAGTACCCCAGTTCCACTGTTTTTGAGAATTATGTGATTATGATGGGAGTAGGATCCGATGTGGGCAAAAAGGTGATGGAGGATTCACTGACCGTGTACGACTGTTCGAACTAGTGGTGAATGTATTGGCTATGTGAAGCCAGCATTGGCTCCAATTCCTTTGGATATGTTGGAAATCAGGTCCTTTCAGTTCTGTCACAGAAGGTTATGGAGTTTTCAATTAGGGTTTATGTGGAGTGGCTGGTGCCAAACCAACTAAGGCAGAGTCATCTCCAGACCCAGGCGGAACAGCACAATCCTTCAACCACCCAAACCCAGGCCCTTCAAACACCTTTCAGAACACTCGCTCCAGGTCAGTCCCACACTCATTCTTCATTCGCCGTCCCCTTCAAGAAGCCCAGCCACACGTGGGCTCAGTCTCTTTCTTGCTTGGGTCAAGGCTCTAGACAGTCTCAGGCCCATTGATGTTCTTCTTCCTCCCTCTTTCAGGTGCCAGGTCCATATCCCTGGGTCTCTGTTCTATTTCCCCATCGTGCTCCAGTTCTGTGCCCGCATCAGCCTCCCAGCTTGGGGCCAGAAAATCTGCCTAAGTTTTGCCAGTCTTTTCTCCCTAAAGCTTGGCCCAATCTTTTTATTCCATCTTCCAGGAATCCTGGAATTCCAACAGGCATCCTGATCAATCTGGATAGACTGTCTTGGGATCTAAGGATGAGGACCTCCACTGCTAGAACCTTCTGATTCCTATCAGATTACACCCGTAGGAAAGCAATATCTTTCCAGGATAGCACGGCAGTAAAAGTCCTGGGCTTTACAGCTATCCTGCCTTTCCTGTATTAAATGTATTTTAGGGATTCTAACTGGTTGACAAGGGCAAGTTTTTCTTTATAGAGTTCCAGCTAATGAATGCATAAAGAATAGTGGAATTAGAAAATTACCCTTTGGAGCAGCCAGTGAAAAAATGGGTCTATCCTAGGCAATGATCAATGACTGCTCAAAGCATTAGGTAAATATTGATGGGGAGTTTTATAATGGATGGATCAAGTTGACGGTACCTGATTTGACTGATCAATCTTAAAGGCATTAATGGAAAGACAGCCAGACACTATAAGCCTTCCAATGGGAAGTTCATAGCCCCACCTATGAGGTATCCTTTAAGAAAACTGAACCTGAATCTAATCAAGCCTTTTTATGTCAATACCAGTTTACAAAATTATGGGGAAGAGAGGAATATGTTAAATGCTATCATGTGGACTAATCAACCAGATCTAGATCGTGGGATTCCACCACAGGGTGAATGACCCAGTTTCTTAAAAAAAACAAAAAAATAAAGGAAACAAACAAAACAAAACCAAGTGTTACTTGTTATAGATTTAAAATGACTTAAGACCGTATCAACCAAATGGAACATATGGGTGAAAGTGCTTTGTAAATGGCCAAGTTGTTAAACATTAGGTATTATTATTATGACTTTTGTCCTACCTCTCAGTTCCAGATCCTTAAGTCTGGGAAATCCATCATTAAAATGAACTTCAAAAACTATATACTTTATTTTCCAAAGCTTGTGTCTGGAGTATTTGACGAATCTCCAACAGACGAAGAAAACACAATTTCCTAACGGGCCAAGGGAAGCCATGATACGCAGGTGATGTAATACCTAGCTTGACTCATTAAGCAATGGCAAAACTGAATGTCTAATCAGATTGTAAGATCTAAACCTTCCCATATTTTTAAAAACCTTCTGGCCACAGAAAGATTTGGCTTGAGCACGTATATATACCCATATGTACTCACTTTAAACAGTATAACAATGTTATATCCTTATATACGTACACACATATGTCGACAAAATTTACTAACATATGTTCGTATATACACATACCTTGTAGCAGTGAATAGATAACAAACCTTTTCGTTTTTCTCTTTCCCAACTAAAATCTCACATAGTAAAACACTGGCTTTGGGACACTCATGGGAAATAAATTCATCTGGGTACGTGAGGAGGCTCAAACAACTCAAGAATTTATCTCTTCAGTTGCCAAGTTTAGTTTTGGTCTTTCTAAACAGTAACCTTTCTAAATTATGCTTCACTCTTCCCTGCATCTTGAAAAGAGAACTCCAAATACCTCCTCGGTACTTTTGGGCTGTCATTTGGAACATGATTATACTAGGAAATAATATACGCACTTGGAGTTTATTCGAGGAATTTTCCAATATGTGATATGACCTCATCCCACTGGGCTCTTTGAATTATTATTTCTACATTTATAGCATTTATTTCTATTCCTATATTTCAACATGTTTCTGTAGTAGCTACCTTCTAATCCCTTCTAATTGCTGCTTCCAATCTGTTTTATAACCAGGTAATCAAGTATATTGATTTGTAGGCAAAACATGAGTGAAGAGGCTCTGCTGAGCACCTGAGAGATTCTTTTGTAGGTAAAGTGCATGCCCTTGAGCACCTGGACTTTGTGAACATTATTTTACTGCTAAGAGGCCTTTTTTTGGTTGCCTATCAATTTCTTAGCTCTGTTTCACATGAGTGAAAGAGTCTGCCAAGAAAGTGATTGCTCAGAAACGCAAGATAAAAATGTATCCTTGGAGTGTACTCGAGTTGGAGGTTTCCATTAACTCCTTTTAGGAAAAATATGACTTATTCCCATGGAAAAGTGAGTATTGCTTTTCATAAATTCACAAAGAACCTCTATAACAGCATTATGCTGAGACCCCAAACTCAGATTGCAAATTACCCTTTTAAAGCAAGGACAGATTTATCTTCCTGAGATCTTAATAAATTGTAACCACCAAGACTCCTGACAAATGGAAGTTTACAGTGACTATATTTAGAACTGTTTCATATACAAATACCTGGCAGTCATATGAACATTTAATACTCTTGAATGATTTTCTGATTAAAGAGAATTTTCTGGGCCCAGTTGGACTGATGCTCAGATGTAGTTAGGGTAGGCCTGTGAAATTTATTTTTATGAAGTACCAGGCTGAAGTGTATTATTCTAGCCCTCTCACCCTGTATGAATCTCACTCTCTCACTCTCTCCCTCCTCCAATGTATGAATCAACCCAGGTCCCCAGTATGCTACCACATAATGTCCCCAATCCCAAACACTTCCAACTAGATCTTGGGTGCCCTCCGTTCATCCAGACTAGATAAATAGTTTAAGTGCTTGGAAATAACAACCAGAACTCTTCAGGTCCTCTCCATAATATGCACAAGTGATTTCTGCTACATCAGACTTCAGTGCTCATCCCAATTACAACGGGCTTACCTTGCTCCTTGCAAACTGAAGTGGAGTGTCTGTGATTTTAGCGTGTGCATAGAGCAATGGATGTATGGCTTAAGAGCACAAGCTAGGTAATCCCTAGGCTTTTCTGAGCTCTGCAGCTCAAATGCACACAGAATCATGAGTGCATTACGGCAGAAACAAAGCAGTTCTATCTAAAATAAGATGACCATTAGCACATCCTTTCCTCTCCACAAGACTGGAGATATCACAAGAGGAAGCTCAGCTGATTTCCATGAGACCAATATCCCTTTTTAAAGCAAAAAAATATTTTTAATTGAAGTATAGTTGATTTACAATATTTTGGGTGTGCAGCAAACTGATTCAGATATATCTATATATAGATATATATGTATTCTTTTTCAGATTCTTTTCCATTATAGGTTATTACAAGATATTGAATATAGTTCCCTGTGCTATATAGTAGGTCCTAGTTTATATATTTTTTGTATAGAAGTGTGTATCTGTTAATTCCAAATTCGCAATTTATCCCCCTCCCCACAAAATCCCTTTTAGTTATGGTGAATAATCTAGCTGCTATTAGTATTTGAGTCAAACAGATGTATAATAGCCACCATTCACAAGTTCTTTTTCTTAAAAGAACAAATATCTTTATAGCAACAAACTGTTTCTCACCGGGGAAAACAGGAATTCTCAAAACATATCTTCTGCATCATTTGCTTGCCTCTAGGATATTCTGCTTTTACCTACATTTTTTTTTAACACCTTTATTGGAGTATAATCGCTTTACAATGGTGTGTTAGTTTCTGCTTTACAACAAACTGAATCAGTTATACATATACATATGTTCCCATATCTCTTCCCTCTTGCGTCTCACTCCCTCCCACCCTCCCTATCCTACCCCTCTAGGTGGTCACAAAGCACCGAGCTGATCTCCCTGTGCTATGCGGCTGCTTCCCACTAGCTATCTACCTTATGTTTGGTAGTGTATATATGTCCATGCCACTCTCTCACTTTGTCACAGCTTACCCTTCCCCCTCCCCATATCCTCAAGTCCATTCTCTAGTAGGTCGGCAACTTTATTCCCATCTTGCCCCTAGGTTCTTCATGACATTTTTTTTTCTTAGATTCCATATATATGTGTTAGCATAAAGTATTTGTCTTTCTCTTTCTGACTTACTTCACTCTGTGTGACAGACTCTAGGTCCATCCACCTCACTACAAATAACTCAATTTCATTTCCTTTTATGGCTGAGTAATATTCCATTGTATATATGTGCCACATCTTCTTTATCCATTCATCTGTTGATGGACACTTAGGTTGTTTCCAACTCTTGGCAATTGTAAATAGAGCTGCAATGAATATTTTTGTACATGACTCTTTGAATTATGGTTCTCTCAGGGTATATGCCCAGTAGTGGGATTGCTGGGTCATATGGTATTTCTATTTGTAGTTTTTTAAGGAACCTCCATACTGTTCTCCATAGTGGCTGTACCAATTCACATTCTCACCAGCAGTGCAAGAGTGTTCCCTTTTCTCCACACCCTCTCCAGCATTTATTTTTTCTAGATTTTTTGATGATGGCCATTCTGACTGGTGTGAGATGATATCTCATTGTAGTTTTGATTTGCATTTCTCTAATGATTAATGATGTTGAGCATCCTTTCATGTGTTTGTTGGCAGTCTGTATATCTTCTTTGGAGAAATGTCTATTTAGGTCTTCTGCCCATTTTTGGATTGGGTTGTTTGTTTTTTTGTTATTGAGCTGCATGAGCTGCTTGTAAATTTTGGAGATTAATCCTTTGTCAGTTGCTTCATTTGCAAATATTTTCTCCCATTCTGAGGGTTGTCTTTTGGTCTTGTTTATGGTTTCCTTTGCTGTGCAAAAGCTTTGAAGTTTCATTAGGTCCCATTTGTTTATTTTTGTTTTTATTTCCATTTCTCTAGGAGGTGGGTCAAAACGGATCTTGCTGTGATTTATGTCATAGAGTGTTCTGCCTATGTTTTCCTCTAAGAGTTTGATAGTTTCTGGCCTTACGTTTAGGTCTTTAATCCAGTTTTAGCTTATTTTTGTGTATGGTGTTAGGGAGTGATCTAATCTCATACTTTTACATGTACCTGTCCAGTTTTCCCAACACCACTTATTGAAGAGGCTGTCCTTTCTCTACTGTACATTCCTGCCTCCTGTATCAGAGATAAGGTGACCATATGTGCGTGGGTTTATCTCTGGGCTTTCTATCCTGTTCCATTGATCTATCTTTCTGTTTTTGTGCCAGTACCATACTGTCTTGATTACTGTAGCTTTGTAGTATAGTCTGAAGTCAGGAAGCCTGATTCCTCCAGCTCCGTTTTTCGTTCTCAAGATTGCTTTGGCTATTCGGGTACTTTTGTGTTCCCATACAAATTGTGAAATTTTTTGTTCTGCTTCTGTGAAAAATGCCAGTGGTAGTTTGATAGGGATTGTATTGAATCTGTAGATTGCTTTCGGTAGTAGAGTAATTTTAACAATGTTTATTCTTCCAATCCAAGAACATGGTATATCTCCCCATCTATTTGTATCATCTTTAATTCCTTTCATCAATGTCATAATTCTCTGCATACAGTTCTTTTGTCTCCTTAGGTAGGTTTATTCCTAGATATTTTATTCTTTTTGTTGCAGTGGTAAATGGGAGTGTTTTCTTGACTTCACCTTCAGATTTTTCATTATTATTGTATAGGAATGTCAGAGATTTCTGTGCATTAATTTTGTATCCTTCTACTTTACCAAATTCATTGATTAGCTCTAATAGTTTTCTGGTAGCATCTTTAGGATTCTCTATGTATAGTATCATGTCATCTGCAAACAGTGACAACTTTACTTCTTCTTTTCCGATTTGGATTCCTTTTATTTCCTTTTTTTTTCTGATTGCTGTGGCTAAAACTTCCAAAACTATGTTGAATAAGAGTGGTGAGAGTGGGCAACCTTGTCTTGTTCCTGATCTTAGTCGAAATGCTTTCAGTTTTTCACCATTGAGGATGATGTTGGCTGTGGGTTTGTCATATATAGCCTTTATTATGTTGAGGAAAGTTCACTCTATGCGTACTTTCTGCAGGGTTTTTATCATAAATGGGTGTTGAATTTTGTCAAAAGCTTTCTCTGCATCTATTGAGATGATCATATGGTTTTTCTCCTTCAATTTGTTAATATGGTGTATCACATTGATTGATTTGCGTATATTGAAGAATGCTCACATTCCTGGAATAAACCCCAGTTGATCATGGTGTATGATCCTTTTAATGTGCTGTTGGATTCTGTTTGCTAGTATTTTGTTGAGGATTTTTGCATCTATGTTCATCAGTGATATTGGCCTCTAGTTTTCTTTCTTTGTGACATCCTTGTCTGGTTTTGGTATCAGAGTGATGGTGGCCTTGTAGAATGAGTTTGGGAGTGTTCCTCCCTGTGCTATATTTTAGAAGAGTTTGAGGAGGATAGGTGTTATCTGTTCTCTAAATGTTTGATAGAATTCCCCTGTGAAGCCATCTGGTCCTGGGCTTTTGTTTGTTGGAAGATTTTTAATCACAGTGTCAATTTCAGTGCTTGTGGTTGGTCTGTTCATATTTTCTATTTCTTCCTCATTTAGTCTTGGCAGGTAGTGCATTTCTAAGAATTTGTTCATTTCTTCCAGGTTGTCCATTTTATTGGCATAGAGTTGCTTATAGTAATCTCTCATGATCTTTTGTATTTCTGCAATGTCAGTTGTTACTTTTCCTTTTTCATTTCTAATTCTATTTATTTGAGTCTTCTCCCTTTTTTTCTTGATGAATCTGGCTAATGGTTTATCAATTTTGTTTTTCTTGTCAAAGAACCAGCTTTTAGTTTTATTGATCTTTGCTATCGTTTCCTTCATTTCTTTTTCATTTATTTCTAATCTGATCTTTATGATTTCTTCCTCCTGCTAACTTTGGGTTTTTTTTGTTCTTCTTTCTCTAATTGCTTTAGGTGCCAGATTAGGTTGTTTATTTGAGATGTTTCCTGTTTCTTAAGGTGGGCTTGTATTGCTATAAACTTCCATCTTAGAACTGCTTCTGCTGCATCCCATAGGTTTTGGGTCGTCATGTCTCCATTGTCATTTGTTTCTAGGTATTTTTTGATTTCCTGTTTGATTTCTTCAGTGATCATTTAGTTATGAAGTAGTGTATTGTTTAGCCTCCAGGTGTTTGTATTTTTTACAGATCTTTTCCTGTAATTGATATCTAGTCTGATAGCATTGTGGTTGGAAAAGATAGTTGATACAGTTTCAGTTTTCTTAAATTTATGAAGGGTAGATTAGTGACCCAAGATATGATCTATCCTGGAGAATGTTCCACGAGCACTTGCGAAAAATGTGTATTTTGTTGTTTTTGGATGGAATGTCCTATAAATATCAATTAAGTCCATCTTGTTTAATGTATGATTTAAAGCTTGTGTTTCCTCATTTATTTTCATTTGGGATGATCTGTCCATTGGTGTAAGTGGGGTGTTAAAGTTCCCTACTATGAATGTGTTACTGTCGATTTCGCCTTTTATGGCTGTTAGTATTTGCCTTATGTATTGAGGTGCTCCTATGTTGGGTGCATAAATATTTAGGATTGTTATATCTTCTTCTTGAATCGATCCCTTGATCACTATGTAGTGTCCTTCTTCGTCTCTTGTAATAGTCTTTATTTTAAAGTCTATTTTGTCTGATATGAGAATTGCTACTCCAGCTTTCTTTTGGTTTCCATTTGCATGGAATATCTTTTTCCATCCCCTCACTTTCAGTCTGTATGTGTCTCTTGGTCTGAAGTGGGTCTCTTGTAGACAGCATATATATGGGTTGTTTTTGTATCCATTCAGCCAGTCTGTGTCTTTTGGTTGGAGCATTTAATCCATTTACATTTAAGGTAATTATAGATATGTATATTCCTATTCCCATTTTCTTAATTGTTTTGGGTTTGTTATTGTAAGTCTTTTCCTTCTTTTGTGTTTCTTGCTAGGGAAGATCCTTTAGCATTTATTGTAAAGCTGGTTTGGTGGTGCTGAACTCTCTCAGCTTTTGCTTGTCTGTAAAGGTTTTAATTTCTCCATCAAATCTGAATGAGATCCTTGCTGGGTAGAGTAATGTTGGTTGTAGGTTTTTCTCCTTCATCACTTTAAATATGTCCTGCCAGTCACTTCTGGCTTGAAGAGTTTCTGCTGAAAGATCAGCTGTTAACCTTATGGAAATTCCCTTGTGTGTTATTTGTTGTTTTTCCCTTGCTGCTTTTAATATGTTTTCTTTGTATTTAGTTTTTGACAGCTTGATTAATATGTGTCTTGGCGTGTTTCTCCTTGGATTTATCCTGTATGGGACTCTCTCTGCTTCCTGGACTTGATTAACTATTTCCTTTCCCATATTAGGGAAGTTTTCAACTATAATCTCTTCAAATATTTTCTCAGTCTCTTTCTTTTTCTCTTCTTCTTCTGGAACCCTCAAATTCGAATGTTGGTGCATTTAATGTTGTCCCAGAGGTCTCTGAGACTGTCCTCAGTTCTTTCCATTCTTTTTTCTTTATTCTGCTCTGCTGTAGTTATTTCCACTATTTTATCTTCCAGGTCACTTATCCATTCTTCTGCCTCAGTTATTCTGCTATTGATCCCTTCTAGTGTATTTTTAATTTCATTTATTATGTTGTTCATCATTGTTTGTTTCATCTTTAGTTCTTCTAGGTCCTTGTTAACTGTTTCTTGCATTTTCTCTATTCTATTTCCAAGATTTTGGGTCATCTTTACTATCATTATTCTGAATTCTTTTTCAGGTCGACTGCTTATTTCCTCTTCATTTTTTAGGTCTTGGGGGTTTTTATCTTGCTCCTTCATCTGCAGTGTGTTTTTCTGTCTTTTCATTTTGCTTATCTTGTTGTGTTTGGGGTCTCCTTTTCTCAGGCTGCAGGTTCGTAGTTCCCGTTGTTTTTGGTGTCTGTCCCCAGCAGCTAAGGTTTGTTCAGTGGGTTGTGTAGGGTTCCTGGTGGAAGGGACTAGTGCCTGTGTTCTGGTGGATGAGGCTGGATCTTGTCTCTCTGGTGGGCAGGTCCACGTCTGGTGGTGTGTTTTGGGGTGTCTGTGGACTTATTATGATTTTAGGCAGCCTCTCTGCTAATGGGTGGGGTTGTGTTCCTGTCTTGCTAGTTGTTTGGCATAGGGTGTCCAGCACTGTAGCTTTCTGGTCATTGAGTGAAGCTGGGTCTTGGTGTTGAGATGGAGATTTGTGGGAGATTTTCGCCGTTTGATATTACGTGGAGATGGGGGGTCTCTTGTGGATCAGTGTCCTGAAGTTGGCTGTCCCACCTCAGAGGCACTGCACTGACTCCTTACTGCAGCACCAAGAGCCTTTCATCCACACGGCTCAGAATAAAAGGGAGAAAAAGAAGAAAGACAAGAAAAGAAAAGAAAGAAAGAAAGAAAGGAATTACGAAAGAAAGAAGATTAAAGATAATAAAGTAAGATAAAATAAAATAATGTTATTAAAATAAAAAATAATTATTAAGAGAAAAACATTTTTTTAAGTAAAAAACAAAAAAACGGACGGATAGAACGCTAGGACAAATGGTGAAAGCAAAGCTATACAGACAAAATCTCACACAGAAGCATACACAGACACACTCACAAAAAAAGGAAAAGGGAAATAAATAATAAATCTTGCTCTCAAAGTCCACCTCCTCAATTTGGGATGATCCGTTGTCTATTCAGGTATTCCACAGATGCAGGTACATCAAGTTGATTGTGGAGATTTAATCCGCTGCTCCTGAGGCTGCTGGGAGAGATTTCTCTTTCTCTTCTTTGTTCGTACAGCTGGTGGGGATCAGCTTTGGATTTGGCTCCGCCTTTGCATGTAGGTCACCTGAGGGAGTCTGTTCTTCACTCAGACAGAACAGGGTTAAAGGAGCAGCTGATTCGGGGGCTCTGGCTCACTCAGGCCGGGGGGAGGGAGGGGTGCGGATGTGGGGCGAGCCTGCGGCGGCAGAGGCCAGCATGATGTTGCACCAGCCTGAGGCGTGCTGTGCGTTCTCCCGGGTAAGTTGTCTCTGGATCACGGGACCCTGGCAGTGGCGGGCTGCACAGGCTCCCGGGAGGGGAGGTGTGGATAGTGACCTGTGCTCGCACACAGGCTTCTTGGTGGCGGCAGCAGCAGCCTTAGCGTCTCATTCCCGTCTCTGGGGTCCGCGCTTTTAGCCGCGGCTCCCGCCCGTCTCTGGAGCTCCTTTAAGCAGCGTTCTTAATCCGCTCTCCTCGCGCACCAGGAAACAACGAGGGAAGAAAAAGTCTCTTACTCTTCGGCAGGTCCAGACTTCTCCCCGGACTCCCTCCCAGCTAGCCGTGGTGCACTAACCCCCTGCAGGGTGTGTTCACGCCGCCAACCCCAGTCCTCTCCCTGTGCTCCGAAGGAGGCCCAAGCCTCAGCTCCTAGCCCCGCCCGCCCCGGCGGGTGAGCAGACAAGCCTCTCGGGCTGGTGAGTGCCGGTGGGCACCGATCCTCTGTGCGGGAATCTCTCCGCTTTGCCCTCCGCACGCCTGTTGTTGCGCTCTCCTCCGTGACTCCAAAGCTCCCCCCCCTCCGCCACCCGCAGTCTCCGCCCGTGAAGGGGCTTCCTAGTGTTTGGAAACCTTTCCTCCTTCACAGCTCCCTCCCACTGGTGCAGGTCCCGTCCCTATTCTTTTGTCTCTGTTTATTATTCTTTTTCCTTTTGCCCTACCCAGGTATTTGGGGAGTTTCTTGCCTTTTGGGAGGTCTGAGGTCTTCTGCCAGCGTTCAGTAGGTGTTCTGTAGGAGTTGTTCCACGTGTAGATGTATTTCTGATGTATCTGTGGGGAGGAAGGTGAACTCTTCGTCTAACTCTTCCTCCATCTTCCTGACTATTCTCTTACCTACATTTTAATGAAGTATCAGTGGGGGTAGGTTATGGGAATATGAAAATAGCAAAAGTATCCTGTTTTCAGGTTCAAGAGTATTCTCATTATTTTGATTTCAGAAAGAATTTGTAGGCTCCCACCTACCTGTCTACATATATCCTACAAAGTTAATTGAATTTACTTTTTAAGATCCTTAGAAAACTCAGATCTGGTAGAGTGATTTGTGAGGTTTGGGTTACCTCATTCAGAGCACCTTGCTTAATGAAATCAAGGCAAAAGTTGACCTCAGTGGAACCTATAGGCATAGTCCTGACCCACTCATCCTGAAAGCATATATTCTTTTGCTGGTGGACTAGTCTTAGGACTACCCTTGAATATTAAGGACTGAACAGTCTATATTAGTATGAGCCAATTTCAGAAAGAAAACAAGAAAGTGTAGTGGTTAAGTGCAGAGGTCTTAGAGTCTGATATACCAAGGTTCAAATCCAGCTCCACCATTTAATGTTGAGTGACCTTTGGTGTGATACTTAACCCCTTTGAGTGTCATTTGCTTCACCTATAAAATGAAGATGATAAACAGTGTACATGAGTTTAATGCAGAGAAAACACTCCAGGTATTTCAAGAAGAAACAGATCTAATACAGGGAAATGATGCTCACAAAATTGTAGGATGGACTGGAGCACTGGAAATCACGGGAACCACCAATGGAACATAGACTTCCAGAGAGTGACACCATTGCTGAGTTCCAGAGTCCACGAAGCTGCTGTTGCTGGCCACCACTGCTTCTCACCCCCACAAAGCTGGTGACCAGACACTGAAATGTGGAATTCTCTGTGGCAAACACTCACAGCCTTCCAACTTTACTTGCTAACACTAACAATAGCAAGCAAATCGTTACCACCTCACTTTCACCTTCCAAACCTGGGGCCATTGTCTCTCACAGGTTCTTGTATCCAGAACCCTAGCTTCAAGGGAATCTGGGAAATGTAGTTTTTAGATTTCCCAAACCAGCAGTAGAGGAAGGTACCTAGAAAGAAATTTAATATGCTAAATGGCAATAGACCACATCCAGCGCAGGACACCGACCTCCTTGGGTTGTTATAAGGATTTTATGAGACCATATGGGTAAAGCACTTAGCACAGTGTCTGCAACATAGTAAGTACACACTATTTATATGGCTGTTTATATTTATGTCATTATTACATTATTGAAATTGAGATATCAGCTGAGCATTTAATGCCCCTTACTTCACAGTTCTTCCCTACTAGCAGGATCTCTCCTTTCTTAGACAACTTTTCCAACTCAATTCCTAGATGTCCAAGGCTCTGTCTCAAAGCTGTCTCATTCTCTCCTGGCCCCATCCTTCGCCAGGCTTTTCTCAAGTCCCAGTTTTACCCTATCTTTATCTCTCAACATACCCTCACCTGAAAATGTATTTTCTTATTCTTTACCAATAGGGTCCAAATTATTAGCAACCAGCCAACCAAAAAAACCAATGAAAAGTGATCCTCCTTTCTTCCAGGCAGAGAGAGTTTAATCTTCAAACATTTCCAGGATAAGAGGAAATATTTTCCTTCCATCTGTCCAATGAAGGAAAGAAGAGGGAGAAAAATAAAATAGTTACTTATCTGTATTGAAGAAGGCAGAAAGATCACATCCTGTCAAATTTCAAATGGTTAAGTGTTTCTAAGTTTCCAAAATCAGAATTTTAACCATGTTTTCTCTCCTAAGATTAAAAAGCCCTGAGATCATCAAGAGTTCAGGTGATATCTCCCAATTCAAGATGGTAAATTGATCATATATGACTTCCTTCTTGCTCTCTCAAGATTTGATTGGAATGGCAAAAGTGAACAGAAAACCAACCAAACAAACAAAAACTATGGTAGTACTGAAAGCAGTAAGAGTATCATTAGCAGATCAGAGATTTTTTTTTTTTTCTTTTTTGCGGTACACGGGCCTCTCACTGCTGTGGCCTCTCCCGTTGAGGAACACAGGCTCCGGACACGCAGGCTCAGCGGCCATGGCTCACGGGCCCAGCCGCTCCGCGGCACGTGGGATCTTCCCGGACCGGGGCACGAACCCGTGTCCCCTGCATCAGCAGGCACTGTGCCACCAGGGAAGCCCCGGGATCAGAGATTTTTTAAATAAGTTTCCTGAAGAGAAAGTAAACAGGGATTGTATGGATGGATAAACTGGAGTAGCAGAAAAGAAACCTGGAATATGTATAAAAGAAGGCTTGCCAGGGAGGAGAGTCGTTCTTCTGGCAGAGAAGGGAGCTGTTTTGTTTTTTTGTTTTGTTTTGTTTTTTGTTTGTTTTTGGCAGAACCAGGCTCCAAGTTGGGGCAACTGAGGCAGCAGATGTTCCTTCTACTGCTTGGCATTTGCCCCCCTCCTCCTGCCCATCTGGCCAAAACAGAGACCTGTAGGAAGAAACGGTAAACAGAATGGGAGGTCTTCTTGGAAAGGGTCATGGCAAAAGGTAGAAGGACCCTGAGGGAACTCCAGATCTCCATAACAGAGGAAGAAAGAGATGGCAGCTCTATCTAGAGGGGAATACACTGAACTTCTCATACCTCCAATACAAGTGTAAAGTCTGCTTTATTTTGGTAATTGTGGAGGCATTCTCTACCCATGCTCCCTAAATGGAGGTGATTTGTTGACATGATGTCTCCACTTTCATGGAACCCATAGTCAGCCCAACCAGTGGGTGTGAAGCCAGAGAATGGGCAAACAAAGGATCCCTACATACTAACATGGCCCTTCAAAGGTCATCAGACATTTGAGGAAAACCAATAGCATGGATTAAGAGGAAATATTAAGATTAAAAATTAAAGAAGGAGGAGAAGGAGAAGGAAATGGAGAAGGAGGGGAAGGGGAAGGGGAAAGAGATGAAGACCCATTCTGGAGAAAATAGACACTAAACAAGAATAGGCTGCTATGAAAAAGGAGCAATGCAGACATATTTTTAGAAATGAACCATATTACTACTAAAATAAAATAATTTATTAGAAAGTTTGGAAGGATATCACCTTCCAAATGCACAGAGAATTCTAAAATATGAGAGAAAACCATAAACATGGCAGATTAATCTAGGAGCTCCAACATTCTACTAATAAGAATTTAAAGAAGATATTACAGAAAATTAGGTGGATAATTATTTTTGAAAATAATACAAGAAAATTTCCCAGAGTTGAAGGTTTTGGAGAATTTTATTCCATCAGAAACACTGCCAGCTTGGACTGACGGAGACAGAGGATGAAATGAAGGTTGTCTGACTCCCATATTGTACCCTTCAGGACCTTGTGAATTTATTTTATAATGCTATTATTTCTGTGATAACCAGTTAAATACAGGTTTTATATTTTTGCTTTTTTAACTTAAATTTAAATAAGACAGTGTAGATAAACCCAATGGTGTGAGTTTTATTCCTGGGACCCTGAAGGGCACCTACCTTTCTAAGGGGTCCCATTGACTCAAAGGATGGCTCCCCAAGGGCCGACATCACCTTGTCTCCTCCACAGTTTACACACCAATCACCTGTGTCTGCTCCATGGTTTACTTGTTTCCCTAGTTGGAGGAAGGGCCCTCTTCACATGTACACCCATCTACCTCTAAGTAAAACCAGCTCTTGCCTTCAAACTTGGGTGGCCCAACTTGTTACCAATTCCCAGTCTTTCTAGATCTTCCAAAGGTAGACTTGTCCTTTTGGCGTTACTGTGTCCCTTTGGAGAAGTAGTGCAGGGATTAGACTGAGAGATAGCTGAGAAAAAGCCCCCTGCATCTCAGTTGCTTCTGAACTCCTGTTCTATCACAGGATTCAGGCACTTTAATCCCTCTACTAAATTATAAATTTCCTGCCAACTGGGTTGCTTGATTAACCCTCACTTACTCCCAACCCCCAACTTCAAGAAAAATAAATTAAGCCCCAGAGATGCTGGATGAGTATCCAAAATGCAGAGCAAATTTCCAAACAAAAAAAATAAAGCCAGCCCAGCAATGCTGACTCCCAGCCCACATTCTTCTTAATGGCTGTTAGGAGTCTTGGCACTTCAGGAAGACTGGGTGCTGGGTTTTTGGCCACCTGAGCTTCATACTTACTGCTACCTGCAGTTAAGGCATCACATTCATTCAAGTCTCAGCCTTGAATAATCTGTTTGAAATCAAAATGTAAAGGATTACATTGGGAGGGACTGAGATCCTGAACTGTAATACCGATGGCCAGGAGGATGCCACGGCCAACACCACTTGCTCAGCATGGCTAAAGGCTTAGACTCTGCGCAGACAGCCCTGAGTTTAAATTCTTGCCTGCCATTTTCAAGTTGTGAGATTTGGGATGAGTCACATAGCTCCTGTGAGCCTCATTTTCCCCATCTGTAAAATGGAAACTAGTAATAGCATCTATTTCATAAATTTTTAAAATGAGGATTAAATGGAATGATGTTTCTATATGCATATAAAGTAGTTGGCATATATTCATTGAATGTCAGCTCTTAATATCAAAATGTTATTTTTGTTGTTATTACAAGTGACATACTGATTAATCAGATTGACTAAATCACCCAGGAGAGAGAAGTGAATGCATTCGCTACTATTAGAAACAGGGAGAGTTAAGTCCAAAAATTGACCCCTTCAAGGAGGAAAGCACCTCAATGCAGATGGTTTGGAAAGAGCACTTTGTCATTTGGATCACACCCAACTTTCCTTTCCATAATCACAGCGACTTTGCATGGGTCATAACAAGGAGAGCCCAAATCAAAACTGAAAAAAAACAACTCCAGCAAAAGCCAGGGGAGATAACTCACTGTGCTGAATGCCCTCTCAGGGCTTAACCACCCTGGGGGCAGAGCAAACAGTGCAGCGGCTTCCCAAGAAGCTATTTTTGTTTTGTGTTTTGAGCATCTGACTCAAGCTGAGTAAAAGGGTTCATTTTCTCACTTGGAAAGTTTTCAAAACACCAAAAGGATTAGGTAAAGAGGGAGATAATACCCAGCCCGGCCAAATCTTTTTCAGTGGTCAAAAAAAAAAGCCAGCAAAAAATTAATCACAAATCTGCTTCAGACAATATATGGACCCATTCAGAGGAGGCTGTCATTTGTTTATCAGCAGCGAGCAGCAGCTTCCTGCAACCAGCAGCAGCTGTCACCCTGCAAAAGGACATCTTTCCATTTTCATGAAGAGTAATGAAAATTTTAAGGCAAAGCAAATGACAAAATATTTGACAGTATTTATCTGCCTTTTTGGCTATTTTTACCCCTGTGCCATGCACACGCCTTCCAGACCTCCCTGACAACATCTTACTTTTTATCCAAGTCTCGCTTTGCAGCCAAGGCACAAGTCTTGTCACTTACACCTTACAGACGGAGAAGCTGAGACCTTGAACCTTAAGAAATGTGAACAGAGTAGGGCCAGGCAGAGCTGCATCACGGGTGGCTTATAACCACTCCAAGTCCCAAGAGAGAGACAATGGCCATCAGGTAAACGGGAAAGCATACTAATTCAATGGATGCCAGCTTGGGGCAGGACAAAGTGGTAAATGTGGTGACCTGGAAAAATATAGCGCCTAATTGGTGCTTTCTTCCCCAATGAAGACCTTGATATATAACGCTCACAGTGTCATCTGTTTGCCATGTATGGATTTTGTTTTCTCAGCTAAAAATAAAGTATGAGAGCCCGTGTTTATTGGTACAGTTTACTCCCCATAATTCCTTTTTACATATTCATAATCTTGGTAATATTTTCTACATATTTCTGCCAGGATAGGGAGGTCTTTTCCCCATCCGGAATTACCATAATTATTTTGCTAAGGTACCTGAGCCCATTCATTAATTCATTGATCTTATACCGAGTTCCTGCTACAGGGCACAGGGCTGGGAACCTGGGGACACTGATGAATGAGTCTTAGTTCCTGCCATCAAGGGGTTCAGAGTCTATAAGGGGGAAACTGACATAGGAACAAGTAGGTAGATTTGTAAAGAAATACCCTGGGAGCTGTGGACCAGGAAAGGCTTTCCACTCTCTTGGGCACCCTTGGTTGTCCCACTTTGCCCTCTCCTCTCTGCCCTGCCCACTCTGCACAGGTCCCCTTTGGTACTGATATTTCCTTTTAGATCTCCCCACTGCACTTCAGAGGAGACCTCCAACATCCGTTAAAGATATTATTCCAGGACACAGAAGACAGGTTTGTGCATATAATACAGATTTTTCCAGATGTATTGCTTATAAGCAGTCCTTTCATAGAGCAAATCAAGGCTAATTCTTTAAAGCGAAGCAACATTAAAGTTTTTTTATTTTTCCTGGAGCACATTCCAAAGATTATGATCTACAAAAAATACCAAAATAAGAAAGGATCCCTGGGTTTGGTATGTTGGTAATTTTTTATTGTCTGATTTATAGAGTTGATAGACAAGCCATGTCCTCCTCATCTCTGGATTGAGGATGTGCTGACAGCTCCATCCATCAGGCAAGCTGTCAGAGCACAATGCTTCACAGAGGTTGTTAAACAGAGGTCCAGCTGGCTAACACTTCCAGGATATGAGAAAGAAGAAAGTTAATCTTAGTGCCCACAGAAAAGTATTTCACTCATCCAGCAGAGAAATGGACATAGCAATAAAGTCTTTAGCCACAGGTATTAGAATTTAAAGACAAATTTCAAACATATGTCTGTATTTCTTCTTCCTTTATGATCCTGGAATCAATCCCTGCTTGAAACACTTTGATAAGTAATCAGCCAGCAATGGCAATCTCACTGAAATGTGGATCCATCTTCATTAGCAAATTTAAGGACCATTTGTGTCTATAAATTCAGGGCAGAGCAGATAGAGGAGATGTCATTCTAAGTCCACAGTTATACTGGTCCACTGAGGAGCTGGACTGCAGCTGGATGCTTTTAATTATTAGGGGTACAAGGGAAAGACAGTGGCCATTGACACAATCACATTAATAGTTTGATTGGTGATCATTTTACGGTGGCTTGAAGAATTTTAAGCACACGCGAAACATCAAAGGGACATATTTTATCTGCTAGGTTTTCTGTCTTTCAACACCTTCAACACCTTTGCATAGTTTTAGACCTTTCTGACTTTTGGATCATGGCAGTTCCTCAAGGATAAAGAGAAGTTCCATAAGGACGTGAGAGAGACTCACAAAACAACCTCTTTGAAGTCTAGTTCAAGGAGACAGCCTCCCTGAGCAGCCTCCTTTGTTTGGTCTCCAAACGGTCTTAGAGATCCTGGCCCAGAGAATAACTTGTAGAATGGAGCCAACACGAGAATAATACTAAAGGGTCTCCAGCCAGCAGGTGGCACTGCAATCGTTGGCAATCTGAGCTTTGTGGGTGTTCTCTAACGATGACCTTTGTTGATTGTTCTAACCCAAATATTGTAATTCCCTTTGTCTTCTCTGCCCTCCCTTGACTTTGCTGAGTCACTTCATGCTGTGTCATGGAACTCTGTGCTGCAGTGGGAGACTCAAAAGAAGCTCTAAACCCTTTGTAGCTGGCTGCCAGGTTAACTCATCTGGGGGCAGGCTGTCATGCCCAAGAACCATGGTGGGAGTGGTGGGGGGAAGATCTGTTGTCTGTTCATGGGGCTAGTCCAAAGCTGAGGGTGATGTAGCTAAGGGTGGACTCAGCTTCTCAAAGCATTTGAGGACTCTGAAGTATATCCCCTGACCTCTCATGGGCAAGAAAGGCCCTAGGTGTCCATATTGCATCTGCAAGTGCATCCTCCTCCCCAGAAAAGACTCCAAGGGTCCATACTATATCTCCAAGTGCACCGCCGCCCACTCTCCCAGGAAAGGCTCCATGTGTTCACATTGTATCTCCAAGGGCATCTCCTCCCCTACCTCCCCAAAGCTCCAGGTGTCCTTGTTGCATCAAAGTGGCAATGGTGACACAAGAACCCATCTGTGATCAACCTGCTAGAGCTCAGAAAGAGAAGGTGACTCTCCATCTCACACCTGTGTCTGGGCTAGCCTTGCATAGAGAAGGAAGAAGCTCCCAAAAGGATGAACCATACTCTCCCCAAAGGCAAACATCCTCTTCTAAAGAGAACCTCTACTGAAGTTTATGTCAGGGTGAGGTGGGGGTTGAAGAAGGGATATATTTTTATAATTCCCTCCTGCTGAAGAGGAAGGATCCCAGAGAGAACACCTTAGGTGCTGAGGGAAGATGGGGGCATTGGATTGATTCAAGTGGAGGATACTAATGGGGGGGTGGGTTTAAATTATTCTATACAATAATAGGAAGGAAGAGACTAAGAAAAAGCTGGTGGAGGGGCGGACACAGGAGAGAAGGAGATGACTAAGGTGGATATTTGGATTAAGCTTTGCTGTGCAGTGTGTGGTGTAATCTCTTCTCCATCTTCCCATAAAATACCTGTAAAATCAACGTTGCTGAATAATGCCTTTGCGTTCTACTGAAGGGGGAGGAATGGAATATACAGATGTGCTCAGTCCTTGAGAAAGTGCCTGGGAGTGATCCAGGACCACCTAACAGGCTCAGCCTGAAATGGACAGAATAATACAATTAGCAAAGGGTGAGGGATAGCACTCCACTTGGGTCCCTTGTCGCGATGGCCAATGGCCAAGGTAATTTTCATGTGACAGGGACACCCTCCAGATGAGAGAGAGACACCACAAAGATCCTGGAGAAATGTCATTTCTCAACCACCTCTGCTACTCTGCCAGTGATCTGAGAACAGAAGGCCCTCTCAGGCTTGAAGCAACATTTCACGGGGAATGTTTGTCTTAATGCTTTAAGGCCACTGGATATTTGGTTTGATGGTGCCACGTGGCTCTAAGTGTGACTCAGCTTAGGTATTTGCTTAGTGGTTCTCTGAGTGCGGACCCTGGACCATAAACATCAGAATCACTAGGGAATTTGATAGAAATCCCAATTCTCAGGCCTCACCCAGATCTACTCACCCAGACACTTGGGAGGTAGGGCCCAGTGATTTGGTTACATGGGTCTTCTGGGTGATCCCAGGACCCCTGATATTTGAGAATAACTCCTTTTGCAATGATTCTCAATGTTTGGTGGCACCTGAACCCCCAGTAGAGCTTGTCAAATACAGAATCACAGAATTCCTGGCACAGACACCAAGGATTTAACTGTGTAGGTCTGGGGTGAGCCTGACTCCCTGTGTTTAACAAGTTGTGCAGATGGCTTGGGTGCCCATCCAAGTTTGCGAACCACTAGCACAACGGGCTAAGAAGAAATTGAGTCCTATAGTCTGAAAGTATGAGCCAATGTTGCTGGCAAATTAAACAGCTTATTGAAACAATTGAGGCCCCCAGGTTAGGTGAAGGAGCTTAATTAATGTTCCTTATCAATACAGGATGTCCTACAGCCTGTGGAGAGGAACATTTGGAGATCATACGTGGGGAAGAGTTCTTCATCCACAAGCCCAAAGCTCCACCCAAGAGAACTCAAGTAGCTATGGAATGAGTGGGGCCCCCAGGAGTGACCCAGAGACTCATTCGTGTTTCTCAGGGCAAGAGCTGTAGTCCAGCTGTCCCATGGGACAGGACACTGTGTTTCTCCAGGCAGGATCCAGAGTTCAGTTGCTCAAAGAGCAGTCCTCAGAATCACCTTGGAGCTTTCACCAGTGCAGATTCAGATTTGTGGACCCCACCCAGACCTGCCGAATTGATTTGTGGAATTGGGGACCAAGAATCTCAATTCTTAATGAGTACTTTGGGTGTCTCTCATGCACATTCAAGTTTGAGAACCACTGATCTAGAAAAATGGGTGTAACAAGGCGGGTTAGCATCATTTACATTTTAGTGAAAGTTCTAGGATCCAAAGTTGTGTGGCCTGGCTGGAGTAGCCAAGTGGATTCTTGTTTCACATTCCCACCTTGGGAAGCACAAAGGGTCATTGCTCTGGGTGAGGTCACTTATGAATTGTTGGTTTCCATGTGTAGACCGTGCACTTAAAAGTCTGAGATATGTCTATGCAGTATTCTAAGTATATTCAACTTAATATAGCTCTGTGGTGAGAGTGCTTGTCTGGTATTTAAAATATTCCCAAGAGTGCTGGGAATGGAAGAAAATGCCTAGCCAGCAATATACCATAAAATTTCGAGGGGAAATTACTCTGATACAGCTATAAATATAAGATTTCCCATAATATTAATTTCCTCATTTCTTGTTCTTTTTGTTAATCCCATTTTTCCTTGTGGTGTCCAGTTGAAAAATTCCTTAAGTAATTAAAAAGAAGTGAATGAGTGCATGTTTTGGAGATGGCAAAGAAGGGGTACAGTTGGGGGAGCTGGAAAGTCTGCCTTCCATTCTGCAGTGGGTAAGGAGTCAGGAAGGCGAGCCCATCCCAGGGGCCCCCAGGAGTGGCTATTGGGAGAAACTGATGAAGTGTCCTCCTGCTATTCCCATAGGGTCCTTCCTAAAAATTGTGCTGGCCAATCCACAATTTAAATTTCTGTCATGAGTTACACTATTCTAACAGTGGCTGTTGGAATACACATGCCTGTCTGTATCCAAGGTTTTAGAAGTGACCATACACCTTACATATTTCTTCCCCTAAATATTCGCATGTCTTCTTCTACAGTATAGACCTGTAATGTCTTTTTAAAAACCTACTCCCACAAGTGCAACTTCATTAGAAGTCAGCTGGCCTTCTGACCAGCGTTTCAGACTCTGATTATTAGACCAAAATCCATTAAACACATAAAATCTCCTATTGGAGCCTCCAATTTAACCTCAGGTCTCATAAAAGAGAATGGAGTGATTATAAGAAAGTGTTCTAATACTGTGCAAAGTGTGGGAATAATAATATGGGGGATTTATGCAGTGCCTTTTGTCTAAGGAACTAAGAGAATATCCTAACCTCTGTCTAGTGGAGTAGGTTTCGATTTCTTTTTTGTTGATTAGTTGACCTTGCATATGTCCAAGTTTCCCTACCTATAAAATGGGGATAAGGATAATTGCCTAACCTAACACCCAGAGATAATGGACGTAAAGGTTTTACGAAGTGTCAAGGGACAGTCGTTGTTGCCCCAGTAGAAATCAAGGTATGGCTGTTTCTTCCTCTTTAGGCATCTAGATCTTGTGCATGTTCAGGGGAACCGTTCAAGCCTAATAGTGTATTGGTCAGTGTCCGTGCCCAGTAGGACAGTGGTTCTCACACTTAACTGTGCCTAAGAACCACCTGGAGATCCTGTTAAAATGCAGATTCTTGGGGCCTGCCTCCAGAGATTTTAATTCGATGATTTTAGATTGGACTGAAGAAATGAATTCATCCAGCAGTTATGTGTGCTGGACACAGTTACAGACACTAGGGGAATGCAAATGAACAAACAGACAAAAATCCACTCATGGTTTACCTGCATTTATAGTGGGCCTCCAGGTGATGCTGAGACTGACAGCCACTCTCCTAAAGGCCACACCTTGAGGACCAGAGCAGCAGCATATGTCAACTAGCGACAAATGTCGTCTCTGCCATACTGATGGCCGTACTGATGGAAACTTAAAACATTTCCAAACTCTGATTATTCTTCTTCTCCACTGGGACCTACTCCTTGGTCATAATCTTCTAGAATCTTTTTATTCAAGAACAATGGGTCCTTTCAGACCTTCTAAGCAAGATTGTTTGCTCTAAGTTTGTTGCTTTTTCATTCCAGTATCACACATCATTTGCACTGATTTCTCAAAGGATCTCCCTAGTATCAAAGTCTTTAAAGAGAATCAAGAAACATATGACTGTTCCGGGGACTTTGGCAACAGGAATGATCGCAAATATGTCTGGATTTGACCTCCAAGTGTCGGAAGACAATTGATTTGTCTAGTTCCAACCTAACCTAAGGGTTTACCTTGAATGGAAATTAGTCTTGGACTGGACTTACTCCAAGTCATTTCATTTTCCTTTTCCTTTCTATGTTATAGCATTTTGAATGGGGAAAATTAGCTTTTATTAATGACCCGCACTTCCTCTGGAATGAAGGCTCCGGTCTGGAATGCAGTTGATTAATTTCTCTAAGTCCTTTGATGCATCAATGCTAAAGATATATTGGCATCTTAGCTGACCCAGACCAACAGAGTAAATGAAACCCAGATGCACAATGGCATTGCACTTTAAAAAAATACTCTTTTTATGTGCAAATCTACCTTTAAAAATACATATTAAGAAGCAGAGCTGAAGTATAAAAAATTCATTTCACTCTAGCAAACCTCGAGTGCCCAAAGCTGACAACAAATGATTCAGTGAGTAAACTAAAGGTAGAACAAATCAACAAGGGCAAATAAGACTTTAAGTTAGTGAAGAAAATGAAGAACTAAAAGATAACTAATAGATTTCAGGTTCATTGAAAAATGTATCTAGGGAGATTTCTTAAGTTATATTTCATTTAGTCCATATTTTATTTGTTAGTTATGTCCTGCTTTCTTCCTCAAAGGATTTGGGCTGCCCTATTTTTCCCTTTACCTGGTGTGAGAGAACACTGAAAAGGAAAAGATCTTCCTTTCATCTTCATCTTCTCCCTTCCCTCAAGTTCTACAACCACTTAGGAATTTCAAACAGGGTAAGGAAAGCACATTACTTATCTTATAATAAGTTTTCCAACATCCACTATAATCTCTGTCATTTTAATAGCTTTTTTTTAATCAATCTTAGAGGCCTTCGCAGCTCCCCAAAACTGTGAGTCTATAGGTATGTATTATGTTTGTAACTGATGGCACGGGTAAACATCTTGCTTTATTTCCATTTTTTAAAAGGACCTGCAAAATTTTAAAAAAGAGGTCTGCAATTTTTGGAACCGACTTTTCTTTTCCGAGTCCTTGAGGACCTCTTCCTCCTGCATACATATTTTAAACGCATGCATGTGCATCTAGTATGTAACTGTTTCACTCATTATTATAAACATTTTCCCAAATTGTTACACACTTTAACCTTTAAAAGTTACCTTTTTTTTTTATTATTATTTTTTGCGGTACGCGGACCTCTCACTGTTGTGGCGTCTCCCGTTGCGGAGCACAGGCTCCGGACGCGCAGGCTCAGCGGCCATGGCTCACGGGCCCAGCTGCTCCGCGGCATGTGGGATCCTCCCGGACCGGGACACGAACCCGCGTTCCCTGCATCTGCAGGTGGATTCTCAACCACTGGCCCACCAGGGAAGCCCGAAAGTTACCATTTTTAATGGCTATGTAATAGTCCAGAGAGTTGATGTGTCATTAGAACACAGGAAAAGGAAGGGAGATATTTGAGCAGATAGCCATGACACAGTCTGCAAAATGAACTACACCACTGTTATTTATAGCACGCTGGAGCATTAATATTCCAGGGAGAGAAGTCTCGTACCAAAGAGCTTATTACTGGGAGGGCTTATTTATCAGACATGCAGAAGATGAGAGCTATCTTGGTCTCAATTTTGTTTTGAAACCCCTCTTTATTCATTTCCTGTATTAATATCCTTCGAGGGACAACGAGTTCTGCAAAAAGCAGAGAGAACAGTGGAAATGAAACAACTCACCCTGCCTCCTGCACAGTGGCTGGGAGGTGAGCGTTGGGTGCCCTCTGGCACCCTAACACCCACACATGCACCCCACTTCAGTGGAGTCACGGTGCAGAGGGAATACAGTATACGAGGCAGTAGAGTGTGGTGGCAGACAAGCAAGTCCTCTGGAGCCAGACTTTGCCCTTGCATTCATGGATCTTAACCATTTTCATCGGTAAAAATGAGGACATAATAATAGCACTTACTCCCTAGGGTTGTTGTGGAGATTATATAAAGAGCAGGACTGGGCATATGGTAAACATCGTATAAGGGTCCATTATTATCATTACTTTTCCACTCAGTTTTGAAGGAGAGCACAGCAGAGATCGAAGTACCAGGTCACCGACTGGGCAACCACCCTATCAATAATAGTAAAAGGCAAACTAGCCAGTGCCATCCTGGCCCCTTTTTCTTGTATCCACTTGTTTTACACGAATTTTAACCCAGCGGTAATACCTGAGACCTTGCGCGTGTGTCTTAAGCCAAGAACTAAAGAAAAGTTCCTGCAAGTTTAAGCCTTAGTTTCAACTTCACACACACACAGTCTGTCTGAATGAAGATGGCATTTGGTCAGTCCAAGACGCTCCCATCACCACTACTAGCTGCCGTTTATTCATTGCCTACTACATGCAGGACTCTATCAGGCTCTTCATATAACTATACCCAGTGTTCCCAACAATCTTACGGGATAGGTGTTGTTGATATTGTTGTTATTATTATATGTTCCATTTTACAGATGTTGGAACTTGTGGCCAGAAAGATAAAGTGATTTGCTTAAAGCCAGTGGACTCAGAATTTGGAATTTAAATTCGATTCTGTATAATTCCCAAGTCTATTCTTTTCCCACTGCACCCACTCCTGTGCATTGTGATGTATGCTCAGAGATGACGAGTCCTGGGGCCTGGTGTTGCTGATTAAGTAAACTGGTTAATGCGCACAGCTGCTTTGCTGAACTGTTTAGTGCTTCCTCCACGTCCCAGGCTCGGTGCCAACCCTACAAACTCCCCTCCACCTCCCAACACCCACACCTGCATTTCAGACTCAGCATCTATGCTCCTGACCCTGGCCTGCAATAGATCCTCCACCCGGCTAATGAAAAGAGTTATGCATAGTTGACATAGAGACAAGCAGGTCAAGCCTTCCGGCTCTGGTCCCACCTATCACCTCTCCCTCTCATCTCATGTCTGGTGACCTTCTGTCTCACCTTCATCTCCACAGCCCACTCTTCACCTTCTTCTTCTTGCTGAAGAGCAGGCTTTGTGGTGGCAAAAGAACACCGTGGAGACCCCTCCTCTCATTTCCCCTTAATCCCCAGCTGGCGCTGGGCACACGAATCCCTGATTACACTCCTGAGAGTGAGGGTTCACACACCGGCCTTGGGATGGAAGCTGGGAGAAGGTGAAATGAGAGATTTGCAGATGATTCATACCGAGCTGCTTTCTGGAACCTCAGGCGTAAGAGGTTCTCACTCACTCAAGGCCCAGACCAAGATCACAGGGTCAGCGTGAACTGCCATTAGGGGCTGAATTGTGTCCCCTCAAAATTCATGTGTTGAAGTCCTAACTCCCAGTCCCTAAGAATGTGACCTTATTTGGAAACAGGGTCGTCACAGATGTAATTAGTTAAGAGGAGGTCGGACAGGAGTGGCCTAATTCGATGACTGGTGTCCTTATGAAAAGGGGAATTTGGACACAAACATATGGTCACAGAGAAAACGTCATGCGAAGATGACAGCAGAGATCAGGGTGAGGCTTCTACGAGTCGGAGACCAAAGATTGCCAGCAAACCACCAGAAGCTAGGAGAGGCCTGGCATCAGGTCCCCTCACAGCCCTGAGAAGGAACCAACCCTGCCAACAGCTTGATTTGGACTTCTAGCCTCCAGGACTGTGTGTAAGTCCCCCAGTTTGTGGTACTTGTTATGGCAGCCCTAGGAAACTGGAGAGATACACAAAGGAGTCCTCTGAAAGCTACTGCAGAACCTGTTCATGGATAAGGCGGTTGCAAGTGCAGTCAAGGCTGTGGGCCTGCTTCCTGGATGGGCTACTGGTGCAGTTCACAGACATCCCCAATCCTTCCCTGAAGTTCTTTGGAGACACTTCTAGACTACGACTAAGTCAGCCTTGCCAAATGCCACAGACCATCTTTGGTACCGGCCTGCGGAGATGGAATAAGTTAGTTTTTAATTAAGCCCTGTGTTACCTCCACCATAGGTACACTTTATGACTTTCATGGGCCTCCGGCACTTTGGTTTTTGTGGGCTCCTTACTCCATTTAAAAAGAAAAAAGGGCTTCCCTGGTGGCGCAGTGGTTGGGAGTCTGCCTGCTGATGCAGGGGACACGGGTTCGTGCCCCGGTCCGGGGGGATCCCACATGCTGCGAAGCGTCTGGGTCCGTGAGCCATGGCCGCTGAGCCTGCGCATCTGGAGCCTGAGCTCTGCAATGGGAGAGGCCCGGGTACTGCAAAAAAAAAAAAGAAAAGAAAAAGAAACACGTTAAAAATATTTGACATAGGAGTGTGTTTCATGTTTGGTAATTGCAATCATAGTTGCTTTTGTTGTGGTCATCCATTTACAATGCTTGGTGTCAGTCTATTTATCTCTTGTAAACATAAAATACAGTGTGTGTGTCTGAAAAAAAATATTTGACAACTTCAGTGGGGTAGAGACAAGTATAATCTATGCTGGATCCATCATTCTTTATTCCTTACAATTATATTAATTTTTCTTCATATTTTAAAAGAAATTAAAACATTTCTGGGGTCCCCTAAAAGCATTAGGGGCCCCCGACACTTTGTCCCTCTTTGGTTAAGTCAGCCCTGCCTACAGATAAAATGAGTGAGCCCTTGGGGAATCAAGAAACCTCCCTCCACTGGGTGATGTTGCCACCAAGAAATGAGCCTTGGAGAGATCTGCGGACCAGTGTGTTGGGTCTAAGCACTTTCTCTAGCCTTTGAAAGTTATGCAGTTGCTGCTCGGGTTGCATTTCTTGTGTCAAAAAGTCCACAGTTTGCCTTACACTTTTCCTTTTCCTCAGGATGAACCCAAAAAGAAATACTCCCAGGTATAGAGGGAGAGCCATGCTACATATTAGCTGCCACCACCTGCAAGTGTGGGACCATAAATCGACACCCCTTCCCACCGAGGCAGCCTTTGTAGGCTGTCAGAACCATACATAAAACACACTCCTCTGCACTGTTGTATCGGCCTTCCTGATTTACTGTGTATACAGTCTCCAAGTTAAATACCAACAGAAGCACCCGAAAATATATTGTCTTGCAGCCCCTGTCTGAAAACCACAGTGCCCAAATAATGTCTTCCCATTCATCATTTACTTCCTAATACCTGAGTGTCATCCTGGGAGCTAGATCCCTACAGCAGTGCCCCATGAAACACATGAGCACAGAGAAGGGGAAACAGAGTCTCCAGAGGGAAGTCCCAGGCGTTTTAAAAGTGAGTGTGTTTCAAAAATGAGACTAAGCAATTGGAACAGTAGGTATCTGGCTCCCCTTTAGTGGGGCTTTTACTGGCTTCCTTTAATGTTATATTTGAATCTATCTTCCTTTAACGCGTGCCTCCTAGCAATAGGAGCAGTGATAACAAATTGAATAAATAAACCCACACTAAATGATCCTCCCTGGAAACCATTAGGAAATGTCTGTGTTTACGCAGAATTCCAATTACTCTCTGCAGAGGATCCAGGAGCATTGGTTTCTAGTCAGTGACAAGCCACTGGAGCACAAGTTTCAGAAGGCAGAAAGCAATCCCCAGATACAGGTTGTCAGTATGAGAATGGGAGGGCCAGAGAGGAAGCGCCTCTGGGTTTGAATATCAGCTTTGCAACAACTACAGGATGGTACCTTGGAGTGCCCGATTCCTCGTTACAAAATGAAGATAATGCCAATGGTGGACAGTGTTGACTGGGAATTCAGTCTCCATCCCCTCCCCCGATTTTGTTTAGGTAACTACCTATTCAGGGTTAGCTTCATGGATGTGTGACCTGTGCGGTCACGTGGGGCCTCACGCTCCAAGGCCTCCATGCTTGGTTACATGCCGTGCAATGACCATCTTGAAATTCTTAATGTTTGTATCTTTGAACTTGTGATTTGTAAGTAAAGTCTGATGGGACAGTGGAAAGTGGAGTGTGCACGTGAGCAGAGGAGATACAACATCATATGCCACCTTGTTCACGGCTTCTGTGATCAAGGAGAATTCTATTCTCCTCACTGGTGAGTGGTTCACTCAAATCAGATCAATGAGAAGATTTCTAGGGGCTTCTGGAAAAGTTCTGTCTCCTACTTCCAGAACTGACTCTCTCTATTCCATCCTTCTGCAAGAATAAGGATGAAGCCAATGTACAGGGCAGGGCAGAATCAAGAGAATCACAGAAAACCAGAGCTAGAGCTTCTGGGCTAAGCAACCAAAGTGTTGGCCCGCCCTGTGGACTTTCAGGAATGTGAACCAACCATTTTATTGTTGCTAAATCCAGTTTCAGATGGATTTCCTGTAACTTGATGCTGAAAGCATACCAATAATTATCTGTTGACTGAGTGGGCACATGTGTACAGCAATGAAAAGCCAGAAGTCACCCCGGCACTGGACCAGCCAGTGAATACCTCATGGGTCTTAAAGGAGGGGGAGAGCTGATGGGTGAAGCGCAAGGAAGAGGCAGCCCTGGAAGGAAGGGGAACCATGGCGTGTTCAAGGGCTTGAGGCAGACGAACATAAGGGGGCTGAGAGGGACGCAGTCTGAAGATGCAATGGTTCATGCAGGGAGAGTGGGTACCATGGAGAAACTGCCCTGGCTTTTGGAGGGTCCAGGGTTTTCTTGAGGTTATGCAGACCCTGTGCTAGGGCATAGCTCAGAAGTGCCTGCGTGGTGAAGAGATCTGTGGTCACGCAGTCATGGTATGATCTTTGGAGCTAGTTTCTTCTCACCTCGTTCAAGCAAAGGCACTTTACCAAAATATTAATAACTCAGTTTTGGTGTCCAACCACATGGGTTTGAAACCTCACTGATAGTATATCCTAGGCAAGTTATTCTATCATTCATCCTGTGTGAAATGAAGGCAGAACGAAGGTACTAGTTGTATCTATTTCTCCCTTTCTTATGAGGATTATGAGGTCATCCAGCGTTTGGCACTTGGCTAGCGTTCTTTGGATGATCATTATTGTTATTTACAGTCTTTTAATGGCCCTACATGGTTCCTTGCAGGGGAGATCACTCTGGGGTCCCACTGCCCCACAGTCTCCTATCCCCTCCCCTCATCTTTAAATGTTTGGAGCCCTCCATCAGAGATCGCAAACCCCTCTTTCACCTTCCTGGTACCTTCTGCAGTGGCCCCCAAGCTGCAGGATGAATGCCTTCTGGGCACCAAGCTGAGTGTGCCTGTTTCTGCCTCCCTGCCGTTTAGCCTGGAGGAGGATGCTGAAGAGGCTCTTTGGGTTGAATTCAACGACCGCCAGGCAACCTCTCGGGCTACACCCAATCATCACGGCAATGCCCTGAGTGACTTGAGTCCTGGCCCACTTAGAATTTATAGAAGAAAAGTTAAAACTCATACAAGAAATGCTTATGTGGCTGATTTCACTTGATTTATAAGAATTTCTCAAGTGAAAAAAACATTTTCACCATATTGTACAGTGCTGTCTGCTTCCCAAGGCCATATCTGGCCACATTTTGTGGGTTTTTTTTTCACAGACCCCTGCATCACTTGGCCACAGGAATCAGATATGACCCTGTTAGGTACTGCATATTTTCTTAGTTTATCCATTTTCGGATATTTATTCAATCCTATTACATGCCAGGTACAATTCAGTGAACTGTCTTGTATAGTTATCTGCATTCTATATATAATGTATAAGTGATGATGTTACACGTATCACATATATACTTTTGCATTTCCAAATACTTAGAATAAAACTTCAGAGAAAATATGCAATTTAAACCACAAACTACCCTTAAAAACTTTCCTTCAAAACTTCAACCAAGAATAGTATAGTTAGAAATTCAACTGGTTTCTGGCCTCTGGATTAGTATAATCCTTCTGAGGTTGACGTCGGAATGTAGTTCCACTCAGCACATCATTACCACTAATATTTACAGCTTGCTTTTAAAAAGTAAACAAATTAGGAGAAACCAGAAAAATTTTAAGCCACCATGCCCCAAACTCTCCATGAATCTTTATTATCGTGATGTGATAAAAACAAATAAAAATTCTTGGATATAGTTCAATATCAGAAGATGATTCTGCATCTGCAGAACATCTGACATATACAACGTTTTAAAATTTCTTTTTTAATGAAGATGCAGAATGAAGCATGCTCTATGTCTGGGCACAAAAATCCTGTATGTTATCAATTATTTGAAACACACAGTACACGTGGCCAACAAACACATAGAACCGGCCAATGTTGTTGGTAAGATTATGGGGATGGGGAGAGATTGCTTGCAGCTGTTATGTTAATTAAGGGACAGAATGACTCATCTGCCACACCATCTCTCAGTTGGGCTACCAGGCCTTTTTCTGCTTGGCTCTGAGATGATACGGACTTAGGAAGCTGACGCCTAGACTCTGGCTCCAGTTGGTTCCCACGGGGAGCAGATCTTGAAGAGGACATTCTGGCAGGCTGAGTTGCAGCTTCTCATCTGGCTAATTCTCCATCACACGTAGGCTTGGGATGGGGGTGATACGGGATTGCCTTCCCCCATGTGGATGTGGCTATAGAAGCAATCTATTAACTGGGGCCTATAGAAGCAATCTATTAACAAGAGTGGGAAGCTGAACAGAGAGGCAGAGCTGGGGTGCCATTTTGAGCCTCCCTTTGCAGCTGTTTTGCTTTGTTCTTCTGCATAATTTGCAGGTAGCATTAGCTCCATACAGGACACAACATAGGCACCAATACCGTCAGGTGGCTTGCAAGATCCGAGAACAGTGCAGTTTGGGGTAAGTGTCTCCTTGTAAGTTTCCAAGGGGCAAAATCGTACATGATGAATAAACACTTTCTGGTAACTTCTGAGACATAGATCATAACACAGATTGAACATACATTATAAAAAATGATGTTTCTCATGCATCCAATCTTTATGAGGAAGTGACACCTCTGTCACTTTTCTATGGGCTCATGTTCCCTAACGGTGGTGACAGTCATTCTATCAACTGATGCAAGTCAAAGATGAAGATGAACACAAGAATAGAAAACACTTAAAATGCATGATGTTTATTTCCACAATTTAACCACTAATGTGCATCAAAAGTCTTTGATAAAATAAATATCCTACTGTTTTTAAAAGTCAGTGAAAATCACGTTATCCTTCTTTTCGTTTTTTCCTATTCCACTTTCTGGATGTGCTAAAAAGCAATCAGATGCCAGGAAGGTAGTTAAACTTCAAGAGGGAAGATTTATCAAGTACCTGTTGGTTGTGGGCATAGTTCTCTAAGCAGAGTGTCCCACTGTTCACAAATCTTTCCTCCTTCCTGACACTGGAGGCCAGTAGAGTTATTTTTCCTTCTAGCCCTGGTGATGGGATGAATTAACAATCACCTTCTTGCATCCTTCCACTGCCCCCTCCACCATGACTACTCCAAGGGGATACAACAGTTTACTCTCAAGTGGTACATTAGAGTAAGCTCCACCCACCCAGGAACGGAAAAGAAGACAACCATGGACAGCTAAGTAGTTTATCTAAAGAGGCAGCAGAGCTAAGGGGCAAAAGAGGGTCACGTGGTGGGGCCTGTTCTATCAGAAGGGAAAGACCATGGCAGAAACATTCTTTGAGATGAAATTAGGCTGCTCCGTTTAAGAAGAAAGTTGCGTACCTGTTTACATTAGCTGCAGCTCCCTTAGGTGGAGAGCCTGGTCTGGGATTGGAGCTCCCCCATTCATCAATGTCTGGGGCCCATCACTATCTTCCTCCAGATCTTGCAACACCCAAGAAGAGGAAACACTGACAAAGACCACTGAACCGCCAAGGCATTACTCAAGTTGCAAGTCAGAGGAAGGGGCTGAGAATCCACTCCTCTTTCAGAGGAGGGGGTGGAGATTTCTGGGGCAAGATGATAGACTGCATAGCGGGTGTCGGGGTAGAGGACTCTACCCCAGAAAACCACAAGTCATGGGGGTCTTTGTTTAGGTGGGTCTTCCCATTTGTGGCACAAGAGGACACTGAGTGAGTTGCCATCGTTGGTTGTGTCTGCTTCCACCAAGGCATCGCTTACCCTCCAGTTATTACCATCCTAAACCATTCTTGGGACAGATGCCAGCATCCTGGAGGTCACTAGGAAAAAAACTCCAGGAGCTAAAGATGTGATGATGCAACTTCTTATTTCTGCAGGTTAGTGAAGATTCCTCTAACAGTGACTTATATAACCAAAGTTATATTCACCTTAACCACCAAATAAGATGGCAACCCAAAATGTTATGAAAGTCTTCTTCCTAAATTTCTTTGAAAAAGAATCTTTTAAAAACTGTCCAAACTTAAAGGTGAGAGGGCACATGGAACGTTTGAATCAAGAGCTCACAGCAGAGAAATTCAAGGGTAAGACGTAACAGTATGGTGAGAGCACACAAGCCCAGCATGGTAAGGAGGCCAAGATGCTCAAGCCTTTTATGCTAGAATCGTCATAAACATGCAAACAATGATGATGAGAATTCATTGAGTGCTTACAAAGTGCCAGGCACTCTCTTAAGTGCTTTTTGTGTAATAACTTGTTTAACAAGCAAATGTTTGGCAATCAAGTGCAAACAGAAAAACCCCTAATGTTTCCCTCAAAAGCCGTATTAAAATTCAAATGCTCTTCTTTCTTGATACAGTTCATTATTCACTAATCGTTGATAGCATCCTTAGACAACAAGCAAGCAGACACCAATGTGGCAAGGCCAACTCTACTAGATTCTCCTAATGATGAGTTTCCCATCAGAGGTCCCCGGCATTGCAGCCTGTTATGGAAGTGGGTACCAGTCTTTTCATGGTAAGGATTTAGGTTGAAATAAGACCCAGTTGTTTGAGCAACATAAATTGAAGGAGCATTATCTAAATAAGTAAATTATCTTTTAATCAAAACTAATTAACTGTCTTTCTGTTTATAATTCATTAGTTTTTAAAATGTGTTATTATACAAAACATACAAGTCATTAATTAAAATGCCTACAATTAAATTAGGATCTGCGGGTCTGGAAACTTTAACAGATAACGTATAGGGGTCGGCATGGCAACTCAGCAAGTTGTAATTCTGTATGTTTCTGGGCAAAGACGTAGAAAGAAGACAATATTGGGGAGATACCAGCACCAGAAATCAAGTTAATCTGTGACTTAAGCCCTCTGTAATTTTGTTTGCTAGCCATTCACCATGTGGAGGAAAAACAGATAGTAAGAAGGCATAAAAGATCTCATTTCAAAGCTCCCTAAAACTGTCAATTCCACTCCCTCAAATTGCCATTTCGTCAGCAGAGCAGGAAATGGGAAGAGAATGCAGGGAGATGATGGTGTCGTAAAACAATGAGCTTGAAGGAGAAAGTGGAATCTTTGCTTCCGAATGGCAGGTGCTTCCCCCAGGGGAAGGATTCTGTGTAATCCTTGGATTAGAGCCCACCCTCAAATCAGGGTTACGGGCCGATTACCAACCTGGAACAACGCGGAGGCCATGGCACCAAACTCACAACCTGCAGGCACACTCTCCCTTTCCAGTACATGCAAGACTGGAATTTACCAGGCACTGAGTTCTTACCACCTTCCAGGGTAGCTGATTATATATTGCAGATCGTATGGGTGACCATCGACTCTCATCCCCCCACCCATTTTGTGAAGCAGGGCACAATCGATGAAAACTTTTCAGCCTTTTTGTGTAATTCTTCACTTCCTCTTTCGCCTTATTCAAGCTTCACTGAATCGGGGTTCTCTGAGACAGTCTCCTGCCCCCCTACCACATCAGTCCCAATTTCTCCGTTTAATATACTTACATGAAAACTGATGGATTATAAGATCTAGTTACTGGGCAGATAACTTGCCAAATGCGGACAGGAAAGGTAAACAATAACCATAATAACCTCGAGGACATTACTAACGGCAGGGATGTAAATTACTTCGCTTTTTAAATTCCAAAAGGTTAGCAACAATGGAATCAGTTGCATGGCTGTCGTCAATAGCGCTGGTCCCGTGTTATGTTATTTGCAGTGAAGGCAACTTCTCGCCTGCCTGGGGACGCAGGGGGAGGGGCTCATCCAAAGTCAGTGATTTTAGAATTCGGACAAGTGTGGGGGTCAGAGAAGGGTTCTCTTCTTAGATGATGCTAAGTGTGATGAATGTGTCTAGAAGGCATTCACAGATAACATTAGCAAAGAAAGTAAATGATTTCTTAGTTACCAAGACAATTCCAATTTTTTGGGGGGGGGGTTTACACTGAAGACAATTTCATTTATTAGGAGTTGATTCACAAGAGGAATTTATTCAACTTCCTAACTTTGTAATGGGACATTATTTATGAAACAATTCATGGGGGCTAGGGAGGGACTCACTGCTAAGTTAGCTGGCCACACTTGAACCCAGGGGTTTGGGACAGTCTACTTTTCAACACAAACCAGCAGCCACGTGCTAACAAACCACAGTGGTAATGAAAGCTGTGCTGTTGCATAAATGGCCTTTGTCAGCTGCTACAATGTGGCATGAAAAGGACACCCGGGCAACTTTGCTTGTAATGGATCCCTTTCTATCCTGGTTCCCACAGAACTACCTCTAGTCCTTTCTTGACCACATTCACCAGAGGAAAACACTTGACTGAAATTAGCTTGATAATGTGTGATGGTTACACAACTTTGTGAATGTGCTTAATGCCACTAAATTTTACACTTAAAAATGGCTAAAATGGTAAACTTCATGTTATAGATATTTTACAACAATAAAAATGAGATTATCAAGTTTTCTTTTTTTAAAAAGTGATACATATATATGCTGTATAAGATGTATACGTATATATGTGTGTGTGTGATAGAGAGAGAGAATGAGTTACACAGTGTGGTGGTGGAATTTCCTAAGCAGACAAGAATGTGATAAGTTGGGTAGCACTTGCAGTGTTAGGCCTTAGCAGCTAAAACCCCCTCTACTCTGGAGGGATCTCAAGACGAAAGCTGAAGGCTAGCAGGTGTTCTCCTCACCTGCTCTCTGGTAGTCGGGGAATAGACCAACTGGAAAGTATCCAGTAGAATGTTCACACCCAGGACTTTAAATCTTGAGGTAGGGACCCAAAGATGCAGGTTCCGCCAGATCTACCATGGAGTTGAGTGGAGGGGCGGTGAGTGACAGGGTGGCACTGCTGGGGCTGCATCCCAAACCAAATGAGGACAGCTCGGTTGTGTCTTGCCTCCTTTAGTTCCTGCCCCTTTTCCTGGTTTCTCCAGCCCTCCTGTTACTTCTGCAATAAAATCCTTCTAGTAAATTATTTTTCTGCTTAAGTTACCCTGTGTTAATCTCTGTAGTTTGCAATTTTAGTGATAGACAAAAAGAAAAGATTCCGTTTCTCTCATATTGTAAAGTAATACTTGAAGTTGAAGTCAAATAGGAATTCAATTTTTTTAACCAAGTGAGTGAGAATCTTTTTAAAATTTATTTCAGCTTTATTGAGGTATAATTGACATAAAATTGTAAGATAGTTAAAGTGTACACCCATCATGAATATGATATACATGTTCATTTTGAAAGGATTTCCCCCCATCAAGTTAATTAACACATCCATACCTCAAATATTTATCTTTGTCTTTTTCTATTTTTTGGTGAGAAGGTTCTAATCTCTTAACAAATTTCAGTGATACAATAGTGTTATCAACTGTAGTCACCATGTTTCACATTAGATCCTCAGACCTTATTCATCTTGCAGCTGAAAGTTTGTACCCTTTTACCTCTCCCTAGTCCCCTTGCCCCCAGCCCCTGACAACCACTCTTCTACTCTGCTTTTATGAGTTTGACTTTTTATTTTTTAGATTCCACATATAAGCAATACCATGTAGTATTCACCTTTCTCTGTATGTCTTATTTCACTTAGCACAATGCTGTTAAAGTCCATCGATGTCACAGATGGCAGGATTTCTTTCTTTCTCATGGCTGAATAATATTCCATTATATACATATATATATATATACACACACACGTATATATATAGATGTATATATGTGTATATATGTATATGTGTGTATAGATATACCTATACATAAATATGATATATATACATATATATAAACAAAGATATAGACATATCACATCTTCTTTATCCATTCATCTGTTGATGGACACTTAGGTTGTTTCCATGTCTTGGCTATTGTAAATAATGCTGCAATGAACATGCGAGTGCAGGTATTGATTCTAGATCCTGACTTTGATTATTTGGATATATACCCAGAAATGAAATTGCTGGATCATATAGTAGTTCTACTTTAATTTTTTTTTAGGAATTTTCATACCGTTTTCCATAGTGGCTGCATCAATTTACATTCCCACCAATAGTGCACAAGGGTATGTTTTCGTCACATTCTCATCAACACTTGGTGAGCCAAGTGTCTTTTTGATAATAGTCATTCTAACAGGCGTGAGGCGATATCTCATTGATAATAGTCATTCTAACAGACGTGAGGTGATATCTCATTGTGGTTTTGATTTGCATTTCTCTAATGATTAATGATGTTGAGCATCTTTTTATGTGTCTATTGGCCATCTGTATTGTCTTCTTTGGAAAAATGTCTATTCAGGTCCTCTGCCCATTTTCAAATCAGATTGGTTTTTGGCTTTTGAGTTGTATGCATTCTCTATATATTTTGAATATTAACCCCTTATCAGATATATGATTTGCAAATAAATTCTCCCATTCTGTAGGTTGCCTTTTCATTTTGTTGATGGTTTCAAGTGAGAATCTTAACTAAATCTATAGCCACAAGTCTTCTTCTGTTGTCACAAAACCATTCCAGCCTGCCCATTTTCAGTCAATCAGGGGCTCAAATGAGTAAGAAATAGTTTTCTTTGCTGTCACAAGACACAATTCCCTGGAAGATCAGAAGTACTGATTTCATGTGCTCTGGTCAATGACAATTTTATGGGCTTTGCGAAATTAAATGACAGTAAAAATAATTCCATGAATGCCTTCACAGACATGTTGGGGTTGTTTGATATTCTTGTAATATTTTAGGTCCTTTGCATAACTGGATTAAGCCACATGAACAGGTAACTCTAGAGCTAAAGGCCACTGTCATTCCAGGAAAGAGACCAGCATTAGCACACAAATTAATTCCTGGGTAAACCAGAGACAAAGAAGTTTAGGCTTTGATCCAAGACGTATGATTTTCAAATCATCTCCCAGTTAAAGAGATAGCTCCTGAAGCAAATCACTGGAAACTGGGGTAGATGTTGTGCCCCCTTCATGACCACCAAGTGTCCCACAGAAGAAAACATGCTCTTGAAGTTGCTGACCTGCCACGTGAGAAAAAGTGCCTTGTGGAGAGTGTGGGGAGAATTGACACTCACTGTGAAAGAGGTTGCCATTTTCTCCCCTTCGTGCCCTTGGGTGAATGACTTCAGCACTTTTGAGCAGGGTGTTGCCTTTCCTGCACTGAAAAAACGGCTGTTATGTTTATCGATCACGCAGAGGTGCCACGAGGCTCAATTTATTAGTTAATGTTTGTGTTACACTCTGCAGCTCTGAGATGGAAGGTGTTATAGGAATGCAAAGCAGCAACATATTATCTAAACATCTGCCTCCTCAAATAGTTCTCTAGAAAGTCTTCATTGCTTCAGCACAAATGATTCCTCCAAAAATGGATAATTCTGTCCAGGTCTTTCTTGGTCTATAAATACTTTCTCCCTCCTTTCAGTACACAGCATCTCTGTGCAGAGTACACTCCGGTGGCTGTGCTTTCCATCTTGTCTTTGCAATCGTCACTGCGGATGCTACTCCCTTGTGTGTGTGCACTGCAGTTTCTTCCAGGTCCACCTTTTCCTTCCACATCTGCCCTCTTCATCCTTTATTCCAAAAAGCCATTATAATTTGGCTTTTCCTTTGATGTTTAATTTTACGCATGGGCATGGTACCTCTAACCCAGGGGCTTGGTGTTTTAAAATTTGGCAGTAAAATCAAGGAAAATTACTTAAAAGTTTCTTGAAAATAAAAGAAAATGCAAAAACAAGAGAAAAATTTGGTCCAAATTGAACATGTTTTGATGAGATTAAATTAACTGCTGGATTGCTAAAGATTATATTGGAGATAATTTCTGCTAAAGTTAATTCTGTCCATAATTTCATTAAAACTCTGGCAAGTCCCCCACAGCAAATGGATATTTATTTCTATAGCAATTATTTCTATAGCAATTCCGTAGTTCCAGTATGTATATACTTAGATGTAGTAGCTTCTTTTCAAATGCAACTAGAGAAAGAAAATGAATAATAAATGATATTAACATACGGTGTTCAAAGGTTTTCCTCTTCCCACATTTTTACTACCACTTCAATTTTGAGAGTATTTTTTTCTTTCACATATTATTCTTCAACCCTATTGTTTGTGGTTATGGGAGTGTCCTAAAATGTACCTTGGATTTGTTTAATCAGGTATTAAAAGATGACAGAGACAACTGACTTTGAAAGAAGGGTTTATTACTTACAGTTCCCAAGAGGAAGGGGCGTGCTGTGCCAGGGAGGGACACATGGGGAAGCACCCAAGTCATTCAGGAAGCAGGAGTGACGGAAAAGCATGGCCCAGGGCCTCTACCGTGGTTTCTGCAGGAAGGAATGGGCGAGGCAGGGTAGGCAAATTTGATCAAGCTTAGGATTGGACAGTTTGAATAACTTGGGCATGCTCTGGGCTATGAGGGTCGTCTCTAGTTGTCCAGTCCCTGTCCCAGGGGTGATTCAGGGCAGGGAAAATATTGGCTTGGTGTGTGAGCATTTGATAAAGGAGGTGGCTGGGACATGGACTTTGGATTTGTTGGTTTGTACATGAAAGTTGTGCTCACAAACAAGGTGTTTGTTATCTCTAAGAATTAGCTAACTCTGGGAGGGCAGTCTCTCCCCAGGTTCACAAGGCCCCCAGTATGTCAAAATACCATAGAATACAGAAAAAAACATGGTAATACAGGAAGATCTTCTCTGAAATCTTCTGAGAAAATCTTTAAAATAAGAGTTTGGCCACACAGATCTCTCACTCTTTATTTAGTGATAAAATATATGCTTTAAAAGGAAGAAAAGTTGTGAAAATAATCATGAAAATAGCTATGACTGAAGAACGCTTACTATGACTAGTGAAGTACTACATATGCTGTCTCATTTGAAGTATTCAACTATAAGAATGTTAAAATGAGGAAGAAAAGGTTAAGTTACCTTCTTGTCCTTATTTATTTGTTGTGTTACAGTAAAGCATCTCAAGACAAGGGTTGTGAGATGCTGCTCTAGGGGGCTTTGAGAGAGGTAAATCGGCATTTTCTTCCATCTTAATGGAGATGAGTCAGCCTTCCAACACTCATTTGTGGTGTTGTAAAGCTGCTCACTTAAGTGCCTAACCTGCCATGCTGGGTGTTAATGGCCATTTGAATTAATTCTAGCATTGTTTGGAAGCTCGGCTCTGACACATAGCTCTAACTGAAAAATCTCTCCATCTATAATGTCCTCAGTTTGTGGATAAGGGTCCTTAGACTGGCATCATACAGGCAGTTATCACCTGTCATATGGACCACTACTCCCCAGACCATACCCATGACTGGTATTGTTTTGTCTGAGCAAGGATGCAACCTCGGAATCTCTCAACACAGCATTCTAGGAATTCATCACCTATTTTCCTAGGTTGCATGAGATATAAAACCTGTTTAATGTATTTGCCATCACTATATAAAAAGAATGAAGATCTTATCTCTATCCATGGTTAAAAGATAACCATGATTAAAAGATAATCAATAAATTATTATTTATTGATTAAAAATTAAAGACGTAATTTGATCTTATATGTTTATAATGGATCTTTGTCTTATGAAATGTGCAAGGTAGGCTCCTGTTAACCCAGCCCATTTCCCAGGTAGCTTCAGATGGGCATCTATTACTCTCGACTGCATATCAGTCCCTGGGGCCACTTCTCTCTGATAGCAGGACAACTCTTTCGCACAGGGGATCGATTCCTTGGGTGTGGTAAGGTTTGGTTGGAGCTGTTGCTGCCAGTCTTGCCTTCCTTGTCCCCCAACCTCAACCTCCCTACGCCTCACCGCTAGCTTTACAGGGGAAGGCACTTGATTCTGGCGGGATAACACCATCCCTGCCTCCATAGTGACTGGTTGTAGGCTGAACCAATCACAGTCCTTCCTGGGACTAATGCTTGAGCATCAGGGGAGACTGTTTCTGCTGGAGATGATAGACCAGGAGGGTGTAAGTAAGGGGCTAGTGGTGGCCAACTTCCTATCATGTGGAAAACATCATGTGAGCTTAGCCTAGAGGTGGAGAGAGACAGAGACCTTGGATCCAACCATTTCTGCCGCCATATATACTGCTTAAACTTCCTAGGTACAAGAGCCAATAAATTAATCTTTTGTCCCCTTAGGTTGGTTTAAGTTGAACTTGCAACCAACAGAGCTCACAAATACAAAAATATTTTTAAAATATCAAGGAGATATTTTAGTTGATAGTGTTATTTTCTAGTGTTCCAACTGTTAACAAGGCTTAATATTGAAGAGGTACATGATTTATATAATAAGGTAACTTTTACTGAGCTTACTATGTGCTAGGTGTACACTTTCTGTGTAGTGAATCTTTTAATTCTCATAAAATCATTTGAGGTGGGTATTGCTAGCATTATTACACAAATGCAGAAACTGAGACACTGAATGGTTAAGAAACTTGTCGAAGGTCACAGAGCCTAGAAGTGGTAGAGTTGGGATCTGAACCAGGCAGACTGGCTCGAGTCTGTGCTTTTAGCCACTACACTGAACTTAGAGACTGGTTCTGTCCTCTGGGAAAGTTTTTCATAGTTATTTCTAATAACAAAAGAGAACAAGGCAAAGTATCCCTTCTCCTTTCAATGCCTCATACGCCTCCCTGGTCCCTGGGTGTTATTCTAACCTTCAAAGGTGAGCAAGAAAGCCTAGTTACCCTTTGTATGAGAATCATTGCCCTTTAGACTTCAGAATATTTCAGAAGAAATGCTACTCTTGAGCTTCAGTCTAAATCAGCCCAATACTCCTCCCTGAAAATGCCCATCTTATCATAAGTATATAAGTCTGCTGAAAGATGGTATTAAACCAATGATGAATTTAACTCAAAATGCACAGGTGAACCTCAGTATATAATATAGGATAAATAGATCTAAGAAAGTCAAATATTATGAGATGAGAAAAGATATACCTACTGTTCAGGGATTGGAATCAAGAGCAGGAAAGTCCGCTGCGCTTATGTGAGTAAAGTCACAGGATTACATTTTCGTTGATAACTAGGGAGAATTCTCCTTGAAGCTCAAGTTCTTGATGCCCTCTGTCCCAGTCCCTGGTAGAATTGTCAAATCCCTCTTTCGGCTCTTAGTTACTTGATTACCTGCTAAAGTCCTGCAATTGCCACAGCTGTTGCTCTTTTAGCTCCTTGAATTTATGAGCACCAGTGCATCTCCCTTGCATCTGCCTTAGCTGTTGCTTTTGAAATGAGCAGTAGCATGGGAGGTCTTGGGGGTGCAGCCCAAACAGCTCTGTGGGGCTGAGGGCAGCTAAGAAAAGGAGCAAATCTTTACTTGGGGATTGGAATAGTAGCAACATTAAATGTGTATATATTTTTCTGAGGAATGCCAAGTATTTTTAAAAAGAGAATCCTGACTCATCATGCAGAAGCAGAAGGACACACACTAAAAATAGCGGCGTGACTCTGCAGCGAGGTGACAGTGGGTTTTGCTTTTCAAATACAGGGGTAATATATGGAGAGAGGACAATTTTTTTTCTCTAATGGACCCTGTCAGCTCAGGAGGATCTTCCTTTTGGATGATTGCTGGGTGAACAGAGGAGGTGGAGGGCAGGGAGGGAGCAGGATGTGGATCTGGAGGGAGGTGGTAGCATTTCTGTAAGCATTTCTCCTCACTTTTCTTAATGGAAATCAACATACACTCTGGTTTCCTCAAGGTCTAGATCAAATTGATCTTTAGCCAATGAGCAAGCCCATCAGACGTCTTTACAAGTCCTCAATTCTATCTGGGCTTTGATTTGGGGAAAGCTATTTTTCACATCTGCCTGGCTTTGCCTAACCTCGTGTTGCCACGACCTCAGAGGAAGGCCAGTTGCCGAGGAGGTTCACTAAGGATGATAAGATACCTTCTGCAGAGTCAGATGTTTGGGATCTTGACATGCCCCGCAGCTGGGCTCGCTGGCTCTTAATGCACAAGTGGCCAGAGTTACCAGCTGAAGCCCCTCAGAAGGAAACTGCATCTCTCCTGGCCTGAGCTGCAAAGACTGGACCTCTCTGTTTCTACTCAGAGTGGCTCCTTCGGAAGACAGAGGAAGAGGATGCATCTCTCCACCAAAATGAATTCTGGTCAACTCCAAGTGAATGTACACACCCCATTAAAATCAAGTGGATTTAACAAATCATTGCTGAATGGCACATTGAAAGCAGAATCATTAAATGTTATGTTTTAACATTTTTGTAAGAAATTATCTGAAGGTAAAAGGAGGGAAAGAAAGATTAATTTGGGTCTGTGTTGGTCAAATCTTGAGGAGCACTAACTTTCTGAGCAGAAAAGAACTTTTTAGAGTCCTGAAATGGAAACTGGATACACAAAAGCTACGTGGTTGAACACAGCTCCTGCCCTGGGGTTTCAAATCCAGGTGTGGGACTTTGGCCCCTGTGTAAGATGTTGTGCAGCAGACTAATGCTCTCACTGAGAATGACTAGAAATGCCACACAAATTATAATCAATTTAAAAATTCTGTTAAAATGCCTAAGAGAGCTGCTGATGCCCATGCATCACAACTAGACAGGTCTACATTTTGAAGAGGGTAGAAGCACTGAGAGGAGAGCTGTTGGTCAGCAGCTTCTGTTAATCTGGGACATTTGCAGATTCTGGATGTAAAGTAAGAGCCTGAGAATCTGGTCTTTGGATAGAGAACTGCTAGTCAGAGGTGAGAAGCCAGCCGAGCTCTTGACAGTCTTGTAGGGTTGGAAAGACAATGTTAGTAGACGGTAGGAGGTTACCAGCTGTGAGTATGAACATGCTATGGGCATCTATTACTATGTTTCATAGAAGGAATGGATAACAGTGGTCAATCCTGGAAGAAGATCAGATAAGAGCTTCTCCAGAAAGGGTTGTTCAGGATGAGGAACAGCTTTCATTAGCAAAGCGAGAGTATTCCAGAGAATTTAAATAAGTGATACTTTAACAACTAGACAAGTTAAACTAGTGAAGCTGTGTGTTATCATGAGTCAAATCCATTTCACCTGACTTCACTAATCAAGGTTTTTAAGACTTGCATGTCCTCCAAGCTGCTTGTAGCCTAAACAATAAGATATTCGCCTGGGTTGTCTTCCAGGAACTTGGCCGTCAGCTGTGTCTAGTTAGAGCTCAGCCGGTTAAGACTGGATGGGACTCTCAAACCCTCCACTGGGCATGCGCAAGTGTCCTCTCTGTGACCCTTTTGATTCCAGAGGGCCGAAAACTCCACCCCCAGATGATGGTAAGCACTTCCACGTTTGAACGGACGGAGGCCTGTAGCTAGTTACGGCTGCGCAGAACCACGATTACCGCCCCTTTCTCCAATCACCTTTCCCCACGCCCCTCCCGCTTACACACCTCAGACCGCCCTGCTGCTTGATCGCATAAATACCCCTGGCCAGTTGCCTTCAGGAAGGCGGGTCAGAAACTTGTTCCTCTGTCTTCTTGCTTGGCTGCCTTGCAAATTAAAACCCTTTTGGCATTTTGACTTCGGGCATGGGGCAAGACGAACCTGGTCCAGGAACACTACCTTAAGGTATTGATTAAAATTTTATTGTAAAGAATGAAAATGTAATATATATATCACCAGTACATGTACATATATAGTAATATATCTACAGTCGTAATTCCTTTTTAATTAATATATTTAACATAAATGATATTTCTACCGTGCTCAAAACAGGCTTTTTGAAGTTTAACGTTTCCCTTTGCTATCCTCATTCACCAGTTTAGGAGGAAAAGAAAGGGTTTGATAGGCAGAATCTGATCCTGTTTGGATTATCAGCGGCTCCAGATTAATGCGTTGCAAATTGTCCTGTACTGTGTGGCAGGTTAGGCCACTTTTAGACTCTAGGTTCCTGAAGAATGGAACTAATACAGTGCACCTGATGTACGTAGGACGCCACCAATGTTAGTTCTCATGAATATGCTTTTTTTTTTTCTTTTAAATTCAGGCCTGGAACCAGAATGCAGCTCAGGACTATCCAGTTGGTGTCTGCCTACACTTATGTTTTGCAAGGTACCATACTATAAATGTTTTTGTATTCTATTAGGTGATTTTTGTCTGACATGAATATTTGTAAGAATGGATACCATTGTTAGATGTTGTTAGTGATTTAACTTTGAAAAGATTTTCTATTTCTTTTTCATGCTTCTGGTTTGTATTGACGAGTATTAAGATTGAAGGTGAGGGCTTCCCTGGTGGCGCAGTGGTTGAGAGTCCGCCTGCCGATGCAGGGGACGCGGGGTCGTGCCCTGGTCCGGGAAGATCCCACACGCCGCGGAGCGGCTGGGCCCGTGAGCCATGGCCGCTGAGCCTGGGCGTCCGGAGCCTGTGCTCCGCAACGGTAGAGGCCCCAACAGTGAGAGGCCTGCGTACCATAAAAAAAAAAAAAAAAAAAAAAAAAGATTGAAGGTGAGCTGTGAATTTTTTTTTCCCCAACCAAACACAAAATAACTGATAGGACCAATATAAGATTATAACTATATTCAATAATCCTAGATCGCAAATTTTTTCTTATTGGAATAATTTTATCAATTTAGGCTAACAAAATGTATACCACTAAAATATTGCTTTTTTGTGGAGACTTTCTTCAGCAAGTGGTATTGGGAAAGCTGACAGCCTCATGTAAATCAATGAAGTTAAAACGCACCCTCACATATTACACACACAAAAACCCCTCAAAATGGCTTAAATAATTAAATATAAGACAGGACACCATAAAACTCCTAGAAGAGAACATACGCAAAGCATAAATCTCTGACATAAATCATACCAATGTTTTCCTAGGTCAGTCTCCCAAGGCAATAGAAATAAAAGCAAAAATAAACAAACGGGACCTAATCGAACTTATCAGCTTTTGCACAGCAAAGGAAACCATAAGAAAAATGAAAAGACAACCTACAGACTGGGAGAAAATATTTGCAAATGATGCGACTGACAAGGGATTAATTTCCAAAATATACAAACAGCTCATACAACTCAGTAACAACAACAACAACAAAAAATCAAAAAATGGGCAGAAGACCTAAATAGGCATTTCTCCAAAGAAGACATACACATGGCCAACAGGCACATGAAAAATGCTCAACACCTCTAATTGTTAGAGAAATGTAAATCAATGAGGTACCACCTCACAGTGGTCAGAATGGCCATCATTAAAAAGTCTACAGGTAAATGCTGGAGAGCGTGTGGAGAAAAGGGAACCCTCCTCCACGGTTGGTAGGAATATACATTGGTGCAGCCACTATGGAAAACAGTATGGAGGTTCCTTAAAAAACTAAAAGAGATACCATATGATCCAGCAATCCCACTCCTGGGCATATATCTGGAAAAAAACTCTAATTTGAAAAGATACATGCACCCCAGTGTTTCTAGCAGCACTATTTACTATAGCCAAGACGTGGAAGCAACCTAAATGCCCATCAACAGATGAATGGATAAAAAAGATATGGTATATATACACAATGGAATACCATTCAGCCTTAAAAAGATGAAATAATGCCATTTGCAGCAACATGGATGGACTTAAAGGTTATTATACTAAGTGAAGTAAGTTAGAAAGAGAAAGACAGCATATGATATCACTTATATGTGGAATTAAAATATGACACAAATGAACTTATTTATAAAACAGAAATAGACTCACAGACATAGAAAACAAACTTATGGTTACCAAAGGGGAAAGGAGGTGGGGGAGAGATAAATGAGAATTTTGGGATTAGCAGATACAAACTACTATATATAAAACAAACTGTATGTAGCACAGGGGACTATATTCAATATCCTCTAATAAACCATAATGGAAAAGAAAAAAAACCCTGCTTTTATCTACATATATATTGGGAATCTGCATGAGATTTGGATTTTTTTTGAAAAGTATTGTACACATAGACTACATAAATAGTTTTCAAATTGTCTAAGCTAAAAATATATGATAAGGATACTTGCTCTATCTTCTTAAATGTAAGTGCAATATTGTGGACTAGAGGTACAATGTTCTACAGATCTCTTGAGCTTGTTCTTCTTATTTAACTGAAATGTCATGCCTGTTAACTAATAACACCTCATCTCCCCCACCCCATCCTCTAGAAACCACCATTCTAGTCTTTGATTTTATGAATTTGAACTATTTTAGATACTTCATGTAAGTGGAATCATGCAGTGCTTGTCTTTCTGTGTTGGGCTTATTTCACTTAGGCTAATGTCCTCAAGGTCCATCCATGTTGTCACATATTGCAGAATTTCCTTCAGTTTTAAGGCTGAATAATATTTCATCGTATGTATATACCACGTTTTCTTTATCCAGTCATCTGTCAACAGAAATTTGGGTTGTTTCTGCACTTAGCTATTGGGAATAGTGCTGCAATGAACATGGGACTACTAATATCTCTTCAAGATCCTGATTTCAATTCTTTTGGATATATATCCAGAAGTGAGATTGCTGGATAATATAATAGTTCTATTTTTAATGTTTTTGAGCAACTTTCATACTGCTTTCTATAGAGGCTGCACCATTTTGCGTTCCCACCAACAGTGTGCAAGCGCCCCTATTTGTACACATCCATGCTAACACCTGTCTTTGTTTTTTTATAATAGCCACCATAACAAGTAAGAGGTGATATCTCATTTGGTTTTTTTTTTAACATCTTTATGGGGGTATAATTGCTTTACAATGGTGTGTTAGTTTCTGCTTTATAACAAAGTGAATCAGTTATACATATACATATGTTCCCATATCTCTTCCCTCTTGCGTCTCCCTCCCTCCCACCCTCCCGGCAGTCACAAAGCACCGAGCCGATATCCCTGTGCTATGCGGCTGCTTGCCACTAGCTATCTACCTTACGTTTGTTAGTGTATATATGTCCATGACTCTCTCTAGCCCTGTCACAGCTCACCCTTCCCCCTCCCCATAACCTCAAGTCCGTTCTCTAGGAGGTCTGCATCTTTATTCCTGACTTACCCCTAGGTTCTTCATGACATTTTTTTTTCTTAAATTCCATGTATATGTGTTAGCATATGGTATTTGTCTTTTTCTTTCTGACTTACTTCACTCTGTATGACAGACTCTAGGTCTATCCACCTCATTACAAATAGCTCAATTTCGTTTCTTTTTATGGCTGAGTAATATTCCATTGTATATATGTGCCACATCTTCTTTATCCATTCATCCGATGATGGGCACTTAGGTTGTTTCCATCTCCGGGCTATTGTAAATAGAGCTGCAATGAACATTTTGGTACGTGACTCTTTTTGAATTTTGGTTTTCTCAGGGTATATGCCCAGTAGTGGGATTGCTGGGTCATATGGTAGTTCTATTTGTAGTTTTTTAAGGAACCTCCATACTGTTCTCCATACTGGCTGAACCAATTCACATTCCCACCAGCAGTGCAAGAGTGTTCCCTTTTCTCCACACCCTCTCCAGCATTTATTTTTTCTAGGTTTTTTGATGATGGCCATTCTGACTGGTGTGAGATGATATCTCATTGTAGTTTTGATTTGCATTTCTCTAATGATTAATGATGTTGAGCATTCTTTCATGTGTTTGTTGGCAGTCTGTATATCTTCTCTGGAGAAATGTCTATTTAGGTCTTCTGTCCATTTTTGGATTGGGTTGTTTGTTTTTTTGTTATTGAGCTGCATGAACTGCCTGTAAATTTTGGAGATTAATCCTTTGTCAGTTGCTTCATTTGCAAATATTTTCTCCCATTCTGAGGGTTGTCTTTTGGTCTTATTTATGGTTTCCTTTGCTGTGCAAAAGCTTTGAAGTTTCATTAGGTCCCATTTGTTTATTTTTCTTTCCATTTCTCTAGGAGGTGGGTCAAAAAGGATCTTGCTGTGATTTATGTCATAGAGTGTTCTGCCTATGTTTTCCTCTAAGAGTTTGATAGTTTCTGGTCTTACATTTAGGTCTTTAATCCATTTTGAGCTTATTTTTGTGTATGGTGTTAGGGAGTGATCTAATCTCATATTTTTACATGTACCTGTCCAGTTTTCCCAACACCACTTACTGAAGAGGCTGTCCTTTCTCCACTGTACACTCCTGCCTCCTTTATCAGAGATAAGGTGACCATATGTGCGTGGGTTTATCTCTGGGCTTTCTATCCTGTTCCATTGATCTATCTTTCTGTTTTTGTGCCAGTACCATACTGTCTTGATTACTGTAGCTTTGTAGTATAGTCTGAAGTCAGGGAGCCTGATTCCTCCATCTCCGTTTTCGTTCTCAAGATTGCTTTGGCTATTCGGGGTCTTTTGTGTTTCCATACAAATTGTGAAATTTTTTCTTCTAGTTCTGTGAAAAATGCCAGTGGTAGTTTGATAGGGATTGCATTGAATCTGTAGATTGCTTTGGGTAGTAGAGTCATTTTCACAATGTTGATTCTTCCAATCCAAGAACATGGTATATCTCCCCATCTATTTGTATCATCTTTAATTCCTTTCATCAGTGTCTTATAATTTGCTGCATACAGGTCTTTTGTCTCCTTAGGTAGATTTATTCTTAGATATTTTATTCTTTTTGTTGCAATGGTAAATGGGAGTATTTTCTTGATTTCACTTTCAGATTTTTCATCATTAGTATATAGGAATGCCAGAGATTTCTGTGCATTAATTTTGTATCCTGCTACTATACTAAATTCATTGATTACCTCTAGCAGTTTTCTGGTAGCATCTTTAGGATTCTCTATGTATAGTATCATGTCATCTGCAAACAGTGACAGCTTTACTTCTTTTCCGATTTGGATTCCTTTTGTTTCCTTTTCTTCTCTGATTGCTGTGGCTAAAACTTCCAAATCTATGTTGAATAAGAGTGGTGAGAGTGGGCAACCTTGTCTTGTTCCTGATCTTAGTGGAAATGGTTTCAGTTTTTCACCATTGAGGATGATGTTGGCTGTGGGCTTGTCATATATGGCCTTTATTATGTTGAGGAATGTTCCCTCTATGCCTACTTTCTGGAGGGTTTTTATCATAAATGGGTGTTGAATTTTGTCAAAAGCTTTCTCTGCATCTATTGAGATGATCGTATGGTTTTTCTCCTTCAGTTTGTTAATATGGTTTATCACATTGATAGATTTGCATATATTGAAGAATCCTTGCATTCCTGGAATAAACCCCACTTGATCATGTTGTATGATCCTTTTAATGTGCTGTTGGATTCTGCTTGCTAGTATTTTGTTGAGGATTTTTGCATCTATGTTTATCAGTGGTATTGGCATGTAGTTTTTTTTCTTTGTGACATCCTTGTCTGGTTTTGGTATCAGGGTGATGGTGGCCTTGTAGAATGAATTTGGGAGTGTTCCTCCCTCTGATATATTTTGGAAGAGTTTGAGAAGGATAGGTGTTAGCTCGTCTCTAAATGTTTGATAGAATTCACCTGTGAAGCCATGTGGTCCTGGGCTTTTGTTTGTTGGAAGATTTTTAATCACAGTTTCAATTTCAGTGCTTGTGATTGGTCTGTTCATATTTTCTATTTCTTCCTGATTAAGTCTTGGCAGGTTGTGCATTTCTAAGAATTTGTCCATTTCTTCCAGATTGTCCATTTTATTGGCATAGAGTTCCTTGTAGTAATCTCTCATGATCTTTTTTATTTCTGCAGTGTCAGTTGTTACTTCTCCTTTTTCATTTCTAATTCTATTGATTTGAGTCTTCTCCCTTTTTTTCTTGATGAGTCTGGCTAGTGGTTTAACTATTTTGTTTATCTTCTCAAGGAACCAGCTTTTAGTTTTATTGATCTTTGCTATTGTTTCCTTCATTTCTTTTTCATTTATTTCTGATCTGATTTTTATGATTTCTTTCCTTCTGCTAGCTTTGGGGTTTTTTTGTTCTTCTCTCTCTAATTGCTTGAGGTGCAAGGTTAGCTTGTTTATTCGAGATGTTTCCTGCTTCTTAAGTTGGGCTTGTATTGCTATAAACTTCCCCCTTAGAACTGCTTTTGCTGCATCCCATAGGTTTTGGGTCATTGTGTCTCCATTGTCATTTGTTTCTAGGTATTTATTTATTTCCTCTTTGATTTCTTCAGTGATCATTATTAAGTAGTGTATTGTTTAGCCTCCAGGTGTTAGTATGTTTTACAGATCTTTTCCTGTAATTGATATCTAGTCTCATGGCATTGTGGTCGGAAAAGATACTTGATACAATTTCAGTTTTCTTAAATTTACCAAGGCTTGATTTGTGACCCAAGATATGATCTATCCTGGGGAATGTTCCACGAGCACTTGAGAAAGATGTGTATTCTATTGTTTTTGGTTGGAATGTCCTATAAATATCAATTAAGTCCGTCTTGTTTAATGTATCATTTAAAGCTTGTGTTTCCTTATTTATTTTCATTTTGGATGATCTGTCCATGGGTGAAAGTGGGGTGTTAAAGTCCCCTACCATGAATGTGTTACTGTCGATTTCCCCTTTTATGGCTGTTAGTATCTGCCTTATGTATTGAGGTGCTCCTATGTTGGGTGCATAAATATTTACAATTGTTATATCTTCTTCTTGGATCGATCCCTTGATCATTATGTAGTGTCCTTCTTTGTCTCTTCTAATAGTCCTTATTTTAAAGTCTATTTTGTCTGATATGAGAATTGCTACTCCAGCTTTCTTTTGGTTTCCATTTGCATGGAATAACTTTTTCCATCCCCTTACTTTCAGTCTGTATGTGTCTCTAGGTCTGAAGTGGGTCTCTTGTAGACAGCATATATAAGGGTCTTGTTTTTGTATCCATTCAGCCAATCTGTGTCTTTTGGTGGGAGCATGTAGTCCATTTACATTTAAGGTAATTATCGATATGTATGTTCCTATTCCCATTTTCTAAATTGTTTCGGTTCGTTATTACAGGTCTTTTCCTTCTCTTGTGTTTCTTGTCTAGAGAAGTTCCTTTAGCATTTGTTGTAAAGCTGGTTTGGTAGTGCTGAAGTCTCTCAGCTTTTGCTTGTCTGTATAGGTTTTAATTTCTCCATCAAATCTGAATGAGATCCTTGCTGGGTAGAGTAGTCCTGGTTGCAGGTTTTTCTCCTTCATCACTTTCAGTATGTCCTGCCACTCCCTTCTGGCTTGTAGGGTTTCTGCTGAGAGATCAGCTGTTAACCTTATGGGGATTCCCTTGTGTGTTATTTGTTGTTTTTCCCTTGCTGCTTTTAATATGCTTTCTTTGTATTTAATTTTTGTCAGTTTGATTAATATGCGTCTTGGCTTATTTCTCCTTGTATTTATCCTGTTTGGGACTCTCTCTGCTTCCTGGACTTGATTAACTATTTCCTTTCCCATATTAGGGAAGTTTTCAACTATAATCTCTTCAAATATTTCTCAGTCCCTTTCTTTTTCTCTTCTTCTTCTGGAACCCCTATAATTCGAATGTTGGTGCATTTAATGTTGTCCCAGAGGTCTCTGAGACCGTCCTCAGTTCTTTTCATTCTTTTTTCTTTATTCTGCTCTGCAATAGTTATTTCCACTATTTTATCTTCCAGGTCACTTATCCATTCTTCTGCCTCAGTTATTCTGCTATTGATCCCATCTAGAGTACTTTTAATTTCATTTATTGTGTTGTTTATCGTTGCTTGTTTCATCTTTATTTCTTCTAGGTCCTTGTTAACTGTTTCTTGCATTTTGTCCATTCTATTTCCAAGATTTTGGATCATCCTTACTATCATTATTCTGAATTGTTTTTCAGGTAGACTGCCTATTTCCTCTTCATTTGTTACGTCTGGTGCATTTTTATCTTCCTCCTTTATCTGCTGTGTGTTTTTCTGTCTTCTCATTTTGCTTATCTTACTGTGTTTGGGGTCTCCTTTTTGCAGGCTGCAGGTTCGTAGTTTCCGCTGTTTTTGTTGTCCGTCTCCAGTGGCTAAGGTTGGTACAGTGGGTTCTGTAGGCTTCCTGGTGGAGGGGACTAGTGCCTGTGTTGTGGTGGATGAGGCTGGATCTTGTCTCTCTAGTGGGCAGGATCATGTCTGGTGGTGTGTTTTGGGGTGTCTGTGGCCTTATTATGATTTTAGGCAGCCTCTCTGCTAATGGGTGGGGTTGTGTTCCTGTTTTGCTAGTTGTTTGGCATAGGTTGTCCAGCACTGTGGCTTGCTGGTCGTTGAGTGAAGCTGGGTGCTGGTGTTAAGATGGAGGTCTCTGGGAGATTTTCGCCATTTGATATTTTGTGGAGCTGGGAGGTCTCTTGTTGACCAGTGTCCTGAATTTGGCTCTCCCACCTCAGAGGCAGAGCCCTGACTCCTGGCTGGAGCACCAAGAGCCTTTCATCCACACGTCTCCTCAATTTGGGATGATTGGTTGTCTATTCATGTATTCCACAGATGCAGGGTGCATCAAGTTTATTGTGGAGCTTTAATCCACTGTTTCTGAGGCTGCCGGGAGAGATTTCCTTTTCTTTGTTCTCACAGCTCACAGGGGCTCAGCTTTGGATTTGGCCCCGCCTGTGCGTGTAGGTCGCTGGAGGGCATCTGTTTTTTGCTCAGACAGGACGGGGTTAAAGGAGCCGCTGATTCGGGGGCTCTGGTGCACTCAGGCCGGGAGGAGGGAGGGGCACTGCGTGCGGGGCGGGCCTGTGGCAGCAGAGGCCGGCGTGACATTGCACCAGCCTGAGGCCCACCGTGCTTTCTCCCGGGGAAGTTGTCCCTGGATCCCGGGAACCTGGCGGTGGCGGGCTGCACAGGCTCCGCGGAAGAGGGGTGTGGATAGTGACCTGTGCTCGCACACAGGCCCCACAGGTGGCGGCAGCAGCAGCCTTAGCGTCTCCCGCCCGTCCCTGGGGTCCGTGCTTTTAGCCGCGGCTTGCGCCCGTCTCTGGGCTCCGCGATTTTAGCTGCGGCTCGCGCCCGTCTCTGGAGCTCCTTTAAGCAGCGCTCTTAAACCCCTCTCTTCACGCACCAGGAAACAAAGAGGGAAGAAAAAGTCTCTTGCCTCTTCGGCAGGTGCAGACTTTTCCCCGGACTCCCTCCCGGCTAGCCGTGGTGCACTAACTCCTTCAGGCTATGTTCAAGCCGCCAACCCCAGTCCTCTCCCTGCGTTCCGACGGAAACCCGAGCCTCAGCTCGCAGCCCCGCCCGCCCCGGCGGGTGAGTAGACAAGCCTCTCGGGCTGGTTTGTGCCGTTGGCACCGATCCTCTGTGCGGGAATCTCCCCGTTTTGCCCTCCGCACCCCTGTTGCTGTGCACTTCTCCTCGGCTCCGAAGCTCCCCCCTCCGCCTCCCGCAGTCTCCGCCCGCGAAGGGGCCTCCTAGTGTGTCGAAACCTTTCCTCCTTCACAGCTCCCTCCCACTGGTGCAGGTCCCGTCCCTATTCTTTTGTCTCTGTTTTTTCTTTTGCCCTACCCAGGTACGTGGGGAGTTTCTTGCCTTTTGGGAGGTCTGAGGTCTTCTGCTAGCCTTCAGTAGGTGTTCTGTAGGAGTTGTTCCACGTGTAGATGTATTTCTGATGTATCTGTGGGGAGGAAGGTGATCTCGGCATCTTACTCTTCCGCCATCTTCAAGGTCCCCCTGTGATCCTTTTAATGTGTTGTTGGATTCTGTTTGCTAGTATTCTTTTGAGGATTTTTGCATCTATATTCATCAGTGATATTGGTCTATAATTTTCTTTTTTTTTGTAGTATCTTTGTCTGGTTTTGGTATCAGGGTGATGGTGGCCTCATGGGATGCGTTTGGGGTGTTCCTTCCTCTGCAATTTTTTGGAAGAGTTTGAGAAGGATGGGCGTTAGCTCTTCTCTAAAAGTTTGATACAATTCACCTGTGAAGCCATCTATCTGGTCCTGGACTTTTGTTTGTTGGAAGATTTTGTGTGTGTGTGGTATGTGGGCCTCTCACTGTTGTGGCCTCTCCCATTGCGGAGCACAGGCTCCAGACGCGCAGGCTCAGCGGCCATGGCTCACAGGCCTAGCCGCTCCACGGCATGTGGGATCTTCCCGGACCGGGGCACGAACCGGTGTCCCCTGCATTGTCAGGCGGGCTCTCAACCACTGCATCACCAGGGAAGCCCAGTTGGAAGATTTTTTATCACAGTTTCAATTTTATTACTTGTGATTGGTCTCTTCATATTTTCTATATCTTCCTGGTTCAGTCTTGGAAGTTTATACCTGTCTAAGAATTTGTCCATTTCTTCCAGGTTGTCCATTTTATTGGCATAGAGTTGCTTGTAGTAGTCTCTTAGGATGCTTTGTATTTCTGCGATGTCTGTTGTAACTTCTCCTTTTTCATTTCTAATTTTATTGATTTGAGTCCTCTCCCTCTTTTTGTTGTTGAGTCTGGCTAATGGTTTATCAATTTTGTTTATCTTCTCAAAGAACAAGCTTTTAGTTTTACTGATCTTTGCTACTGTTTTCTTTGTTTCTATTTCATTTATTTCTGCTCTGATGTTTATGATTTCTTTCCTTCTACTAACTTTGGGTTTTGTTTGTTCTTATTTCTCTAGCTTCTTTAGGTGTAATGTTAGATTGTTTATTTGAGATTTTTCTTCTTTCTTGAGGTAGGCTTGTATTGCTATAAACTTCCCTCATAGAACTTCTTTTGCTTCATCCCATAGGTTTTGGGTCATCGTGTTTTTGTTTTCATTTGTCTCTAGGTATTTTTCATTTCCTCTTTGATTTCTTCAGTGATCTCTTGGTTATTTAGTAACGTATTGTTTAGCCTCCATATGTTTGTGCTTTTTACGTTTTTTCCCCTGTAATTCATTTCTAATCTCATAGCGTTGTGCTCAGAAAAGATGCATATGATATGATTTCAATTTTTTTAAATTTACTGAGGCTTGATTTGTGACTCAAGATGTGAGCTATCCTGGAGAATGTTCTATGTGCACTTGAGAAGAAAGTGTAATCTGCTGTTTTTGGATGGAATGTCCTATAAATATCAGTTAAATCTATCTGGTCTATTGTGTCATTTAAAGCTTGTGTTTCCTTATTAATTTTCTGTTTGGATGATCTGTCCATTGGTGTAAGTGAGGTGTTAAAGTCCCCCCTATTATTGTGTTACTGTCTATTTCCTCTTTGATGGGTGTTAGCAGTTGCCTTATGTATTGAGGTGCTGCTCTGTTGGGTGCATATATATTTATAAGTGTTATATCTTCTTCTTGGACTGATCCCTTGATCATTATGTAGTGTCCTTCCTTGTCTCTTGTAACATTCTTTATTTTAAAGTCTATTTTATCTGAGTATTGCTACTCCAGCTTTTTTTTCAAATTTCCATTTGTGTGGAATATATTTTTCCATCCCCTCACTTTCAATCTGTATGTGTCCCTAGGTCTGAAGTGGTTCTCTTGTAGACAGCATATATATGGGTCTTGTTTTTGTGTCCATTCAGCGAGCCTGTGTCTTTTGGTTGGAGCATTTAATCCATTCACGTTTAAGGTAATTATTGATATATATGTTCTTATTACCATTTTCTTAATTGTTATGGATTTGTTTTTGTAGGTCCTTTTCTTCTCTTGTGTTTCCCACTTAGAGAAGTTCCTTTAGCATTTGCTGTAGAGCTGGTTTGGTGGTGCCGAATTCTCTTAGCTTTTGCTTGTATGTAAAGTTTTGATTTCTGTGTTGAATGTGAATGAGATCCTTGCCAGGTAGAGTAATCTTGGTTGTAGGTTCTTCCCTTTCATCAGTTTAAACATGTCATGCCACTCCCTTCTGGCTTGTAGGGTTTCTGCTGAGAAATCAGCTGTTAACCTTATGGGAGTTCCCTTGTATGTTATTTGTCGTTTTTCCCTTGTTGCTTTCAATAATTTTTCTTTGTCTTTAAACTTTGTCAATTTGATTACTGTATGTCTTAGTGTGTTTTTCCTTGGGTTTATCCTGCCTGGGACTCTCTGTGCTTCCTGGACTTGGGTGGCTATTTCCTTTCCTGTGTTAGGGAAGTTTTTGACTATAATCTCTTCAAATATTTTCTTGGGTCCTTTCTCCCTCTTCTCCTTCTGGGACCCCTGTAATGTAAATGTTGTTGCATTTAATGTTGTCCCAGAGGTCTCTTAGGCTGTCTTCATTTCTTTTCATTCTTTTTTTTTTTCATTCTATTCTGTGGCAGAGAATTCACCATTCTGTCTTACAGGTCACTTAACCGTTCTTCTCCCTCAGTTATTCTGCTATTGATTCCTTCTAGTGTATCTTTCATTTCAGTTATTGTATTGTTCATCTCTGTTTGTTCTTTTATTGTTCTAGGTGTTTGTTCTTAATTCTTCTAGGTCTTTGTTAAACGATTCTTGCATCTTCTTGATCTTTGCCTCCATTCTTTTTCTGAGGTCCTGGATCATTTTCAGTATCATTTTTCTGAATTCTTTTTCTGGAAAGTTGCCTATCTCCACTTCATTTAGTTGGGTTTTTTCTGGGGTTTTATCTTGTTCCTTCATCTGGTACATAGCCCTCTGCCTTTTCATTTTGTCTCTCTTCCTGTGAATGTGGTTTTCATTCCACAGGCTGCAGGATTGTAGTTCTTCTTGCTTCCGCTGTCTGCCCTCTGGTGGATGAGGCTATCTGAGAGGCTTGTGCAAGCTTCCTGATGGGAGGGACTGGTGGTGGGTGTAGCTGGGTGTTGCTCTTGTGGGCAGAGCTCAATAGAACTTTAATCTGTTGTCTGCTGTTGGGTGGGGCTGGGTTCCCTCCCTGTTGGTGTTTGGCCTAAGGCAACCCAACACTGGAGCCTACCTGGGCTCTTTGGTGGGGCTAATGGTGGACTCTGGGAGGGTTCATGCCAAGGAGTACTTCCTAGAACTTCTGCTGCAGTTGTCCTTGTCCTCACAGTGAGCCACAGCCACCCCCCACCTCTGCAGGAGCCCCTCCACCACTACCAGGTGGTTCTGGTTCAGTCTCCTATGGGGTCACTGCTCCTTCCCCTGTGTCCTGATAAGCACACTACTTTGTGTGTGCCCTCCGAGAGTGGAGTCTCTGTTTCCCCCAGTCCTGTTGAAGTCCTGCAGTCAAATCCTGCTAGCCTTCAAAGTCTGATTCTTTAGGAATTCCTCCTCCCATTGCCAGACCCACAGGTCAGGAAGCCTGATGTGGGGCTCAGAACCTTCACTCCAGTGGGTGGACTTCTGTGGTATAAGTGTTCTCCTGTTTGTGAGTCACCCACCCAGTGGTTATGGGATTTGATTTTATTGTGATTGCGCACCGCCCCCTCCACTGTCTCATTATAGCTGCTTCTTTGTTTTTGTATGTGGGGATTCTTTTCTTGTGAGTTCTAGTGTCTCTCTGTAGATGACTGTTCAGCAGTTAGTTGTGATTCTGGTGCTCTCACAAGAGAGAGTGAGAGCACGTCCTTCTACTCTGCCATCTTGAACCAATCCCTCTCCATTTTTAAAATTGGGTTATTAAGTTTTTTGTTTATTGAGTTGTATGAGTTATTTACCTACTTTGGAGATTAACAACTCATCAGATATACGGTTTAGAAGTATTTTGTCTCATTCTGTAGGTTGCCTTTTCCCTCTGTAGATTGTTGCTTTTGCTGTGCAGAAACATTTTAGTTTGATGCAGTCCCACTTATTTATTTTTGTTTTTGTTCCATGTGCTTTTGGTGTCATATCTATGAAATCATTACCAATACCAAGGTCATAAAGATTTTCCTCTACGTTTTCTTCTAGGACTTTTACATTTTCAGGTTTTTTGTTTAAGTCTTTAACCTACTTAGAGTTGATTTTTATGTATGGTGTAAGATACAGGTCCAACTTCATTCTGTTATAAGTAGCTCTCCAGTTTTCCCACCACCAAGTAGTTGAAGAGACTATCCTTTCCCTATTGTGTATTTTTTGTACACTTGCTGAAAATTGGTTGACCATATATGCATGGGTTTATTTGTGGGCTCCCTATTCTGTTCCATTTTGTTTATATGTCTTTTTATGCCAGTACCACAGTTTTTAAAATTGCAGTATTGTTGATTGTACCAGACTGTGTTGATTACTGTATCTTTGTAAGATGTCTTGAAATTAAAGTGTGATACCTCCTAGTTTTGTCCTTTCTTAGATTTGATTTGTGTATTTGTGGTCTTCTTTTGTCGTTTCATATGAATTGTAGAATTGCTTTTTCTATTTCTGTAAAAAAAAAAAAAGTCTTTGGAATTTTGATAGGGATTGCCTAGAATCTGTAGATTGCTTTGGGGAGTATGAACATTTTAACAATATTAAGTCTTCCAGTTCATGAAAATGGGATGTTTTTCCATTTGTTTATTTCTAAATTTCTGTCATCAGTATTTTAGTTTTCAGTATATAAATATTTTACTTCCTTAGTTTATCCCTAAGTATTTTCTTTTTTGGTACTATTGTAAATGGGGTTGTGTTCCTAATTTCCTTTTCAGATAGTTCAGTGTTAGTAAATAGAAATGCAACTGATTTTTGTATGTTGACTTTTGTATCCTGCAACTTTACTGAATTCATTCATTATAATTATTTTTAATGGAATCTTGGACTTTTCTACACATAAGACCATATTGTGTGTAAACAGGGATAATTTTACTTCTTCCTTTCCCATTTGGATGCTTTTTATATCTTGTCTAATTACTCTGGCTAGAACTTCCAGTACCATGTTAAGTAGAAGTGGTGAGAGTGGACATCCTTGCCTTGTTCTGATTTTTAGAGAAAAAAACTTGTAGTTATTCACAATAGAGTATGTTATCTGTGTGCTTTTCATTTATGGCCTTTATAATACTGAGGTATTTACCTTCTATTCTTAGTTTATTGAATGTTTCTATCATGAATGAATGTTGAATTTGATGAAATGGGGTTTTTTTGCATCTATTTAGACAATCATGCAATTTTGAAAAAAAATTTTAAATTGAAGCATAGTTAATTTACAGAGTTGTGTTTCAAGTGTACAGCAAAGCAATTCAGTGTCAGTTTCATGTGTACAGCAAAGTGATTCAGTTATATATATGACATATATATATATTCTTTTTCTGATTCTTTTCCATTATAAGTTTTTACAAGATACCAAATATAGTTCTCTGTGCTATATAGTAGGTCCTTGTGGTTTACCTATTTTATTACAGTAGAATGTGTATGTTAATCTTAAACTCAATTTATCTACCCTCCATCCCCTTTGGTGACAATAAGTTTGTTTTCTATGTTTTTGAGTCCCTTTCTGTTTTGTAAAGAAGTTCATTTGTATGTTTGTTTTAGATTGCACATATAAGTGATATCATATATCTGTCTTTCTCTCTCTGACTTCACTTAATATGATAATCTCTAGGTCTATCCATGTTGGTGCAAATAACATTATTTCATTCTTTTTTATGGCTGATTAATATTCCATTGTATATATATACCACATCTTTATCCATTCATCTGTCAATGGACGTTTGTGTTGCTTCTATGTCTTAGCTATAGGAAATAGTGCTGCTATGAACATTGGGGTGCATGTATCGTTTTTTTTGTTGTTGTTGTTTGTTTTTTTTTGTTTTTTTTTGCTGTACGCGGGCCTCTCACTGTTGTGGCCTCTCCCGTTGCGGAGCACAGGCTCCGGACACGCAGGCCCAGCGGCCATGGCTCACAGGCCCAGCCGCTCCGTGGCATGTGGGATCTTTCCGGAACGGGGCACGAACCCGTGTCCCCTGCATCAGCAGGCGGACTCTCAACCACCTTGCCACCAGGGAAGCCCGCATGTATCTTTTTGAACTATAGTTTTGTATGGATATATGCCCAGCAGTGGGATTGCTGGATCATAAGGCCACTCTCTTTTTAGCTTTTAAGGAACCTCCATACTGTTCTCCATAGTGGCTGCATCAATTTATGTGCCTACCAACAGCGTAGGAGGGTTCCTTTTTCTCCACACCCTCTTCAACATTTATTGTTTGTAGACTTTTAAATGATGGCATTCTGACCAGTGTGAGGTAATACCTCATTGTAGTTTTGATTTGCATTTCTCTAATAATTAGCAATGTTGAGCATCCTAACACGTGCCTGTTGGCTATATGTATGTCTTCTTTAGAGAAATGTCTATTTAGGTCTTCTGCCCGAAAAAAACCCGTTTTTTGATGGGGTTGTTTGTTTTTTAATATTATGCTGTATGAGCTGTTGGTATATTTTGGAAATTGATCCTCTATTGGTAGGATTGTTTGCAAATATTTTCTCTCACTCTGTGGGTTGTCTTTTCATTTTGTTTATGGTGTTCTTTGCTGTGCAAAAGCTTTTGAGCTTAATTAGGTCCCATTTGTTTATTTTTGTTTTTAGTTCCATTACGCTAGGAGACAGACCCAAAAAAATATTAGGACAATTTATGTCAAAGAGTGTTCTGCCTATGTTTTCCTCTAGGAGTTTTATAGCATCTGGCCTTATATTTAGGTCTGTAATCCATTTTGAGTTTGTGTGTGTGTGTGTGTGTGTGTGTGTGTGTGTGTGTGTGTATGGTGTTAGCAAACGGTCTAATTTCATTCTTTTACATGTAGCTGTCCAGTGTCCCAGCACCACTTATTGAAGAGACTGTCTTTTCTCCATTGTATATATATATATATATTTTTTAAATATTTCTTGTTTTATTAAATTCTTTTTTTATCTTTATTGGAGTATAATTGCTTTACAATGGTCTGTTAGTTTCTGCTTTATAACAAAGTGAATCAGTTATACATATACATATGTTCCCATATCTCCTCCCTCTTGCGTCTCCCAGCCTCCAACCCTCCCTATCCCACCCACCCAGGTGGTCACAAAGCACCAAGCTGATCTCCCTGTGCTATGTGGCTGCTTCCCACTAGCTATCTATTTTACGTTTGATAGTGTATATATGTACATGCCACTCTCTCACTTTGTCACAGCTTACCCTTCCCCCTCCCCATAACCTCAAGTCCATTCTCTAGTAGGTCTGTATCTTTATTCCCGTCTTACCCCTAGGTTCTTCATGACATTTTTTTCCTTAAATTCCGTATATATGTGTTAGCATATGGTATTTGTCTTTCTCTTTCTGGCTTACTTCACTCTGTATGACAGACTCTAGGTCCATCTACCTCACTACAAATAACTCAATTTCATTTCTTTTTATGACTGAGTAATATTCCAATGTATATATGTGCCACATCTTCTTTATCCACTCATCTGATGATGGACACTTAGGTGTTTCCATCTCCTGGCATTGTAAATACAGCTGCAATGAACATTTTGGTACGTGACTCTTTTTGAATTATGGTTTTCTCAGGGTATATGCCCAGCAGTGGGATTCCTGGGTCATATGGTAGTTCTATCTGTAGTTTTTTAAGGAACCTCCATACCGTTCTCCATAGTGGCTGTACCAATTCACATTCCCACCAGCAGTGCAAGAGTGTTCCCTTTTCTCCACACCCTCTCCAGCATTTATTGTTTCTAGATTTTTTGATGATGGCCATTCTGACTGGTGTGAGATAATATCTCATTGTAGTTTTGATTTGCATTTCTCTAATGATTAATGATGTTGAGCATTCTTTCATGTGTTTGTTGGCAATCTTCTTTGGAGAAATGTCTATTTAGGTCTTCTGTCCATTTTTGGATTGGGTTGTTTGTTTTTTTGTTATTCAGCTGCATGAGCTGCTTGTAAATTTTGGAGATTAATCCTTTGTCAGTTGCTTCATTTGCAAATACTTTCTCCCATTCTGAGGATTGTCTTTTGGTCTTGTTTATAGTTTCCTTTGCTGTGCAAAAGCTTTGAAGTTTCATTAGGTCCAATTCGTTTATTTTTGTTTTTATTTCCATTTCTCTAGGAGGTGGGTCAGAAAGGATCTTGCTATGATTTATGTCATAGAGTGTTCTGCCTATGTTTTCCTCTAAGAGTTTGATAGTTTCTGGCCTTACATTTAGGTCTTTAATCCATTTTGAGCTTATTTTTGTGTATGGTGTTAGGGAGAGTTCTAATCTCATACTTTTACATGTACCTGTCCAGATGTCCCAGCTCCATTTATTGAAGAGGCTGTCCTTTCTCCACTGTACATCCCTGCCTCCTTTGTCAAAGAAAAGTTGACCATATGTGCATGGGTTTATCTGTGGGCTTTCTATCCTGTTCCATTTATCTATATTTCTGTTTTTGTGCCACTACTATACTGTCTTGATTACTGTAGCTTTGTAGTATAGTCTGAAGCCAGGGAGCCTGATACCGCCAGCTCCGTTTTTCGTTCTCAAGATTGCTTTGGCTATTCAGGGTCTTTTGTGTTTCCATACAAATTGTGAAATTTTTGGCCTAGTTCTGTGAAAACTGCCAGTGATAGTTTGATAGGGATTGCACTGAATCTGTAGATTGCTTTGGGTAGTAGAGTCATTTTCAAAATGTTGATTCTTCCAATCCAAGAACATGGTATATCTCTCCATCTGTTTGTATCATCTTTAATTTCTTTCATCAGTATCTTATAATTTTCTGCATACCAGGTGTTTTGTCTCCTTAGGTAGCTTTATTCCTAGATATTTTATTCTTTTTCTTGCAATGGTAAATGGGAATGTTTTCTTGATTTCACTATCAGATTTTTCATCATTAGTGTATAGGAATGCCAGAGATTTCTGTGCATTAATTTTGTATCCTGTTACTTTACCAAACTCATTGATTAGCTCTAGTAGTTTTCTGGTAGCATCTTTAGGATTCTCTGTGTATAGTATCATGTCATCTGCAAACAGTGACAGCTTTACTTCTTCTCTTCCAATTTGGATTCCTTTTATTTCCTTTTCTTCTCTGATTGCTGTGGCTAAAACTTCCAAAACTATGTTGAATAAGAGTGGCGAGGTGGGCAACATTGTCTTGTTCCTGATCTTAGTGGCAATGCTTTCAGTTTTTCACCATTGAGGACAATGTTGGCTGTGGGTTTGTCATATATGGCATTTACTATGTTGAGGAAAGTTCCCTCTATGACTACTTTCTGCAGGGTTTTTTATCATAAATGGGTGTTGAATTTTGTCAAAAGCTTTCTCTGCATCTATTGAGATGATCGTATGCTTTTCCTCCTTCAATTTGTTAATATGGTTATCACGTTTATTGTTTTGCATATATTGAAAAATCCTTGCATTCCTGGAATAAACCCCACTTGATCATGGTGTATGATCCTTTCAATGTGCTGTTGGATTCTGTTGCTAGTATTTTGTTGAGGAGTTTTGCATCTATGTGCATCAGTGATATTGGCCTGTAGTTTTCTTTGTGACATCCTTGTCTGGTTTTGGTATCAGGGTGATGGTGACCTCGTAGAATGAGTTTGGGAGTGTTCCTCCCTCTGGTATATTTTGGAATAGTTTGAGAAGGATGGGTGTTAGCTCTTCTCTAAATGTTTGATAGAATTCGCCTGTGAAGCCATGTGGTCCTGGGCTTTTGTTTGTTGGAAGATTTTTAATCACAGTTTCAATTTCAGTGCTTGTGATTGGTCTGTTCATATTTTCTATTTCTTCCTGGCTCAGTCTCGGCAGTTGTGCATTTCTAAGAATTTGTCCATTTCTTCCAGATTGTCCATTTTATTGGCATAGAGTTGCTTGTGCTAATCTCTCATGATCTTTTTTATTTCTGCAGTGTCAGTTGTTACTTCTCCTTTTTCATTTCTAATTCTATTCATTTGAGACTTCTCCATTTCTTCTTGATGAGTCTGGCTAATGGTTTATCAATTTGGTTTATCTTCTCTAAGAACCAACTTTTGGATTTATTGATCTTTGCTATCATTTCCTTCATTTCTTTTTCATTTATTTCTGATCTGATTTTTATGATTTCTTTCCTTCTGCTAGCTTTGGGGTTTTTTTGTTCTTCTTTCTCTAATTGCTTTAGGTGCAATGTTAGGTTGTTTATTCGAGATGTTTCCTGTTTCTTAAGGTAGGATTTTATTGCTATAAACTTCCCTCTTAGAACTGCTTTTGCTGTATCCCATAGGTTTTGGGTAATCGTGTCTCCATTGTCATTTGTTTCTAGGTATTTTTTGATTTCCTCTTTGATTTCTTCAGTGATCACTTCGTTATTAAGTAGTGTATTGTTTAGCCTCCAGGTGTTTGTGTTTTTTACAGATCTTATCCTGTAATTGGTATCTAGTCTCATAGTGTTGTGGTTGGAAAAGATACTTGATACAATTTCAATTTTCTTAAATTTACCAAAGGTAGATTTGTGACCCAAGATATGATCTTTCCTGGAGAATGTTCTATGATCACTTGAGAAAAATGTGTATTCTGTTGTTTTTGGATGGAGTGTCCTATAAATATCAATTAAGTCCATCTTCTTTAATGTATCATTTAAAGCTTGTGTTTCCTTATTTATTTTCATTTTGGATGATCTCTCCATTCGTGAAAGTGGGGTGTTTAAGTCCCCTATTATGAATGTGTTACTGTCGATTTCCCCTTTTATGGCTGTTAGTGTTTGCCTTATGTATTGAGGTGCCCCTATGTTCGGTGCATAAATATGTACAATTGTTATATTTTCTTCTTGGATCGATCCCTTGATCATTATGTAGTGTCCTTCTTTGTCTCTCCTGAGTCTTTATTTTAAAGTCTATTTTGTCTGATATGAGAATTACTACTCCAGCTTTCTTTTGGTTTCCATTTGCATGGACGAACTTTTTCCATCCCCTCACTTTCAGTCTGTATGTGTCTCTAGGTCTGAAGTTGGTCTCTTGTAGACAGCATATATATGGGTCTCATTTTTGAATCCATTCACCCAGTCTGTGTCTTTTGGTGGGAGCATTTAGTCCATTTACATTTAAGGTAATTATCGATATGTATTCCCATTTTCTTAATTGTTTTGGGTTTGTTATTGTAGGTCTTTTCCTTCTCTTGTGTTTCTTGCCTAGAGAAGCTCCTTTAGCATTTGTTGTAAAGCTGGTTTGGTGGTGCTGAACTCTCTCAGCTTTTGCTTGTCTGTAAAGGTTTTAATTTCTCCATCAAATCTGAATGAGATCCTTGCTGATTAGAGTAATGTTGGTTGTAGGTTTTTCTCCTTCATCACTTGAAATATGTCCTGCCAGTCCCTTCTGGCTTGCAGAATTTCTGCTGAAAGATCAGCTGTCAACCTTATGGGGATTCCTTTGTGTGTTATTTGTTGTTTTTACCTTGCTGCTTTTAATATGTTTCCTTTGTATTTAATTTTTGACAGTTTGACTAATATGTGTCTTGGTGTGTTTCTCCTTGGATTCATCCTGTATGGGATTCTCTTTGCTTCCTGGACTTGAGTAACTATTTCCTTTCCCATATTAGGGAAGTTTTCACCTATAATCTCTTGAAATATTTTGTCAGTCCGTTTCTTTTTCTCTTCTTCTTCCGGAACCCCTATAATTCGAATGTTGGCGCATTTAATGTTGTCCCAGAGGTCTCTGAGACTGTCCTCAGTTCTTTTCATTCTTTTTTCTTTATTCTGCTCTGCAATAGTTATTTCCACTATTTTATCTTCCAGGTCACTTATCCATTCTTCTGCCTCAGTTATTCTGCTATTGATCCCATCTAGAGTATTTTTAATTTCATTTATTATGTTGTTCATCATTGCTTGTTTCATCTTTATTTCTTCTAGGTCCTTGTTAAATGTTTCATACATTTCCTCTCTTCTATTTCCAAGATTTTGGATCATCTTTACTATCATTATTCTGAATTCTTTTTCAGGTAGACTGCTTATTTCCTCTTCATTTGTTAGGTCTGGTGGGTTTTAATCTTGCTCCTTCATCTGCTGTGTCTTTTTCTGTCTTCTCATTTTGCTTATCTTACTGTGTTTGGGGTCTCCTTTTTGCAAGCTTCAGGTTCGTAGTTCCCGTTGTTTTTGTTGTCTGTCTCCAGTGGCTAAGTTTGGTTCAGTGGGTTGTGTAGGCTTCCTGGTGGAGGGGACTAGTGCCTGTGTTCTGGTGGATGAGGCTGGATCTTTCTTTCTGGTGGGCAGGTCCACGTCTGGTGGTGTGTTTTGGGGTGTCTGTGGCCTTATTATGATTTTAGGCAGTTTGTCTGCTAATGGATGGGTTTGTGTTCCTTTCTTGCTAGTTGTTTGGCATAGGATGTTCAGCACTGTAGCTTGCTGGTGTTTGAGTGAAGCTGGGTGCTTGTGTGGAGATGGAGATCTCTGGGAGATTTTCACTGTTTGATATTATATGCACCTGGGAGGTCACTTGTGGAGCAGTGTCCTGAAGTTGGCTGTCCCACCTCAGAGGCACAGCACTTACTACTGGCTGCAGCACCAAGATCCTTTCATCCACATGGCTCAGAATTAAAGGGAGAAGAAGTAGAAAGAAAGAAAGAGAGAAAATAAAATAATATAAACTAAGATAAATTAAAATAAAGTTATTAAAATAAAAAGTAATTATTAAGAAAAAAAAATTTTTTTAAAGTAAAAAAAAATGGAGGGATAGAACCGTAGGACAAATGGTGAAAGCAAAGCTATACAGACAAAATTTCACACAGAAGCATACACATACACACTAACAAAGAGAGGAAAAGCGGAAAAAATAATAAATCTTCCTCTCAAAGTCCACGTCCTCAATTTGGGATGAATTATTGTCTATTCATATATTCCACAGATGTAGGGCACATCAAGTTGATTGTGGAGATTTAATCTGCTGCTTCTGAGGCTGCTGGGAAAGATTTCTCTTTCTCTTCTTTGTTCACACAGCTCCTGGGGTTCAGCTTTGGATTTGGCCCCGCCTCTGCATGTAGGTCGCCAGAGGGTGTCTGTTCGTTGCTCAGACAGGACGGGTTTAAAGGAGCAACTGTCTTGGGGGCTCTGGCTCATTCAGGCTGGGCGGAGGGAGGGGTGCGGATGCGGGGCAAGCCTGCAGCAGCCATGGCCAGTGTGTTGTTGCACCAGCCTGAGGCGCACTGTGCGTTCTGGGGAATTTGTCCCTGGATCCTGGCACCCTGGCAGTGGCGGGCTGCACTGGCTCTCCAGAAGGGAGGTGTGGATAGTGACTTGTGCTCGCACACTGGTTTCTTGGTGGCGGCAGCAGCAGCCTTAGCGTCTCATGCCCGTATCTGTGGTCCGTGCTGTTAGCCACGGCTCGCACCTGTCTCTGTCCATTGTATATTCTTGTCTCCTTTGTCATAGATTAATTGACCATAAGTAGGTGGGTTTATTTCTGGGCTCTCTGTTCTGTGCCACTGATCTATGTGTCTGTTTTTGTGCCAGTACCACACTGTTTTACTTACTGAATTTTTGTAATGTAGTCTGAAGTCCAGGAGCATTATTCCTCCAGCTCTGTTCTTTCTCAAGATTGTTTTAGCTATTCAGGTCCTTTTGTGTTTTCATACAAATATAAAAATTTTTGTTCTAGTTCTGTGAAAAATGCCATTGGCAATTTGATAGGGATTGCATTGAATCTGTAGATTGCCTTGGGTAGTATGGTCATTTTAACAGTATTGATTCTTCCAGTCCAACAACATGGTATATCATTCCATATATTTGTGTCATCTTCACTTTCTTTCATCAGTATCTTGTAGTTTTGGGAGTACAGGTTTTTGCTTCCTTAGGTAAGTTTATTCCTATGTATTTTATTCTTTTTGATATGATGGTAAATGGGATTGTTTCTTTAATTTCTCTTTCTCTTCTTTCATTGTTAGTATATAGGAATGCAACAGATTTCTGTGTGTTAATTTTGTATCCTACAACATTACCAAATTCATTGATGAGTTCTAGTAGTTTTCTGGTAGCATCTTTAGGATTTTCTATGTATAGCATCATGTTATCTGCAAACTGACAGTTTTTCTTCTTTTCCAGTTTGGATTTCTTTCCTTTTTCTTCTCTGATTGCCATGGCTAGGACTGCCAAAACTATGCTGAATGAAAGTGGCAAGAGTGGACATCCCTGTCTTGCTCATGATCTTAGAGGAAATGCTTTCAACTTTTTGCTGTTGAGTTTGATGTTAGCTGTGGTTTTGTCATACATCACCTTTATTATATTGATGTAGATTCCTTTTCTGCCCACTTTCTGAAGAGTGTTTATCCAAAATGGATGCTGAATTATATCAAAATCTTTTTATGCATCTTTTGAGATGATCATAAGGCTTTTATCCTTCAATTTGTTGATGTGGTATATCACACTGATTGATTTGAAGATATTGAAAAATCCTTGCATCCCTGGGATAAATCCCACTTATTCATAGTGTATGATCCTTTTAATGTATTGTTGGAGTAGGTTTGCTAGTGTTTTGTTGAGGATTTTTGCATCTATGTTTATGAGTGATATTGGCCTGTAATTTTCCTTTTTTGTGTGTGATTCTTTGTCTGGTTCTGTATCAGGGAGATGGTGGCATCAAAGAATGAGTTCAGAGGTGTTCCTTCCTCTGCAATTTTTTGGAGTAGTTTCAGAAGGATATGTGTTAACTCTTCCCTAATTGTTTGATAGAATTCACCTATGAAGCTATCTAGTTCTGGATTTCTGCTTGTTGTAAGTTTTTAAATTACTAATTCAATTTAAGCACTGGTAATTTTTGTGTTCATATTTTCTATTCCTTGTTTAGTCTTGGGAGATTGTACCATTCTAAGAATTTGTCCATTTCTTTTAGGTTGTCCATTTTGTTGGCATATAGTTGCTTGTAGTAGTCTCTTATGATCCTTTGTGTTTCTGTGGTGTTGGCTGTAACTTCTCCGTTTTCATTTCTAATTTTATTGATTTGGGCCCTCTCCCTTTTTTTCTTGATGAGTTTGGCTAAAGGTTTATCAATTCTGTTTATCTTCTCAAAGAACCAGCTTTTAGTTTAATTGATCTTTGCTATTGTTTCTTTGTCTCTATTTCATTTATTTTTGCTCTGATCTTTATGATTTCTTTCATCCTACTAACTTTGGGTTTTGTTTGTTCTTTTTTCTCTAGCTGCTTTAGGTATAAGGTCAGGTTTATTTGAGATTTTTCTTGTTTCCTGAGGTAAGATTGTATTGCTATAAACTTCCCTCTTAGAACTGCTTTTGTTGCATACCATAGGTTTTGGATCATCACGCTTTCATTTTCATTTGTCTCTAGGTATTTTGAAATTTTCTCTTTGCTTTCTTCAGTGATCCATTGGCTGTTTAGTAGCATCTTGTTTAGCCTCCACATGTTTGCTTTTTATAGTTTTTTTTCTTGTGGTTGATTTCTAATCTCATAGAAAAGGTGGTCGGAAAAGGTGCTTGATATGATTTCAATTTTCTTAAATTTACCAAGCCTCACTTTATGGCCCAGCATGTGATCAATCCTGGAGAGTGTTCTGTGTGTACTTCAATGTGCATTCTGCTGCTTTTGGGTGGAATGCTCTATAAATGTCTATTTAGTCCATCTGGTCTAATATGTCATTTAAGGCCAGGGTTTCCTTATTGATTTTCTGTCTGGATGATCTATCCATTGGTAAAAGTGGGGTGTTAAAGTCCCCCACTATTATTGTGTTTACTGTGGATTTCTCATTTTATGGATGTTAGTTTTTGACATATATATTAAGGTGCTTCTATGGTGGGGATATATATATTTACAATTGTTATATCTTTATCTTGGATTAACCTCTTGATCATTGTGTAGTGTCCTTCTTTGTCTCTGTAACCATCTTTATTTTAAAGTCTATTTTGTCTGACATGAGTATTGCTACTCTAGCTTTCTTTTGATTTCTGTTTACATGGAATACCTTTTGCCACCCCCCTCACTTTCAGTCTGTATGTGTCCCTAGATCTGAAGTGGGTCTCTTACAGCCACTATATACACAGGTCTTATTTTTTGATTCCATTTGGGCAGTGTATGTATTTTGGTTGAAGCATTTAATCTGTTTACATTTAAGGTAATTATTGATATATATGTTCTTATTTCCATTTTGTTAATTGTTTTGTATTTGTTTTTGTAGGTCTTTTTTCTCCCCTTCCTCTTCTCTTGTCACTTGATAACTTATTTTAGTGCTGTGTTTGGATTCCTTTTTCTTTTGTGTGTGCGTATCTATTGTAGGTTTTTGATTTGTGGTTACTATGAGATTTTGATATGGTAGTCTATATATAAACAAGACTAATTTAAGTTGCTGGTCTTTTAATTTCAAAAGCATTTCCAATATCCTGCATTTGTACTCTCCTCATGATTGCTAATTTTAATATCATATTTGTGTGTGGATGATTTCCTACCTTTACTGGCAAGCTTTTCCATTCATAATTTTCTTGTTTCTAGTTGTGGCCTTTTATTTTTTTCTGCCTAGATAAGTTCCTTTAGCATTTGTTGCAAAACTGGTCTGGTGATGCTGAATTCCCTTAGCTTCTGCTTGTCTGTAAAGCTTCTGATTTCTCCATTTAATCTTAATGAGAGCTCTGCTGGGTAGAGTATTCTTGCTTGTAGGTTCTTCCCTTTCATCAGTTTAAATATATCATGCCACTCCCTTCAGGCCTGTAGAGTTTCTGCTGAAAAATCAGATGATAACCTTATGGCAAATCCCTTGTATGTTATTTGTTGCTTTTCCCTTGTTGCTTTCAATACTTTGTCTTTAACTTTTGTCAGTTTGATTACTATGTATCTTGGCATGTTCCTCCTTGGCTTTATCCTGCCTGGGACTCTGCACTTCCTGGATTTGGGTGTCTGTTTCCTTTCCCATGTTAGGGAAGTTTTCAGCTATTATCTCTTCAAATATTTTCCCAGGTCCTTTCTCTCTCTTCTCCATCTGGGACCCTTATAATGTGAATGTTAGTGTGTTTAATTTCATCCCAGAGGCCTCTTAGACTGCCCTCATTTCTTTTCATTCTATTCCATGGCAGTGATTTCCATCATGCTGCCTTACGGTTCACTTACCTGTTCTTCTGCCTCATTTATTCTGCTATTGATTCCGTCTAGTATATTTTTCAGTTCTGTTATTGTATTGCTTACTTCTTTCTCTTTGTTCTTTAGTTTGTCTAGGTCTTTGTTAAACACTTCTTGTATCTTCTTGTGTTTGACTCCATTCTTTTTCTGAGATCTTGGATCATCTTTACTATCATTACTCTGAATTCTATTTTGGGTAGATTGCCTATCTCCACTTCATTTAGTTGTTCTTCTTGGGTTTCTTCTTGTTCCTTTGTCTGGGACATATTCCTCTGGTATCTCATTCTGTGTAATGTTTTTGTGATTGTGGTTTCCATCCTGCAGGCTGCAGGGTTGTAATTCTTCTTGCTTCTGCTGTCTGCCTCCTGGTGGATGAGGCTGGCCTAAGAGGCTTGTGCAGGCTTCCTGGTGGTAGAGACTGGTCCCTGCCCACTGGTGTGTGGAGCTGGGTCTTGTCCCTCTGGTCGGCAGGACCATGTCAAGAGGTGGGTTTAGTGGGAAGCTTTGGGCTCAGGAAGACTTTAGGCATCCTGTCTGCTGATGGGTTGGGCTGTGTTCCTGCCCTGTTGGTTATTTGGCCTGAGGCATCCCAGCACTGGAGCCTACAGGCTATTGGGTGGGGCCAGGTCTTGGTGAGAAAATGGCGGCCTCCAGGAGGGCTCACACCAATGCTACTCCTCAGAACTACCACTGCCAGTGTCTTTGTCCCCGCAGTGAGCCACAGCCACCCTGCGCCTCCACAGGAGACTCTCCAATACCAACAGTTAAGTCTGGCCCTATCTCCTATGAGGTCACTGCTCTTTACCCTGGGTGCTTGTGTGCACAAGACGTTGTATGCACCCTCCAAGAGGGGAATTTCTGTTTCCCTCAGTCCTGTGGAATTCCTGAGAACAAAGCCTGCAGCTCTTCAAAACCAGATGCTCTGGGGGCTCCTCCTCCCATTGCCAGACCTCCAGGCTGGGGAGCCTGACGTGGGGCTCAAAACTTTCACTCCTGTGGGAGAACCTCTGTGATATAATTATTTCCAGTTTGTGGGTTGCCCACCTGGCAGGTATGGGATTTGTTTTTATCACTATTGCACCCCTCCTGTCTCACTGTGGCTTCTTCTTTGTCTTTGGATGTAGGCTATCTTTTTGGGTAGGTTCCAGTGGTTTTTTTTTTTTTTTCAGCAGTTAGTTGTGATTTTGTTGTTTTTGTGAGAAGAGGTGAGCTCACGTCCTTCTACTCCATCATCTTGTCTCCACCCTCTTTGTTTTGAATTTGTTTTTGTAGGTCTCTTTTTCACCTTTCTTCTTTTGCTCTGTCTCTCTTGTGATTTGATGACTATCTTTAGTGTTATGTTTGGATTCTTTTTCTTTTTAGTGTGTATATCTATTATAGATTTTCATTTTGCAGTTACCATGAGGTTTTTGTTTAGGAGTCTGTATTTATACATGCTTGTTTTCAGTTGCTTTTCTCTTAATTTCAAGTATATTTTATAGACTCTGCATTTGTGCTCTCCTCCCCTCACAATTACTGTTTTTGATATTATATTTTACATCTAATTGTTTTATGTATCCCTTAACTGCTAATTGTGGAGACAAATGATTTTACTCCTTTTGTCTTTTAACCTCCCTATTAGCTGTGCATGGCTGATTTCCCACCTTTATTGTATGTTTGCCTTTACCAGTGAGCTTTTCCATTTTGTAATTTTCTTGTTTCCAGTTGTGGCCTTTCCTTTTCCACCTAGAGAAGTTCTTTTAGCATTTGTTGTAAAGCTGGTTAGGTGGTGCTGAAATCTTTTAGCTTTCGCTTGTCTGTAAAGTTTTTGATTTCTCCATCAAATCTGAATGAGAGCCTTGCTGGGTAGATATTCTTGGTTGTAGGTTTTTCTCTTTCATCATTTTAAGTATATCACGCCATTCCCTTCTGGCTTGCAGAGTTTCTGCTGAAAAATCAGCTGATGGCCTTAGGGAAATTCCCTAAGGAATATTATTTGTTGCTTTTCCCTTGTTGCTTTTAATATTCTCTTTATCTTTTTAAAATTTTTTTATTGGAGTATAGTTGACTTACAATGTGTTAGTTTCAGGTGTATAGCAAAGTGAATCAGGTGTGTGTGTTTGTGTGTGTGTGTGTGTGTGTGTGTGTGTATAATCTCCATTCTTTTTCAGATTCTTTTCCCATATAGGTTATTACAGAATATTGAGTAGAGTTCCCTGTTCTGTACAGTAGGGCCTTATTAGTTATCTATTTTATATATAGTACTGTGTATATGTTAATCCCAAGCTCCTAATTTATCACTTCCCCACATGTTTCTCCTATGGTAACCATAAGTTTAATTTTGAGATCTGTGAGTCTGTTTGTTTTGTAAATAAGTTCATCTGTATCATTTTTTATTAGATTCCACATATAAGTGATATGATGTTTGTCTTTCTCTGACTTATTTCACTTAGTATGATAATCTCCATGTCCACACATGTTGCTGCAAATGGCATTATTTTGTTCTTTTTTATGGCTGAGTAGTACTCCATTGTATATATATACCACATCTTCTTTATCCATTCCTCTGTCAATGGACATTTAGGTTGCTTCCATGTTTTGGCTATTGTAAATAGTGCTATAATAAACATTGGGACTCATGTATCTTTTTCTAATTTGTTTTCATCTTTTCTGGATGTATGCCTAGGAGTGGGATTGTTGGATCATGTGGTAACTCTAGTTTCTTAAGGAACCTCCATACTGTTCTCCATAGTAGTTGCACCAATTTATTATTCCCACCAACAATGTAGGAGGGTTCCCTTTGCTCCACACCCTTTATCTTTAACTTTTGACATTTTGATTACAATGTGTTGTGGTGTATTCTTCTGTGGCTTAATTCTGCATTGAACTGTCTGTGCTTCCTGGACTTGGGTGACTATTTCCTTCCCCAGGTTAGGGAATTTTTCAGCTATTTTTCAGCTATTATCTCTTCAAATATTTTCTTAGGCCCTTTCTCTTTCTCTTCTTCTGGGACTCTGATAATGCAAATATTGGCATACTTGATGTTGTCCCAGTAGTCTCTTAAACTCTCATTTATTTTCATTCCTTTTTTTTTTCTGTTTGGCAGCAGTGATGTCCACTACTCTGTCTTCCAGTTAATGATCCTTTCTTCTGCCTCCCTTAGTCTACTCTTGATTCCTTCTAGTGTATTTTTCATTTCAGTTATTCTTTAATTGTTTGGTTGTTCTTTATATTTTTAAATTCTTTGTTAAAAAAGTTCTCATTTCTAGCTCTGTGCATCCATTTTCCTCCCGTGTTCTTTGATCATCTTTACAGTCATTACTCTGAAGTCTTTCTCAGGTAGATTGCCTGTCTCTACGTCACTTAGTTCTTCTGGGGTTTCATCTTGTTCCTTCGTGTGATACATAGTCCTCTGTTGCCTCATTTTGTCTAAATTGCTATTTGTATTTTTATATGTGGTAGACTGGTTACATTTCTTGACCTTGGAGAAGTGGCCCTCTGTAGGAGATGTCCTGTGTGTCCCAGCAGTGCACTCCCCTCTTGTCACCCAAGGACCAGGGGCCAGCTGGTCCCTGGGTGGTGTCTGGCCTGCATTTGCAGACTTGATCTGCAGGCTGAGGCACTGTAGTTTTCTTGCTTCTGGTGCCTGCCCCCTGGTGGGTGAGGCTTGTCTAGAGGTTTGTGCAAGCTTCCTGATGGGAGGGGCCGGTGCCTGCTCCCCTGGTGGGTAGAGCTGAATCTCGGTTCTCTGGTGTGCAGGGCCATGTCTAGGGGCATGTCTAGTGGTGGCTGTGAGCTCAGGAAATCTTTAGGCAGCCTGTCTGCTGATGGGTGGGTCTCTGTCCCTGCTCAGTTTGTTGTTTGGCCTGAGGCATCCCAGCACTGCAGTCTACAGGCTGTTGGGTGGGACCAGGTCTTGGTGCCAAAATGTCAGCCTCCAGGACAGACCATGTAGATGAATGCTCAATGATATATCCGCCACCAGTGTCTATATCCCCAGAGTGGGCAACACCTGCTCTTTGCCTCCCCAGGAGACACTCCAAGACCAGCAGGTAGGTCTGGCCCACCTGCCTACCAAATTACTGCTTTTGTCCTTGGTCAGTGTGCATGAGATTTTGTGTGCTCCCTTTAAGAGTGAAGCCTCTATTTCCCCTAATCCTGTGACCTCCTGCAATCAAGCCCTGCTGGCCTTTGAAGCCAAATGCTCTGCTGGGCCCCTGGGCTAGGGCACCTGACGTGGGGCTCAGAACTCTCACTCCTGTGGGAAAACCTCTGTAATAAAACTATTTTCCAGTTTGTGGTTTGCCCACCCTGGGGGTTACGGGATTAGATTCTATCACAAGTCTACCTCTCCTACCAGTCTCCTTATGGTTCTGTCTTTACGTGTTTAGTTGTAGAGGATCTTTTCTGGTAGGTTTCAGTCTTTTTTAATGATGGTTGTTGTGCAGATTGTTATTTTGGTGTGCTCATGAGAGGAGGTGAGCTTAGGGTCCTCTACTCTGCCATCTTGACCACTCCCAATCATGCAATTTTTATCCTTTATTCTTATGATGTGATATATCACATTAATTTAGATCTTCATATATTGAATCATCCTTGCAACTCACAGATAAATCCCACTTGGTTATGGTGTAAGATCCTTTTAATGTGCTGTTGGATTAACTTCGCTAGTATTTTGTTGAGGATTTTTGCATCTATATTCACCAGAGATATAGGCCTATAGTTTTCATTTCTTATAAAGTTTTCATCTAGCTTTGTTATTAGGGTAATGCTGGCCTCATAAGATGAATTTGGAAGGGTTCTCCCCTTTCCCATTTTTGGGAGGAGTTTGAGATGATTGGCACTAATTCCTCTTCACATGTTTGGTAGAATTTACCAGGGAAGCCGTCTGATCCTGGGCTTTCTTTGGGAGATTTTCTATTACTGAGTCAGTCTCCATAGTAGTTATGGGTCTGTTTAGGCTTTATTTCTTCATGATTAATTTTGCTAGGTCCTATATTACTAGGAATTTATTCATTTCTTCTAGGTTATCCAGTTTGTTGGTGGATAATTGTTCATAGTAGTCTCTTGTGATCCTTTTTATTTCTGTGTCATCAGTTATAATGTCTCTTCTTTCATTTCTGATTTTATTTGAATATTATTTCTTTCTTAGTCCAGCTTAAGAGTTTGTAAATTTTTTCATCTTTTCAAAAAACCAACTCATTTGTTTCCTATTTTTAAAATTTTTCTATTTTATTTCTGTTCTTTACTTCCCTCCTTCTAATTTTGAGCTCAATTCGTTCTCTTTCTAACTCTTTGAGGTGTAAAATTAGGTTGTTTAAGATCTTTCTTTTCCTTAATGTATGCACTTAACATTATGAATTTCTTAGTGTATAAATTTTGATATGTTGTAATTTCATTTTTATTTGCCCTGAGGTATTGTCTAATTTCCTTTTTAATTTCCCCTTTGACCCAGTGGTTGCTCAAGAGTGTGCTGTTGAAGTTCCACATTTTTTTGGTGAAATTTCCAGTTCCCCTAATGTTGTTATTTCCTAGTTTTATTCCATTATGGCAGGAAAAGATACTTAGCATAATATCAGTCTCTTAAATATCTTGAGACTTGTTTTGTGACATGACATATGATCAATTTTTAATCTAATTTCATCATCTCCCATGGGAAAAATAGGCAGAGAGATGAAGCCACTTGCCTGAGCTCACACAATTAATTAGAGGTCACACAATTACCAGAAAGTAACACCTAACTCAATGCTCTTCCCACTGACCACACTGGCTTTGTTTTTTAATTTCAGTCGTGCTGATTCAGACTCAATTCATCATTGAAACCTTCATTTTCTAAAGCAGATTTCATCCTAAAGATTTAGAAATATAAGCAGACTATCATAAAAAAAAATCGAACTACAATCAGTTGGTTCAGATAAATAAGGAGTTCTCATTCAATGGAAATGTTGATGGGCTGCAGGGACTTGAAATTTGGGTAGTTTATTGGATTTAATAGTATAGATTGTAGTGTTTAAAATGAATTTTTACTCTTACTCTACAAGAAACTAACAGGAGAACCAATCAAAGATCCTAATGTAACATAGGGTTGTAATCCAGCTTGCTGTCCATCAAATTCATGAGGTTCAATGTTCCAAGTGAATAAACTAATTCTAATAAACAGCATGGGACTTTGAGACTATCAAAAATAAATGCATTTAATATTAAGAAATATCTACCAACTGAAAGAGTGGTGCATAATTCTCAATAGTCATATTCTCAAATATATAGTCACAAGTATATTTGCTATTCTTTTCATAAAATAATATCATTACATGGTCACCAGCATAAAACCTATTAAAATGTTTTAAGTCAGAGCTGTGCATAAGCAAAAACAGTACACTTATTTAAAGAATAACAATGGCCAATATTGGGCTTATGCTCGTTTGTTTCATTGAAAATAAGTAATCTTGAGAATGTGGGGCAATAGGTCCATAATAGCTGAAGCCTAACAATTAAAGCTCTCCTCAAGAATTTAAAATACACTATATGAGAAAAAAAGGGGCTCTGTTGTCAAATAAATATGGGATGTACTAGATTATTTCTCAAGGTTATAAGACCTTCCTTTTTTATTTTTTTACATCTTTATTGGAGTATAATTGCTTTACAATGGTGTGTTACTTTCTGCTGTATAACAAAGTGAATCAGTTATACATATACATATGTTCCCATATCTCTTCCCTCTTGTGTCTCCCTCCCTCCCACCTTCCCTATCCCACCCTTCCAGGTGGTCACAAAGCACTGAGCTGATCTCCCTGTGCTATGAGGCTGCTTCCCACTAGCTATCTATTTTACGTTTGGTAGTGTATATATGTCCATGCCACTCTCTGACTTTGTCCCACCTTACCCTTCCCCCTCCCCATATCCTCAAGTCCATTCTCTAGTAGGTCTGTGTCTTTATTACCGTCTTAGCCCTAGGTTCTTCATGACATTTTTTTTCTTAACTTCCATATATATGTGTTAGCATATGGTATTTGTCTTTCTCTTTCTGACTTACTTCACTCTGTATGACAGACTCTAGGTCCATCCACCTCATTACAAATAGCTCAATTTCATTTCTTTTTATGGCTAAGTAATATTCCATTGTATATATGTGCCACATCTTCTTTATCCATTCATCTGATGATGGACACTTAGGTTGTTCCCATCTCCTGGCTATTGTAAATAGAGCTGCAATGAACATTTTGGTACACAACTCTTTTTGAATTATGGTTTTCTCAGGGTATATGCCCAGTAGTGGGATTGCTGGGTCATATGGTAGTTCTATTTGTAGTTTTTTAAGGAACCTCCATACCGTTCTCCATAGTGGCTGTACCAATTCACATTCCCACCAGCAGTGCAAGAGTGTTCCCTTTTCTCCACACCCTCTCCAGCATTTATTGTTTCTAGATTTTTTAATGATGGCCATTCTAACTGATGTGAGATGATATCTCATTGTAGTTTTGATTTGCATTTCTCTAATGATTAATGATGTTGAGCATTCTTTCATGTGTTTGTTGGCAGTCTGTATATCTACTTTGGAGAAATGTCTATTTAGGTCTTCTGCCCATTTTTGGATTGGGTTGTTTGTTTATTTGTTATTCAGCTGCATGAGCTGCTTGTAAATTTTGGAGATTAATCCTTTGTCAGTTGCTTCATTTGCAAATATTTTCTCCCATTCTGAGGGTTGTCTTTTGATCTTATTTATGGTATCCTTTGCTGTGCAAAAGCTTTGAAGTTTCATTAGGTCCCATTTGTTTATTTTTGTTTTTATTTCCATTTCTCTAGCAGGTGGGTCAAAAAGGATCTTGCTGTGATTTATGTCATAGAGTGTTCTGCCTATGTTTTCCTCTAAGAGTTTGATAGTTTCTGGCCTCACATTTAGGTCTTTAATCCATTTTGAGCTTACTTTTGTGTATGGTGTTAGGGAGTGATCTAATCTCATACTTTTACATGTACCTGTCCAGTTTTCCCAGCACCACTTATTGAAGAGGCTGTCCTTTCTCCACTGTACATTCCTGCCTCCTTTATCAGAGATAAGGTGACCATATGTGCGTGGGTTTATCTCTGGGCTTTCTATCCTGTTCCATTGATCTATCTTTCTGTTTTTGTGCCAGTACCATACTGTCTTGATTACTGTAGCTTTGTAGTATAGTCTGAAGCCAGGGAGCCTGATACCGCCAGCTCCGTTTTTCGTTCTCAAGATTGCTTTGGCTATTTGGGGCCTTTTGTGTTTCTATACAAATTGTGAAATTTTTTGTTCTGCTTCTGTGAAAAATGCCAGTGGTAGTTTGATAGGGATTGCATTGAATCTGTAGATTGCTTTGGGTAGTAGAGTCATTTTCACAATGTTGATTCTTCCAATCCAAGAATATGGTATATCTCTCTATCTATTTGTAGCATCTTTAATTCCTTTCATCAGTGTCTTATAATTTTCTGCATACAGGTGTTTTGTCTCCTTGGGTAGTTTTATTCCTAGATATTTTATTCTTTTTGTTGCAATGGTAAATGGGAGTGCTTTCTTGATTTCACTTTCAGATTTTTCATCACTAATGTATAGGAATGCCAGAGATTTATGTGCATTAATTTTGTATCCTGCTACTTTACCAAATTCATTGATTAGCTCTAGTAGTTTTCTGGTAGCATCTTTAGGATTCTCTATGTATAGGATCATGTCATCTGCAAAAAGTGACAGCTTTACTTCTTCTTTTCCGATTTGGATTCCTTTTATTTCCTTTTCTTCTCTGATTGCTGTGGCTAAACCTTCCAAATCTATGTTGAATAAGAGTGGTGAGAGTGGGCAACCTTGTCTTGTTCCTGACCTTAGTGGAAATGCTTTCAGTTGTTCACCATTGAGGACGATGTTGGCTGTGGGTTTGTCATATATGGCCTTTATTATGTTGAGGAAAGTTCCTTCTATGCCTACTTTCTGGAGGGTTTTTATCATAAATGGGTGTTGAATTTTGTCGAAAGCTTTCTCTGCACCTATTGAGATGACCATATGGTTTTTCTCCTTCAGATTGTTAATATGGTGTATCACATTGATTGATTTGCGTGTATTGAAGAATCGTTGCATTCCTGGAATAAACCCCACTTGATCATGTTGTATGATCCTTTTAATGTGCTGTGGATTCTGTTTGCTAGTATTTTGTTGAAGATTTTTGCATCTATGTTCATCAGTGATATTGGCATGTAGTTTTTTTTCTTTGTGACATCCTTGTCTGGTTTTCGTATCAGGGTGATGGTGGCCTCATAGAATGAGTTTGGGAGTGTTCCTCCCTCTGCTATATTTTGGAAGAGTTTGAGAAGGATAGGGGTTAGCTCTTCTCTAAATGTTTGATAGAATTCGCCTGTGAAGCCATCTAGTCCTGGGCTTTTGTTTGTTGGAAGATTTTTAATCAGAGTTTCAATTTCAGTGCTGGTGATTAGACTGTTCATATTTTCTATTTCTTCCTGGTTCAGTCTCGGCAGTTGTGAATTTCTAAGAATTTGTCCATTTCTTCCAGGTTGTCCATTTTATTGGCATAGAGTTGCTTGTACTAATTTCTCGTCATCTTTTGTATTTCTGCAATCTCAGTTGTTACTTCTCCTTTTCCAGTTCTAATTCTATTGATTTGAGTCTTCTCCATTTTTTCTTGGTGAGTCTAGCTAATGGTTTATCAATTTGGTTTATCTTCTCAAAGAACCAGCTTTTGGATTTATTGATCTTTGCTATCGTTTCCTTCATTTTTTTAAATTTATTTCTGATCTGATTTTTATGATTTCTTTCCTTCTGCTAGCTTTGGGGTTTTTTTGTTCTTCTTTCTCTAATTGCTTTAGATGCAATGTTAGGTTGTTTATTCGAGATGTTTCCTGTTTCTTAAGGTAAGATTGTGTTGCTGTAAACTTCCCTCTTAGAACTGCTTTTGCACCCATAGGTTTTGGGCCATCGTGTCTCCATTGTCATTTGTTTCTAGGTTTTCTTTTATTTCCTCTTTGATTTCTTCAGTGATCAATTCGTTATTAAGTAGTGTATTGTTTAGCCTCCATGTGTTTGTATTTTTTACAGATCTTATCCTGTAATTGGTATCTAGTCTCATAGTGTTGTGGTTGGAAAAGATACTTGATACAATTTCAGTTTTCTTAAATTTACCAAGGCTTGACTTGTGACCCAAGATATGATCTCTTCTGGAGAATGTTCCACGAGCACTTGAGAAAAATGTGTATTCTGTTGTTTTTGGATGGAGTGTCCTATAGATATCAATTAAGTCCATCTTGTTTAATGTATCATTTAAAGCTTGTGTTTCCTTATTTATTTTCATTTTGGATGATCTGTCCATTGGTGAAAGTGGGGTGTTTAAGTCCCCTATTATGAATGTGTTACTGTCAATTTCCCCTTTTATGGCTGTTAGTATTTGCCTTATTTATTCGGGTGCTCCTATGTTGGGTGCATAAATGTTTTCAATTGTTATATCTTCTTGGATTGATCCCTTGATCATTATGTAGTGTCCTTCTTTGTTTCTAATAGTTTTTACTTTAAAGTCTATTTTGTCTGATATGAGAATTGCTACTCCAGCTTTCTTTTGGTTTCCTATTGCATGGAATATTTTTTTCCATCCCCTCACTTTCAGTCTGTGTGTGTCTCTAGTTCTGAAGTGGGTCTCTTGTAGACAGCATATATACGGGTCTTGTTTTTGTATCCATTCAGCCAGTGTGTGTCTTTTGGTGGGAGCATTTAATCCATTTACATTTAAGGTAATTATCAATATGTATGTTCCTATTCCCATTTTCTTAATTGTTTTTGGTTTGTTATTGTAGGTTTTCTCCTTCTCGTGTTTCTTGCCTAGAGAAGATGCTTTAGCATTTGTTGTAAAGCTGGTTTGGTGGTGCTGAACTCTCTCAGCTTTCGCTTATCTGTAAAGGTTTTAATTTCTCCATCAAATCTGAATGAGATCCTTGCTGGATAGAGTAATCTTGGTTGTAGGTTTTTCTCCTTCATCACTTTAAATATGTCCTGCCAGTCCTTTCTGGCTTGCAGAATTTCTGCTGAAAGATCAGCTGTTAACCTTATGGGGATTCCCTTGTATGTTATTTGTTGTTTTTCCCTTGTTGGTTTTAATATGTTTTCTTTGTATTTAATTTTTGACAATTTGATTAATATGTGTCTTGGCGTGTTTCTCCTTGAATTTATCCTGTATGCGATTCTCTGTGCTTCCTGGAGTTGATTAACTATTTCCTTTCCCATATTAGGGAAGTTTTCAACTATAATATCTTCAAATATTTTCTCAGTCCCTTTCTTTTTCTCTTCTTCTTCTGGGACCCCTATAATTCAAATGTTGGTTTGTTTAATGTTGTCCCAGAGGTCTCTGAGACTGTCCTCAGTTCTTTTCATTCTTTTTTCTTTATCCTGCTCTGCAGTAGTTATTTCCACTATTTTACCTTCCAGGTCACTTATCCCTTCTTCTGCCTCATTTATTCTGCTATTGATCCCTTCTAGAGTATTTTTAATTTCATTTATTGTATTGTTCATCGTTGCTCGTTTCATGTTTAGTTCTTCTAGGTCCTTGTTAAATGTTTCTTGCATTTTCTCTATTCTATTTCTAAGATTACCTATTTCCTCTTCATTTTTTAGGTCTGGGTTTTTTTTATCTTGCTCCTTCATCTGCTGTGTCTTCTCATTTTGCTTATCTTACTGTGTTTGTGGTCTCCTTTTTGCAGGCTGCAGGTTCGTAGTTCCCGTTGTTTTTGGTGTCTGTCCCCAGTGGCTAAGGTTGGTTCAGTGGGTTGTGTAGGCTTCCTGGTGGAGGGGACTAGTGCCTGTGTTCTGGTGGATGAGGCTGGATCTTGTCTCTCTGGTGGGCAGGTCCACGTCTGGTGGTGTGTTTTGGGGTGTCTGTGGACTTATTATGATTTTAGGCAGCCTCTCTGCTAGTGGGTGGGGTTGTGTTCCTGTCTTGCTAGTTGTTTGGCATAGGGTGTCTAGCACTGTAGCTTGCTGGTCGTTGAGTGAAGCTGGGTGTTGGTGTTGAGATGGAGATCTCTGGGAGATTTTCGCCATTTGATATTACGTGGAGCTGGGAGGTCTCTTGTGGACCAGTGTCCTGAAGTTGGCTGTCCCACCTCAGAGGCACAGCACTGACTCCTGGCTGCAGCACCAAGAGCATTTCATCCACACGGGTCAGAATAAAAGGGAGAAAAAGTAGGAAGGAAGGAAGGATGAAAGAAAGGAAGGAAGGAAGAGGATATAAGAAAAGAAAGTAAGATAAAATAAAGTTATTAAAATAAAAAATAATTATGAAGAAAAAAAGTTTTTTAAAAAGTAAAGGAAAAAAAACAAAAACGGACGGATAGAACCCTAGGACAAATGGTGAAATCAAAGCTATACAGACAAAATCTCACACAGAAGCATACGCATACACACTCACAAAAAGAGGAAAAGGGGAAAAAATCATAAATCTTGCTCTCAAAGTCCCCCTCTTCTATTTGGGATGATTCGTTGTCTATTCAGGTATTCCACAGATGCAGGGCACATCAAGTTTATTGTGGAGATTTAATCCACTGCTCCTGAGGCTGCTGGGAGAGATTTCCTTTTCTCTTCTTTGTTCGCACAGCTCCTGGGGCTCAGCTTTGGATTTGGCCCCGTCTCTGCGTGTAGGTCGCCGGAGTGCGTGTGTTCTTCGCTCATACAGGACGGGGTAAAAGGAGCAGTTGATTCGGGGGTTCTGGCTCACTCAGGTCGGGGGGAGGGAGGGGCACGGAGTGCGGGGCGAGCCTGTGGCGGCAGATGCCAGCGTGACGTTGCACCAGCCTGAGGCGCGCCGTGCGTGCTCCCGGCGGAGTTGTCCCTGAATCACGGGACCCTGGCAGTGGCGGGCTGCACAGGCTCCCCGGAAGGGGGGTGTGGACAGTGACCTGTGCTCGCACACAGGCTTCTTGGTGGCGGCAGCAGCAGCCTTACTGTCTCATGCCTGTCTCTGGGGTCTGTGCTGTTAGCCGCGACTCGCGCCTGTCTCTGGAGCTCCTTTAAGCAGCGCTCTTAATCCCCTCTCTTTGCGCACTAGGAAACAAAAAGGGAAGAAAAAGTCTTTTGCCTCTTTGGTAGGTCCAGACTTTTCCCCGGACTCCCTCCCGGCTAGCTGTGGTGCACTAACCCCCTGCAGGCTGTGTTCACGCCGCCAACCCCAGTCCTCTCCCGGCATCGGACTGAAGCCTGAGCCTCAGCTCCCAGCTCCGCCCGCCCCGGCGGGTGAGCAGACAAGCCTCTCGGGCTGGTGAGTGCCGGTCGGCCCTGATCCTCTGTGCGGGAATCTCCCCACTTTGCCCCCGCACCCCTGTTGCTGTGCTCTCCCCCGCGGCTCTGAAGCTTCCCCCTCTGCCACCCGCAGTCTCCGCCCGCGAAGGGGCTTCTAGTGTGTGGAAATCTTTCCTCCTTCACAGCTCCCTCCCACTGGTGCAGGTCCCGTCCCTATCCTTTTGTCTCTGTTTTTTTCTTTTGCCCTACCCAGGTACGTGGGGGGGTTCTTGCCTTTTGGGAGGTCTGAGGTCTTCTGCCAGCGTTCAGTAGGTGTTCTGTAGGAGCTGTTCCACGTGTAGATGTATTTCTGATGTATCTGTGGGGAGGAAGGTGATCTCTGCGTCTTACTCTTCCGCCATCTTCCCTGTCTCTCCTATAAGGCCTTCTTTTGCAGAACATTTTCTGTTGCAGAACATTTTCTGAGACTTAAGTTCTAAAGATGACACTTTGGGAAGTATCTTATATTACCAAACTCAGGTTTGGCTGCTCACTGCTGGAAAGCCAGTACTTGAGAAACAAGTGTTGGTTGGAAAGGAAAGGTTGCTTTATTCAGGAGGTTGGCACCCTGGGGAGAAGGTGGACTTGTGTGCAAAAATCAGCTCCAAAGATTCTGTTTGACCATCAGAGTCTTAAAAGGAGAAAAGGGAAGTTAATTGCCATTAACCATTTAGGGAGGGGATCAGAGTCTGTTATCTTTCACTGTGTGCAGACTTTCCTCTGATTGGTTGGTGGTGAGGTAACTGGGTGGTGTTCAAGGAGTCTTGTGCTCAGCCTGAAGTTATCATCCTCCACCTGGGTGGGGGGCCTTAGTTCCTACAGAAGAACTCAAAGATGTTGTTATGTATAGCTTTTGAGGAGGAACCAGGACGCTGCCCCATCGCTGCACTATTGTTCCTTTTTAAAAAAATTTTTTTAAATTTAGGACTTCCCTGGCAGTCCAGTTGTTAAGACTCTGTGCTTCCAATGCAGGGGGTGTGGGTTTGATCCCTGGTTGGGGAACTACGATCCCACATGCCTGCCACGGGGCATGGCCAAAAATTTTATTTTATTTTATTGAAGTATAGTTGATTTACAATATTGTGTTAATATCTGCTGTACAGCAAAGTGATTCAGTTATACATATATATATATAATATAAATTCTGTTTCATATTATTTTCCATTATGGTTTATCCCAGGATATTGAATATAGTTCCCTGTGCCATACAGTAGGACCTTGTTGTTTATCCATTCTACCTGCAATAGTTTGCGTCTGCTAATTGCAAACTCCCAATCCATCCCTTCCCCACCACCCTCCCACTTGGCAACCACAAGTCTGTTCTCTGTGAATCTGTTTTTGTTTCATGGATAAGTTCATTTGTGTCATTTTAGATTCCACATATAGGTGATATCATATGGTATTTGTCTTTCTCTTTCTGACTTACTTCACTTACTATGATAATCTCTAGTTGCATCCATGTATTATTGTTTCTTGATTGTCACTCCTTTGATTCTGCATTCTCTCACTTCCCTGATTAGCAACTGTTTGAATCTGCCTTTTAGAACTCAGGGAAGGTCAAGGAGGCTGAATGAAGCCTATTTCCTACAAAAAAGAAAGAGAGGACATGGAAAGTATTTGTACCTGGGAGGGCCCCACAGGGTCCTGCTTAGTTTCACTTGCAAGGGAACACTATATAAACCACTATTGTTTATTGAGCAATTATGTACCATAGTTCCTATGTTACCTTCACATCTGTAAGGAATTGAAGCATTATTACCAATCTGTTTTAAAGATAAGGAAATACCTGCCCATCCATTTAACCCAATGGATCTAAATAGCAGAACATTTCCAGAATGTATGCAGAATCAAACCCTGGGATTAAAAAATGTTCCCTTCCAAGTTTTCTCAGAAAGATATAACTATATAATAGGAACCCCAAATCTGTGAACTGTGCTGTGATGATACCCAGTTTACTGATCTATAGCAAGTTTCCATCACGTTAAATAACAATTTTGAGGACTCAGCAAGTTCCCAGAATTATGTATAAATCTCATCTTTAACCCTGAACTTCCTCAAACTAATTTGAGAATTTTTGGAGATATTTTTTCCCTGTAAGGTGGAAATGGTTAAAGGTATGTACTAAAGAAATCAACCCTAAAGGATAGGGAATGGAAGATTAGAAAAGATGCAGTGGAGTCGAGTCAGGTCTAGTCACAGAAGAGAAGATGGAAGCTAGAATCACAGGGCAGAAAGAACACTTGAGTGGTTAGGCCATCCATTCCCATCTCCATGTGGGGCCATATACCTCAAGTTCCAAGGGAACTGTGTTGGGAGAACCAAAACCAATGAGCACAATGTGGAATTAGTTACTTGTACCACAGAGGCATACAATCAATACAATCCTTTAGTTGAAGAATTTCTCAAAGCATGGAACATGGATCACCTGCGGAGTCATCTAGGTTGTCCATCAAGTGTAAATTCCTGGAGAGACCTAGAACTAGAACATCAGCCTCTGTTGATGTGACTAAGGAATCTGCATGATAAGCAAACACCTCAGGGCACTCTGATGTTAGCTCAAGTTTGAACCTGGAATTAGGCAAAAATGTCCATTATACTTCTTTAATAAGAATAGCCTTGATATTCAACTAGAGCCTGTTTAGAAGATAAAAGAAGGAAGCAATGCTTAAGAATAGTCCCTTTGGGCATTCCAACACATGTCCCACAATTGGCAGTGGGCATTCAAGGGGCCACAACAGGTTGAACATAATTTTCTTAGGCTTACAGCTTTGGCAGCCATAACCACTGTGGTCTCATTTTGCCACCCTTGGGCACATTTTGTGTCTCTGGGAGAGAAAACTTGCTTCTGCAGCTGTTTACTGAGAAACCCACTACAGATATACGAGTCGTCATTTTTCCCTCTGTTCCCAAAGCCACATTTCCTAATTTACATTAAAAAGTCCTTGTAATTAAATAACTAAAAAAAAAAGTAAGACCCGAATGAAATTGAAGTCATGGTTAAAAACTCATTTAAGTTTGGAAAAGATAAACCTCCAAATGTTAAGTGTTCCTCTCTGGGTGGTGGGATTATGAATTTCTTACTTACCAGGTTTTAAGTTTTTTACAATGGACTTCTACTGGCTTTTATTTTGGTTATAAAAGTTTTTGTTTTCAAAAATACTTTTTAAAGCAAGTAGATTTTGAGATCTTATAATAGCATTCTATTCTTTAAAATAGCATTCTATGCTTTCAGAAAGTGTATTCTATTTTTTCATCCTCATAGCAAAAATAGACAATCCTTAAGAATATGATGCTGTCTTGTAATCTTTTTAGTACGCTTATGTGTATGTTCTCTTTATCTAATGACAAGGGGAAGTGTGATTGAAAGAAATGACCTATGTTGTAAGACTTTGGAAAACATCTCAAGGTAGGCAAAAATTTGAGGATCCTGATTTTTATCTCAGTGACTAAGAAAATGTATAGTACTGTATTTTTCATTTTATTTTAGTGAGGTATAGTTGACTTACAGTATTGTATTAATTACTGCTGTACAGCAAAGTGATTCAGATATATATATACACACATTCTTTTTCATATTCTTTTCCATTATGGTTTATCACAGGATATTGAATATAGTTCCCTGTGCTATACAGTAGGACCTTCTTGTTTATCTGTTCTATATATAATAGTTTGCATCTGCTAATCTCAAATTCCCAGTCCATCCCTCCCCCATCCCCTCCCCCTTGACAACCACAAGTCTGTTCTCTATGTCTGTGAGTCTGTTTTGTTTCGTAGATAAGTTCATTTGTGTCATATTTTAGATTCTACATATGAGTGATATCATGTATTTGTCTTTCTCTTTCTGACTTACTTCACTTAGTATGATAATCTCTAGGTCCATCCATGTTGCTGCAAATGGTGTTCTTTTTTTTCAGATATGGCTGAGCCATATTCCATTGTATATATGTACTATGTCTTCTTTATCCATTCATCTGTCAATGGACATTTAGGTTGTTTCCATGTCTTGGCTATTGTGAATAGTGCTGCTAGGAACATAGGGGTGCATGTATCTTTTTGAATTAGAGTTTGGTCTGGGTATATGCCCAGGAGTGGGATTGCTGGGTCATATGGCAACTCTATTTTTAGTTTTCTTGAGGAACCTCTATACTGTTCTCCATAGTGGCTGCACCAATCTACATCCCCACCAACAGTGTAGGAAGGTTCCCTTTTCTCTACACCCTCTCCAGCATTTATTTGTAGATTTAAAAATTATGGCCATTTTGACCCATGTGAGGTGGTATTTCATCATAGTTTTCATTTGTAGTTCTCTGATAATTAGTGATGTTGAACATCTTTTCATGTGCCTGTTGGCCATCTGTATGTCTTCTTTGGAGAAATGTCTATTTAGGTCTTCTGCCCATTTTTCAGTTAGGTTGTTTGTTTTTTGTTGTTGAGTTGTATGAGCTGTTTGTATATTTTGGAAATTAATCCCTTTTCAGTCGCATCATTTGTAAATATTTTCTCCTAGTCTGTAGGTTGTCTTTACGTTTTGTTTACAGTTTCCTTTGCTGTATGGTACTGTAGTTCAATTCTAGGAATCACATTTTTCATAATCTAACATCTCTGAATTTAGTATGTATCTTTTAAAAATTAGTTTTGACATATAATTCACATACCATAAAAGTCACCCCTTCAAAGTATAAAACTCAGTTGCTTTTAGCACATTCAGTGTCGTGCAACCATTACTACTGTTACCGCAGGTCCGTGTGCCCGATGCACAGTGAGCGCAAACAAACCAAAGCGCTGGAGTTTGGAGCAGAGAAAGGTTTGTTGCAGCGTCAAGCAAGAACGGTGGCTCATGCTCAGAAAAACCTGAATTCCCTGATGGTTTTCAGGGACATGTTTTTATAGGCAAAATTTGGGATGAGGGCTGCAGGGTGTGTGACTTTCTTCTGATTGGTTGGTGGTAAGGTAACAGGGTGGTGCTCCAGGAACCTTGCACTCAGCCGGAAGTTACCATCCTCCATCTGGCTGGGCCTTAGTTCCTGCAGAAGTCAAAGATATATTGTTATATCCTTGAGGAGGAACCAGGATCCTGCCCTGTTGCTACACTTTTGTTTCTTGACTGCTTCTCCTTTGTTTCTGCATTCTCTCCCTTTCCTGATTTGCAGCTGTTTGAATCTGCCCTTTGGAACTCAGGGCAGGCTGAATGAAGCCTATTTGCTACAAACTAGAAGCTCAGTTTCACAACCCTCTTTGGTATATAGCTGGGAGTGAAAATGCTGGCTCACGTGGTAACTGTATATTTTATATTTTGAGGAGTTGTAAACTGCTGCTCCAAAGTGGTTGCACCGTTTTACAGTTCTACCAACAGTGTATGAGGGTTCCAGTTTTTCAATGCATTCTCAACACTTGTTACTGTCTTTTTGATGTTAGCTATCACAGTGGGTATAAAGTGGTATTCTGTGGTTTTTAACTTGCATTTCTGTGATGCCTAATGATGTTGGGAATCTTTATGTGCTTATTGGTCATTTGTGTATCTTCTTTGGAAAAGTATTCAAATCTTTTGACCATTTTTTAACTGGGTTACCTGTCCTTTTCTTGATGAGTTATGAGTTCTCCATGTATTCTGGAAACAATTGCCTTATTAGTTATATGATCTCCAAATATCTTCTCCCATTGTATGGGTTGTCTTTTTACCTTTTTTTTTTTTTTTTTTTTACTTTTGAGAGTGTCTTTTGATGCACAAAGTATTTTAATTTTGAAGTCCAGTTTATCTTCTTTCTTATGTTTGTGTTTTTTGGTGTTTAAGAAATCACTGACTAATCCAGGGTCACAAAGGTTTTACTCTGTTCTATAGTTTTTGCTCTCTGTCCATTTTGAGTTAATTTTTGTATATTGTGTCAGGTAGGGGTCTAACTTCATTCTTTTGCATGTGGATATCTAGTTATCCCAGCTCCATTTGTTAAATACTCTTCTTTCCCCATTGAATAATTTGGGCACCCTTGTAAAACCGAGTGCATCCCACAATTGTAACTGGCTATGTTTTTCTATAATAACGCATCTTACAAGGCATCTTAGATTTGTTAAAGTGTTAGAATACTTAATTCTGAAATAAAAGCCTATATAAATGTATATTTGGGGGGGGATGAAAAATCTATTTCCCTCAACAATACTAAGACTCCTTAAATATCAATGTGATGAGAAAAAAACTGTCAAATACCTTTTCTTATGAAAGACATACTAGTTTAAGGCTTGGAGGCTTACATATAATGCTATGTTGTTAAAAGTGAATGAAGATTGTCACAAAGGTAACAATATGACTATAATGGCCATGCAGAAAATCCATTAATTCTACAAGCCAGGTTAAATTCTCCTAGAAGTGAGATTTATTTGACAGTGATGTAATGTCACAAATATAAACACCAATGGAATTTTTCAGATAAAAAAATTGAGGGCTTCCCTGGTGGCGCAGTGGTTGAGAGTCCGCCTGCCGATGCAGGGGACACGGGTTCGTGCCCCGGTCCGGGAAGATCCCACATGCCGCGGAGCGGCTGGGCCCGTGAGCCATGGCCGCTGAGCCTGCGCGTCCGGAGCCTGTGCTCCGCAACGGGAGAGGCCACAACAGTGACAGGCCCGCGTACCGCAAAAAAAAAAAAAAAAAAAAAAAAAATTGAGATTTTTCAGAATCTTGGTTTAAATAGGTATTGTGCAGAATATAAAACAATGATCAGCTCAACTGTCTGAGATCGAATTATAAGTTTGAAAAATGCAAAAGTCAAGTCTACTTTTACATCCACTTCCTATCTAATGTCCTGATGAAGACAACGACTCACAAACATACTGAGATCCGTTTAATAGTTTCTGAAGATTTTTCCTGTAAAATGGCTTGTATTTCCACAGATATAACAGTGAAGAAATAAACTTTTCAATTTGACATGAAATATAAAAGAACAGTTTTACAAATATATCCATAAAATTTAACTGCTTGTAACACTATACATGGTAAATATGACCAACCTCTTAGCTTCTAGACTATTTAAAACAGAGAAACAATATGTCATCTCAGCTAAAAAGAAACAACTTCCCTTTCATCGAGTTTTTGTTTAGAAACAGTTAAGTAGAACTGGAAAAATACTTGCTTTTCCTTATCCTCCTCTAGGGATTCTGCATGAGGGTGAAAACTTGAGAGGATATTAGTTTTACTAAGAAGAAATACTGAACCTTCTTCTGTTTTACTGATTCAGTAATGTTTACATTCTTTTAAAAAGATCCTGGAGTTGTCTCATTGGTCTTCGACTGGGTCATAAAGAAATGATGACAGAGCTGTGCTCTCCTTCTAGCATTAAAGGAGGAACTTCATACCCTCAGCCTATGAAGGTTAAACTCTGGGGTTGTAAGAGCTACAGCCAAAAGAACAGCGCTAGATCCAGCTTAAAATCAAGGTTCTGTGGTTTGTCTATTAGAAATTCCACTGTTACAAGGCAGGATTGCATGAAGATAAGTTTTTTAGCCAGCATTGACAATGTTGTGATCATATATCCTTTCATGCAAATCCAAAGAACAGAATGGCTTTAAAAAGAAAAGTTGATCAAAATCATAGAACTGCAGGTAACACTTCTATAATCTATGTGAGACTTAAATTAAGAAAGAGAAAACATGCTCCTTTTTAAACTCTCAAAAAGTGCCCAAATAACAATACTGAGCTCCCAAATGACAGGGGTTTGAATTTTTTTTTTTTTTTTATGTAAGCAAAAATAAAGCATGGAAGCTTTATGAAGAAAAGAGTTCTCCTCCACTTTGCTAATATAGTAGATGTAATAACTTAAAATAATTTCCCTACTGCTACTGGAAATAAATTCTACTACAATCATGTGTATGCCAATTCCTGGCATATTTCTGCATCCAGATTCATTCGTCTCCTTAAAGGAGCCCATCATTTTTCCAATGGCTTTCTCCTTTCTTTAAACCCTAACCCTGAAATTCTATAACCAGTTATGTCACGTGGCTTCCCTGAGGCACAAAGGTACCAAACTCTATAATTAACTATCGAGGAATGATAAATATGCTCTCTATTTATATTAAAAGATTTTAATTCTTTTGGGCTACAGTTAGGGAAAAAACCCCAGAAAGCTTAATACTTACTCTGCAGTGTGAACTGTAGCCCTTCTTGCAAAAAGCGAAACCAAATAAGGGCAATGTTGTGTTGCAGCATGCATGACCTGGCAGCACCGATTAGTAATAATAAAAACAATTCCAGACTAGAAAAATATTCAGAGTTGTATCCCATTCACTCTAAATCTTTTTTTTTTTTTTTTTTTTTTTTTGGTAATAAACTGGCGTAAACAACTGGAAAAAAAACCTATGGGAATACATCATTGGAGCTCTTCTGGAAACCTAGTCACAAAAGGCATTTCAGTCAGGCTGAGATCAGGATAACTGGTCTGCAATTTCCTATGTGTACACCTGGGGAGTGGAATTTGCCCTTGAATGTATGTCAAGCAAGACATAAAAACAGACATAACCTCTGAGAAGTTACCTTTTCTGAACTGTATTACTGTACTCTGAGCTAGAGTTCTTTATTCTCATTTTTTCCAGAGGAAGTCTCATTAACCAAAGTTAGCAGATCTTACCAGCAGTGGCCAAGATGAGCCTGGCTTCCTTCTGCAAACGGGCCACCTTGCTGTGGTTCTTTAGACAGGGGAGAGGGGACCTCACTTGGAAGTCAAAGGAAAAGGTGTGGTGCTAACAGAGGCGTGGGGGTCACTGTTGCCCCTTCCAAGAGCTTGGAATTTCTACCCAAATTTACTAAAAAGTCAAACTTCTCAGGTTGGAAGATAACTATTTTGGGGTATATGTTGCATGTGGAACTACCAGACCTTGAACTACTATAGTCCTTGAAATAGAAAGTTATATCAGATGGTAACTTTCTGGAAAAAAAAAAGTTTCTGATAGGTAAAATCCAGTCTTTCTAGATGCAAGACTATTTACCTTACAAGATGCTTTTTAGGGTTATCAAGACTCCTCAAACCACTTTCAAACCACATCGCAAGAAAAGGGACCGTGTGCTTCCTGTATCATTTTGTGGAGCCTAAAGCGGCAGACTGAAAAGACATATTCCATCAGTAAAAGCTAATCATGGGAGACTCTGGCTACACCAAAAGGCATTGGATATATTCTGGGCAATTTCATTGTCCTCTTTCATTCTCTGTCTGCAGGTCAAGCAAGCTATACAGAATTGAGTAAGCTATCAATGAGAGCACTGTGGTTGGATTTTCACAGCACTTAAAAATCACCAAAACAAAAACACCTCATAAACAATAATCTCCAGTGAAAAGTAAAGCTATTTGAAAACTGAGAGGATGAAATTTTTATATATTAAGTCAATTTAAGCAGCAGCAATCAAGACTGATAGATCCTATCACGTTAAGGAAAAGGGCTTTCAAAATGGGTTAGGACAATTGAAAACAGGCAAAATATTTGCTAGTAGGCAAACCATGGAAAAACCAATTCAAACAGGAATGCAGTAGATTAGAATCATATATCTTTACAAAGGTTAAAAAAATGCAGCATGAATCTGCAATGGTCAATTTAAGAGGATATTAATTTAAACATACTTGCTCCATGTGGCAGGAATCTATTTCATCCCAGCCAGCTCTGGTAGGCGCATGTCCTAAAGGATCTTTACATCACGGCAACAGTGATACACTGGTACTGAGCACAGAGGATGAACATCCAAGAAGTATTATTCAAAATGAAATGAAACTAACAGAGAGGGCTGGTGGAGCTCATATGAAATTGATTTAATTATTCCTCAGTAAACACTCATTTGCTCTCTTGAAATCAGTAATTTCAAATGCTCTCTGCAGATGTACCACTTGGTGTTGTGTATATCTAATGATCACATTTAAATTTAGTTTGATTTGCAAACATTTTCAAAACTTATAGGGCTCTGTAAGCTGCAAGGGAAGGTGACAGATGGCAGAAAGAGGGTGAACAAAACTGACTGTATTGTTGTAATATGTTGCTTTTTAAGTTCACGGAATTTTGGCTTTCTTAAGAAAAACTTAGGAAATTCCAACGAGTAGTTTTAAAAAGTAAAATCTTATTTTTAATCACTCTTATTCAGTGAGCAAGTAAACTTGATATTATATTACCTGGGCCATGTTTTCTGCTGCAATAATCACTCTCAGTTAATGAATTTTTAAGAGCAGCTACATTTTAATCAACCGAACAGTTCTGGCTATGCACGATGAGAATCAGGGATAGACCATGTCAGACCAAAGATAACAAAAGGCAGACTAAAAAGTTATGGGAAACTCTTTGTTTGAAATGCCAAGGTATTTGATGAATGTGTGTATAAAGTAATTAAATTCCACTGGAGTTAAAAAACAAAACAAAACATGACAACATATGCATATTCCCTCCCCTCAAAAGAAAAATCAGAGAAAAGCCCCAGATTTCAAAACAATCACCTGTGCCTAAGGTCTCCTGTCCCCCAACATCATCTTATAGAGCTGCCCCTTTGGTATCTGGTCAGATTCTAACCTGTATCAAGTATTTCCAGATACGGCATGTCTAACACCTATACCACACAGCACTGGTTTGCAGTTAAGAGCCAACAACTTTTGAGTAAATTTCTTCTACAGTTTTAAAATGGGATTTAAAGTCCTGTCCAAATTTAACAAAGAAAACTTGTTTTAAAAACCCCAAGGTTAAAACGAAAGTATGGCATTTTAAATCCAATTGTTACAAAGATATTATGGTTTAATTAAGCGGACTTCAATGAGGATGCTGCTATTTTGAGCATGCAACACACCACTGTTATCGTCGATGCCTGGCATGTTTCATCACCACGCCCTTCTTTTTTCCCAGCCTCAGGACGCCCCCCCTCCCCTTAATGAACGGTATTATAAAAAGGTAAAATCTAGAGTTAGTGGCAAAATCTTCACAGTAACTTGTTAATAAAGTCGTCGTCGATGGCTGTAAAGGGCATCAGTCAACTGGACCTTGGAAAATCAATTTGATGCAGTTCTGTTCCCCAAGCAGCTGCGTGGCACAGAAAGGGCAGGCAGCATGAAATGCGTGAGTCCCGTGAGGCAGCGGGATCTGAGACCAATATTTCGCAGACTTCTCTGAGCACACGTGTCCACACGGGGTGAAAGCATGAGTGGGTGGTCCCGCGTCTACATAAAAGCCCGCCTCGCAGCCGAGCCAGAGCGGCACGTAGGGGCCCACAGTCCTGCACATGGGACACTCCCTCTCGTTGGCCTCCGTGTCGCTCCGATGGCCCCAGTTGTGGTAGCCGTGCACGTGGCCACAGCTGAGGTACGCCCAGGGCTGCTTCTCCTCCACCACCTCTTTCCTGTTGATGCTGGGGAAGGCCAAGGTGTTGAGCCCCACGGGGCACTGTGGCCGGGCAGCGTTGATCTCCTGCCGCAGGGCTTCAATGTGCTTCTGGGTTGGGGTGTGAAAGAGGCCATCTGCTGTCCTCCAGAGCAGGGTGGCCCCGCACAGGTCGATGAGGGAGCCGTCCTGCAGGACGTTGGTCTCGCTTTCCACCTACAAGTTTGACAGACATGCCTTTTAAAAGCAAAATTTGACAAACCACGCTAACGTTTTTGTCCTCTTAAAGATCATCTCCGTAGTCAACACAGGGGGGCAGTTTATCCCATGGCCTTCCTGCAAAACAGGACTAGGTGGGTAACTCACCCTCCCTGAGCTTCCCTTTCCTCATCTGAACACTGGATGTAAATCACGTATGTGAAACACACAAAGCCCTGAGCGCGGATACATTTACTTTACGTGTTCAATTAATGTAGTGGTTATTTTAACAAACGTCACAAATCTCCTTAGATTTTTAGTTTTCCTCCTCAAGTCAACAACACAACTCCTCCTTGGTCTCATAAGGGACAGGAGATGTCCAGCCAGTCCATCTGGTGAAGACTCATGCTCATTTAGACCAGAGCCAATCCAGAAGACCCCTAGGGGGGCCCTGCAGTAAATACTATAGTGGTGCCAACGACTCTTGACCTTCGGCTTCACACAATCTATCATCTATCCTGCATTCGTAAGGTCTGGAGTAGAAGCGCTCACTGTGAGCTTTGGAACATCATTTAATCCCAGCTTACCCTTCCCCCTCCCTGTGTCCTCAAGGCTGTTCTCTACATCTGCGTCTTTATTTCTGTCCTGCCCCTAGAGACTGGCTGTGCTACGTACCAAGTGCTCACAAGATTGATTAACAGCTGACAAGCAGCACAGTTAGACATGATCCGCAGGAGCCTGACCCCTGTCTCCGTGGGCCACCTGTGCTCTGTGGAGGCACTTAGGTGCACTGCCCTCTGGCACGTGCCACGAGTGACCTCTGTCGAGAATTCTCTATCCCGGCTCACCCCACCCCTAGTCTACCCCTGGGCCTGGCAAACTCCCACTCATCGTTCAGGGCTCACGTGGATGGCACTTTGCCTGGAAGTTGTCCTTTAATGACAACAGCGGTCCTTCCCCAAAAAAGTATCCATACTGGTAGTTAGAAAAAGCTAAAATCCCAACAAAATGATAAATCTCAATACTTTACAGGAAAAACACGGTGACTGCTTTTTGAATAGCCTTTAAGTCGCTGAAGCTCTCTCCTCGCCCCACTCCCACCCTGAACACCTCCTAGTCTCCTCCCTTCTCGCTGGGTATCAGGAGCCTCCCTTCTCTTCCCGACCACTGGTAATTCTCGGGAGGTCTCATCTCTGCATAAACTTTGTAAGAAGAAGGACACTGCTGTGGTAATAAGCTGGAGTTCAGGCTATGTTTTTCTTTATGATTATTTTTATTCATTGCTTTTTCTTTATAAATATATTTTATTAAAATATACACAGGGCTTCCCTGGTGGCACAGTGGTTGAGAGTCCGCCTGCCGATGCAGGGGACACGGGTTCGTGCCCCGGTCCGGGAGGATCCCACAGGCCGCGGAGCGGCTGGGCCCGTGAGCCATGGCTGCTGAGCCTGTGCTCTGCAATGGGAGAGGCCACAACACTAAGAGGCCCACGTACCACCAAAAAAAAAAAAAAAAAAAAAGTATATATATATATATACACACACACAGATGCTGTTTTTATCTTATTCATGACTACTAGATTGATTATATCATGGTCAGAGAATATAGTTCATATGATTTCAGTCTTCTGAAATTTATTTTTGAATTTTTATTTTCTGTTGGAGTATAGTTGATTAACAATGTTATGTTAGTTTCAGGTGTATGGCAGAGTGATTCAGTTATACATATATATGTATATATTCTTTTTCAAGTTCTTTTCCCATTTAGGTTATTACAGAATATTGAGCAGAGTTCCCTATGCTATACAGTAGGTCCTTGTTGGTTATCTATTTTAAATATAATAGTGTGTATATGTCAATCCCAAACTCCCAATTTTTTCCCTCTCTCTCACCTTTCCCCTTTGGTGACCATAAGTTTGTTTTCTAAGTCTGTGAGTCTGTTTCTGTTTTGGAAATACGTTCGTTTGTATTATTATTATTTTTTAGATTCTTCACATAAGTGATATCATATGATATTTGTCTTTCTCTGACTTACTTCACTCAGTGTGATAATCTCCAGGTCCATCCATGTTGCTGAATAAGGCATTATTTCATTCTTTTTAATGGGTGAGTACTATTGCATTGTATATATGCACCACATCTTCTTTATCCATTCATCTGTCGAAGGACATGAGCTGTTTGTAACTTTTGGGGATTAATCCCTTGTGGGTCGCATTGTTTGCAAATATTTTTTTCCCATTCTGTGGGTTGTCTTATCATTTTGTTTATGGTTTCCTTTGCTGTGCAAAAGCTTTTGAGTTTAATTAGGTCCTGTTTGTTTATTTTTGTTTTTATTTTCATTACTCTAGGAGATGGGTCAAAAAAGATATTGCTGCGATTTATGTCAAAGAGTGTTCTACCTACGTTTTCCTCTAAGAGTTTTATACTATCAGGTCTTACATTTAGGTCTTTAATCCATTTTGAGTTTATTTTTGTGTATGGTGTTAAAGAATGTTCTAATTTCATTATTATACATGCAGCTCTCCAGTTTTCCCAACACCATTTATTGAAGAGACTGTCTTTCCTCCATTGTATAGTTTTGTCTTCTTTGTCATAGATTGACCGTAGGTGCGTGGGATTATTTCTGGGCTTTCTATCCTCTTCCATTGATCTATACTTGTTTTTGTGCCAGTACCACACAGTTCTGAGGACTGTAGCTTTGTAGTATAGTCTGAAGTCAGGAAGCCTGAATCCTTGAGCTCCATTTTTCTTTATCAAGATTGCTTTGGTTTTCGGTGTCTTTTGTGTCTCCATACAATTAAGAATTTTTTGTTCTAATTCTGTGAAAAATGTCATTGGTAATTTGCTAGGGATTGCACTGAATCTGTAGATTGCCTTGGGTAGTATAGCCATTTTCACAATATTGATTCTTCCAATCCAAGAACACGGTATATTTTTCCATCTGTTTGTGTCATCTTTGTTTTCTTTCATCAGAGTCTTACAGTTTTTTGAGTAAAGGTCTTTTGCTTCCTAGGTAAGTTTATTCCTAGGTATTTTATTTTTTGTTGTGATGGTACATGGGATTGTTTCTGTAATTTCTCTTTCTGATCTTTCATCGTTAGTGTATAGAAATGCAACAGATTTCTGTGTTCTAATTTTGTATCCAGCAACTTCACCAAATTCACTGATGACTTCTAGTAGTTTTCTGGTAGCATCTTTAGGATCTTCCATGTACAGCATCATGTCATTTGCAAACAATGACAGTTTTACTTCTTCTTTTCCAATTTGGATTCCTTCTATTTTTTTTTTTTCTCTGATTGCCATGGCTATGAGTGCCAAAACTATGTTGAATAAAAGTGGCAAGAGTGGACATCGTGGACATCCCTGTCTTTTTCATGATCTTAGAGGAAATGCTTTCAGCTTTCACCACTAAGTATGTTAGCTGTAGTTTTGTCATATATCACCTTTATTTTGTTGAGGTACGTTCCTTCTGTGCCCACTCTCTAAAGAGGAGTTTTTATCTGAAATGGATGTTGAATTTTATCAAAAGTTTTTTCTGCATATATTGATATCATCATGTGGTTTTTTTTTTTTTTAACATCTTTATTGGAGTATAATTGCTTTACAATGGTATGTTAGCTTCAGCTTCACAACAAAATGAATCAGCCATATACATACATACATTCCCATATCTCTTCCCGCTTGCGTCTCCCTCCCTCCCACCCTCCCTATCCCACCCCTCCAGGCGGTCACAAAGCACCGAGCCGATCTCCCTGTGCTATGCGGCTGCTTCCCACCAGCTATTTACCTTACGTTTGGTAGTGTATATATGTCCATGCCTCTTTATCGCTTTGTCACCGTTTACCCTTCCCCCTCCCCATAACCTCAAGTCCCATCATGTGGTTTTTATTCTCCAATTTGTTGATGTGGTGCATCACACTGACTGATTTGCAGATACTGAAAAATCCTTGCACCCCCTGGGATAAATCCCACTTGATCATTGTTGTATGATCCTTTTAGCATATTGTTGGAGTGGGTCTGCTAGTATTTTGTTGAGGATTTTTGCATCTAAGTTGATGAGTGATATTGGTCTATAATTTTCTTTCTTTGTGTGTGATATCTTTGTCTGGTTCTGTATCAGGGTGATGGTGGCCTCAGAGAATGACTTTGGGAGTGTTCCTTACTCTGCAATTTTTTGGAATAGTTTCAGAAGGATAGGTGTTAACTCTTCCCTAAATTGTTTTGTAGAATTCATCTGTGAAGCCATCTGGTCCTGGAATTTTGCTTATTGTAATTTCTAAATGACTGATTCAATTTCAGCACTGGTAATTTGGTCTGTTCATATTTTCTATTTCTTCCTGGTTCAGTCTTGGGAGAGTATACCTTTCTAAGAATTTGTCCATTTCTTCTAGGTTGTCCATTTGGTTGGCGTATAGTTGCTTATAGTAGTCTCTTATGATCCTTGTGTTTCTGTGGTGTTAGCTGTAACTTCTCCATTTTCATTTCTAATTTTACTGATTTGGGCCCTCTCCCTTTTTTTCTCGATGAGTTTGTCTAAAAAAGTTTATCGGTTTTGTTTATCTTCTCCAAGAACCAGCTTTTAGTTTCACTGCTCTTTTCTATTGTTTACGTCATCTCTATTTCATTTATTTCTGCTCTGATCTTTATTTCTTTCATTCTACTAACTTTGGGTTTTGTTTGTTTTTCTTTCTCTACTTGCTTTAGGTGTGAGGTTCGGTTATTTGAGACTCTTCTTGTTTCCTGAGGCAAGAGTGTATTGCTATGAACTTCCCTCTTAGAACTGCTTTTGCTGCATCCCATAGGTTTTGGGTTGTGGTGCTTTCATTTTCATTTGTCTCCAGGTATTTTTTGATTTCCTCTTTGATTTCTTTAGTGATCCATTGTCTGTTTAGTAGCATATTGTTTAAGCTCCATGTGTTTGTGTGGTTTTTTTTTTACAGGTTTTTTTTTTCTTCTTTTAGATGATTTCTAATCTCATAGTGTCATGGTCAGAAAAGATGCTTGATATGATTTCAATTTTCTTAAATTTACCGAGGCTCACTTTGTGGTCCAGCATGTGTCATTCCTGGAGAATGTTCCATGTGCACTTGAAAAGAATGTGTATTCTGCTGCTTTTGGATGGAATGCTCTATAAATATCAATTTAGTCCATCTGGTCTAATGTGTCATTTAAGGCCTGTGTTTCCTTATTGATTTTCTGTCTGGATGATCTGTCCATTGGTGAAAGTGGGGTGTTAAAGTCCCCCACCATTATTGTGCTACTGTCAATTTCTCCTTTTATGGCTATTAGTGTTTGCCTTATATATTGATGTGCTCCTATGTTGGGTGCATGTATATTTACAGGTGTTATATCTTCTTCTTGGATTGATCCCTTGATCATTTTGTAGTGTCCTTCTTTGCCTCTTGTAACAGTCTTTATTTTAAAGTCTATTTTATCTGATATGAGTGTTGCCACTATAGCTTTCTTTTGATTTCCATTTGCATGGAATACCTTTTTCCGTTCCCTCACTTTCAGCCTGTATGTGTCCCTAGATCGGAAGTGGTTCTCTTGTAGACAGCATATATATGGGTCTTGTTTTTTGTATCCATTCAGCCAGTCTATGTCTTTTGGTTGAAGCATTTAATCTGTTTATGTTTAAGGTAATTATTGATATGTATGTTCCTACTGCCATTTTGTTAATTGCTTTGGATTTGTTTTTGTAGGTCTTTTTTCTCCCCTTCCTCTTTTGTACTCTTGTGATTTGATGACTAACTTTATTACTGTGTTTGGATTCCTTTTTCTTTTTCATGTATCTATTGGAGATTTTTGGTTTGCGGTTACCATGATGGCAGTCTATAAACAAGAGTGTTTTTAATTTCAAATACAGCTTATATATAAATAAGATTCTTTTAATTTCAAATGCATTTCCAGTGTCCTGCATTTGTACACTTCTCACGATTGCTGGTTTTGATATCATATTTGTGTGTGGAGGATTTCCTACCTTTACCAGTGAGCTTTCCCATTCATAATTTTCTTGTTTCTACTTGTGGCCTTTTATTTTTTTCTGCCTAGAGAAGTTCCTTTAGCATTTGTTGCAAAGCTGGTCTGGTGATGCTGAATTCTCTTAGCTTCTGCTTGTCTGTAAATCTGATTTCTCCATTTAATCTTAATGAGAGCTCTGCTGGGTAGAGTATTCTTGGTTGTAGGTTCTTCCCTTTCATCAGTTTAAATATATCATGCCACTCCCTTCGGGCCTGTAGAGTTTCTGCTGAAAAATCAGATGATAACCTTATGGCAAATCCCTTGTATGTTATTTGTTGCTTTTCCCTTGTTGCTTTCAATACTTTGTCTTTAACTCTTGTCAGTTTGATTACTATGTATCTTGGCATGTTCCTCCTTGGCTTTATCCTGCCTGGGACTCTCCGCACTTCCTGGACTTGGGTGTCTGTTTCCTTTCCCATGTTAGAGAAGTTTTCAGCTATTATCTCTTCAAATACCTTTTCAGGTCCTTTCTCTCTCTTCTCCATCTGGGATCCTTATAATGTGAATGTTGGTGTGTTTAATTTCGTCCCAGAGGCCTCTTAGACTATCCTCATTTCTTTTCATTCTATTCCATGGCAGTCATTTCTGCCATGTTGTCTTCCAGTTCACTTATCTGTTCTTCTGCCTCATTTATTCTGCTGTTGATTCCGTCTAGTATATTTTTCAGTTCTGTTATTGTATTGCTCACTTCTTTCTGTTTGTTCTTTAGTTTGTCTAGGTCTTTGTTAAACACTTCTTGTATCTTCTCGGTGTGTGCCTCCATTCTTTTTCTGAGATCTTGGATCATCTTTACTATCATTACTCTGAATTCTATTTTGGGTAGATTGCCTATCTCCACTTCATTTAGTTGTTCTTCTTGGGTTTCTTCTTGTTCCTTTGTCTGGGACGTATTCCTCTGGCATCTCATTCTGTGTAATTTTTTTGTAATTGCGGTTTCCATTCTGCAGGCTGCAGGGTTGCAATTCTCCTTCTGCTGTCTGCCTCCTGGTGGATAAGGCTGGCCTAAGAGGCTTGTGCAGGCTTCCTGGTGGTAGGGACTGGTTCCTGCCCACTGATGGATGGAGCTGGGTCTTGTACGTCTGGTGGGCAGGGCTGTGTCAGGGGGTGTGTTTAGCACACAGCTGTGTGCTCAGGAAGACTTTCAGCAGCCTGTTTGCTGATGGCTGGGGCTGTGTTCCTGCTCTATTGGTTGTTTGGCCTGTTTGGCTCTATTGGTTGTTTGGCCTCTATTGGTTGTTTGGCCTCTATTGGTTGTTTGGCTGGGGCTGTGTTCCTGCTCTATTGGTTGTTTGGCCTGAGGCATTACAAGGCTGTTGGGTGGGGCCAGGTCTTGGTGAGAAAATGGTGGCCTCCAGGAGGGCTCACGCTAATGAGTACTCCTCAGGACTACCACTGCCAGTGTCTGTCACTGCAGTGAGCCACAGCCGCCCCTGCCTACACAGGAAATCCTCCAATACCAGCAGGTAGGTCTGGTTCTCTTATGAGGTCACTGCTTTTTCCCCTGGTTCCTGGTGTGCACGAGAACTTGTGTGTGCCCTCCAAGAGTGAAGTTTCTGTTTCCCCCAGTCCTTTGAAAGTCCTGAAATCAAACCCCTTCAAAACCAGATGCTCTAGGGGCTCCTCTTCCCATTTCCAGAACCCCAGGCTGGGGCTCAGAACTTTCACTCCCATGGGAGAACCTCTGCAATGTAATTATTTTCTAGTTTGTGGGTCACCCATATGGTGGGTATGGGATTTGATTTTATCGTTATTGCTCCCCTCCTACCATCCCACTGTGGCTTCTTCTTTGTCTTTGGATGTAGGATATCTTTTTTGGTAGGTTCCAGTGATTTTTTTGTTGATGGTTGTTCAACAGTTAGTTGTGATTTTTGTGTTTTCATAAGAAGAGGTGAGCTCACATTCTTCTACTCTGCCATCTTATCTCTGCCCCCGGGCCACGTTGTTAAACAACCTTCCTTTTCCTTCCTGTAGGGCAGTTCTTGGTAAACAACATCTTACAAATTTTCAGTCTGTGGTCTTCTATATTCCACACACTCTTGACTCCCATGTCTAGGACAGGTGTCCCTCTGAGGGACTCCTGTGCCTTTCAGTACTTTCTTTATGACTGTGCTTATCACACAATATCCTAATGATTTGAGGTCTTGCCTGTAACCTTTTCCAGACTCCACAATTCGAGGGCAGAGCTCTGGACATCCTGGTCACTGCCAGTTTTCCAGTTCCTAGCTCCTGCTTAATCATGGCAACCAATTATGGACTGTTCCTGGGTACAGCACTGCTCCAATCTTACTCGTTCTCACAGTAATCCTAAAGGATATATACTAGCATTAATCCGGTTACCTGGATGTGAGGCCAGGTACAGAGAGGTCAAGTCACTGACTCAAGACTGCAGATCTACTAAGTGGTAGACCAGGACTTGGACCTAGGGCCTGACCTCAGAACCACTAATACACAGTGGCTGCTCAAACAGTAGCCTGTTTTCCCTCTTAGCTGTTATTTTTATGTGCTCTTTCTATCTGTGAACAAAATACATGAACCAGAGTAGACAAGAAACTCATCCTGTGATGTGCTGTCCAGGACCCAGTGTATGCTTTCTATCTGCCCAGGGAGGCAATGCTCTGGTGATGGTGAGAGCCAGGTGTGACTCCCCACATGATGGTACTGAGTAGAAGCCAGGAGTTCAGGCTTTAAAGCAGGAGGACCTGTGTTTCAATCCCATCTGCTGTTACCTTCTAACTCTGTGACTGGGCATTATTTAACCTCTCTATGCTACACCTTCTTTAACCTCTCTATGCTACACCTTCCTCATCCATAAGATGGGGATAATTCCACTTCTCTGACAAGGCTGATGTGCAGATTAAATGAGCTAATGTCTCTGAAATGTTAATGCAGTGTCTGCACTCAGCAAACATACACCGACTTCTTACTATTGCTGTTATAATGATGCCCTACTTAGGGCAACCTAGCTCAGTTTTGTGATGATCAGAAACACAAAGTTAGTTATTTGGAAAAACAGCCTTCACATTCTCTTCCCTATTTACAATCTCTTGCAAAGTGTTTAAACAAAGTTTATTGAATTTGTTTGGCTTTCTTAGAAAATGCTTTTCATATTTACTCAGCCATGATGCTCAAGATTGGGCCTTATCATAAAAGGCAGAAGCTATACCTGCAACTGAATAATGGTGTAAACTAGGAATAAAAATAACAATTCCTGAAAAATAAACATCCAGTAGAGAATAGCAAACCAAGTTAGTAAAATAGTCCCCCACCTTCGTTTTCCATCTTAGGAATATTCGGTTATCATGCTGCTCTCTGAAAAAATGCTAGATCACATCTTGTATTCCCTATATTTTTTCTCCGGTGGTTTGGAAGAAATTATTTGTTCTCTCTTGTTCTAGCTTCTACCTAACAATTAATAAAATTTCCACTCCAGTACTTTTAATTAAGAACCTTTTAGTGCTGTGCCCCATGCTTACGGCAAGATCAGAAACCCAAAGCCTCCTAGTTTTCTTTTTTTAAAATCTTTATTGGAGTATAATTGCTTTACAATGTTGTGTTAGTTTCCGCTGTATAACGAAGTGAATCAGCTATACCTATACTTATATCCCCATATCTCTTCCCTCTTGCGTCTCCCTCCCACCTTCCCTATCCCACCCCTCTAGGTGGTCACAAAGCACTGAGCTGATCTCCCTGTTTAATGCACCTGCTTCCCACTAGCTAGCTATTTTACATTGGATAGTGTATATATGTCAATGCTACTCTCTCACTTCATCCCAGCTTACCCCTTTCCCCTCCCCATGCCCTCAAGTCCATTCCCTCCTTCTGTGTGTTTATTCCTGTCCTGTCCCTAGGTTTGTCAGAACCATTTTTTTTAGATTCCATATATCTGTGTTAGCATACAGTATTTGTTTTTCTCTTTCTGACTTACTTCACTCTGTATGACAGACTCTAGGTCCATCCACCCCACTACAAATAACTCAATTTCGTTTCTTTTTATGACTGAGTAATATTCCATTGTATATATGTGCCACATCTTCTTTATCCATTCATCTGTCGATGGACACTTAGGTTGCAAAGTCTCCTATTTAAGTTATTAAAATTATTCTCGGGGCGGAGGGGAAGATGGCAGAAGAGTAAGACGCGGAGATCACCTTCCTCCCCACAGATACACAAGAAATACATCTACACGTGGAGCAACTCCTACAGAACACCTACTGAACGCTGGCAGAAGACCTCAGACCTCCCAAAAGGCAAGAAACTCCCCACGTACCTGGGTAGGGTAAAAGAAAAAAAGAGAAAACAGAGACAAAAGAATAGGGACAGGACCTGCACCAGTGGGAGGGAGCTGTGAAGGAGGAAAGGTTTCCACAAACTAGGAAGGCCCTTCGCGGGCGGAGACTAAGGGAGGCAGAGGGGGGAGCTTCGGTGCCGCAGAGGAGAGCACAGCAACAGGGGTGCAGAGGGCAAAACGGGGAGATTCCCGCACAGAGGATCGGTGCTGACTGGCACCAGCCCGAGAGGCTTGTCTGCTCACCCGCCCGGGTGGGCGGGGCTGCAAGCTGAGGCTCGGGCTTCGGTTGGAGCGCAGGGAGAGGACTGGGGTTGGCGGCATGAACACAGCCTGCAGGGGGTTAGTGCACCACGGCTAGCCGGGAGGGAGTCCGGGAAAAGGTCTGGAGCTGCCGAAGAGGCAAGAGACTTTTTCTTACCTCTTTGTTTCCTGGTGTGCGAGGACAGGGGTTTAAGAGCGCTGCTTAAAGGAACTCCAGAGGTGGGCGCGAGCCGCGGCTAAAAGCGTGGACCCCAGAGATGGGCGGGAGATGCTAAGGCTGCTGCTGCCGCCACCAAGAAGCCTGTGTGCGAGCACAGGTCACTATCCACACCCCTCTTCCAGGGAGCCTGTGCAGCCCGTCACTGCCGGGTTCCTGGGATCCAGGGACAACGCCCCCCAGGAGAACACACGAGGCGCCTCAGGCTGGTGCAACATCACGCCAGCCTCTGCCGCCGCAGGCTTGCCCCCACACTCCTCCCTCCCCCTGGCCTGAGTGAGCCAGAGCCCCCGAATCAGCGGCTCATTTAACCCCGTCCTGTCTGAGCAAAAAACAGACGCCTCCAGCGACCTACACGCAGAGGCGGGGCCAAACCCAAAGCTGAGCCCCTGTGAGCTGTGAGAACAAAGAAGAGAAAGGGAAATCTCTCCCAGCAGCCTCAGAAGCAGCGGATTAAAGCTTCACAATCAACTTGAGGTACCCTGCATCTGTGGAATACATGAATAGACAACGAATCATCCCAAATTGAGGAGGTGGACTTTGAGAGCAAGATTTATTTTCCCCCTTTTCCTCTCTTTGTGAGTGTGTATGTTTCTGTGTGAGATTTTGTCTGTATAGCTTTGCTTCCACCATTTGTCCTAGGGTTCTATCTGTCCATGTTTTTTTGTTTTTTAATTTTTTTCTTAATAATTAATTTTAATAACTTTATTATACTTTACATTCTTTCTTCCTTCCCTTCCTTCCCTCGCTCCCTCCTTTAGACAACGAATCATCCCAAATTGAGGAGGTAGACTTTGAGAGCAAGATTTATGATTTTTTCCCCTTTACCTCTTTTTGTGAGGGTGTATGTGTATGCTTCTGTGTAAGATTTTGTCTGTATAGCTTTGCTTCCATCATTTTTCCTAAGGTTCTATACATCCCTTTTTTTCTAAATAATTATTTTCTAATTTAATAACTTTATTATATTTTACTGTATCTTCTTTCTTTCTTCCTTTCCCTCCCTTCTTTCCTTTCTTTCTTTCCTTCCTTTCTTCCTTCCCTCCTTTCTTTCTACTTTTTCTCCCTTTTATTCTAAGCCGGGTGGATGAAAGGCTCTTGGTGCTGCATCCAGGAGTCAGTGCTGTGCCTCTGAGGTGGGAGAGCCAACCTCAGGACACTGGTCCACAAGAGGCCTCCCAGCTGCACATAACATCAAACAGCGAAAATCTCTCACAGATCTCCATCTCAACACCAGCACCCAGCTTCACTCAATGACCAACAAGCTACAGTGCTGGACAACCTATGCCAAACAACTAGCAAAACAGGAACACAACCCCACCCATTAGCAGAGAGGCTGCCTAAAATCATAATAAGTCCACAGACACCACAAAACACACCACCAGACGCGGACCTGCCCACCAGAAAGGCAAGATCCAGCCTCATCCACCAGAACACAGGCACTATTCCCCTCCACCAGGAAACCTACACAACCCACTGAACCAACCTTAGCCACTGGGGACAGACACCAAAAACAACGGGAACTACGAACCTGCAGCCTGCAAAAAGGAGACCCCAAACACAGTAAGATAAGCAAAATGAGAAGACAGAGAAACACACAGCAGATGAAGGAGCAAGGTAAAAACCCACCAGACCTAACAAATGAAGAGGAAATAGGAAACCTACCTGAAAAAGAATTCAGAATAATGATAGTAAAGATGATCCAAAATCTTGGAAATAGAATGGACAAAATGCAAGAAACATTTAGCAAGGACCTAGAAGAACTAAAGATGAAACAAACAATGATGAACAACACAATAAATGAAATTAAAAATACTCTAGATGGGATCAAGAGCAGAATAACTTAGGCAGAAGAACGAATAAGTGACCTGGAAGATAAAATAGTGGAAATAACTACTGCAGAGCAGAATAAAGAATGAAAAGAACTGAGGACAGTCTCAGAGACCTCTGGGACAACATTAAATGCACCAGCATTCGAATTATAGAGGTTCCAGAAGAAGAAGAGAAAAAGAAAGGGACTGAGAAAATATTTGAAGAGATTATAGTTGAAAACTTCCCTAATATGGGAAAGAAAATAGTTAATCAAGTCCAGGAAGCACAGAGAGTCCCATACAGGATAAATCCAAGGAGAAATATGCCAAGACACATATTAATCAAACTGTCAAAAATTAAATACAAAGAAAGCATATTAAAAGCAGCAAGGGAAAAACAACAAATAACACACAAGGGAATCCCCATAAGGTTAACAGCTGATCGTTCAGCACAAACTCTGCAAGCCAGAAGGGACTGGCAGGACATACTGAAAGTGATGAAGGAGAAAAACCTACAACCAAGATTACTCTACCCAGCAAGGATCTCATTCAGATTTGATGGAGAAATTAAAACCTTTACAGACAAGCAAAAGCTGAGAGAGTTCAGCACCGCCCAACCAGCTTTACAACAAATGCTAAAGGAACTTCTCTAGGCAAGAAACACAAGAGGTGGAAAAGACCTATAATAACGAACCCAAAACAATTTAGAAAATGGTAATAGGAACATACATATCGATAATTACCTTAAATGTAAATGGACTAAGTGCTCCCACCAAAAGACACAGACTGGGTGAATGGATACAAAAACAAGACCCTTATATATGCTGTCTACAAGAGACCCACTTCAGGCCTAGAGACACATACAGACTGAAAGTAAGGGGATGGAAAAAGATATTCCATGCAAATGGAAACCAAAAGAAAGCTGGAGTCGCAATTCTCATATCAGACAAACTAGACTTTAAAATAAAGACTATTGAAGAGACAAAGAAGGACACTACAAAGGGATCAATCCAAGAAGAAGATATAACAACTGTAAATATTTATGCACCCAACATAGGAGCACCTCAATACATAAGGCAAATACTAACAGCCATAAAAGGGGAAATCCACAGTAAAACATTCATAGTAGGGGACTTTAACACCCCACTTTCACCAATGGAGAGATCATCCGAAATGAAAATAAATAAGGAAACACAAGCTTTAAATGATACATTAAACAAGATGGACTTAATTGATATTTATAGGACACTCCATCCAGAAACAACAGAATACACATTTTTCTCAAGTGCTCATGGAATAGTCTCCAGGACAGATCATATCATGGGTCACAAATCAAGCCTTGGTAAATTTAAGAAAATTGAAATCGTATTAAGTATCTTTTCCAACCAGCACGCCATGAGACTAGCTATCAATTAACAGGAAAAGATCTGTAAAAAAATACAAACACATGGAGGCTAAACAATACACTACTTAATAACGACGTGATCACTGAAGAAATCAAAGAGGAAATCAAAAAATACCTAGAAACAAATGACAATGGAGACACGACGACCCAAAACCTATGGGATGCAGTGATGCAGCAAAAGCAGTTTTAAGAGGGAAGTTTATAGCAATACAATCCTACCTTAAGAAACAGGAAACATCTCAAATACACAACCTAACCTTGCACCTAAAGCAATTAGAGAAAGAAGAACGAAAAAACCCCAAAGTTAGCAGAAGGAAAGAATTCATAAAAATCAGATCAGAAAGAAATGAAAAAGAAATGAAGGAAACAATAGCAAAGATCAATAAAACTAAAAGCTGGTTCCTTGAGAAGATAAACAAAATAGATAAACCATTAGCTAGACTCATCAAGAAAAAAAGGGAGAAGACTCAAATCAACAGAATTAGAAATGAATAAGGAGAAGTAACAACTGACACTGCAGAAATAAAAAAGATCATGAGAGGTTACTACAAGCAACTCTATGCCAATAAAATGGACAACCTGGAAGAAATGGACAAATTCTTAGAAATGCACAACCTGCCAAGACTGAGGAAGAAATAGAAAATATGAACAGACCAATCACCAGCACTGAAATTGAAACTGTGATTAAAACTCTTCCAACAAACAAAAGCCCAGGACCAGATGGCTTCACAGGCGAATTCTATCAAACATTTAGAGAAGAGCTAACCCCTATCCTTCTCAAACTCTTCCAAAATATAGCAGAGGGAGAAACACTCCCAATTCCTTCCACGAGGTCACCATCACCTTGATACGAAAACCAGACAAGGATGTCACAAAGAAAGAAAACTACGGGCCAATATCACTGATGAACATAGATGCAAAAATCCTCAACAAAACAGTAACAAACAAACAGAATCCAACAGCACATTAAAAGGATCATACAACATGATCAAGTGGGGTTTATTCCAGGAATGCAAGGATTCTTCAATATATGCAAATCAATCAATGTGATACACCATATTAACAAATTGAAGGAGAAAAACCATATGATCATCTCAGTAGATGCAGAGAAAGCTTTTGACAAAATTCAACACCCATTTATGATAAAAACCCTCCAGAAAGTACGCATAGAGGGAACTTTCCTCAACATAATAAAGGCCATATATGAGAAGCCCACAGCCAACATCATCCTGAATGGTGAAAAACTGAAAGCATTTCCACTAAGATCAGGAACAAGACAAGGTTGCCCACTCTCACCACTCTTATTCAACATAGTTTTGGAAGTTTTAGCCACAGCAATCAGAGACGAAAAGGAAATAAAAGGAATCCAAATCGGAAAAGAAGAAGTAAAGCTGTCACTGTTTGCAGATGACATGATACTATACATAGAGAATCCTAAAGATGCTACCAGAAAACTACTAGAGCTAATCAATGAATTTGGTAAAGTTGCAGAATACAAAATTAATGCACAGAAATCTCTTGCATTCCTATACACTAATGATGAAAAATCTGAAAGTGAAATCAAGAAAGCACTCCCATTTACCATTGCAACAAAAGGAATACAATATCTAGGAATAAACATACCTAAGGAGACAAAAGACCTGTATGCAGCAAATTATAAGACACTGATGAAAGAAATTAAAGATGATACAAACAGATGGAGAGACATACCATGTTCTTGGATTGGAAGAATCAACATTGTGAAAATGACTCTACTACCCAAAGCAATCTACAGATTCAATGCAATCCCTATCAAACTACCACTGGCATTTTTCACAGAACCAGAACAAAAAATTTTACAATTTGTATGGAAACACAAAAGACCCCGAATAGCCAAAGCAATCTTGAGAACGAAAGACAGAGCTGGAGGAATCAGGCTCCCTGACTTCAGACTATACTACAAAGCTACAGTAATGAAGACAGTAGGGTAGTGGCACAGAAACAGAAATATAGATCAATGGAACAGGATAGAAAGCCCAGAGATAAACCCATGCACATACGGTCACCTTATCTTTGATAAAGGAGGCAGGAATGTACAGTGGAGAAAGGACAGCCTCTTCAATAAGTGGTGCTGGGAAAACTGGACAGGTACATGTAAAAGTATGAGATTAGATCACTCCCTAACACCATACACAAAAATAAGCTCAAAATGGATTAAAGACCTAAATGTAAGGCCAGAAACTATCAAACTCATAGAGGAAAACATAGGCAGAACACTCTGTGACATAAGTCACAGCAAGATCCTTTTTGACCCACCTCCTAGAGAAATGGAAATAAAAACAAAAATAAACAAATGGGACCTAATGAAACTTCAAAGCTTTTGCGCAGCAAAGGAAATCATAAACAAGACCAAAAGAGAACCCTCAGAATGGGAGAAAATATTTGCAAATGAAACAATGGACAAAGGATTAATTTCCAAAATTTACAAGCAGCTCATGCAGCTGAATAACAAAAAAACAAACAACCCAATCCAAAAATGGGCAGAAGACCTAAATAGTCATTTCTCCAAAAAAGATATACAGACTGCCAACAAACACATGAAAGAATGCTCAATATCATTAATCACTGGAGAAATGCAAATCAAAACTACAATGAGATATCATCTCACACCAGTCAGAATGGCCATCATCAAAAAATCTAGAAACAATAAATGCTGGAGAGGGTGTGGAGAAAAGGGAACACTCTTGCACTGCTGGTGGGAATGTGAATTGGTTCAGCCAGTATGGAGAACAGTATGGAGGTTCCTTAAAAAACTACAAATAGAACTACCATATGACCCAGCAATCCCACTACTGGGCATATACCCTGAGAAAACCAAAATTCAAAAAGAGTCACGTACCAAAATGTTCATTGCAGCTCTCTTTACAATAGCCCGGAGATGGGAACAACCTAAGTGCCCATCATCGGATGAATGGATAAAGAAGATGTGGCACATATATACAATGGAATATTACTCAGCCGTCAAAAGAAACGAAATTGAGCTATTTGTAATGAGGTGGATAGACTTAGAGTCTGTCATACAGAGTGAAGCAAGTCAGAAAGAGAAAGACAAATAACGTATGCTAACACATATATATGGAATTTAAGAAAAAAAAATGTCATGAAGAGCCTCGGGGTAAGAGAGGAATAAAGACAGAGACCTACTGGGGTACGGACTTGAGGATATGGGGAGGGGGAAGGGTGAACTGTGACAAAGCGAGAGAGAGGCATGGACATATATACACTAACAAACGTAAGGTAGATAGCTAGTGGGAAGAAGCCGCATAGCACAGGGATATCAGCTCGGTGCTTTGTGACCGCCTGGAGGGGTGGGATAGGGAGGGTGGGAGGGAGGGAGACGCAAGAGGGAAGAGATATGGGAACATATGTATATGTATAACTGATTCACTTTGTTATAGAGCAGAAACTAACATACCATTGTAAAGCAATTATACTCCAATAAAGATGTTTTAAAAAAAATTATTCTCCATTGAAGAAAGGGTTAAAAACCCAACCGCTTTAGGGCATTTGGGATAAGTAGTAATATTTATAGAAAAAATACAAACATGCCAAGTCAACGTACTATACGAACTATTTCAAGTAAAAAGCTGTAACTGTGACTTTGGTGAATCATATAGGGAATTATATATTAATTTCTTACTATTAACTCAAGGGAAAAGAAAAGAAAGCTAACTTAATTATCTTTTAGTCCCAGAAAGTGTAGTAAATAATTCTCTAATTCAAAATTTTTACTAATTAGTCTTAGACTGCTCAGGAGTTTTCCAAATTAGTAAAGTTTTACACTAAAAATAAGTTTATTCTTCTTAAAGTGAATTTAAGCAGAAACCTGTGGTGAAGTATATTAATAAGATTGTGCTCTTTAGGTAGTTAGGAGCAAAAGGTAATTTTCTTCCACTATTGGAAAAGCTTAATCATGAAAGGGAAGAAGGCTAGTTCCCTCTTACTTTTGGAGGCTCAGAAAATTCTTGTTCTCCTGGGTCAATGGTACACAGCCCTAAGACCTGTACAAAGATTTTGAATTTCAGGGGAGGAAAATGATAGCTTTCGAGTTAGGTGTCTGTAGTTTCATGCCTTATTTGCATGAAGTCCACTCACCAGCTTTCCCCTTTGCTGCGCAGACCTGGTCTCTCGCAAGGTGTACACGTCTCCACAGACAGAGATCTCGCGCCAGACCCCAGGCTGGGACTCCTCAGTGAAGCCCCCTCTCGGATGCATCACCAGGACACCATTGGTCGTGAGCCCATCCATGTGGCCATCGGGGTTTTTCCACTTTGCTGCCTTTTCCTGGAGAGCATACCACAGAAAAGATTATGTTCAACACAAAAAGATTCTAGAATCTCTTTAAACTATTGGGTTAAGGGCAGAGGGGAGGAAAGTGAGGAATTTTCATTTTCTACTTAAAGCTAATAATCAGAAGGATAAAAAATGCAGTTAGTCCGACAAAATGAAAGAAGTGCAAAAACAGATGAATGATTTATCGCTGGAGACATATTTACCTTGGGCACTTAAACAAAACCTGATGCCTGAACCTCTCCCTCACAGATTCTTGTTCAAACCACCCCCCGCCCCCAGGTGATTCCAGGAATACAGTATGTATTCTTCGATTCTATTTGTGCAGTGCTTTCATCCTGTTATCTAAAAATGCTTTGTATGAACTCATTATCAGGGAAGTACTAGAAGGAAGAGAAGAAGTTTTTTATTAAACAAACAAAATTTCAAAATATATTAAGCCAACAAGTTGTGGCCACTCTGTTCTGTTTTCATACGAATCAGTGTTACATCATCAAGGGTGGAAGGCACAAGCGGCTGGATGTAACGGCAGGACAGATGCTCGTGGACGCCTGGCCACAGAGCCAGATATTGCTCACATGACTTGGGTAAATCTGATGAGGATAAATAAGCCAGTTATGACTGGTTTAGGGGTGGGCATGTGACTGAGTTCTGGCCAGTGAGGCCTGAGTGAGTCCTTCTGGGAAGCTTCCTGGAAAGGTTTCTTGGTTCTTTAAAAGAGACGAGGAAGAAACAGTGCCTTTGCTGCCCTTCTTCAGCGGGAAGCTGTCATGCTGTGGGGGCTGGTGGAAGTGCAGGAGCCATCCCACCGCCGCCAGGACCTCGCCTGAGGAAGCTGATGTGCCCAGAGGCAGAGGGCAAGATGGAATGAACCTGGCTCCCCGGATGTCACAGAACACTGCACCAACCAAGCCTGCAGCTGGCCTTCCTGGGCGCTTCTTGCAACGTGATACATTTTTATTACCATTTAGGCCATTTTAAAGTGAGGTTTTTCTCCACCCCCCCCGGCAAAAATATCCTGATTCAAAAAGGGGACTATATTAAAACTGGATATTCACTAAAACTGTGGGGTTTTATTTACACGGACATTCTATGAAGGGAGATATTTTTAGTCTGTTTTGTTCTTTGTGATATCACATCTGTTACACCCAATATGGAACAAAGCAAACACTACGTAACAATTTTTTGAATGAATAAAGGAATAACATTTTCTTTTGCACCCCGATTATCTAGATCTGACCATTTTCCTTCTGAAATACATTATGTATGTTAATACACATACTTTACAAAAGTTAATTACTGTACATATTATACTTAATATAGCAAATATAACAAATAACAAGTAACGACAGTTATGTTCAGATTTTTAATGATAGCTTTTCAAGCTGGTTGTATGAAAACTACAATCTCACCAGAAGCTTTGTGCAAGGCAAATGTTTTGGCCACAATTAAATGTTATATATGATGATAATGGGTGTTTTTCTAGAAACAACGTACCGATTAATAGTACTTACGCCAAGAAATATGTTTTTGGAAGAGTCGAATCCGGCTGCGAATATGCGTGCTGTGTACGGCTCGTTCCTGTCACAGACTACCCTGCAGGCAAACCTGGATATGGTGCTCTGTGTAATCTGCGCTTCGTCGTTGTTCTGACTGCCAGAAATTGTGTCTGTAACGACGAAGTCAATAGGGCTTTCTGTTGATCTGCCCACCTAAATAAATCAAATTATACTCAGGATCTACTTGCAAAATAGGATGTCACCACATTCATCACACGAAATGAGTGTTCAGGATCCTTTAACATTCATTATCTCTACTATGAAGGTCAGAATTTAATGAAAAAATCTTCAGTCTGCTCCTTTTCTTGTTTAAGGGAGATGTTATGGTAACCAACCGTAAGATTTTAAATGTTAAGAATAACCCAATTTTCTATTCTAGAGGAAAAGAGATCTCAATCCAAACAGGTTTCTGATCAGGTAGAAACATTACTTATTACTTTCATAGAAAATCATTCTTTTTTTTTTTTTTTTTCTTGTATTTCCAGGTGGGAAAAACCCCAAGATTTTAAAGGAAGCCAGCCAACAAAAGCCCTATTTCCCCCACTCTTGCCCAGCTCCAAGGACTGGTTTTCCACACTAAGTGAATCCACCAGTGACTCATGGCACAGAGGGAGAACAAGCCCTACCTCAGACATGAGACCCCAATGCCTATTTCTGTCACTCAGCGTAAATGAGAGTGATGTAAAGGGCTATACAGGTCAGCTCAAAGTTTGAGATGCAGTCATATGAAAGATTTAAAAAGCTGATCCTAACATTTCAATTTTGGATTTAAAAAAAAACTGTCCTGGGACAGTCTAAAAAGTGGCCAATAATATTTTATTGGCTTACTTTCCTTGGTAAGATTTAAATGCTGCCAGAAAGAATATATTTCATTAGCATGATCTTAGAGTTCTAACAAAGCTTTTCATATTCACTAAATCCAAACAAGACAGGTACTGCTGTGTCCTGTGAACTGGGAAGTATTTGTTTACAGGTAAGGAAATCCTCACGACAAAACATTAAACCGTCTATGTAATGATGTTCTATGAATCTCTCAGTAGGAAACAGTGATAAATGTTATATATGCCAAAGATACGTCTTAAACTAAAATAATTTATATGTAAACAAATCATTTCTTGTTAAATATGATATTAATGTTCTCTCCTAACAAGTGACTTTGATTCTGAAATTGTCAATGGAAGGAACAGACGGAACCCCCAGTGTGTACGTATAAGGCCTCCAAAGTCAATTTCCCAGGTATCTTTATCCTGATCTCAAAATTCCATCTAAAACATAAGCAGTGTAGTACTTTTTTGTCCAAATGAATAAAGGTGAAATAAATATAACAAAATGTATATATCTTGCATCATTTAGGTCTGTTTGCTTTGCAACAATATTAAATTTATTTTGTAAATCTCACATACACATTTTCATGCACAGACTATCTCTGTTAAACCAACAGACAACAGACATCTATTGCTTTTGTTTTTTACAACCCTTAATTTCTTGTCGTATTGAAATGTGCCTGGAATAAACTAAACCATGGGGTTCACTGAAACTTATCACCTTGAATAGATGCCTATTGCCTGAACATACAGGTTTAGAAAACATGTAACTTGTTAAAAAATGCAACATAAAACTTGAATTAGAGAGATTATAAAATCATATCATACGATGGATCTTTCTAAAGTTGCAGAACCTTCCCTCTGCTAGATTCATTCAAAAGCTGGCTGTGTAACTCAGAAGCTCTACTGATTCAGACTGCTGAATGTTTTTAAACCTTTTTTTAAAGCTACTCTCTTTTTCAAGTATATAATACAGTATTATTAACTGCAATCGCCATGCTGTATATTACATCGGAGAACTTACTCATCTTACAGCCAGAAGTTTGTACTGTTCGACCAATACCTCCCCAATTCCATGTGCCCCCCTACCCGCTCCAGCCCCTGGTAACTACTCTCTGTTTTTATGATTTTGATTTTTTTTTTTTAGATTCTATATGTGAGTGATATTACACATCTGTCTTTTTCTGTTTATTTCACTTTAGGTTTTTTTTTTTAATTAAAAAGTAAGATACTCTGCAAAATATTTCACAAATATAGGAAAGTATACAGGAGACTACTCCAAACTCAGGAACAAATCTGTCCTGAACCTCGATTCCAATGAAGCCTTAGGAGTAAAATGTGAGAAGTTCTAAAATTGCCTGGTCACCACACAAAACCCAGAGCTCTCACAAAGACACAGGCTATGATCTAATTTCTGTCACCTCCGTAGAAGAGGGCGAAGACTTTTCAAACTCTGTTCAAAGCTCAAAGCTAAAACCATGCTCCAGCAGAATGTCACACAACCACTCCTTGTCTATAGAGATTACTCTCTTCAAGAAAGGCCATTCTGATTTCATCCCAATGTATTAAATTAATGTCTTGGTGAATCAACTGAAATTGCCTGTAAAACATGACATTTTATTCCAACTGGAACATACTGCTAAGGTCAATTATTTCAAGACATGATACTTAACCTGACTGGTCATTTAATATTTGTTTATCAAGTCACTTCCACTTAAATCTAACCTGTAGAGTGTTAGCATATTTCTATACTTTAGGACACAAACCTCATGTTGCTTTTGCCAAGAAAAAAAAAAAAATCTAAGCCACTTTCCTAATGAAAACTCACCCAATGTGGAAGACTTGGAGCCTGTCCTTTCTTTTGACTATTGGATCAACTCTACGTTATTTTAAGGGTAGTCATGTGGACCAGCCATGATGTATCTGAATTTCATCTGATGTTCACATAGCAGCCATGGGGAGAATTTTACTCCCTGCTGCTGACGGATATGCACATATACAGCATCATTGGGCACTTTCAGTTGCGTACATATATGAGAAAAGTTTGGGTTTACCTGGTTGTCAATCAAAGTCAGCACAGGTAAAATGGTGTGAAAGCACCCAAAAGGTCCTCCTTCACCTTTCCTGGACCAATCCTACCGTCGTCCCTGCATCTGTAACCTTATTTTCTCACTTCCCTGCTATGACAAGGATGAGTTATCGCTGCTCCTATCCATGACCAATCTCTCCACGCGTGCTTCGCATCCCACTCTTCTCCCCTTTCCAAGGATTTTACTCCTGAAATGATCAATTTCTCTCTATTACTGGATCACACTGTCAGCTATCAAACATTTTTTTGGTTAGTTTTTAAAATTTCAACTTGTCACTTAATAGCTTTTAAAAATATAACAAAAATGAGTATTAGAAAAATGATCATCTGCATGGATGTTTCAGGAATGCCAAACTGCTATTACAAGGTTCCAAACGCGTTCCTTCTCGATTTCCTTACTTGTCTCCTCCTGCACCGTTAACAGACATTTCACTGCTTGGCTGGGCAGTTTGAATAGCGCCGTTCTAGACTCGTCTCTCATCTTTGAAAATGTTTTCCTTTGCTTGAGAGCACCTCTCGAACTATAGCTCCATTTCTCGGATTCATTTAATGGCAATACTTCTGGAAAAACCTGCCACCAGTTACTACCCCCTGCTTCCTTACTCATCCCCGTGACCCATTCTGAAGCCACCCCAACTCTCAGCACGGCTCTACTGAAACCCCGCTTGCTGAGGTTTCCAGGGCTTACGTGTCCTGGTATACCTGTACCTGGTATTAAGTTAATGAAACCTTTCCAGGCTAGTTGGCCAACAGCCCCTTTCCCTTCCCCTTCTGTTCTCTCCCCCAGGTAACCTCACCAAATCCCATTTTAGCCCCAAAGCCCTGATCTCTCCCTGAGCTTCAGATTAGCAGACCCAATCTCCACGTGGATCTCTAATAAGCATCTCACATGTAACATGTTTCAAATGTTACACTGGATCCTCTTCAACCCCTAGGTTCCCTATGTCAGTGACTGGCACCCAATTTGCTCAAGCTAAAAAAATCAATACCCAAGAATCACCCTGGATTTTTTCTCCACACCCACATTTAACCTCGTGTAAATTCTATCAACTCTTCCTCCAAAATGCGTCTTCAGTCCCTGCACGTTTCCCCACCTTAGTTCTAGCTGCCCTCAGCTCTTACTTGGATTGCTCTGCCTTAGACTCCAAACTGGTGTCCCTGTTTTCACACTTGCCTCCTACATTTTTCTCTAGACAGTAGCTGGAGATATCGTAACAAAATATAAATTGGACTTTCTCTCTCCCTTGCTTAAATTCCTCCAACAAACTCCTAGAATAAAACCCAAAGTCTTTACTTGGCCTAAAGGCCCCTTTCTCTCCCGGCTTCTGCCTACCTCTCCGAGTTCATCTCATGTCACCTCCATCTTCCTTCGCTCTGCTCCCGCCTTGGGGCCCTGGCACTGCTGGCTTATCTGTGGTCTCTTTGCCTCGTCTAGAATATATGCTCCATGAGAGGGGAGCTGTCTACCTCCGGTGACTAGATGAGCATCTGACACAGTAGGTGCTCAAGAAATGAAACTGATGAATGGAGGATTACGACAGTGAGCTTGAACCCTGTGAGCCTGTGAGACACACAAACACACACGAGTACAATGTTTTAGGAAATAATTATTAAAATATTCTTTAACATTTTTCTCAACTAAATAGATGCTAATGAAATGTTACCATCGAGAACTACTATAAACTAACTAAAAAAAAAAAAAAAAAAAAACCCAAACCATAAAAACCAAACATAAGGCATTGCAGCACTTAGGTCTGAAGCATATGAAACTGAGAAACCAGAGGGGGAAATGACCGCTAACTCTGGTTTCAGGACCTGCTTAGTTTCCTTAACGCCCCAAGATCAGAATCGTCTTTGCCTTTGATTCCTTTTCTAAACTATATTCTTCTTTACATTTTACTTTCTCAATACCTACGCTCTTTTCTCTTTCCTTTATTTACCCCTATTTTAGAAAATAATTACTAAGATCTTATTCTGGCTGTATTAACTCAGATTTTGTTAATCTTAACCCATCTCCTAAATTTAGATCTAGGTTTGACCTTCTCAGGCACTAGTACTTCCGAGTTCTGAGCCTATTATCTGATTCCACTGTGGGAAATGCAGCACAAGGCCCTGTTTTTGGTTCATTCTGATGTTCTGCTTTTAAATGCTCAATTAACCTACAAATCGTTTTAATGGGTAATGGCTAAAATGAACAGCCCTCAACACCAAGGTCCATACTTGGGAAATATGAATGCTGCAGTGCTGTTGCTCAGTGACTTTTGTCAGTGGTAGGTTTTAGACATGTAAACTTGTTAAAAGGAGGAAAAAATTAAAACAAGCTTGATTTTTCAGGGCCTTCTAAGAGTTGCTTAATTCTACTCTGCTTAGAGTGATCTGACATTAATCCTCCAATATGTCCAGTTAGTCTGCAAAAGGAATCAGATTATTTTAGTGAAAGTAACAAATGGGTTATGTTTTCTTCATACGTCTATAAATTCCTTTTGAATGATCGTGCCTTATTTAAAGTTACTGAGTAGGTACTGTGTATAGAATGGAGAACTCAGGAGACCTAAACCTTTAGTTCTGCCACTAATGCCATCTTTGCCCTTAGGTTAAGTTACCTTTTCTTTCAAAGACACAGATTTCTCAGTTACAAAATTAAGAAGTCAGTATAGTAAAAACTGGTATATTTCTCAGTGTGGTCCATGAACCTCTGAGGGTCCTTGAGGCCTTTTTAAGGGGCCAGGTCCATGAAGCCATGGTTTCATAATATGAACCATAATATGATGGTTTCATAATAAATACGAAGATGCTGACATTTGCTCTGATGACGATAAAACAATGATGTGCCTTAGCGGGAATCAAAGCAGCGGCACCGAACTATACTGATGGTCACCGTGTTCCTCACCGCCCTGCATTTGCAGTTAAAGAAACTGCTGATTTCATAGGGGGTGAGGGTGGGGGAGGGATATGCATGCTTTGATGAAGCAGTAAAAAATTATTAATTTTATTAAATCTCGAGTCTTTTAATATTCTGTGTGATGAAATGGGAGGTATGCATAAAGCATTTAGAAGTTCAAATCAGTAATGGAGCTTCCTCAAAAAAAAATAATTAAAAATAAAACTACCATGTGACCCAGCAAACCTACTTCACGGTATTTATCCAAAAGAACTGAAATCAAGATCTCGAAGCAGTATCTGCTGCCCATGTTCACTGCAGCATTATTCACAATAGCCAAGATATGGAAGCAACCGAGGTGTCTATTAATGGGTGAGTGGAGAAAGAGAAAGCGGCATATACATACAATGGAATACTCTTCAGCCTTAAAAAGAAGGAAATCCTGTCACATGCGATAATATGGATGAATTTAGAGGACATTATGCTAGGTGAAATAAGCCAATCACAGAAGGCCGAATCCAACTACATGAGGTATCTAAAATAGTCACACTCACAGAAACAGAGTGTAGAATGGTGGTTGCCAGGGGCTGCGGGGACAGGGAAATGGGAGATGTTGTTCAATAGGCATAAGGTTTCAGTTACACAAGATGTTCGGGTAAGTTCTAGAGATGTGTTGTACAACAGTTAAAATAGTTAAATACTGTATCATGCACTTAAAAATTTGTCAAGAGGATAGATCTCATGTTAAGTGTTCTTACCACAATAAGTGGGGGAAAAAAAGAACAGGAAGCTGAAAAAATCCAGCTAAATCTTTAATTCATTCTGCATTAGGTGAGAAGGAAGAGAGCGAACAATCTGAGTAGAATGTGAGTGCACAACAGTGAAGAACGCACCATTTCTGTCACAACATGTCACTGAAGAATAGCAATGAAACAAACGTGCAACCACAGTAACTTGTTGATTTTAAGTGGTAAAAAAATGTCCTACCAACAACTGTAAAATTTTCTGGATTTATGTTTTTAGTACTGAGAATCTTCTACCTGTGTAACACATTAGTAAAAAATCTTATATATTCAAGATGTATAACTTTGGAAAGTATTAAAGAAAGGGATTATCACAGAGTTCCATCAAAATATCAACAAGGAAGCATATGCAGATGTTTATCTAGGGAGAGCTTTTTCTTTGGGAGAATGAGAAGGAAAAAAACATTTAGAATATTATAAAATGGAATGGCGTGAAGAGTAAAACCACTGTTCATGATGCGTCTAAATACCACACACGTTACTTTTGACGTACTGGCACTTAAGTAACTGTGCCCGTATCTCTGACTGCGACTCACCCTACCCATCTATGTATCTATCCATCTATGTATCCATATAGGATTGTTCAGGTTTTTTAAATAGCTAACACATTCACAAGGTTCAAAGATAAAAAAGCATGGAATACCTCCCTGGATACCACCCTGCCCAGTTCTCTTCCCCACAAAAACCACTGCTCTATTAGTAACGTCTTGTTTATCCTTTTGGAGACTTTTCAAGCATATAAGCATATCTAAATCATTTAACTGTACTAATTTGCTATCTGATAATTAATATGCTATTTCATACGTTTAATAACATTAATTTATTAACATTAAGTAACCTTAGTTGAATATAATACTATCAAAGCCTCAATGTGTTTAATCATTAATTTTAATGCATTAAATATGTTTGGAGCTCTTTTTGTGACTGTATGAGGCTGTGTGAGCTTTTCCTAGTTCTGCTGTACAGCCTTGGAGGCCTCCACTGCATGGCTGTACCTGAGTTTACTTAACTGGTCCTCTATTAAGAGACATTTAGGTTGTTTGCAATCTTATACCATGAAACCACGCTGCAAGCAATAAGTTGGTAAAAATGTCATTTTGGATGTATGCAGGGGTATCTCGGGGGTAAATCTCTAGAAAGAGGAGAGCTTTAGAAAGAAAAGCTGAGTCAGAGTGCAAGCACTGTGTATTTTTCATAGGTATTTCCAAGTCACTGCCCCATAGAGGTCAGACTAATTTATAGGATGTAGGAGAGCATCTGCTTCCCCACACCTCTGACAAAACCTTTTGGATTTCTGCCAATCTGGTAAGTGAAAAATGGTACCTCTGTGTGATCTGAATTCACATTTCTGTTTTTATAAGCGAGGCTGAGCAGGTTTTCTTATTTTTCAGAACTATTTATCGCCCCCCCCCCACCTTTTTCTGCCCCCACCACATGGCTGGCGGGATCTTATTTCCCCGACCAGGGATTGAACCTGGGCCCCAGCAGTGAAAGCGCCAAGTCCTAACCACTGGATCGCCAGGGAGTCCCCTATTTCCCCTTTTTGATGTATCTACGATACCTTTTTGACATTTGTTTCAACATCATTTAATAATTTAACTCTCCATATAGAAATGTAAAGCCTCCTGGTTGAATCTGTGTTTGCTTTTTCCCTTTATTAGCCTTAATTTTAATTTCCTGTTGTTTTAAAGTACCAAATCTTGAACAGACTCACAGACATAGAAAACAAACTTGTTACCAAAGGGGAAAGCAGGGGGAGGGATAAAATAGGAGTTTGGAATTAACATATATACGCTAATATATATAAAACAGATAACCAACAAAGACCTACTGTATAGCACAGGGAACTACACTCAATACCTTGTAATAACTTATAATGGAAAAGAATCTGAAAAAAGAATATATTTCTGTGTGTATATACATGTATAACTGAATCACTTTGCTGTATACCTGAACCTAACACAACACTGTAAATCAACTATACTTCAATTAAAAAAAAAAGTACCAAATCTTGGATATATTATTAATTCCCTTCTTTTTAAATTAATTGATAATTTTTCCTGTATTATTTCCTTCCTTCTGCTTTCTTTTGATGTGTTTCTGGACTTTCAATTATATACCACTAAAACCATTCTTGAGCCTGCCCTTTCTTTTTTTAAAATTTTTATTGGAGTACAGTTTATTTCTATAGGACATTCCATCTGAAAGCAGCAGAATACACTTTCTTCTCAAGTGCATATGGACATTCTCCAGGATAGATCACGTCTTGGGTCACAAATCAAGCCTCAGTAAATTTAAGAAAATTGAAATCACATCAGGCATCTTTTCTAATCACAACACTATGAGATTAGAAATCAATTACAGGAAAAAAACTGTAAAAAACACTAACACATGGAGGCTAAACAACATGTTACTAAACAGCCAATGGATAAATGAAGAAATCAAAGAGGAAATCAAAAAAAATACCTAAAGACAAATGACAATGAAAACACAACAATCTAAAACCTATGGGATGCAGCAAAAGCAGTTCTAAGAGGGAAGTTTACAGCAATACTATCTTACCTCAGGAAACAAGAAAAATCTCAAATAAACAACCTGACCTTACACCTAAAGCAACTAGAGAGTTAGTAGAAGGAAAGAAATCATAAAGATCAGAGCAGAAGTAAATGAAATAGAAACAAAGAAAACAATAGCAAAGATCAATGAAACTAAAAGGTGGTTCTTTGAGAAGAGAAACAAAATTGATAAGCCTTTACCCAGACTCATCAAGAAAAAAAGGGAGAGGGCTCAAATCAGTAAAATTAGAAATGAAGAAGAAGAAGTTAAAACGGACACCACAGAAATACAGAGGATCATAAAAGACTACTACAAGCAACTCTATGCCAATAAAATGGACAACCTAGAAGAAATGGACAAATTCTTAGAAAGGTACAACCTTCGAAGACTGATCCAGGAAGAAACAGAAAGTATGAACAGACTAATCACAAGTACTGAAATTGAAACTGATTAAAAAACTCCGAACAAACAAAAGTCCAGGACCAGATGGCTTCACAGGGGGAATCTATCAAACGTTTAGAGAAGAGTTAACACCTATCCTTCTCAAACTGTCCTCTACCTTCTTACTGTCATTTTTTAAAAGGAACTTTTTCTGATCAATGTTTAGTTCCTTGAGTTTCTTCCTTCCTTCCAAATAATAAAAGCACTTAAAGGTTTTTACATTTTCTTCCGAATACAACATCAGTCACATCTCATGAGTTATGCTATTAAATGTTTCCACAGTTATTTTTTAAAAGGCCTGTCTGTAATTGTAGTTTTGATGTCCTCTTTGGTTCAAGTGTTATTTAGGAAGTATTTTGAACATGTTAACTTTTAAAAGTAGCTGGCTCTAAAAATGTTTGTTCTTGTTTTTAGAGTCTCTTTTTTATTGCACTGAGATCTGAGAATGTAGTCTTTACAATTTCTTTCTGCATTTTTAGAATTAAGTGTTTTCTTAGTCTTTTGAAAACCAAATAGGAACAATTTAAATATTATCGTCACCTTTTTCCCCTTGGACATCACCAAACACTACTGTGCCAGAAGTTCTGACTACATATCAAAATAGAGAATCGAAGGAAAAATGTGCTAAAAGTTTCCATGGAAAAAAGAAAGATGTTACCTGAAACATATCCGTATCTTTATCATGTGTGTACTCGACCACCACGGTCTGATTCCTTGACAGAGTGTACGATATGCTGTGTTGACCTTTGCAGCTGATAGCCTAATAATGAAATAAAAAATATAAAAATTTGTTAGAATTTCATTTCAACAACTTACCACAATTCTGTTTGTAGTTAAGAGACATCACTCTACCAGCAAAACCCCAACACAAGCCAGCATTTTCCTAATGGTCAGAGCCTGTCCCTGCTGTGCCCTGAATTACAGAGGAGCCAGCAGTCATAATACTGGCTTTATCAAATATTCATCCTTAATATGAACAATATTTTACTTAAGCCGAATCAAAGTTAACCCACCAGTTTCCAAGACCTGATTTAATCATAGTCCTAGAAAAACATATACTTTCTCCATGTTACCTTAACTCAGTGACAGAATTTTCAGACTAATATGATTTAAAATTTCTTAATTTATTTCACATTGAAACGGATAAGTCAGGAACATTTTGTAATAGTATTTTTACTACATGATGGAGATTATGAGAGTACACGAATCATTGAAAAAAAGTAAAATTCTATAAAAACTTCCATATAATAATGCACTATTTTAGCCAATGATAATCATACTTATACTCTGTTATACATCTTATTGAAAACTTGTATAAGCACTTGCTTAACCCAGATATTTATTGAGTTAATAAATAAGGTAGCTAAGTTAGTTTTATCGCCTTTATTTTTAGACTAGACTAAAGCTAATAGTCTTTTTCAAAGAATCCAGAAACCAATAATATGATGATGTTCTTATTTCCTCCATAGTGATATATTTCAACCCATTTTACGTTGTGGTCACATACTTTAAAATTTCCAAATTAACAAAGAAGTTTATTTAAATTATACTCCAAATTATTTCAATTACCCTGTCCGTTCAACTTTAACCTATCTTCATTTCCATTCTTTTACATTACGTATAATAAATAAAACTTTAATAAGCCTATCTATTAAACATTTATTGAACAATCACACTGTATGAAGACCAAGAAAGACTAAGACAGCATTTGGAAGTAGCTGGACATACATACAGCACCTAATGAAAATGTACTCTGAACATTTATATTTGACTAATATAATTGCTTAGAGTAATAAATAGTACAACATTCCAAATCAACTTTGAAGTTAGCCTGGTTAATCTCATGGTTCTTCAATCATCTGCCTTCAGGAACTTCATGGTTGAAATGATGCTTTATTGTACATGCTTCATTAAGATAATGCAAGTATTAGAAATGATAATTATTTATACAGTTAATATGATTAGGAAGCTAAAAAAAATACTTCTTAGACCACTCAACTCCAGTAACAAATATAATCTGAAATTTTCATTGGTCTGAGTCACATAAATTCAGTGGTACTGATATAAGTGACATTTTTTGAAAGTCGAATTAATAAAGAATTATTTCCAATTTAAGGTAAGTGGATGCTTGTTTATCTTCATAGTTAAGTAAAAAAACCCACTTAAAAATAATTTTATTAAACTCAAACTTACAAAACTGATAACTAGGGGGGTGATTATTTGTACAATAACTTATTTTACAGTTCCTTAAAAAGTATCTGTTGCACTTAAGAGTTTTCCATTTACAAGTGCACCAACTCAAACACAACTTTCTTGGCGCACGCACTACACAAAATAAGAATGTCTGTAGTTTGCCAATTATCTGCAAAAGAAGGAGTTAACAAGTGTCAGAACAGAACACCTTTAAAAAAGTTAGACATTTTTGTATGATGGTACCCCTTAGGTACTGTGTTTCTCAAACTTCCACCAAGGTTGCCTTAACTGGAAGAGAGTTGTGTGAGCCCCTAGACATGTCTGGGAGAGCAATCTAGAAGTGAAGCTTGAAACATCTTACCTTGAAATTAGTCTAAATTTTGTATTCTACTCTTTAACATGCCTGTAGTTTTAACATTTAAACATTTTCAATATTTGAACAAGTCTGCTGGGAAATCAATGCCCCAGGAAGGTCTGCTGTGCTCACCCCACGGCCTAGTGCAGCTTCCATGCCACTCTGGGAAGCCCCAGAAATATGCATTTTACAGGCCCTAAGTCGCCCAATTCTTCTAGAGTGTTTTATTCTAAGACTACTCTTGTGGCCCAGACTATCATAAGCATGAATAAGACTATTTATAGGGAGAGTGAGCCCAGTGCTCATACTCTGGGAACCACCCAGAGCCAAGGGAGCACAAAGACCTTGGCCAGCCCCTGCCCAGCCGCCCTCAACAGGGAAGAAAGCGTGGGGACCCCGAGGCCTTGAACGCCGTATCCAGGTGACCTTGAATGTTGAGTCCATTTAAAGACAAATTACAATTTCAAACTTCCGCCAGTTTTTGAAACGTGGTTTAAACGTGGATCGGCAGAGTTAGGAAAGGTGAACCCTTTGAAGGATAAGAGAACACATTTTCTGAGACTTTTTGAATAGGAACATCTTAACTATGCGCTACATTTTAGAAACCTCTGGATTTGGGGAAGATGGAGAAGTGGGAACAGAGATCCTACAGGGAGAAACAAGTCCCAGAAGATGGAGGGGGCTCTGAGCAGCAGGTGATGAACTCCCCTGTGGCAGGACGGCTGAGGAACTTCAGAATCGGTGTGACCCACCAAAGTCACTTCCAGTCCGGCGGTGGTCTCCCTCTGTGAGTGCTAAACTGGGAGGGGAGGCCCTCCTGCAAAGAGGCCAACAGTCTGCACCCACAGCGGGGAGAAGCATGGAGATGAGCTGGCCCCAGAAGACTGGGATTTAAGCCAGGACTGGGGTTTGGAGCAAAAGGGGGCAGTTGAAACCCAGGCCACCTCCGGGCTCCTCAGAAATAAATGGAAAGGCACCCACTTCCCTTTGATGCCATGAATTAGGGCTCACATGATCTTGTTTGTGCATTAAAGAGTCTACAGTGGGGCCAGATTTGGGGGATTTGGAGGAAGGTAAGAGGAGAGTTTAAGCTTGACCTCAATTTTTGCTTTCCATCTGCCAAGTGTATGAGGCATTAAGCTTCTTTGGGGTTAGAAGTATCAATTTTTCAGCAATAATTTTAATATTTAAAATATGGCTCTTGGAAATACAGCTTCTAGTAAATTACAGATTCACTGACTTGAGTCGATCATTTCAGGTTATTTTGGAAATAAACGTCTCCCCAAGGCACCAAGTTGCTTTGAAATCTATTTCTGAAATATCAGAAAGGAGAGTAGGTAAGGCCTTCTCTTGGCACTCTCTGGAGTTCAGTACCAACACGACTACTGTAACGTAGTGAGATTCCACTACACTAGTTCAAATATGGAGACCGAGCGCTTTAAAATGGTAAGGAGAGCTAGCCCAACCAACCTGCCTAGCAGACAATACTGATTGGCCACATTTGCTTTCCTACTGTGATGAGAAGCCAGGGTTGCTGACTCCCTCTTATGTCGCTACCATGCTCAAAGGCAGGTCTGGTCTTCGGTGGTCTCCACCCCCCGGCAGTGAGGGCGTGGCAGGCTTTCAAGGAAAGTCAGATGAGTGAATGGACTGCAACGGATTCAAGATGAGACTTGGAGCTTCTTTCCTCGGGTCTTCTCAACCTCTCCCTTACCTTCCACCAGCAACGGTACCAACACTGACTGACACCCTCAGCTCAAATTTATTACGTGTGAATTTTATGGGGTTAAAAATATCAGGATTGGACAATTACAAATTAGACACAATTACAGATCCAGAGAAGGAAAGATTCCAACTTTATCCGGTTTAGGAAGTTCAGCACTGCCCCACCCAGGTGCCCAAACCAAGGCCCTTTCTGAGCCAGGACACTGTCTTCCCAGTTGAAGATGCTTTCTTAGGGTCACTCTACTTGTGCCACAGGCGCGGCTCAGCTGAGCCATTCTCTGTCATTCAGGGGAACAGCTAGAACTGGTTGTCCTTGTTCAACTTCAACTAACTGACAGAGTCCTCCAAGCCTCCAGACTTTAAAACAAACATGGTTCACAAGGTCTGCAGAATTTTCTTCCTCTTGTAAACCCCTATGTACATACATAAGGCACTTAAGAAGATATATAATACGTAATGATACCAGAAAGGCAGTCCTGCAAGATGCATAATGAGATAGGTACATGTATTCATGGAAGTCAAAGAGCTTTCAATCAATTATTAAAAGTATAAGTAAAATACTCTAATCTTTCATTAAGAAGCTGTGGGGTTAGTGTTCAATCACAAAGTAAAAAAGGGAGAAAGCCCGATCAGAAACTAACTGGCTTCTAGAAAATACTAACTTATTACAGTTATGAGTTAGCTCATTTAATTCAAGCTCCATAAGGCTGCTAAGTGAGCCTTTATCAACTGTGTAGGGAGAGAAAATGGAATTCATCACCAAGGCAGACATCGTTGGTTGCCTACCTAATGCCCTTCACCCTGCTAGCTGAGCTGGCTGCCCATGACAATGCCTGAAAATGAAAAGAGCAGCTCTCCCAGCCTCCTCTGAAGTGAGCATGTGGAAAGGTGACCCAATCCTGACCGGCGGGACTTTGGAGAAATCTGGTGTGGAGCTCCTGGAATGGGAGACATCAAGAAAGATACTTTCCTTTCTCTGTTAATAGAAGAAACGAATGATGATTAAGGGGTATCTGGAGCTGAGGCGGCCATCAGGCAACAGTAAAGGAAGGTCAAAAGACTCTCAGAGAAGCAAACTGGGCCCCAACATCTTTGAGTTGAACCAAATCGGAAACTGTCTGCCCCTGACTACTTCTGTGAGAAAAATGAGGGGTTTTAGGGTGCTTTGGGTTGGGTATTTTGCTACTTGCAGTGTAAAGCATCATTACATTGTTCAGTCCAAACTTTTTCTCCTCCTGGGTTTCCTCTTTTAGTCAATAGTGTAACCATATTCCAATCACTCATACTTAAAACCTCCGTGTCATCTCTCGGCCCTCTCTTGCCACTGTTGTCCAGATACAGTTAATTATTACCGTCATACTTAAAATCTAATCATGAGTCAAAGCCAAGCTCACCGATTTTACTGCCTTAAGGCACAAATCAAATACAAAGTAGGATAAACAATGTGCAACATTTCACTTTTTCTCCTCAAATACAAAGTAGTTGTTGGGCAACCAGTAATTACAAAGCTGATTTATTCCCCAAAGGAGTTTTACAACCAGCTCCTTTATAGCCCATAACTTTCTACTTTGGAGATTATTAGGTGTAATCTAATTCATCTTCCCTTGACCCTGGGCTGCCCTCAGTAACTTGCTTGACCAACAGAATGCAGCAGAAGTGACAGACGGGACTTGGAGGCTTGCAGCTTCCCCTTGCTGCCCTCAAACACTTGCTCTTGGAGTTCTGAGCCGCCATATAAGACACCTAACTACTTGGAAGCCACCACACTACAAGAAGCCCAAGCTACGAGAAGGGCCTTGGAGACTGAAATGCCACGTGGGGAGAAGGAGGCCACGGAGAAGCAAGACCCAGACATGTGAGTGAAGGAGCCACCTTGGAAATGGACCCTCCAGTGCCAGTTGCCCCAGCATTTGCCACGTGGACCAGAGACACTGCCATGGGAGCTCTTCCCAAATTCCTGACCCACAAAATTATCAACAAAATCAAATGTTTTTTGCTAAGCCACTAAGTGTTGCAGTAGTTAGCTACACAACTAAAGACGACTGGACCAATCCGTTTTCAAGGCCTACTGGCGCCAGAGCCTCTTTTCTGTCTTATGTGACTTATCACGTAAGTCATCACGGTGATTTGTGTGTTCACCTTCCCTGTGCCCCAGGGCACGGTACAGGTATAGGTAGTACGGTGCCTTCACAGAGAGCAGGGGCTGTGCTTCTGATGGCACTCTCATGAGGTCCTGAACGCATATGAAGAGGCTGTCTGTGGTTAGAGCAAGTATATATTTTTACTGTGATAATCTTCAGTTGTCAGATGACTGAGAAGAAAATTTTGTATTAGTATTTAAAATTAATATTTATAGATCAACATATAAAAGGCACCTGTAAAGCATTCAAAGCCTTTCAGAGAAGACAAAGCATGTCACATGGACAATTTTTAGTCCTTACACATTTGGAGCAGGAATAGAAGAGATACTAGGAAGACAGGAGAAGAAAACAACCAGATGTGTTGGAAGCTATGATGTAAAACTTTGACAAACCACACACAGCATGTACGTTAATGGGGCATGCCTTACTAAACGAGAGCCAGCCTCATTTAAGGGGATGTAGTGTGTGTGTGTGTGTGTGTGTGTGTGTGTGTGTGTGTGTGAATCTGAGTTTCCAATGAAATGAAATTCCTTTTCTCCAAATCCACACCATATTTTCTATTACTATATCTTAGAACCAAATCACTCAAGGGTTTGACAATCGCCCTTGTCTAGATGTCCAGGATGCTGACTGTTACAGAACCACAGTTACTCTTCCTGTGCCACACAGCACTGGACTAAATCTAAGGAATGTGTTTTTGCAAACAGCAGCACCCTCTGTAGTTTCTCTCCTTGGGAGTAGATGGAATTAATGTTCTTTTTGCCCCTGAAAAGAGAGTACCAGGGCTTCCCTGGTGGCGCGGTGGTTGAGAGTCCGCCTGCCGATGCAGGGGACACGGGTTCATGCCCCGGTCCGGGAAGATCCCACATGCCGCGGACCGGCTGGGCCCGTGAGCTATGGCCGCTGAGCCTGCGCGTCCGGAGCCTGTGCTCCGCAACGGGAGAGGCCACGGCAGCGAGAGGCCCGCGTACCGCAGAAAAAACACACCAAAAAACTGAGTGCCAGACACCTGGCACTCTTACATGCTTACATGTTCAAGGAAACTTTTCCAGATAAATCCCAAGTTTTCACAGAGCTGCTCTGAAGAGTTTTGCATCATGTGTCTGAATATGGTGGCATTCTCTGATGCTGCTCACCGCATCCCATCTTTCAGTTTCCAAGGAGACATCTCAGGAAGAAGTCAAAGATGCTCTCACAGCCCAGCAGATAGGGACAATCCTAGGAAAAGTCCTGCACAGTCTACTCATGGAGCCAGAGACCCCTTTGTCTTTTGGGTTCCACCAAGAAACATAATATGAGCTTGTGTTCTCAACAGCCTTCTAAACGATGTCCATAACTCGGCACTCTTTAATAAGGCACAGTAGATAAGGTACAGGCTGCCCAGCCAATTATTCTGCATGTTTTAGGCAAGTTTATTTTCAGCCACCTTAACTGTTAATTCTAATTTGTAAGTTAATATTTCAGCCCATCGTACAACTTAATAAATAAATAAATAAATAAATAAAGTCCAGCTGCGGGACTCTGGGCAAGTTACTTCAATGATCTGTGCCTCAGTTTTGTCATCTTACAAGTGCTGGTCTGGGTCCAGGAAGGTCAGCGCTGGCTGAGGACAAAGATGCTTTAGCTACTTCTATATCCACCCAGTTTATCACAAAGTGCTGAACAAGTGACAGGTTCAGATCCAAGTCTGTACAGATTATGTCACTGTACTTTTTAAACCTAACCTAAGCTAACCTAATGTGCAATCTCCTCTTTCCGTTATTTTGTCTCCTGTCTTTTGGAAAATAGGGATGATGTGCTGTTTTCCCACAGAGCAACGCTGTGACTAGGACACACATCTAGACACACGAACAGGTTACGTCACCAATCACATGTGTGCACTGGTCACTATCAATGACGGTCTGTTTCAAATGGTGACTCTGAAAGTGCACCCTTTTCAAACACATCTCCCCACAGTGACTGCATGGCAGCTCCCCCAAAGCAGGAGAGGACAAGGAAGGGGTACAGCCCTGTTAGTGCAAGGCGGCACTCTGGCACTCCATCCATCTCAGTGCCCACACGTGTCCAATGTCCGAAGTGGCAACTACCTTGGGGTCTAACCCTGTGGCAAGGACCACCGTGGTCACCTGGGGAAGGATGCGGGGCCACGCTCGTCGGGTAGGAGATAAAGAAACTGACCTCCAACAAATTCATTCATCAAAACAGCAATGCATTTGCTTCGGAACATTTTACAGTTCTAGATGTGAGCAAGAAGGGGCATAGGAAGAACGGAAGAAAGACGCAATGTATTTGTGAAACGCTAAGTATTGCAGTGAAAATTAAACCAATGATGAGATTACCTCTTTGTTGTACACAAACAAGACTAGGGAAGAGAGAGAGAGAGAAACCTAATTGTGGTCTCCTGTAACAGGAATCGGTAAACTTTAAGAGAAGGTATTTAGTCAGTCAATGGACAATGCTTTAAGGGATGGGTGTGAATCTGTCTGCTGCAACATCTAACATTTACTTATCTGAATATTTAAGTATCTGCATACATATGATCTACTTGCCACAAGAGACAAAGCCAACTGAAAGAATGAACCCTAATAAATATGAATTAAAAATGAAGTATCTTACAAAATGACTATGTTGAAAAAGTAAAATCAGTTCAGTAATTCCATTTATATACTTCTATAAATAATATACTTTATATAAGTCATGCATTTACTGGGTAAAAAAAAGTATATTTTGTTTCTAAAGAGCACTGGAGAGAAAATACATAGGTATCTACCGTGAACTATGCGTTACAGTGAGCCAACGGTAAATGCAAGCCTTAATTTGTTGCCACGAGCAGGCAAACTTCCAGATACTATAAACTGAATATGACACAAATCGATTTTATACCAAGATATCCAAAGACCCGCCATATAATTATTTTAATATGTGGGCCAGTTTATCAGCTGTCAAAACGATCCCTTGAGTAATGAAGAATAAAAAGACTAAAATTTACCCTGGTTCAAAATAAAATGAAATACAAAACCTTACTGATTACCTATAGTGAAAAAAGCAAAAACTCTCATTTAAAAGACGTTAAAAAGAAAAAAAAAACGGGAAGGGGGGAGGCTCAATTTTTCCCCTCATTTTACTTGGATTTTTATTTTTTGCGGTACGCGGGCCTCTCACTGTTGTGGCCTCTACCGTTGCGGAGCACAGGCTCCGGACGCCCAGGCTCAGTGGCCATGGCTCACGGGCCCAGCTGCTCCGCGGCATGTGCGATCTTCCCGGACCGGGGCACGAACCCGTGTTCCCTGCATCGGCAGGCGAACTCTCAACCACTGCGCCACCAGGGAAGCCCTGGATTTTTATTTTTAAGGCTTGGCCTTGATATAAAATTTGCCCGTCTGCTGCAGGATCTCATTTTCGTTATGGAGTAAAACCAGTTGGATAAGGCCACGTCGTAGTTATGTAGAGACATGGAGATATTTACTCTCAAAAGACAACATTTATCTTGGCAGTTGGCATTTTCAAGATGTTAGGCCGGCTAGAATCATGCAGGTTCCAATCCTAATATACAAAACTTTGAGTAAGACAATGGCTGAAGTACAAGGAAAAACATATATGTACCTAACATGTGTGCCTGCCCCTGCTCCCCCAAGTGTTCATACGCGCTTTTGGAAGAAGTTTGGATATACATTTGAATGTTCCTCCTCAAGCCTCATTCACTGAACTTCTTAAAAGGGCCCTTGTTATCTGTGTCCTTGGGTCGTATTCTGAAACTGTTTCTTAACCTGTAAAGTGAAACACTTGCCTTGAAGAGCTGTTGAAAAAACTCAGATGATGTTTGTAAAGGAACCAGAGTCCAGTGCCCAGCACATAATAATTACTATTACAGCCAGCTATTTTTATGACTAAAACATAATCTCTATCAGATAATTTAATACTTAATTTTACAGAGGCCTCCAGATTCTTGATTGATTTGGAAGGCAGAGAATATTGTTAATTGGGTAATATGTGCACAGAGTACCAAACATTACCAGTGAATAGTATGCTCCTTCCAATGTAGCCCTCGGTCACAGAGAGCGCCTCTAGTACTAGTTCTGTGTATATCTTTTCAGGGAATATCGGTGTCTGTGCTAACGTAGCACAGGTGGTAGAAATGAGAGCACACTATCCACAGAGGTCTGTCCCCTGCTTCTCTCACTTTACAGTACAACTTGTACAATGGTCTGCATCACCTGCCTATTTGTGCCTCCTCGTTCTTTTCGATGTGTAGATATAGCCTGATTTTTCCATCTTTTAAACTTATTTAACAAAAAAGTTAAGAAATAAATTTTCTATTTTACAAGCAATGTTGCAATGAATATCCATGTATTCAATTTGCATACAGGGGAATATATCTATAGGATAAATTCCTAGAGATACAATTGCTGGATCAAATGATATGTGCATTTTTAATATTGATAGTTATTGTCGAACTACTTTTCGTAGAAGTGATATCAATTTAGATTCTCACCAGATGTATATGAGAGGGTGTTTCCCCTACCCTCACCAACATAGAGAGTTATTAAGTGTTATGGTATGTATTGTATGATATGTGAAAATGGTATCACTGTGCTTTAAGCATTTCTATTATCATTACTGAAGCTGAATGGGTTTTAAAGTGCTTGAAAGTCATCTTTTTTCTTTACTGTGAACTGTTTATATCTTTGTCCATTACTCTTTAGGTCTTTTTCATACTTATTTGTAGGTATTCTTTATATATTACCCCCATTGTCTGTGATATGAGCTGCAAATTCCCACCACTCATTTGGCTTTTGACTTTATTTAATGTGTTTTTGCCATACAGATTATTTTTAGAAGTTTATATAGTGAAACATCAGTATTTTTTTCTCATTTCCAGATTTTACCTCATAATTAGAAAGGCTTTCCTCAATCCCAAATAAAGTGAACAATTTTCCATTCTTTAGTACATTTATGATTTTACTTTTTATGTTTAAAAATATTACTTGCACACTTATCTGAACAGTCATGAGTGCGTATAAAGACAAGTTTCTATTTTCAGCATGTAAAAGTCGTATTACAAGCATACAACGCAAGACTTTTCTTTTTCCTTGTTGTTTCCTACACATTTTGCTTAGAGAAAGTGATGCTGTTATTTGATACATAATGATCACAACTCTTAGGTCTTCATTGGGTTGTATCCCTTTTCATTATAAATAAACTTTCTTTGACTTAATACCTTTTTTTTAAACCATGAATTCAATCTTCCTTAATGTTAAGACTGTAACTTTGACTCTTTTTGTTTGTTTGCATTTCTTTGGTATGCTCCATAATTTTACCCCCAATCTAGATCATTTTGTTTTAGATGTGTTTTATATACAGCCTATAATTGTATTTTTCTACGTGATCCAATTCTTTTAATATGTAAGTTTAGAACATTCACATTTATTGATAGGTACAAGATATATCTATACTCTCTGCCTGTATTGCTATTATTGCCTTTTATTATAGAAACAACTTTACTAAGGTCTAAGTAAGACACAATAAACTGCATCTATTTAAAATGTACAATTTGATAAGTTTCAACATGTTTATGTACCTATAAAACCATCATCATAATAAAATTATGCACATATCTATAACCCACAGAAGTTTCCTCACCATGCCCCTTTGTAATTCATACTTCCCTTCCAGCTGCTTCTTCATGTCCAGGCAGCCAATGATTTGTTTTCTATCACTATAGATATTATATTGCACTTTCTGTCATTATATAGGAATGAAATCTTACACTATGTACTATTTTATAATTCTGCCTTTTTTTATTTAGCATCATTATTTTTAGATTGATCCATTTAGTTGCACATATCAATAGTTCATTACTTTTATGCTGGGCAGTATTCCCTTGTAGGAATAAACTAAAATTTGTTTATCAATTCATCTGTTGATGGATATCAGGTTACTCGTTTTTGGCTACTGCAAATAAAGCTGTTATGAACATTTATGTCCAAGTGTTCGTATAAACATATGTTTTCATTTCTCTTGATCAAATACCTAGAAGTGGAATAGCTGGACATATGGTAGGTGTACGATAAACTTTTAAAGAGACTGCCAGATTGTTTTCCAAATTGGTTGTACCATTTGGTATTCCCATCAGCAATGAACGTGAGTTCCAATTGCTCCACATCCTGCCAACCCTTGGTATTGTCATCTTTTCATTTCAGCCATCCTTACGAGTATGTAGTGGTATCTCATTGTGGGTTTAATTTGAATTTCTTTAATGAGTAATGACATTGAGAATCTCTTTATGTGCTAATTTGCCGTCTATATATCTTCTTTGGTGAAATGTCTGTTCAAATCTTTGCCTATTAAAAAAATGAGGTTATTTTCTTATTATTGAGTTCTGAGAACTCTTTATATATTCTGAATACAAATCCTTTACCATATATATGACTTGCAAATTTTTTTCACAGTCTGGCATAGCTTTTCATTCTCTGAACAATTTCTTTCAAAGAGCAGAAGTTCTTATTTTTTATGTTTGTCAATTTATTCTTTTACAAATCAAGTTTGCTTTTGTATCTAAGAAATTTTTGTCTAATCCAAAATCACAAAGATGTTTTTCCCTATGTTTCCTTTTAGAAGTTTTATATTTAGGTCTATGATCCATCCTAAGCTAATTTTTGTACACAGTAAAAGGAATGGATCAAAGTTCATATTTCTGCATATGGATACCCAAATGGTCCAGCACCACCGGTTTAAAAGGCTAAACTTTTCAACTAAGTTGCCTTTGCACCTTTGTTGAAAATCAGTTGTCCACGTATGTGCAGGCCTATTTTTTGACCCTATTCTATTGATCTATATTTATATCTTTACATCAGTACCACATTGTCTTAATTATTGTAGTTTCAAAAATGTCTTGAAGTCAGTTAGTGTAAGTATTTCAATTCTGTTCTTCTTTTTCAAAACTGTTTTGGCTTTTTTAGGTTTTTGCATTTTCAAGTAAACATTATTTCTTTTTTTAAAAAGCCTGCTGGAATTTTGATAGGGAGTGTGTTGAACTTACAAATCAATTTGGGAAGAATTGATACCAACACTGAGTTTCCTGATCTACGAACATGGACCATCTCTTCATATATTTGGAGATGTGGTACAACTCTCAGCAAAGTTTTGTAGTGTTTAGCGTGCAGGTCTTGCACATCTTTTGTTAGCTTCATCCTTAGGTACAGTTGATTCTTGTTATTCACCATAGTTATGTTCTATAAAGTTGCTGCAAACAGTGAATTCATGAATACCTCGGAGAAATACAGGGTAAGGTTCCTGTGAGTCGTGGGTCACAACATTTTTATCAGCTGCTCAATACATAACCTTGTTTTATATGTGTTTCTGTTTAAAGACACCTTGTTTAATACACACTTCTTACAAATAATTAATTGTCAAACAGGCAGAGTGTCATTTTGTTCAACCTCAAGTGGCAACTCAAATTTTTCACCATATGCTGCTCATCCCCACAAATGGCTGTGGATGTGCTGTTAAGTATTGGTTTTGGGGACACCAATAAATTTTAGTAAGTAGGTGAATGTGCAAATATGGCATCTGAAAATAATGAAGATCGTATTTCACATTTTTGATGCTACTGTAAGTGGTAGTTGTTTAAAATTAATTTCTGAGCTTCTGTAGTATCCTTTTAAAAAATCTTTCACATTATGGTCTGTGCTTTCTTTGCCTTATGTTCTGTATTTCATATGATTACTTAGAAGGCTTATATTTCTATTTTTGTGGTTACTTTTACATATAAAACTATATAAATCTGGTTACACTCATTAACTCTCTAATAAGGGCAATGATAAATGAGAATATTTTCATTTCCTCTCTACCATCCTCCTACACACACTTTTAATTGATTTTACAATGTTTACTGCTGTTTGCTTTTTAAAAAACCATTAAAGATACTTCTATCTTTCTGTTTTAAATGATAGTTATCTCCCAGCTATAAAATCTGAGGACATTAGCATGCATACAGCACTTTTCACCTTTTCTCCTCTTCCTCTCTGACCTTTTATTTCATTATTTGTTATTTCTACCTTGCAAAATTTAAAACATTTATATTCTATTTTGTGACAATCACTCTTACTTTGTTTTCAGTCCTACAGAGGGTGCTTAATTCAACATCTAGATGCCAGTCTCTTTGCAACAATTCTTCATTCACCTCCTATTTGGCTGAAATTTGTCTTCTGGTAATTTCTTCAGTAAAGGATCATAAAAATTCTACATCCTAAGTGCTTGCATGTTTATCAATATTTGTTTGTTAGCTGTATGTGTAAAAGAAATTTGGAGTAAGTAAAGAAATCTCGGGTCACTAGATTATGAAGTCCTTGGGCAAAAAAATCTAAGCATCTAGCATAGTGCAATCATCTTTTGAACAACCACCAGATGAAATGAGTCACTAACAAAGATGGATGAAAGGTCTTGCACACAAAAATATTTTCCTCTGTGCATATTCTATCTTAAGACTTTTACAATCTGGCTATATTTGGTGAGAATATCATCCAAAGAAATCAGGGATATTATATAACAAGAATCAAGTGGGGTCAATGACAGCACTGGGACATAATGTGACAATGGAAAGAATGTCAGGTCAGGAGCAAGACACTTATTAGCTTGAGGCTCAGCCCCAAGACCAACTAACCACGTCCTTCTGTGTGTTACTAAAACCTTACAAACCTGGTGAAAGAGGAAAGCAGTGGCACAGATTTCAAATGCCACTTTTCACTGTAAGAATACATTCTACGTAGGGAGAAGAATTATCATTATCACCCCCTACCCAACCTCAGCTATTATTAAAATTGTTTACATTCCTTGAGAAATTAAGGGCTGAAGGACAAGAAGAGGGGGTAAGGGATATCTCAGAAAAAAGTGTGACATGAAAAATCTGTAGATAATCCACTTACACATAATCAAAAAATCAATGAGAGAGTAAAATGGCTTGATGCTGAGTGCACTGGGAATTCAGATCTGACTTGGTTATTAAGTCAATAAGATTATTATTATTGATGAAAAGATCTATCCATGAAGTAGATAACACAATGTGTATTCCTTAGGTGATGCTGAGGAACAAAACTCTGAGAACTGCAGCTAAAAATGACCAGGGTCAATGCTCTGTTATTATACTTGCGTCTAGCTAAAGGAAGACAAATGAAGGGACAGATCTGCCTTAGGACTCTGCCTGAAGACTGCTGCTTAAAATAAACCAGCCCTGCCTCTAATGGTTTTGGGGAAGAGACAATATAAATACACTCAACAAACAAATGTGTTGCTATCTAGTGGATGAAGCCTATGCTGAATGGGAAACCCTCTGGATGCCACCTATCAAAGCAACTTTTCAGGAATAAACCTGTGTGACCAGAGCAAGTGTGTCTCATTTATGGTACTAGGAAAGTCAGCACCCTTCAGCCATATATTTATATATTAAGTTTAATTAGGTTAGCAATCTAAACGCATAAAATCCTCTGCTTGGATACCACTCTAAAAATAAGAAACTCAAAACAGATTTATAAAATAAGATAAACATCTGCACCTTAATAACCAAATCAGTAATGATTTCTGCATATACAGTGCTTGTTCAAGGTAGAGCATTCTCATGTATATTATTTTACTTGATCATCTGGCACGCACAACCACTACAATGTGGATATAATTATCCCCGTTTTGTAAAATAAGGAAACTGACCTGGAGAGGGTAAGTCATTTCCTTAGTGAATGGGTAAGTCTACACTGCGCTGAAAACTCTCTTCATTATACTTCATTGCTTTTTTACAAAACAATTTCCAACTCTGGGAGAGGGCATTTATACAAACTTTCATAATCATATATAACTTTTTCTACAAAGAAAAAGCAATCTGGGATTTTGATTGAAACTGCTGAATCTATAGACCAATTTTTGGGAAAACTGGCATTTCCATAATATCACACCTTCCAATCCATGGATATGGCAGGAGACATGGAGAAATATATCGACCAATTTTTGAATAATGAACCAACCCTAAATTCCTGGGATAAACAATGCAAAAGTCTTACAAGTCCCCCCTCCTGCCCTTGATGTTACTGTCATATATTTGACTTCTGTATATATTATAAACCCTGTAATTATTATTAATTTTGCTTTAACCAGTTAATTATCTTTTAAAGAGATTTTTAAAATGTCTTTTATATTTACCCTTATTCTTACCATGTCCAGAGTACTCTGTGTAAATCCAAATTTCCCTCTGGTATCTTTTTTCTTCTGCCAAAAAAACTAACATTTTCTTGTTGTGCCATTTGCCATTGATAACTATTTTCAGTTTTGTTTGTTTGAAATAGGTCTTTCATTTCTGAAAGATATTTTTGCTAAATATAGAATTCTAGATTGAGAGTCTCCCTTTTTTTCTTTCTCCTTCTTCCTCCCTTTCAGTACTTTAAAGATGTCAATCCATTGTCTTTCGGTTTTGCAACATTTCCTGTAAGTTGTTTTTGGTTTGTTTTTTCATTCTCATTTTTGTTCAGGGGAACTGCCTCTTCGTTCTCTGGGTGCCTTCAAGATTTTATTAACAGTTTTCAGCAATTTGATTGTGATAGGTCTTACCTGTAGTATTCCTTATGTTTCTTCTCTTTGGTGTTCATTGAGCATTTTAGATCTTGGATTTATCATTTTCATCGAATTTGGAAAAACTCTGGCTTTTTAAAAATTTTTTTCATTGGAGTATAGTTGATTTACAATGTCGTGTTAGTTTCAGGCGTACAGCAAAGTGAATCAGTAATACATATACATATATCCACTCTATTTTAGATTCTTTTCCCATATAGGCCATTATAGAGTATTGAGTCGAGTTCCCTCTGCCATACACTAGGTCCTTATTAGTTATCTTTTATATAGAGTAGTGTGTATGGCCATTCTTTTCTTTCTTTTCCTACTCCAATTCTTCTAAAACACCAATTATACATGTTTGAGTCCACTTGATATTTTTCTACATTTTACTGTGGCTCTCTTCACTTTTTTTTTTTTTTTTTTTTGCTGTACGCGGGCCTCTCCCTGTTGTGGCCTCTCCTGTTGTGGAGCACAGGCTCCGGACGCGCAGGCTCAGTGGCCGTGGCTCACGGGCCCAGCTGCTCCATGGCATGTGGGATCTTCCCGGACCCGGGCACAAACCCGTGTCCCCTGCATCGGCAGGCTGACTCTCAACCACTGCGCCACCAGAGAAGCCCTCTCTTCACTTTTTTTCAGCCATTTTCCTCTCTCTGCCTTATACTGAATACTTTATATTTCTATGTTTTCCAGTTCACTGATCTTTTCTTCTTCAGTTTCTAAACTGCTGTTACCTCAACCAGTGTGTTTTTCACTTTAGACACTTCATTTTTCACTTTGGAAGTTTCAGTTGGGTCCTTCTTTGACTTCCATTCCTCTCCTCAACATGTTCATGTTTTCCTCTACACTCTTGATCACAGGAAATATAACTACTGCAGTTGTTTTACCCTTTTTGTCTATTAATTCCATCTGTAATTTCTGGGTTTGTTTCTACTGGTTGATTCTCACCACCCTTGCCTCAGTGTAGGTCATAATTTTACTGCTTTTCTGCCTTTCTGGTAATTTTGGATTGGATGCTGGACACTGTGAGTTTTATATTTTGGGGTGCTGGATTTTGTTAAAGGTGTTGAACTTGTTCTGGCAGGCAGTTATGCTACTTTGGATCAGTTTTCTCTCTCAAGCCTTGCTTATAAGCTTTGTTAGGGCGAGTCCAGGGCAGACTTTGACCTAGGGATAATTTAGCCTCGTTATCTATTTCTCTTCTATAGACTCTATCCTATTTCCTTTGTATCAGGAAGTCTTTCTACTCTGCAAGTGGGAACATGGACTAAGCCCCAGCCCTTTGTGAGCTGCGGAAATGGTTCAACTCCCTGCTTTCCAGTGGTTCTTTGCCCACAATGTGGAGTTTTACCCCACACATGAGCAAAGCAGTGCTTACCCAAGGGCTCAAGGGCATCGTCCTCTGCAGCTATCAGGAGCTCTTCCTCCCTGTGAAGCTCCCATCTCTGCTACTGTCCTTCACAAATTCTAGCTGCCTTAACTGTAATCTCTGGCCCTTCAACACAGGTCTGTGTTGTTCCCCATCTGCTTGGGCCTGGAAACTGCCTTCAGGCCATTTAGAATGGGGGTGGGGGTTGCCTCATTCATTTCCCTTCTCTTAGGGAATCACAGCCCTGAGCTGCCTGTGGTCCAATGCCTGCAAACAGTTATTTAATATATTTTGTCCAGTGTTTCGCTGTGTACAGCAAGGGGAGAGAGAAAGTTTCTGTAGGAGATAATTCTTGATGGGTAGGCAGAGAACTCTGTTTTGCATACATTCAGAAAATCTAGGGGGTGGGGGTAGAGTCTAGTACACTTGAAGTGATGACAATTTTAAACTTAATTCAATTGTTATAATTCAAGTGTTATAATTCAATTATAACACCCCTAGTAACATTAACTATTAGTAGTATTCCAATCCACTTCTTGCTAATCTTATTTTTTTTTCCTGAACACTTAACAGCTGATATTTGTTTATTTTATTTGTATACCGTCTTCCTCCTAGCTCACATTACAAAGTAATTTCTAAAAGGGTAAGAACTTTTTCTATGCTGTTCATTGATTTATCTCTAGTACCTAGAGTACACAAATACTTTATAAGTACACATTGTCTTATAAAGTAGTTGTGTATTGTGTGTATTCCTGGCACGCACAGTACACAACTACTTTACAGGACAATGTGTGCATCTATTCTTTAACTTGGTAGGTATCTCTGTTATAGAAGAAAACACATATTTGTTATAAAGCTAATTTTGGTTAAATCACATCCTATTTGCCCTTGATGTTCACCATATATTATTAAAATAGGGCTCTATGTATATCCAGGCAAATATTTAAAAAGAAATACTCAAATTCATATTTTGAAAGGAAAAGCAACACTATATACCTTAATGTTTGTCAAAGTAAACAATACGTAAGAATGCAGAGCATCCTATGGAAATATTCAAGCATCTGGCATCTTCTAGCAGCATACACTAGTATGAATCTGAAGATGAAGGTTACATATACTCAAAACGTGCACTTTAAAAGGTATGGCCTAGATTAATCGGAGCATATGAGATGAAGGAGGGGAGACCTATCTGAAATCTGCCTGAGATAAAATCTTTTGTTATTTAAGAGCTTATAGGCTAGGTTAACTAGTGATTTCATTTATTCTATATATTAGTTACTTCACAAGAAGTTCTGAAGTGTTGTGCTTTCTAATTACAGTTTGTGTTAAACAAAAAAAGGAGTCAGCCTCAACATAAAATCTCTGCTTAAAAGATACAGGGACAAATTGAAGTTTATATAGTTTTTCAACCAGATCTCAGTAAATGTTTTCTGGATACCCCCTTTCTCCAGAACCACACCTGGCTTCTGACATTTCTGATTAATTTTCATTCCGTAGGGAATGATGTTTTTTGTCTTGCCTAACCCAAACTGACTCTGCCATGACCACCCATACACATAACGTGTGACATGTTAGATGTGTTTTCACAGGAATAATGTTACCATCATATTTTCTAAGACTTGTTTCAAAGCTTCTTGGCTTGGCAAGTGATGGGACTGGGTTACAGTACTTTAGGTCCAATAGATGTTCCAATAAAGATTTGGCCGTGTTAATGAACACAGTGTAGGAACATTTTCCCTTTGGGAAATCTTACTTTAAGACAGGGCTATGTGACTATTAACTATGAAACTAATTCTAAAGGCCTAAACATCGTTTTTTTCAAGTCTGGCTGCTTGACCTCACCTGTGCTATGGTGACGAGTTACTTGTTTATACATTGTCAGCTCCTTACTGTCTAGCTGCATGATGTCTGGCACAGAGAGTACTCAGTGTTTGCCAAACGAGTAAATTCTTGAGCCAGAGTACCCTATCCTCTCAAGCATTCTAGATGCTTGAGACATTATCACCCTGTGTTAGTCTCAAATTAAGTTAATGAAAAATTCTGAAAGTTCTACCTCATCATCCATTTATGCCTCACTACGAACAAAACCAAGAGAATTACAGTATACGATGCGTGGAGCCTCAGGCCATCGTGTCAGTCTAGACGGGAACACAAGATGAATATGAATCGAACAGCTGAAGTATCGACGTACGTGGCTACTCTCGATGTGGCAACCCCAGAGCTCTGACAGCTCGTCCTGCTACTCTACGCTAGCTTTAAACAACTAACATTTAAAATTTCACATCTAATAGTCCCCCTCATTTACACTTAGAGGCCTCTTTCCAAGAACTGTATGTGTCAAAAACTTGAGTCTTGGCCTTGGTTTTGCCTAAATTGCAGAGGCTGCGGGGTATGGTGGGACTGAAGTAGGGTGTGAAGTCCAACAGGTGGTTTAAATACGAGAGTCCACTGCACACCAGCTCTGAGAACACAGGCACGTCACACAACCTCCCTGCCTGGAAACTGGGGGGTGGGTGGGGGGCAACAATAGTCACCTCAGAGAACTGTTGCAAGGGTGAAACAGAGTGCCCCGAGGAAACACTGCTACTTGCCCTTAAGTTACTAACAGATTACAATACTCTCAACTGTAAAGCATCAATAACTACCCTACTTACCTTACAGGGATACAGCGAAGCAAGAAAATAAACTTGATTTTTTAAGTTTAAAGCTCTACACAAACGTTATGCCACTATCTTCCTGGGGGGGGCGTAATTCCATGTGTGACGGAAAGAGGTACACTAAGGTTAAGAAGTACAAATGTTAACCTCTGTTTATGAAGAGGGCTTGTTGGTGACTTCACAGGGCCAGTGTGCCTACCTCCCCCTCCCCCCCACCATGGGGACTGAGGGCAGCTGAGCGTGGGGCACTAATGGTTCACGACTAAACCCTTTTCTGGGGAAGGTCCCTTTGACTACTCAGTTCAGAAATGCCTGGGAGAGGATGCTCTTCCCCCAGGAGCAGCCTGTGGCGCATAACTATCAAAAAAAGTGGGATCTAGAGATTGTCATACTGAGTAAGTCAGACAGAGAAAGACAAATATCATATGATATTGCTTATATGTGGAATCTAAAGAAAGGGTACAAGTGAACTTATCTACAAAACAGAAATAGAGTTACAGATGTAGAAAATAAATTTATCGTTACCGGGGGTAAGAGGGGAGGGGAGGGATAAACTGGGAGATATTGGGACTGACATAGACACACTGCTCTATATATAAATAGATAACTAATAAAGACCTACTGTATAGCACAGGGAACTCTACTCAATACTCTGTATGACCTATATGGGAAAAGAATCTAAAATAGAGTGGGTATATGTATATGCATAACTGATTCACTTTGCTGTACACCTGAAACTAACACGACATTGTAAATCAACTATAACCCGATAAAAATTAAGAAATAAAATAAAATAGATAAAAAGAAAAAAAAGTGAGGCAACTATGTGGTCCCACGCTTCAGTGCTCCCCGCGGGACCAACCTGAGGCTAGACTTCGGCTAACATTTTCTCAGCTGCTTTTCTGGCTCTCTCCTGCTCCTCTCAATTCCTTACTGTTTTCTTCTGACAGCAGTTCCTCAATAAACCACTTACCCAGGCTTTGGCTTTGCGTTTAAAGAACCAAATCTAAGAAACCACTAATATCTTCCAGTATCGAGCTGCCTGGCAGTGTTTCAGCAGAGTTTCCAGGAAGGCCCAGGCTTTCCTTAGGGCCTACAGCACATCAGGACAGCACTCCCCAAGTCCAGCCAAGGTTGGTGGCTACTGGAAACAAGCCAGAAGCCAAAGTCTGGGCAGAGCATGTGGTGTTACAGCTGGGATGGGATACACCCCTGCTTAGAGCATCCTCAGAAAGGAAGACAGGATGTTCCAAAACCTACAGGTGAAGGGGACTTCTGTCTCTCGGAGAATATGAGAGAGACCTACCCCAGCCCGTGTGAGACACCCCTCTAATCCAGGCTGTTCACAGAAGTCAAATAAATCTCCCAGAAATGCTTTCCCCACCTCAGAAGCATCTGAGTGACATCAAGGTTTGCATAACCACAGGGCCCAGAACAGCTGTTGACCACAGCAGGCAGCAGTGCCTGAACGAGTCATTGCACACACTCTAATGGGTAGAGCAGTGGAGACACGCTCTCTGCCGCTGTTTCCAGTCTCCACCCTCTGCATGCGCACAGAACTGAGGCCGCAGGCCACGTGTGCTGCCCCAAGTGCTGCTGTGTGTTTTTGGTGTGTGTCTACGTATTGCCTCCTCAAGGGAACGTGAGTCCCTTACTTCCTTGTGAGACATCCTTGGAGCCCCGGCTATGTGTCTAGCACCATGCTCAGTACTGAGGTTATAAAGACTGAGTTAGGCACAGTTCTTGTCCCCAAGTTAAGCGCACCAGACTTTGCGCATGATAGATTGCTCCAGAAGGACTTGTTGAATTAAACTGACTGTGGCTGGGCAGAGTTGGATAAGGATTCTAGGAGGAGGTGGTCCCTGACCGGGATGCTGAGGTAGCAGGATTTAGGCAGAACGAGGGAAAAGGTATGTTGGAGAGGGGATGGCACGCACAGTGATTGAGACAAGACTTGAAAATGAGAAAAACCAACCACTGTGAAAGACCAATGTATAATAACCCAAGTAAATGACACCAAACAGATGGGAACAATTAACTGCCCAGGGGTCTTGGCCTTACTTCTCTTTCTTCCCACACCCCTTGCGTGCCTGGAACAGAGTAAAGCTCAATATTGCTTGAATTTTACTAGATGTTAATGCCTTAAGCTTAGAACTCTCTATGTGAATTTCTGGGAAGTAAGATACCCATATCAATCTTCTGAAACTCATAAACACTTTTGAGCGCCAAATAATCCATCTCCCACCAAGTAGTTCTTGGCCAAGTCACAGAACTACCACAGGGATGAACGGATGAAAAAGTACTCAAACCTTCCTGTGAATGGTCCAATAAAGCATAACACCGATGTCAGGGCAACAACTGGGAGAGAAAACTGAGCATTTCATTTTTGAATAGCAATTAGCCACGCTTAGGAGGTATTCCCTCAGAGGAAAACCCTCTTACAAAGTGGTTTGGTGAACACAGACAACCAGCAGTGACTGGCCCTCCTGTGGGCACCTAACGAACAGTTGTGAGTTTCAAACAACTAAGCCTCGGAACAGTAAGTAGCAGCAACAGCCTCTCAGGCCTCCACTCTGTTATGGCCTCTCTTCCTTTCAGTCAGCTTCCCACTGTGAGGGACGCACTTCTAAATGCCTGAGGCTGGCATTCAGGACTGTCTAGGATTTGGCCTCACACCACCCTTTTGGGCCAACCTCCCAGTGGGTGCCAGCCACCTGCCTTCCCTCTACCTTCCAGACCCTCCTGCCTCTTCCATGCCTCCCCGCCTTGGCCCGCTGCTCAGCCTGGACGCCCCTTTTCACAATCACTCCTGAATAAAGTGGTAAGCCCTGGTTAAAGGCCATCTCTTGTGGGAAGGTTTCCACGTCTCTCCTGATGATCAGAATGAACGGCTCCTTCTCCAAGGCAGTGATTTTATTTCTTTGCACTTCAATTCCTTCCACTAAAAAATAGGAATAATGATCTGTATTCTGTCACTTCAGAGTCTTTGCAAGATTCAAATGAGGTGCTGTATGTGGTTCTAATCTCTAAAATCTTAAAAGAGCTGAAGAATGAATAAAAAATGTGCACAGAACTCCATGTTTTCATTGTTTACTATGTTCAACGCAGCTTCATTTTTAGTTGGCTTGTATGACGTCTGCTGCATACTAATAGTTAGCATAGAAGAGACTGAAAGTTATTTTTGTACTCTATTTCACATTCATGCAACCAATTTTAATGGTCTAAATCAACCCAATATTCTGAAAATACATCTTAACTGATTATATTAAATTTGATCTTGCTAAAAAATTTCCAAATGGAGCATCAACACTGATGTCAGTTACGTGGCAGCTAGCCTAACGGAATCAAAACAGCATTCATACTTTCTGTGTGTGTGCAATAAAACTGTGGGCATTTTTAGACATTTTTCAGACATTTCCCAAACTACAGACATCTGTTGTTTATATTTCAAGTTTCCCCAAATAGACAGTAAAGTATCATCCTTCCAGACTGGGTAGCAAAGACTACTCCATAATTGACTACTTTCTTAACAAGATTCCATAACGGCATCTGACAAGGTCTGTAATGACATTTTTGTACATACGATGAAGAAATAAGTTAGAAAATATACCTGGGTGAATGAGTATACCTAAAAGATCAGTTTCAACCTAACAGGAGACCTCTGGTGGCAACTGTAGAATTCTGCCCTAAACTCTGCTGAATTCAATCTTTTTTAATCCAAGATTTTCAAGATGTCAAGGAGAAGCACTTGATCACAATGAACAGAAATGAAATAAAACCAGTCAGTGAATCCACTGGAAGACAGGATCAAAATCTATCCAATGACAAGACATTATAAAAACAGGCCAAATCTAACAATATAAAATATTCTGAAAGAGACAAATGTAAATTTCTTATGTGTAGGTTAAGACAATCAAGTCTCATGAATAAGGATATGTGTACCAACTGCTCCAGACACCATTATTTGTAATAACAAGAAGACAACATAAATATCCATCAACGAGGGAATAGCTAAATATATTAACTGAATGTAGTATACTTTGCAGCTATAAAAAGAAAAAAAAAAACTACAGGAGGCTGAAATATAATGATATGGAAGAATGATAAATTTGGGGTGATAAAAGCAGGTTGAGGGCATTATACACAGACTCTCCCCATTCTTGTTTGTTTTGTTTTTAAGGAATTCCACACGTTTTTTCTTTTGTTTTCTTTTTTTAATTTGGAACATCTAGACCATAGCATTTAATTCATTATAGTTACTTATATATAGCTGTGTTTTATTATTCTTCTTACTCCTTGCTTTCCATTTGTCCTAACCTGTGGTATATTCCTGTTTTAAGTAGCTTTTGAAGCTTTATTTTGGATTAAGCAGTTTTTAAAATTATCCTATGATTTCCTTTTATTCTAGGTATTTTATTTTGTCTATTTTTCATCATACTGATTCTCTCTCACCTGTCTCTAAACTATTGTTAAGCTCATCCATTGAGTTTTGTGGGCTTTAAAAAAAAAAAAGGAAAAATTTTATTAGTCTAATGTGGGGAAGACCTTTCTCTTTCCCCTCAGTTTAACTGAGATATAATTGACATATAACATTGTGTGAGTTTACGCTATACAATGTGTTGATCTGATACATGTATACAATATATTGTGAAATGCTTACCACAATAAGGTTAGTTAACATATCCATCACCTAACTACTATTTTTTTTTTAGCGAGATCTACTCTTAAGCAACTTTCAAGTATAATACAGTATTTTTAACTACAGTCACATGCTCTATATTAGATCCTCGGAACTGATTCATCTTATAACTGGAAATCTGTACCCTTTGACCAACAACTTCTGATTTCCCCCACCTCCAAGAAACCACCATTGTACTGCTTCTATGAGTTTGGCTTTTTGTTTTTTGGCTGCACCACTCGGCTTGTGGGATCTTAGTTCCCCGATCACCTGACTAGGGACTGAATCCGGCCCCAGCAGTGAAAGCACTGAGTCCTAACCTCTGGACCACCAGGGAATTCCCAGCTTTTTTTTTTTTTTCTTTAAGATTGCATACGTAAGTGGTATCATGTAGCATTTGTCTTTCTCTGATTTATTTCACTGCGTAACACCCTCAGGATCCATCCAGGTTGTTTCATACTTCTTTTTTATGGCTGAATAAATATTCCCTTGCGTATATATACCATATTTTCTTTACCCATTCTTCCATCGATGGACACCTAGGCTGTTTCCATGTCTTAGTTATTGTAAACTATGCTGCAGTGAACATGGGGGTGCAGATTTCTCTTCCGGAAAGTGATTTCATTACCTTTGGATAAATACCCAGAAGCTGGGATTGCTAAGTCATATGGTAGTTCTATTTTTAATTTTTTGAGGATCTTCCATACTGTTCTCCACAGCAGCTGCACCAATTTACATTCCCACCAACAGTGCACAAGGGTTCTTTTTTCCACATCCTCACCCACACTTGTTATCTCTTGTCTTCTTTTTTTTTTTTGCAGTACGCGGGCCTCTCACTGATGTGACCTCTCCCGTTGCGGAGCACAGGCTCCAGACACGCGCAGGCCTAGCGGCCATAGCTCACGGGCCCAGCCGCCCCGTGGCATGTGGGATTTTCCCGGACCGGGGCACGAACCCACGTCCCCTGCATCGGCAGGCGGACTCTCAACCACTGCGCCACCAGGGAAGCCCATCTCTTGTCTTCTTGATGACAGCCATTTAAACAGGTCTGAGGTGATATCTCTTTGTGGTTTTGACCTGCTGATGATTAGTGATGTTGAGCATCTGTTCACGTACTTGTTAGCCATTTGTATGTCTTCTTTGGAAAAATGTCTATTCAGGTTGTCTGCCTATTTTTTAATTGGATTATTAGTCTTTTTGCTTTTGAGTTGTATGAATTCCTTATATATTTTTGAGATTAACCCCTTCTCTGATGTATGGTTGGCAAATATTCCCCTCCCCCCATTCTGCAGGTTGCCTCTTCATTCTGCTGATTGTTTCTCTTGCTGTGCACAAGCTTTTTAGTTTGATGCAGTCCCACCTGTTTGCTCTTGTTGCTTGTGCTTTTGGTGTCATATTAAAAAAATTGTTGCCATGACAATGTTAATGAGCTTTTCTCTTATGTTTTCTCCTAGGAATTTAATGGTTTCAGGTCTTATATTTAAGTCTTTAATCCATTTTGAGTTAATTTTTGTGAGTGGTTATGATTGAGTCCAGTTTCTTTTCTTTCTTTTTGGCATGTGGCTATCCAGTTTTCCCAACACCTTTTATTTCAAAGACTATCTTTTTCCCATTAAGTATTCTTGGCTCCCCTGTCAAACATTAGTTGACATGTATATATGTTTATTTTCATATACAAGAGTTTGCATGAGTTTGTGTCTTTGTATATTTAAGATCAACTAATACTTGAGCTCTAACTATGCTCCAGACACTATTCTATATGTCCTTTACATATATATTCTGTTGTTCAATCCTTATAATGAAACATGTACATAGTCACATCTCTATTTTATTTAGGTACAGAAGTTAAGTGGTGGAGGAAGAATGTAAAAAGGCAATCACATTTCACACTACCAGCAGAATTCCTGGGGTGGGAAAAAATTTCCTTCATACATTTGTGTATAGTTTAAAGGTTTTCAGAAAGCATGTAATACCTCTTTAATTAAAAAAAAAGGCATGTGGCTGAGGCACCAAGTATGAGAAAGGTTGTGTAATATGAGTCAATGGTGCAATGAAATAATAAAAGGGAATAGGAGACACAGCTCTGCTACTTCCTGGGTAAGTTACCTTGAGCAATTTACTTAACATCTGAGTCTTAAGTTTCTTATCAGTGTACTGTTGATAACCAAGCCTACTTGCAAAGTTATATGGGTTAAGTAACACAGGACCATGCCAAGCCCACACTTCCGGCACACAGTTGGCCTGCCTCAGTAAACACTGCATAACACAGAAACCATTCTAACCAATGCAGGTAGACCACGATTGTCCTAAAGAGCACTCAAATGCAAAGACACAGAAGGGCCAAAGCAGAGAACGAAATGGGAAACGGACAGCAAGAAGGGTTCAAAGAACTGGAGCAACTTGCCCTAGAAGTGATGTCTTAGTGGAGTAATAGCTGACTTTAAATAATTAATGGGCTATACATTTAAAAGAAAAATTTGACTTTTTCTGTTTGGCTCTGATGGACAGAACCAAAACCAATATATAAAGTTATAGGAGAGAGGAATCAGATTCAGGTACAGAAAGATAAACCTTGCAAGAATTACAGCTATTGAAAATGGAACCCAGTTGTATAGCACTGGGCCTGCCACCCTTCCCAGGTCATAACAAGCTTCACGTCCTCTGCTCGTCCCACAGGGGAAAGTTCACAGAATGTGTCAGGTGTGTCGCAAAGGAGATTTGTGCCTATTGAGGAAGGATGGACTAGATATAGTCTTAAAATCTCCTGTTACTTTAAGATTGATATGACCTATGACATTCAAAGGAGCTATTCAGTTAAAAAAGTTCAGTAAGTACTAATGTAACAAGCGGAACTGTCTGGCTATTCTCATTTTTATAGATGAAGAAATAGTTCCCAAAGAAAGAAAATTTAGCTGTACAGGTCAACTAATACAGATCGAACACCAGACCAGAAGCCTCCAAGGCAATACATTTCAAATTCTGCCAACTACGAGTTCACTCAGCTGGGCATAGGGTACACATGCAGATGATGAATTATAATCAAAAAATTTTATTTGCTCATTATAACTTTTGATTATCAGTAAAGCATAATATTTTAAAATTAATAATAAGTATTCCATATAAGCACATTCTTGTATCTGGGTTGAATGAGGTATTTAGCTTGAGCAAGAGTCTGGATCCAATTCTAAGCTGATTAATATATTTTTGTTTAAATAAATTAGAAAAGTCATAACTCGTGCTACATGGACAGCTGGGAATGGCTGCAATGTCTTGTTCTAACAGGCAGGACAGACATTTGCATTAAGGATGAACCCAGGTATCATGGAGAAACTTCTCATTCAAAGTTTCTCTCGGCATCTGCTAGAACCTAAGTCATCCTTAAAAGCTGGAAGATGGAATGTTTCAACCTGGGAGAAGTGGCGACTGGATTCTTCACTCATTTTCTGAGTGCACTTGCCATAGATTTTTATATATGCCCAAGATTTCCTTGCTTTTTTGATGAAAATCAACATATGCTCACAAAGGGTCAAATTCCTAGCGATCAAGTTGTCAGCGCCATAATCCACATTTTAAAAATTTCAGTATCTTACTTCTGTCATTGATCAGGAAGAGACAGATTAAATTAGAAAAGAAAACCTACTTATATGATATGCCACCTCATCCAAATGACGTTATAAAAATGGTTTTGACTCACAACAGGATCATGAACAAATACTTGATTTCATATCTTATCTCATAAAAGATCTCCCCGACAGCTAGCAAAATTCAACATAGAAAAGCTGAGATACTGCTGAATATTCCTTCATAGAGCTCAGTGGGGAATATACATTCAATGAGAGCTTTCCTTACCCCTTGGTGGAAAAGTGGAGTGAGGACAAGCATCAGAAGAGCGACATTTCCCCGGCTGCTTACTCAGCTGGTGCTCTGCCATTAGGAATGTCAGGGAACCTTCTGACTGACATCAGAGCTCACAAAATAAGCATCTAAAAAATGGACGGTGAGGACACAGGGAATGGGAAGGGTAAGCTGGGGCAAAGTGAGAGCGTGGCATGGACATATATACACTACCAAAAGTAAAATAGAAGTGGGAAGCAGCTGCATAGCACAGGGAGCTCAGCTTGGTGCTTTGTGACCACCTGGAGGGATGGGACAGGGAGGGTGGGAGGGAGACGCAAGAGGGAGGGGATATGGGGATATATGTATATGTATAGCTGATTCACTTTGTTATACAGCAGAAACTAACACACCATTGTAAAGCAATTATACTCCAATAGACATGTTAAAAATAAATAAATAAATAAGTAAAATGCAAAAAAAAAATCTCTCCGTCTGAAGCAAAGGTTTTCAATGAAAAGTCATTGGACCCTTCTCCCTGGTATGTGTTATCAGACGTGTTATTATGACTCATACCCTGCACATTAGTGATTTCAACAAACTATGAAGTAAAATATTCATTCCCACACACGTGACTGCTCTCCCACACTGCGTACCACTGATATTATGTGACAGGCAACAGCAGCATTTGATAAAGATATTTCGCCAAAAGCTTGTTCCTCTTTCCATTTGAGTATGTTTGCCATCAGCTTTGAGGCTGATTTTACGAACTTCTTAGCAAATCTGCCTTTGCTGTGACGGATGGAATTCTGAACCATGCCTCTGAGGTTCTGTTCTATTCTGGGCCCTCAGCAACAACATTCATCAGTTTCACCCTGGAAAACATTATTTTGTACTTGATCTGGGAAGACACAACTGGTTCACTAGAAAGGCCACTTGTACTTTGCCTGAAAATGACTCTGAAGTGTTGAGGGTTTCATGCCACTCATGACAAAGTTTCATAACAGAGGAAGCACGGGAGACTCGGGCCAAATAAATCACCTGCCAAGGAAAATCCAATTCAGTCAGTCATGATGGTACTTCCTGTTTACAATTTTTCTTTTTCTGTCACTTGAGTAAAACTATCAACCTGGCAGGTTCTCTGGTTTCTGGACATCAAGATTCACATTCTAGAGGCGGAGTCAAGATGGCTGACTAGGGGGACGCAGAATTCGCGTCTCCTCACAACTAGGGCACCTACCAGGCACTGCTGGGGGACCACAGACACCGAAGGGGACGGGAAGAACCCCCAGCAACTGGGTATGACATGAGGGGGAATGAGGGGGGAGGAGAAGTGGAGGCGGGGGTGGACTGGAGCCCCTGAGGGGCAGCTGGGGGAGGGGAAGGGATCCCATACCAGAAGGGGGAAACTGTGGGACCATCGGGAGGGCAGAGGATCAAAAGGGAGTGTGGCCAGGTTTCCCCTGCCCACTTGGGCCCCTGGGAACCTGCTGAGATCCTGGGCCTGATCCTCTGCCCACCAAGGACCCTTCCAGCCACGTAGGTGCTGAGTGGGAGGGAGGGAAGGGGAGCAAAAGTAAAGGCCAGACCAACAGGACCAGCACCCCTGAGGGGCCGCTGGGGGAGGGGAGGAGTTCCTACACCCAGCAGGACCCACCCACGGTTAGGGGTCCAGCAGGATGGGGGAGGCTCTGGGGGAGATGGCGGGGGAGGGGCACGGAGGAACGGAAGGGAACGGGGCCAGAGCTTTCCCTGTCCACTTAGGCACCAGGGAGGCTGTTGGGCTCCCAGGCCTAATCCTCTGCCCTCAGAGCCTCCCTCCTGCCGCGCAGAGCCCAAGCCCCGCCCCTCCTCCCCCACCCAGGGCCCCACCTCTACACTCGGAGACCCCCTCCAATGAGCGGGTTCTAAACCCCACCCACACACCCTCACTCAGGGCCCTACCTCCAAACTCCAGAACTCCACGCACCAGAGGCCCTCCTTTCCACATGCTGCCTCTCCCCTTCCCTGCAGGTCCCAAGCAGAGGCCACAGCCCCATGCCTGAACGTTGCCCCCCACCCAGCTAGGTCCTGCCCCACCCTAAACCCAGCCCCTGCCGAAGTTCCACCTCTGCCTAAACTCTGCCCCCATAGCCAAGGCTTTTTTTCCCCCCTTTTAGATTGGGGTTCTGTTTTACCTTGTTGATTCACTGTTGTTGATTCTTTTATATTTTTCCTAATAAATCTTTTATTTTTCTAATTTTATTTTATTCTTTATAGTTTGTTATTGTTCTCTCCTTTTGGCTTGTTCCCTACTGCTTTTTTTTTTCTGTTGTGGTTTTATTTTACCTTGTTGCAGTTGTTTCAATTATAGTTTTAGTTTTCCTAATATATTTTTTATCTTTCTAATTTTATTTTGTTTTGTATTCTTTGATATTGTACTGCTTTCTTCTTCTTCTTTTTTTTTTAAACCACATCACCAAGCTTGTGGGATTGTGGTTCCCAGGCCAGAGGTTGGGCCCAAGTTCCTGTGGTGTAAGCTCCGAGGCCAAACTGCTGGACTAACAGAGAACCTCAGACCCCAGGGAGTATTGATTGGAGTGAGGTCTCCCAGAGGTCCTCATCTCAGCACAAAGACCTGTCTCTATCCAACTGCCTGCAAACTCCAGTGATGGACGTCTGAGGTCAAAGAAACAGTAAGACGGGAATACAGCACCACCCATCAAAAAAAAAAAAAAAAAAAAAAGATGAAACGACAAAAAAATATGTTACAGACAAAGGAGCCAGGTAAAAACCTACAAGACCAAATGAATGAAGAAGAAATAGGCAACCTACCTGAAAAGAATTCAGAGTAATGATAGTAAAGATGATCCAAAATCTCGGGAAACGGAATGGAGAAAATACAAGAAACATTTAACAAGGGTCTAGAAGAACTAAAGAGCAAATAGTGATGAACAACAAAATTACTGAAATTAAAAATACTCTAGAAGGAATCAATAGCAGAATAACTGAGGCAGAAGAACAGATAAGTGAGCTGGAAGATAAAATGGTAGAAGTAACTACTGCAGAGCAGAATAAACAAAAACAAATGAAAAGAATTGAGGACAGTCTCAGAGACTTCTGGGACAACATTAAATGCACCAACGTTCGAATTATAGGGGTCCCAGAAGAAGAAGATAAAAAGAAAGGGTCTGAGAAAATATTTGAAGAGATTATAGTTGAAAACTTCCCTAACATGGGAAAGGAAATAGTCAATCAAGTCCAGGAAGCACAGAGAGTACCATACAGGATAAACCCAAAGAGAAACACGCTGAGACAGATAGTAATCAAACTGACAAAAATTAAATACAAAGAAAAAAATATTAAAACCAGCAAGGGAAAAACAACAAATAACATACAAGGGAATCCCCATAAGGTTAAGAGCTGATCTTTTAGCAGAAACTCTGCAAGCCAAAAGGGAGTGGCAGGACATATTTAAAGTGATAAAAGGGAAAAACCTACAACCAAGATTACTCTAATCAGCAAGGATCTCACTCAGACTCAATGGAGAAATTAAAACCTTTACAGACAAGCAAAAGTTAAGAGAATTACTCTCAGCACCACCAAACCAGCTTTACAACAAATGCTAAAGGAACTTCTCTAGGCAGGAAACACAAGAGAAGGAAAAGACCTACAATAACAAACCCGAAACAATTAAGAAAATGATAATAAGAACATACATATTGATAATTACCTTAAATGT